>NC_051331.1:9052923-9770423 GCF_015220235.1 Choloepus didactylus
GCAACCCTACACTCATTTCTTAACTCCCCATTTCCCCTTCCCCCATTTCTCTTATACCCAAACTCTACATTTCATCTCTATGGTTATGTTCTCTGATAGTTTCTTTGTGTTTGCTAGGGGGGTTAAAATTAACCTCTTAAATCCATATCAATCTTGTTTTTCTTTGATACCACATCTACTTCAATAGGACACATAAACTATGTTCCCATACTCCTCCATTCCCCCACCTTTATATAGTTGTCTAAAATTACATATTTTACATTGAGTTCAAAACCACTGATTTGTCATTAGAGTTTGTGTATTTTATACCATATAGGAAGTAAATAGTGAAGTTACAGTTCAAAAATTATTGACTTCTATTTGTATTCCATTGTGGTTGGAGAATGTGCTTTGAATATATTCAATTTTTTTTTTTTTTACTTTCTTGAGGCTTGTTTTATGTCCCAGCTTATGGTCCCTTCTGGAGAAAGATCCGTGATCACTAGAGAAAAATGAGTGCCCTGGTGCTTTGGGATGTAAGGTACTATATATGTCTGTTAAAATTCTCTATATCTCTTTCTTCTTTCTGTTGTTTCTCTGTGGGCAGGGTTCCCTTTAGAATCTGAAGTGGGGCAGGTCTTTTATTGGCAAAGTCTCTCAGGATTTGTTTGTCTGTGAAAAATTTAAGCTCTCCCTCGAATTTGAAGGAGAGTTTTGCTGGATAAAGTATTCTTGGTTGGAAATTTTTCTCTCTCAGAATTTTAAATATGTCATGCCACTGCCTTCTCATCTCCATTGTGGCCACTGAATAGTCACAACTTAGTCTTATGTTGTTTCCTTTGTATGTGGTGAATTGCTTTTCTCTTGCTGCTTTCAGAACTTGCTCCTTCTCTTCAGTATTTGAGAGTCTGATCAGAATATGTCTCGAAGTGGGTTTATTTGGATTTATTCTATTTGGAGTTTGCTGGGCATTTATGCTTTGTGTATTTATATTGTGTAGAAGGTTTGGGAAGTTTTCCCCAACAATTTCTTTGAATACTTTTTCTAGACCTTTACCCTTCTCTTCCCCTTCTGGGACACCAATGAGTCTTAAGTTTGGACATTTTATTTTATCTATCATATCCCTGAGATCCATTTTGATTTTTTCAATTTTTTTCTCCATTCTTTCTTTTGTTCTTTCACTTTCTGTTCTGTGGACTTCTAGGACACTGAGATGTTGTTCAGCTTCCTCTAGTCTTGTATTGTGAATATCCAGAGGCTTTTTAATTTGGCCAACGGTTTCTTTTATTTCCATAAGATCTTCTATTTTTTTATTTACTCTTGCAATGTCTTCTTTATGCTCTTCTAGGGTCTTCTTTATGTAGCTTATATCCCGGGCCATGGTCTTCTTGATGTCCTTTAAATCCTTTGCCATGTTTTTGTTCCTTGATTGTATTTCTTTGATTAATTCTGCGAGGAACTTTGTTTCTTCTGATAACTTGATTTGTGTGTTTGGAGTTGGATTCTCCATATCATCTGGTTTTATCATATGCATTGAGATTTTCTGTTGTTTTTTGGCCTCTTGGCATTTGCTCTACTTGACAGGGTTCTTTTAATTTGTAAAAAAAAAAAAAACCTATCTAATTTTTCAGAAACACTGTTTGGTGACACACACTTTCTCTAACCAACCAGCAGATGGCGTCTGTGAGTCACCTACACCTCTCAAGTCAGTTCTCCACCTTGTCCCCACAGTGAGTGGGGAAATGATTCTTGTGGGGTCCAGCCAGAGAACTCAGCCTGGGTGTGTTGCTGGAGCTGTCCACCCTGAATGCAGGGTGCTTGTATGGGTGGTCAGGGAGGATGGACAGCCTCAATATTCAAATCCCCCTGGTTCCCGGAGTTTCAAGGCCGCCGCAAGAGACCAAGCCTTCATTTCATTTCATTTCAGCCCCAGCCCCTCTCTCTCGATGTTCCACAAACCACCGGACTTGGCGTAGTGTCTCTGGGATCTCCGAGCAGGTCCCCCTGCCCTGCCGCGATCCTCCAGGACCTCTGCTGAGGGAATGCCGTGCTACGTCATCAGTGCGCACCGTCCCTCAAGGGAAGCCCCGGGCCGCCGGGCCGAGCCGGCTCGCTTTCAGCCTTATGCAAAAATGGCCAAATGGGGCATCTCCACACCCCCCTCCTCGCACAGTTCCTCCTTCCCAGCTCTGGGACAACTGGTGGGGCTCTGGGCTGTGGGCACAGCCCCGGGCAGGAGTTTATCCAGCCCTCCCAGGAGCGAGCTGCTAGCTGCGGGGATTCTTTCAGCTTCTGGCTTTCCCCTTCATTCCCCCAAACCCAGGGATATCTGCAGCGGGCTATCTTCCAGGCCTGACACCGAGAGGCTGGCCCAGCCCCCTCTTGCTGTGTTTTACTGCATGTTTCCCACGATCGCACCTGCTGCCACTCCTGGGTCCCACCCCCTTTTTTTATTAAAAGAGCCCGTTGGTCTCCAGATGCCAAACCCTGGCTTCCCTGGATCTCCGTGCAGCTGTGGGACTTCCAACCAGCTTACTCACTCATTTCAGAATGCAGACTCCCAGTTTCACCAAGTATACAGCCCCTGGGAACTAGCAGATCTCATCCAGCTGGCACATCGCTGTAACCAGTATTCTGGGTCACTCTCTGGTCCTTATCTAGTGTTTTCCACGGAGGTGTTCCTTAGCCCTGTCTCACCTAGCTGCCATCTTGGTTTCTCTCCTTTTAGGTTTGTTTTATAAAGACAAAATTTACACTGACATCCTTGCTTGGCAATCTCAGTTTCTCTCTCTCTGGTAATTCCCTGAACTGTCCAATACAAATTTTTAACAACATATTTAAAGTCCTAGTTGAAGTTCAATAGTGAGTATCATTGTAACATTTTGCAAAAATACATTCCTTCTACACCTCAAAATTTATTTTGTCAAAGAACTGATAACTGTACTGATAACCTGACCATCAGAGCCACAGTGATGATTAATGTTATATCCAAAATGACTTAACTAAAATAATTTCAGAGTGCCACTAACAGATCATGCAGAAATGAAGCATGGCACTTCACTGCTATCTTATGAAAGAACAACTGAGTCTTTAAATCATGAGAGTTCAAAAAAGGGCCTTTTAAATAGGTATATTATTAATGCCTAACATATTCAATTGGACACCATAGGCAAAGGTAGTCAGAGATTAAGCAGCATACATGCACCTGATAGCTTTTCCTCCAAGTGTAAGAGAAAACCTATTTATAAAGTCTCTTAAGTATTTTCAATGATTTCTGAATTACCCAAAGGAAGCTCTGACTTAGTTGTGTAGACTTTGAAATATGTGTCCACCATTAAATACAGATCATGTTTTATATCAAAATTTATGTTAAGCAAAGCCAACTTACTTGAACTTTGCTCTGTCAAAGTGCTCCTCAGGTGTGCTTTGAGATACTTTTGTCCATTTTCATAGCGTTCATTCTCAATATTCATCGCAGGAAGAATGCATAAGACCTGCAACAAAGCATAAATATTAGGAAAAAGCTTGATGTCAGGCAGATGGAGGGCTTCATAAATGGTGGGTGGAAGCTCTGTATCTTTCCCTCTGTGTTTCCACTTGATTCTCCAGCAATGAAGCTCGGCTGAGAGTGTGTCAGGACTGGGTAAGTCACTTCTGTACATGTCAGCATGGTGTTCCTCTGACATATTGAATTTGAGCTGTCCCATGACAGAGGGTACCAGAGATAAGCATTTAAGAGCTTTGAGATGCTGTTCTGAGATTATATCTTTAAGTTCCTGGATAATGTGCTCCATTGTTGGAACAATTTGGGTTTCTTTATAGTAACTCTCAGAGGTTGAGATTCCAGGTTACCTTGCTGAGCTCTGCAGGATTTGCCAAGGATTTTCATATGAATATCAGTTTTGGTTACCAAATTTGTGGCTTTCTCAAACTAAAATTCATGATAAACTTCAATATTTTCCATCAATTCATTAGGTGAATGTAGCACTGCAGTCAAGCTGCTGGCTGCAAAGAAGATATCAGAGGTTTGCCCCTGGAGATTTTTGCCAAATGCTCTTGAAAAAGAGGACATTCTTAAGGACAACAATGGTAACAATGAAATTAAAATCTGTTGCTGCACTACAGAGTACAATTGCTCAGCTCACTATGCAGTTATTACATGTAATATTTGTGTCACTATTTTTATGATCTATACATAAAACAAGCGCTTGTAGGAGTTCCACTTAAATTTCCAAAGCATCATGCCTTCCTGACCATTAAGAATTGCAAATTTACTTCCATTCATTACCTCTTTCTTCATTGCTCTGAAAAGGACTGAAATTACATTGTCAAGTTCTAAAAGTAGTTGTGGTGATCGATGGACAAAGGAAGAAACTTCCTCAATCATTCCCAATGCAACAGATACTACCATAAGAGGCATCAATTTTGCTAACCACATATTTAAGGCATAGGAAGAGCAGAGTGTGTAGATAGTTTGGGGATATTTCTCTAGAAGTCTAGGAGCAACAACTTTCATCTTGGAAGAAAATCCACTGGACACAATGTAAGCCTGTCCCTGACAGTACTCCATGTTTAGCCCCCACTTCGCAGTTATTGTAGTGTGAAATTTCACAGCCAAAATTTCTGCATCAGCTTCACAAGGCAGGGAGCCCACAAATTCCTCTCTCAGGTTATGAGCTTCATCTGCAAACCTCACCAACACTGGCAGGTGCTCTTCCCCTGCTATGTCCACATCATCAGTGATAATGGAAAAGAAGTGTGAGTGTCACTTCCCTGAGAGTTTCTTCATGAGTGCAGCTCATGAACGTCTCTAGCATCTGTTTCTGCTGTGTTTTCAAACAGAAAAGCATGCTAACCGCTGTTGTCTCAAAGCACTTTCTCAGAACCTCTTCACTAGAATTTATGCAGCACTCCAGCAGTGCTTAAAAGTTATCAGGAGCAGATACCTTCTGGGACTTCATCAGCCTCATGTCCATCCAGAGGTATGTTTTTGTTTCCCATAAGAATCAAAATTTCAAATAAAGATTTTAGGTTTTCTTTGTTTTCCTTCTCTTATGGGTTAAAGGTAAAATATCTTCATCCTGTTTTTCACCCTTTCTTCTGTATTTGGGTTATGTGCATTGCTGTTTGTTTCTTTATGTTTTTGTTCCTGTTCAGAAGTTTCATCAGTTTCTTTTTCTGTTTAGTGACCTGATTTCTTCTTCACTCAATTCTTTCATTCATTGCCTGTGTCTACTATGTGGATTGATTAAATGACTGGTTAGATCAAATATTGTTGGTATAGCATTATCTCAAATAACTGTCCTATAAAGACTCTCCCAGTGACTTCACAAGTGTCTGCTTCAATTAATTTTGAGAAATAAAATAACCCAATCATTCTTTAGTTTTCTGATGCCACTGCAAAATATATAGTTCTACAGATCATGGAGATCTCAAAGTGTTTGACACATACATAATTGATAATGTTTATTTAGCTGATCAGGTGTTTTTTCTTCTAAGTCTGTTCTACAATTCTTCACCCACTTCTGACATCTGGGCAGGTCCCGTGGGAACCTGAAGAAGGCCAGGTCAGACTGTGTGCTCTTCTGTGTGCAGCTGGGGGCAGTGCAGAAGTTCAGCATCATTGACCACCTATCTGCAGGCCCAGTCCTCCCTTCCCCACATTCTCAGCACAGCCAACCAGCCCATGAGGGCTGGGGAGGAGAACCAGGCCAGCTGGCCAGATCAGCAGGGCCAGCATGCCTCCCATGTTTTTTTTAAAATTTTATTTTGAAATAAATTCAGTTATAGGAACAGCTGCAAAAACAATACAAACCCCATACACAGAACTCCAGCATACCCTGACCTCCCTCCCCCGATACCCCAATCCACCAAATATAACATGCTGTCACACCATTTCTTTCTTTCCCTCCCTCCTTCCTTCCCTATCTATCATCCATGGTCTATTGCTCTGTCTTCTGAACATATGAGATCCAGCTGCACACATCCTTGAGCAAATAATATAATTCACATATACATTTCCTATGAACAAGAACATTCTTTTATGCAATCCCATTAAGCGCAGCTAAGAAGTTCAAGAAATTCAACATTGATACAAAGCTTACATTCTATATTCCCTTTTTTTTTCTTATGTCTCAACTGTGTCCCTTTGAGCCTCCTGTCCTCCATCCTCAGATCCCATCCAGGATCATCCTTGGCATTCAATTGTCATCTATTTAGACTGTCTTTTTTTTTTTTTCAATTGTGGAAACATACATACAGCCTAAATCTTCCCATTCCACCCCCTCCCTAGCATTCCTTTAGTGGGACCAATCACATTTAGAATGTTGTAATGCTATCACCTTCCCACCATCCATTACTAGAAATTTCCCTTCACCTCAAACAGCAACCCTACACTCATTTCTTAACTCCCCATTGCCCCTTCCACTACTTCTCATAACCCATACTCTACTTTTCATCTCTATGGTCATATTCTCTGATAATTTCTTTGTGTTTACTGTGGGCCTTAAATTTAACCTCTTAAATCCATAACAATCTTTTTTTTCTTTGATACCAACTTAACTTCAATAGGACCCATAAACTATGTTCCTATACTCCTCCATTCCCCTGCCTTTATATAGTTCTTGTCAAAAATTACGTATTTTACATTGAGTCCCAAACCACTGATTTGTCATTATTTATGTATTTTAGATCCTGTAGGAAGTAAATAGTGGAGTTACAAATCAAAAATTATTGACTTCTATTTGTATTCCATTATGGTCAGAGAATGTGCTTTGAATATATTCAATTTTTTTTCTTAATTTATTAAGGCTTGTTTTATGAACCAGCATATGGTCTATTCTGGAGAAAGATCTGTGGTCACTAGAGAAAAATGTGTGTCCTGGTGATTTGGGATGTAATGTTCTATATATGTCTGTTAAAAATCTCTATATATCTCTCTCCTTTCTTTGTTTCTCTGCCAGTAGGGCTCCCTTTAGTATCTCCAGTAGGGCAGGTCTTTTATTGGCAAAATCTCTCAGCATTTGTTTGTGAAAAATTTGAGCTCTCCCTCAAATTTCAAGGAGAGTTTTGCTGGATAAAGTATTCTTGGTTGGAAATTTTTCTCTCTCAGAATATTAAACATGTCATGCCACTGCCTTGTCACCTCCATGGTGGCCGCTCAGTAGTCACTACTTAGTCTTATGTTGTTTCCTTTGTATGTGGTGAATTGCTTTTCTCTTGCTGCTTTCAGAACTTGCTCCTTCTCTTCAGTATTTGAGAGTCTGATCAGAATATGTCTTGGAGTGGGTTAATTTGGATTTATTCTATTTGGAGTTCGCTGGGCATTTATGCTTTGTGTATTTATATTGTGTAGAAGGTTGGGGAAGTTTTCCCCAACAATTTCTTTGAGTACTCTTTCTAGACCTTTACCCTTCTCTTCCCCTTCTGGGACACCGATGAATCTTAAATTTGGACATTTTATTTTATCTATGATATCCCTGAGATCCATTTCAATTTTTTCATTTTTTTTCTCCATTCTTTCTTTTGTTCTTTGATTTTCTGTTCTGTGGTCCTCTAGGATGCTGAGTTGTTGTCCAGCTTCCTCTAATCTTGTATTATGGGTATCCAGAGTCTTTTTAATTTGGCCAACAGTTTCTTTTATTTCCATGAGATCTATTTTTTTATTTACTTTTGCAATTTCTTCTTTATGCTCTTCCAGGGTCTTCTTCATGTCCTTTATATCCTGTGCCACACTCTCATTCTTTGATGAATTGCACCAAGTACTGTGTCTCTTCTCATCTTTTGATTTGGGTGTTTGGGATTGGGTTCTCCATATCATCTGGTTTTATCATATGCTTTAAGATTTTCTGTTGTTTTTGGCCTCTTGGCATTTGCTTTCCTTGATAGGGTTCTTTCAAGTTATAAAAAATACCAATCTAATTTTTCAGATCTACAACTTGGTGGTGTACACTTTCTCTAACTAACCAGCAGATGGCGTCTGCAAGTCACCTATACCCCTCAAGTCAGTTCCCCTCAACTTGGAGTGTGGGGAAATGATTCTTGTGGGGTTCAATTGGTGCACTCAGTCCGAGTGTGTTGTTGGTGCTGTCAGCCCTGAATAGGGGACATGTGTCTGGATGGTTAGGGAGACAGGGCAGCTTTAATAATCAAACCTCCCAGGGGTTCCTGGAGATTCAAGGCTTTTGCAAGAGTCTAAGCCTTCATTTCAGTCTTGCCACAGATTGTCTCTGCCACTGACCCACACGTCCCCAGCACTGGTGTAGGCTCCCTGGGATTTCCGAGTGGGCCCCCCTTCTCAGCCATGCTCTTCCAGAATGTCTGCTGAGGGAAGGCTGTGCTATGTCACAAGTGTGTGCCATCCCTCAAGGGAAGCCCTGGGCTGCCAGGCCATGCAGAAGCATTCCCAGCCTGATGCAAAGATGGCTGAATGGGGCATCTCAACCCAACCCCTTTTTGCACAGTTCTGCCTTCCCAGCTCTGGGACAACTAGTTGTGGGTGCACCCAAGGCCACTGTCCATGGCCGATATTGTGGTGTGTGCATGGTGCTGTGGGATACACTCCCTGTCACAGTGGGTTTCCTGGTGTGGCTCTGGGCCATGGGTCCAGCCCCGGGCAGGAGTGTCCCTGGCCTGCCAGGGAGCTGGCTGCAAGTGGCACAGTTTCTTTCTCCTTTTGGCTCTCCCCTCTGCCTCCCTGGCCCTGAGGCAGTCAGCAGTGGGCCATCCTCCATGCCAGACACTGAGAGGTTGGCATGGCCCACTCCTGCCATGCTTCACTGTGTGGTTATCACCATTGTAACTGCAGCTGCTCCTGGGTTTTTTTTTTTTAAGAACTAGTCCATCTCCAAATGCCAATCCCCAGTTTCCCCACACTGCAGTGCAGCCACAGGACTTTCAGCCAGCTCACTCACTCATTTCAGAATGCAGACTCCTGGTTTCACCAAGTGCATGGTCCCTGTGGTTTTAGCATACCTTGCCCAGCTGGTGCATCACTGGAACTGGTGTTCTGGGTCACTTTCTGGTTTTTATCTAGTATTTTTCATGGAGGTGTTTTTTTTGTCCTGTCTCACCTAGCCACCATCTTAGGTTCTCCTCTCCCCATATGTTTTTATATGTTGTGTTCTCATTTTCATCCATGTTGAGATAGTTACTGATTTCTCTTGCAGTTTCTTCTTTGACCCACAGATTGTTTAAGAGTGTGTTGTTTAACCTTGATAAACTTGTGCATTTTCCAGGACTCCACCTGTTATTGATTTATAGCTTCATTCCATTATGATCAGAGAAAGTGCTTTGTATAACTACAATATTTTATAATTTATTGAGGCCTGTTTTGTGACCCAACATGTGCTCTATCCTAAAGAATGATTCCTTGGCACTTGAGAATAATGTGTATCCTGATGTTTTGGGGTGTTTTATTCTGTATATATCTGATAGGTCTAGTTCATTTATCATGTTATTTAAGTTCTCTATTTCCTTATTGATCCTTTGTCTAGATGTTCTATCTGTTGATGTGGGTGGTTTATTGTAGGTCCCTTCAGTTTGACATTGTATTTTGGGGCATCCTAATTAGTTGCATATACATCTATGATTGTTATTTCTTCTTGGTGGATTTCCCATTTTATTAATATGTAATTCTTCTTTTCTCTTATAACAAGTTTGCATCTAATGTCTACTTTTCCTGATATTAGAATATGACCCCAGTTTTTTTTGGGTACTGTTTGTATGGAGTATCTTTGTCCAGCCTTTCACTTTCAACTTATTTGTATTCTTGGGTCTGAGGGAGTCTCTTGTAGACAGCATATAGATTGCTCACATTTTTCTAACCATTCTGCCAGTCTGTATTTTTTCATTGGGGAGTTTGATCCATTAACATTCAATGTTATTACCATATGACTGTACTTACTTCAACAATTTTATCCTTTGACTTTTTTTTTTTTTTTTTTTTTTTTTCAAGAGCACTTTCTTTTTTTAATATAAGCATTTAGAGTTATAAACTTCCCTCTCAGCACTGCCTTTGCTACATCCCATAAGTTTTGGTATGTTGTAGTTTTGCTTTCACTTGCATCAGGATATTTCCTAAGTTGTTCTTTGATCCATTGGTTGAATGTGTTGTTTGATTTCCATGTATGTGTATGCTTTCCAGTTCTCTCTTACTGATTTTTACCTTCATTCCTTTGAATCAGAGAAGATATTTTCATAATTGATCCCATCAGGCAACTCCTAGAAGCATCCAAAACTAGACTTGGAAGCCATTATTTGTTGTTCAATATAGTCATTTAGATGGTTCCTTATGTGAGACGTTGAGGAATAATTTTTTTGCAGAGGGAGTGGAATTCATCTTACATTTAGGCATATATAAGAATCAATCCCTCCCCAGATAATCTTTGCAACATACAGAAAAAAAGCTCAAAATCATAAGCTTCCTAGTTATCTTCAATGATTAATTCTGTACTGTTAGTGAAGGCCTTTGTCTTTATTACATTCATCGCTGGCTTATGTCAGCAACTACTTACTGAATATTTAATACTTTTTGCAGAAAGGCAAAGCAACAATTTTCAGATAATGATTGTGATGCAGTCCCCCATTATTTAACGAACCACTCATATGTGTCACTATAAAGGGATTTTGCAGATGTAACTCAAGTCCTTAATCAAATGACTAAGTAAGAGAGATTATCCTGGGTAATATGGGTGGGTCTCACTTAATCAGCGGAGGAATTTCACCTGTGGACAACAGCTTTGGCCCATGCCCATGGACCTCCATCTTGCTTACGCACTGCTCTCTTCCTGTCCACGTGTGGACATTAGCTTTGGCCTGTGCCCTGGCTTTCCAGCCTGCCTGTGATTTTCCCTTTCCAACCCCTGCCCTGTGGGATTTGGACTTGCTTAGCCAACTCCCCCCACCTGCAAATTGCATAAGCCAGTTCGCAGTAATAAATCTTAATATATATCTCTGACTAGTTCTGCTTCTCCGGCTGAACCTTAACATAAAATGATCTTAGGACAACACAATTGCTTTTCTTTACAAAGGAATTAACATGCAAAAAACTCATGAATTAAAAGATCTTCCTTACTAGAGGATAGAAGACTATTTAGACTGAACCATTTTGTATGGAAGGTTGTCTCCGCAGCTTACTATAGAGCTGAATCTTGATCATTCATTTTTATAGTACTAATCTTTAATATTAATGATCCTATTTTGAGTGCCAACTATATTTATATTAAATACGCATTTTCACTGAATGTTTAAAATGTACCTTTGTGCTCTTTATCAGAAAAAAATACTTTTAAAACAACCAGGCCTCCCCTATCATGTTCTAAAAATTTCTCCATTAAGTTCTCAATATTTAACCAAAGGTATTGTTTTTGTTTGTTGGTTGGTTTTTTTGGTGAGCTCACCAAGCTAAATTCATGTGTGTGACCAAGGGAAAATATTTGAGTTTATGGTAACATGAAATTTACAAGTTTCCGTATCTAGTTATTTTCAGATTGAATCTCATGCCTTAATTCTTGGGAGGCCCAGCCTACCCAAAAACCAATGTTACACCCTCCATTGTTAAGAAAAATCAAGACACTGGTTTAGGAAATTTGGCTTCTAATCTCAGCAGTTCCACACAACAGCTGGGTAATGATGGGGAATTCTTACCTTTTAACCACCTTTCTGAGCCTACTTCTTTATTCAACAACTAATAAAGTTATTAAACACCTACAAGAAGCCAAGCACTTTGCTAGACACTAAGAGCTATAACAATGAACATGACAAAAACAGTCCCTGTCTTCAGAGGCTTGAAGTCTAGAAAGGTGAGGAGTTTGGGCTGAACCACCAGTAAGTCTTCTGTCCCAGCAATACCAGTCTGTGATTTGAATGGAATTACGTTCCAATTCCTTGACCTGAGGTCCATATAACAAGGTTTTTCAAATGGTCTCAACAAAGTTGTAAAGCATTAAAGATTTCCTGTATGAACCCTGGTAAAATAATTCTAAAAATCAGAAGTAGGAAAGCAATTACTTCTTTGGAAAGCAATTCAACCATAAAATAGAATTATGCATTTTTCCCTGCAATTCTGTTTATTACAGAATTTTGATTTTGAAGAGATTCTACTATCTGAAGTTTTTCACACATTCAGGTATTTTGCATGATGTCTGATGTGATCAGTAATAAAGGTTGCAATGAAGTAATAGCTGTGATCGTATCCCTCTTGCGATCTAAAAACAACAGGAATTTTCTTTTCTGTACAAGCAGCTATGAAGTTATCAGGAAGTAACTGCCCATCTGAAAGGAACTGGTCATCTTTTCCTTGATCAATTAGTATATCCAGCTGAGACCCTGGATATGACTTCACAAGATGGGTAGCATCATAAGCCTTCCATTTACTTTGATCTGATCCCAAATATCCACTAAAGGCTTTTTTGCCCCAAGGACAGAGCACCGGGTTGCAAATTGGAGCAAATGCCGACACGGATTTGTATTTTCCTGGGTTCTTCAAAGCACAAATCAGAGCTCCGTGGCCTCCCATGGAATGGCCAAAAACAGACATCCTTTGGGGGTCCACTGGGAAATTGGCGTTGATGAGTTGGGGAAGCTCCTCCGTTACATAAGAGTACATTCTGTAGTTAGTTTTCCAAGGATCTTCAGTGGTATCCACATAAAATCCAGCACCAGTGCCAAAGTCCCAGCTCTCATCTTCTCCTTCAATATTGCAACCACGAGGACTGGTATCTGGAGCAACGACGACAAGACCATGTTCTGAGGCAGCCTGATGGTAACCGGATTTTGATATAAAATTCTGTTCTGTGCAAGTTAAGCCAGACAGCCAGTAGAGTGTGGGGCATTTTCCAGTTTCTGCCTTTGGTGGTAGGTACACAGCAAATTTCATTTTGCAGTTCAGCTCAACACTGTCATGTTCAAACACTTTTTGTAATCCTCCAAAGCACTTGTTGCTGGAAATCTGTTTCAAAGCCATTTCTCTCCTGTCCAGTTGCTACTTGCTTTTTCGTCTGCACCATAGGGTAGAGAATCCTCCGGGGGCGGCGGGAAGGAAGAAGCTGCCGAAAGCTATCCTTTGACTTTTATATGTATCATCATATTTTTGTCCCTCTTTATACCCTTTTAGTTACCTTTTCCAATGCACTTCATTTCTCCACTCTCCTACAAGTCTCTGTTTTCTGTCCTATCCTTTCTTCCTGCAGAGCAGATCTCTTGTTAATGAACTCTCTTAGCTTCTGCTTACCTGTGAATATCTTAAACTCTTCTTCATTTTTAAAAAATTTTTACTGAGATTGTTCACATACTATACAGCTATCCAAAGATCCAAAGTGTACAACCAATTGCCCATGGTACCATCATACAGCTGTGCATCCATCACCACAATTAACTTTTTTCAATTTTTAGAACACTTTCATTACTCCAGAAAAGAAATGAAGACAAAAAAGGAAAATCCAATCCTCCCACACCTCCCCCTCCATTATTGATTCATAGTTTGGTATAGCGCATTTGCTACTGTTGATGAAAGAATGCTAAAATACTACTAAATGTAGTATATAGTTTGCAATAGGCATATATTTTTTCCTATATGCCCCTCTATTATTAACTTCTAGTTATAGTGTCATATGTTTGTTCTAGTTCATGAGAGAGATTTCTAATGTTTGTACAGTTAATCATGGACATTGTCCACCACAAAATTCACTGCTTTATACGTTCCCATCTTTTAACCTCCAACTTTTCTTCTGCTGACATATGTGACTCTGAGCTTACCCTTCCACCAACTTCACACACTATTCATCACTGTTAAGTTATTCTTACAATGTGCTACCATCAGATCTGTCCATTTCCAAACATTTAAGTTCACCCTAGTTGAACATTCTGCTCATAATAAGCAGCTGCACCCCACACTTTAGCCTCGTTCTATATCCTGGTACCTTATATTTCATGTCTATGAGTTTACATATTATAATTAGTTCATATCAGTGAGACACTGCAATATTTGTCCTTATGTGTCTGTCTTATGTCATTCAATATAGTGCCCTCAAGGTTTCTTCATCAACCCATTTTTTTAAAGATTGTTGTGTTCATACACTATATATTCCATCCTAAGTAAACATCATTGGTTCCCTGTATAGTCATGTATTTATGTATTCAGCACCATTCCCACTATCTATATAAGGACACCTCCATTTCCTCCACAAAGGAGTAAGAGTCAAAAAAGGTAGAGAGACAAAAAGAAAAGAAAAAATAGAAGAAAAACATGACAGCTAGAAAGCAAAAAAAGGGAAGATTAAACTAAAGTAAAGAGTCAGACAGCATCACCAATGTCAGGAGTCCCACACCCTTCCCCTATAAACCCCCATTTGCATTTAGCTTTGGTATATTGCCTTTGTTATATTAAAGGAAGCATAATGCAATGTTTCTGATAATTATAGTCTGTAGTTTGCATTGATTGTATTTTCCACCACTCCCACCCTATTGTTAACACCTTGTAACCTCATGTAAAACATATTTGTACCTTTTATCACAATCATTGAGGACCCTAAGTTTCACTGAGTTATACAGTCACAGTCTTTATCTTTCATTTTTCCTTCTGGGGCCCACTTGGTCCTGACCATCCTCTTTCAACCATGCTCATAGCCATGTGTATTCAGTGAACTTACATTGTTGTGCTACTATCTCCCAAAGTTGTGTTCCAAACCTCTCACTCCTGTCTTTTCCCTTCTGTCTGTAGTGCTTCCTTTAGTGTTTCCTGTAGGGCAGGTGTCTTGTTCACAAACTCTGTCATTGTCTGTCAGAGAATATTTTAAGCTCTCCCTCATATTTGAAGGAGAGTTTTGCTGGATACAGGATTCTTGGTTGGTGGTTTTCCTCTTTCAGTACCTTAAATATATCACTCTACTTCCTTCTTTCTTCCATGGTCTCTATTGTGAAATCCACACAAAGTCTTATCAAGCTTCCTGTGTATGTGATAGATCAATTTTCTCGTTCTGCTTTCAGGGTTCTCTCTTCATCTTTGACATTTGAAATCTGATTAACTATCTTGGAATAGGCCTTTTCTGATCTATTCTGTTTGTGGTACTCTGGGCCTCTTGGATCCATAATTTCGGGTCTTCCATAAGAGATGGGAAATTTTCATTGATTATTTCCTCTATTATTGCTTCTGCCCCTTTTCCCTTCTCTTCTCTTTCTGGGACACCAATTACACTTACATTCCTGTATTTTGTTTGGTACTTAATTTCCTAGAGACATTGCTCATATTTTTCCATTCTTTTCTCTATCTGTTCTTTTGTGTGTAGGCTTTCAGGTGCCTTGTTCTCCAGCTCCTGAGTGTTTTCTTCTGCCTCTTGAATTCTGCTGTTTTATGTTTCCATTGTGTCTTTCATTTCTTGTGTTTTGCCTTTCATCTCCATAGATTCTGCCTGTTGTTTTTCCAAGCTTTTGATTTGTATTGCATGCCCAGTTTTTCATTATATGCTCCCTCTCTTTTGCCATATATTCCCTAAACTTTTTGAATTGATTTAGTGTTAGTTGTTCAAATTCCTGTATCTCAGTTGAAGTGTAAGTTTGTTCCTTTGACTGGGCCATAACTTCATTTTTCTTAGTGTAGGTTGTAATTTTCTGTTGTCTAGGCATCTGATTTACTTGGTTACCCCAATCAGGTTTTCCCAGACCAGAATGAGCTTGGGTCTCAGATGGAGGCAATAGTATCACATCTCCCTGAGTATCTGTCTTAGAAGATTGGTACACCCTGTGAGGCCTCAAGTCACTGTGCATTTCTGCTCAGCAGTTGGCACCTGTCAGCCTGTAGCTCCAGACTGTTGTAAGGAGGTATGTCCCATGGCTGGTTCCCCCATGCTCTGGGGTCTGGTTCTGAATGGAAGGCAGGTGGTAGAGCTTGGCTCTACCTTCTTCCTCTTAGGGAAAATACACCCCCTAGGGAGAGGTCATTTGCATTTGAGTAGTCTCTGTGCCTGTGCTATCTCCACCCTTGTCTCTGTCAGAGTGCTGGGAAATGTAAATGGCTGAGGCTTTCTCCACTGATCAAGAAAATGGACAGAAATCCCCATTCAGGGCCAGTTCACTGCCACCCTCTCCTTATCCAAAATCAGTTGTCACCCAAGACCTCTTCTGCTTTTTTGGGGCTTTGCAGCTCACATGAAGTAGTCCATGTTTGCCAGTTAAAACCCCAGTTGGAGCTCAGCTGAGCTATACACACTTGCTGTGGGAGTACAGCTCTCTAGCACCATGAGGCTTTGCAGTTTGATCCATGGTGTGGGGTGGGGGGAAGCTCCTGGCTCGGGTCTTCCCTTTTATTTACATATTTCATGGTGTCATCTCAGGCATTCCTCCCAATTCAGGTTGGTGTATCATGAGTGGACACTCACATTTGTCCCCCAGCAGTTATTCCAGATTATTTATTAGTTGTTCCTGGTTGTTTATTTATTGTTCCAGGAGGACAAACTAGCTTCCACCCCTCTCTATGCCACCATTTTCTTCTGTCTTTCCCTCATTTAAAATTTTTTCTAAATGCAGTTTTATTGAGATATATTCACATACCATAAAATCATCCATGGTGTACAATCAGCTGTTCACAGTACCATATAGTTGTGCATTCATCACCCCAATCTATTTTTGAACATTTTCCTTATACCAGAAAGAAACAGAATCAGAATAAAAATTAAAAAAAAAAAAACACCTAAATCTTCCCCCATCCCACCCTGTTTTTCATTTAGTTTTTATCCCCATTTGTCTGCTCATCCATCCATACACTGGATAAAGGGGGTGCAACCCACAAGGTTTTCACTATCACACTGTCACCCCTTGTAAGCTACATTGTTATACAGTTGTCTTCAGGAGTGAAAGCTACTGGGTTGGAGTTTGGTAGTTTCAGGTATTTACTTCTAGCTATTCCAATACAATAAAACCTAAATGTGTTATCTATAGAGTGTCTAAGACTGTCCACCAGAGTGACCTCTTGACTCCATTTGAAAACTCTCAGCCACTGAAGCTTTATTTTGTTTCTTTTCACATCCCCCTTTTTGTCAAGAAGATGTTCCCAATCCCATGATGCTAGGTCCAGATTCATCCCTAGGAGTCATATCCTGCATTGCCAGGAAGATTTACACTCCTGGGAGTCAGGTCCCATGTAGTGGAGAGGGCTGTCTCTGGAAGACAGTGTGGAGATTCCTCAGGAAGCTAAGTATAGATTTGCCATATGACCCAGCTATTCCATTGCTAGTTATATACTCAAAGGAACTGAAAGTGAAGACACAAACAGACATTTGTAAACTGATATTTATTGCAGCATTATTCACAATTGCCAAGAGATGGAAGCAGCCCAAATGTCCATCAACAGATGAGTGGATAAACTAACTGTGGTATATACACATGATGGAATACCATGCAGCTGTAAGAATAAAGGTATGGAACATATAATAACATGGATGAACCTTGAGGACATTATGTCAAGTGAAGTTAGCCAGAAGCAAAAGGAAAAATACTGTATGGTCTCTCTAATATGAACTAACATTAGTGAGCAAACTTGTGTTAAAAGCTGATAATAAAGTCTACCAGGAGATAGCAAGTGGGTAGAGAGCAGACATTTGATGCTGAAGGACTACAGAATGTTCAGCAGGATTGATTGCATAGACCCAGAAATAGAAAGCATAATATTGTGTGATGATAACACAATATTGTAAGTACACTGAACAAAGATGTCTGTGAGTAAGGCTGAAAGAAGTGGGATAGGTGAATGTATGACACCAGAGGTAAAGATAGATGATGAAGACTGGGACTGTATAACTTGGCAAAAACTGGAGTGGACAATGACTGTTACTAAATGTACAAGCATAAAAATTTTCTCACATGTGGGAGAACAAATGAATGTCAAACATGCAAAGTTCTGAAAAAAGGATGGTATTTGGGAAAAAAAACATAATCAAAGCAAACTGGAGTCTATGGTCAACAGTAACATTGTAATATGCTTCCATTAAACATAAAGGCAATATGTCAAAGTTAAATGTGTATGAGAGGAGGATATAAGGAAGGGATATGGGATTCTTGGTAGTGGTGTTGTTTTCTGTCCTTACTAACATATTGCATTGTATGACAGTTTATTTTTTTTTATTATTATCTTTTTTATTATTCTCCCTCATTTTGAAGGACAGTTTTGCTGGATACAGAATTCTTGGCTGTCCTTTTTCTCTTTCAGTATCTCGAGTATATTATACCACTGCTTTCTCACCTCAATGGTTTCTTATGAGTACTTCTGCTTCGTCTTTTCAGACTTCCCTTGTATGTGGTGAACCACTTTTCTCTTGCTGCTTTCAGAATTCTGTCTCTGGCATTTCACATTCTGCTTAGTAAGTGTCTTGGAGTAGGTCTATTAGGATTTATTCTGTTTGGAGTACATTGTGATTTTTGGACCTGGATACCAATGTCTTTCAAAGAGTTGGAAGTTCTTGGCCATTAGTTCCTCACATATTCCTTCTGCCCCTTTTCCCTTCTTTTCTTCTTCTGGGACACCCATGATGCAAATGTTTTTGTTCTCAATCAGTTCCCAGAGATCCTGCTCAATTTTTCCCATTATTTTCTGTATCTGTTCTTTTGTTCAAATCTGGATGCTTTGTCTTCTGGCTCGCTTCTCCTTTTTTTTCTGCTTCTTCAAATCTGTTGTGTGCTTCTAGTGTATTTTAAATTTCATCTATTGGGCTTTTTGTTCCAATTAGATCTGTTATTTTTGTTTTATTTTGCATGCTTTCAAGTTATGCTTTATGTTCACCCAGTGTCTTCTTAATATACTGTATCTCTATCCATTCTCTTTGAATTGGTTTAGGAGATTTGTTTGAATACTTTAATTTGTTTTTCCAGATTTTGAATCTCCTCTAATTTTTTGATTTGCCCCTTTGGGCCATATCTTCCTGTTTCTTAATATGGCTTGTTTTTGCTGATGTCTGGGCATCAGATTATCTTGGTGCATTTACTCTGAAGGTCAGATTCTCTCTCTTGTCATATATTTTATTGTTGACTGGGTTGTAAAATGCTCTTCTTTGACACCTGGTTTGTCAGTATTGTCCAACCATTGGTGGGTCTGTTCCAAGGGGCCCTGGGGAGAAGGTCAGGTGAAGACACCAGAAAGCCTTTACTTTTTCTCCCCAAGTGTGAGCTTTCCTGGCCCTCTTTGCCCAAAAACTTTTTAGATGTATTTTGGAGGTGAATTTTTCTCGCCTGCCAGGAGATGGCATGCTTTGGCAACCCATTCACCTCAGCCTTCAGAAGAAAGGCTGTTTTTAGCTGTTGGCACCACACATTGGCATAGCTGTGCCAAGCAGGGTGGGTTGAAATGGTTGGTGGTCCTAGTAGTCCAAATTCATCAGCCAAACCTTGGCACAGTGATAGATCACGTCTTGCACTGTTCTTAGGAGACAGGACTTCCACTGCCCTTTTAAAGGACTTGCTCACCTGCCAGAGAACAGTGAACCATGTGCACTCTGCCCTGAGTATGGGGATGGGTACCAGTAGCTGGGACTGAGTGGGGATTACTTAGGATCTGTCAGGGCAACTTCTCCATCTCCGTCACACTCTTTCCTGGGCATTGCAGAGTTCTCACCCAATCTCCAGAGCCTGAGATCCATTGTTGTGGATAGTTTCTGCCTGACCCTTTATTGTTTTTCTGGGAGAGAAGTGAGCCAACAATTTCCATAATCAACTACTGGCTGATCCAATCCCCCACCATTTTATCCATTTAGTGGAATCAAATACATTCACAATGTTCATCAGCAGTCCCAATATATAGCTCCAGAACTTTTCATTACTCCATGGAAAGCCCATGTCATTTAAGCAATCATTCCCTATTTCCCCTCTTTTGCCCAACCACTGGTTAACGTTAATCTGTTTCCTTTCTCTATGGATTTGTCCATTCTGGATATTTCATAGAAAAGGAATACAGTATGTGGCCTTTTATGCCAGTCTAAAACAGTCACTTAGCATAATATTTTCAATGTTCATACATGTTGCAGCATGAATCAGAACTTTACTCCTTTATACAGTTGAAAATATTTCATTGTGTTGATGGACCACATGTTGTTCATCCATTTATCTGTTGATGGACATATAGATAATTTCCAGTTTTTGGCTATTATAGATAGTTCTCCTGTGAACAATCAGATGCAAGTGTTCAGTTACAAGTATTTTCAATTCTCTGTATATGCACCAGGGAGTAGAATTGCTGTGTTATACAGTAACTCTCCAGTTAACTTATTGAGAAAGTATCAAACTGTTTTCCACGGTGGGTGCACTATTTTGTATTTTAAATACCACAATATATGAGAATTCCCATTTCTTCACATCCTAGCTAACACCTTCAATTTTCTGATAAAAATCATGACCATCCTATTGGTTGTGAAACCACAGCTCATCCAATATATTATTTGAAAATATTTTCCCCCATTGTGTAGGCTGTATTTTCACTTTCTTGATAGTGTCTACAATTATTTAGGATTTTCTATATATAGGATCAGGTCATCAGTGAAAAAATAGTGTACTTCTTCCTTTCCAATTTTGATGTCTTTTATTTATTTTCTTGCCTTATTGCTTTGACTAGAACTTTCAGTACAAAGTAGAATAGCAGTGATGACAGTGAGCATCCTTGTCTTATTCCTTGTCATAGGTGGTAAGTTTTATTATTTCACTGTAAAATACTGTTAACTGTGAATTTTAAATAGATGTCCTTCATCAGGTGAGGAAGTTCCCTTCTATTCCTCATTTTCTGTATGTTTTTTTAAATTATGAAAGGATCTTGGATTTTGTCAAAGGCTTTTTCAGCACCAACTGAAGCGATCATGTGTTTTCCCTTTCATTCTGTTAATGTTGTATTACATTGATTTTCTTATGCTGAACCAAACTTTCATTCCTGGGGTAACTCCCATTTGGACATGGTGTTTTAAATTTTAATTTCTGTAGGTGTTACATCTGTTTTATTCTGCATTTCATCTATTAAAGCCTTCTTTTGTATTTAATTTATTAGAGGACACCATTTTGATTCCTTTCTCCTTTCCTTTTCTGTGTATTTTTAAGTTATTTTCTTAATGGTTACCTTGGAGATTACAATTAATTTCTTAAACTTGTAACAACCTAGTTTGAATTAATACCAACTTAGCTTCTGTATTATACAAAACTCTGCTTCTACTCATGTCATTCCTGTGGTTTTCATAAATTGCATTTTTACATTGTGTTTCATTAACATAGATTTATGATTATTGCTTTATGCATTTGTCATTTATATAAAAATACAATAATACTGGATGTTATATTTACGTACATGGTTACCTTTAACAGTGTTCTTTATTTATTTATCTATTTATTTTTGGCTTTGAATTACTATCTAGAGTCCTTCATTTTAGCCTGAGGAAGCCCATTCAGTGTTTCTTGTAGGGAAGGTTTACTTGCAACAAACTCCTTTAGCTTTTATCTGGGGATATCTTAATTTTGCTTTCATTCTGAAGGCTGGTTTTACTGCATAGAGACTTATCACTTGGTGGTTTTTCTTCTTTCTTTCAGCACTTTAAATATTTCATCCCATTGTCTTTTTTTTTTTTTTTTAATCATCATTTTATTGAGATATATTCACATACCACGCAGTCATACAAAACAAATTGTACTTTCGATTGTTTACAGTACCATTACATAGTTGTACATTCATCACCTAAATCAATCCCTGACACCTTCATTAGCACACACACAAAAATAACAAGAATAATAATTAGAGTGAAAAAGAGCAATTGAAGTAAAAAAGAACACTAGGTACCTTTGTCTGTTTGTTTGCTTCCCCTACTTTTCTACACATCCATCCATAAACTAGACAAAGTGGAGTTTGGTCCTTATGGCATTCCCAATCCCACTGTCACCCCTCATAAGCTACATTTTTATACAACTGTCTTCGAGATTCATGGGTTCTGGGTTGTAGTTTAATAGTTTCAGGTATCCACCACCAGCTACCCCAATTCTTTAGAACCTAAAAAAGGTTGTCTAAAGTGTGCGTAAGAGTGCCCACCAGAGTGATCTCTCGGCTCATTTTGGAATCTCTCTGCCACTGAAGCTTATTTCATTTCCTTTCACATCCCCCTTTTGGTCAAGAAGATGTTCTCCATCCCATGATGCCGGGTCTACATTCCTCCCCGGGAGTCATATTCCACGTTGCCAGGGAGATTCACTTCCCTGGGTGTCTGATCCCACGTAGGGGGGAGGGCAGTGATTTCACCTTTCAAGTTGGCTTAGCCAGAGAGAGAGGGCCACATCTGAGCAACAAAGAGGCATTCAGGAGGAGACTCTTAGGCACAAATACAGGGAGGCCTAGCCTCTCCTTTGCAGCAACCGTCTTCCCAAGGGTAAAACTTATGGTAGAGGGCTCAACCCATCAAACCACCAGTCCCCTATGTCTGTGGTCATGTTAGCAACCATGGAGGTGGGGTAGGCGAATACCCCTGCATTCTCCACAGGCTCCTCAAGGGGGCACTACATCTTTTTTTTTTTTTTTTCCTTGTTTGTCTTTTTTCTTTTTTTTAACTTTCCCTTCTTTTTTCAAATCAACTGTATGAAAAAAAAAGTTAAAAAGAAAACAAACATACAATAAAAGAACATTTCAAAGAGACCATAGCAAGGGAGTAAGAAAAAGACAACTAACCTAAGATAACTGCTTAACTTCCAACATGTTCCTACTTTACCCCAAGAAAGTTACATAATATAGCAACATTTCAGTGAACTTGTTCCTACTACATCCATCAGAAATTAACAGACCATAGTCATTTCTGGGCATCCCCAGAACGTTAAATAGCTTATCTGTTCTTCTTGGATTATTGTTCCCCCTTCCTTAATTGCTCTCTACTGCTAGTTCCCCTACATTCTACATTATAAACCATTTGTTTTACATTTTTCAAAGTTCACATTAGTGGTAGCATATAATATTTCTCTTTTTGTGCCTGGCTTATTTCGCTCAGCATTATGTCTTCAAGGTTCATCCATGTTGTCATATGTTTCACCAGATCGTTCCTTCTTACTGCCGCGTAGTATTCCATCGTGTGTATATACCACATTTTATTTATCCACTCATCTGTTGAAGGACATTTGGGTTGTTTCCATCTCTTGGCAATTGTGAATAATGCTGCTATGAACACTGGCGTGCAGATATCTGTTCGTGTCACTGCTTTCCGATCTTCCGGGTATATACCGAGAAGTGCAATCGCTGGATCGAATGGTAACTCTATATCTAGTTTTCTAAGGAACTGCCAGACTGACATCCAGAGTGGCTGAACCATTATACAGTCCCACCAACAGTGAATAAGAGTTCCAATTTCTCCACATCCCCTCCAGCATTTGTAGTTTCCTGTTTGTTTAATGGCAGCCATTCTAACCGGTGTTAGATGGTATCTCATTGTGGTCTTAATTTGCATCTCTCTAATAGCTAGTGAAGCTGAACATTTTTTCATGTGTTTCTTGGCCATTTGTATTTCCTCTTCAGAGAACTGTCTTTTCATATCTTTTGCCCATTTTATAATTGGGCTGTCTGTACTATTGTCATTGAGTTGTAGGATTTCTTTGTATATGCAAGATATCAGTCTTTTGTCAGATACATGGTTTCCAAAAATTTTTTCCCATTGAGTTGGCTGCCTCTTTACCTTTTTGAGAAATTCCTTTGAGGTGCAGAAACTTCTAAGCTTGAGGAGTTCCCATTTATCTATTTTCTCTTTTGTTGCTTGTGCTTTGGGTGTAAAGTCTAGGAAGTGGCCTCCTAATACAAGGTCTTGAAGATGTTTTCCTACATTATCTTCTAGGAGTTTTATGGTACTTTCTTTTATATTGAGATCTTTGGTCCATTTTGAGTTAATTTTTGTGTAGGGGGTGAGGTAGGGGTCCTCTTTCATTCTTTTGGATATGGATATCCAACTCTCCCAGCCCCATTTGTTGAAAAGACCATTATGGCTCAGTTCGGTGACTTTGGGGGCCTTATCAAAGATCAGTCGGCCATAGATCTGAGGGTCTATCTCTGAATTCTCAATTCGATTCCATTGATCTATATGTCTATCTTTGTGCCAGTACCATGCTGTTTTGGCAACTGTGGCTTTATAATAAGCTTCAAAGTCAGGGAGTGTAAGTCCTCCCACTTCTTTTTTCTTTTTTAGAGTGTCTTTAGCAATTCGAGACATCTTCCCTTTCCAAATAAATTTGATAACTAGCTTTTCCAAGTCTGCAAAGTAGGTTGTTGGAATTTTGATTGGGATTGCATGGAATCTGTAGATGAGTTTGGGTAGAATTGACATCTTAGTGACATTTAGCCTTCCTATCCATGAACATGGAATATTTTTCCATCTTTTAAGGTCCCCTTCTATTTCTTTTAGTAGAGTTATGTAGTTTTCTTTGTATAGGTCTTTTACATCTTTGGTTAAGTTTATTCCTAGGTACTTGATTTTTTTTAGTTGCTATTGAAAATGGTATCTTTTTCTTGAGTGTCTCTTCAGTTTGTTCATTTCTAGCATATAGAAACATTACTGACTTATGTGCATTAATCTTGTATCCCGCTACTTTGCTAAATTTGTTTATTAGCTCTAGTAGGTGTATCGTTGATTTCTCAGGGTTTTCTAGATATAAGATCATATCATCTGCAAACAATGACAGTTTTACTTCTTCTTTTCCAATTTGGATGCCTTTTATTTCTTTGTCTTGCCAGATTGCCCTGGCTAGCACTTCCAGCACAATGTTGAATAACAATGGTGACAGCGGGCATCCTTGTCTTGTTCCTGATCTTAGAGGGAAGGCTTTCAGTCTCTCACCATTGAGTACTATGCTGGCTGTGGGTTTTTCATATATGCTCTTTATCATGTTGAGGAAGTTTCCTTCAATTCCTACCTTTTGAAGTGTTTTTATCAAAAAGGGATGTTGGATTTTGTCAAATGCTTTTTCAGCATCTATTGAGATGATCAATTGATTTTTCCCTTTCGAGTTTTTAATGTGTTGTAATACATTGATTGTTTTTCTTATGTTGAAACATCCTTGCATGCCTGGAATGAACCCCACTTGGTCATGGTGTATGATTTTTTTAATGTGTCTTTGGATTCGATTTGCAAGTATTTTGTTGAGGATTTTTGCATCTATATTCATTAGGGAGATTGGCCAGTAGTTTTCCTTTTTTGTAGCATCTTTGCCTGGTTTTGGTATTAGATTGATGTTAGCTTCATAAAATGAGTTAGGTAGTGTTCCATTTTTTTCAATGTTTTGAAAGAGTTTGAGTAAGATTGGTGTCAGTTCTTTCTGGAAAGTTTGGTAGAATTCCCCTGTGAAGCCATCTGGCCCTGGGCATTTATTTGTGGGAAGATTTTTGATGACTGATTGGATCTCTTTGCTTGTGATGGGTTGGTTGAGGTCTTCTATTTCTTCTCTGGTCAGTCTAGGTTGTTCATATGTTTCCAGGAAATTGTCCATTTCTTCTACATTATCCAGTTTGTTGCCATACAGTTGTTCATAATATCCTCGTATAATTTTTTTAATTTCTTCAGGATCTGCAGTTATGTCACCTTTTTCATTCATTATTTTGTTTATATGGGTCTTCTCTCTTTTTGATTTTGTCAGTCTAGCTAGGGGCTTGTCAATCTTGTTGATCTTCTCAAAGAACCAACTTTTGGTGATATTTATCCTTTCTATTGTTTTTTTGTTCTCTATGTCATTTATTTCTGCTTTAATCCTTGTTATTTCTTTTCTTGTACTTGGTTTAGGATTGGTTTGCTGTTCACTTTCTAGCTTCTTCAGTTGATCCATTAGTTCTTTGATTTTGGCTCTTTCTTCCTTTTTAATATATGCGTTTAGTGCTATAAATTTCCCCCTTAGTACTGCTTTTGCTGCATCCGATAGGTTTTGGTATGTTGTGTTCTCATTTTCATTCGTCTCTATATATTTAGCAATTTCTCTTACTATTTCTTCTTTAACCCACTGATTGTTTAGGAGTGTGTTGTTTAACCTCCAGGTATTTGTGAATTTTCTAAGTCTCTGATGGTTATTGACTTCTAATTGTATTCCATTGTGGTCAGAGAATGTGCTTTGAATAATTTCAATCTTTTTAAATTTATTGAGGCTTGTTTTATGTCCCAGCATATGATCTATTCTGGAGAAAGTTCCGTGAGCACTAGAAAAGTATGTGTATCCTGGTGATTTGGGATGTAATGTCCTGTAGATGTCTGTTAAATCTAATTCATTTATCAGATTGTTTAGGTTTTCAATTTCCTTATTGGTCTTCTGTCTGGTTGATCTATCTATAGGAGAGAGTGATGTGTTGAAGTCTCCCACAATTATTGTGAAAACATCAATTGCTTCCTTTAGTTTTGCCAATGTTTCTCTCATGTATTTTGTGGCACCTTGATTGGGTGCATAGACATTTACGATTGTTATTTCTTCTTGCTGAATTGCCCCTTTTATTAGTATGTAGTGGCCTTCTTTGTCTCTCAAAACATCCCTGCATTTGAAGTCTATTTTATCTGAGATTAATATTGCTACACCTGCTTTCTTTTGGCTGTAGCTTGCATGAAATATTTTTTTCCATCCTTTCACTTTCAGTTTCTTTGTGTCCCTGTGTCTAAGATGAGTCTCTTGTATGCAACATATTGATGGTTCATTTTTTTTGATCCATTCTGCGAATCTATATCTTTTAATTGGGGAGTTTAATCCATTTACATTCAACGTTAAAACCGTGAAGGCATTTCTTGAATCGGCCATCTTATCCTTTGGATTATGTTTGCCATATTTTTCCCTCTCTCTATTAATATCCTTTATTGTACCCATACTGAATCTCTTTAGTACTGAACCTTTCTCCAAGTCTCTCTGTCCTGTCTTTGTTTCTCTGTCTGTAGGGCTCCCTTTAGTATCTCCAGTAGGGCAGGTCTCTTGTTAGCAAATTCTCTCAGCATTTCTTTGTCTGTGAAAAATTTAAGCTCTCCCTCAAATTTGAAGGAGAGCTTTGCTAGATAAAGTATTCTTGGCTGGAAATTCCTCTCACTCAGAATTTTAAATATATCGTTCCACTGCCTTCTCGCCTCCATGGTGGCTGCTGAGTAGTCACTACTTAGTCTTATGCTGTTTCCTTTGTATGTGGTGAATTGCTTTTCTCTTGCTGCTTTCAGAACTTGCTCCTTCTCTTCTATGTTTGACAGTGTGATCAGTATATGTCTCGGAGTGGGTTTTTTTGGATTTATTCTATTTGGAGTTCGCTGAGCATTTATGATTTGTGTATTTATGTTGTTTAGAAGATTTGGGAAGTTTTCCCCAACAATTTCTTTGAATACACTTCCTAGACCTTTACCCTTTTCTTCCCCTTCTGGGACACCAATGAGTCTTATATTCGGACGTTTCATATTATCTATCATATCCCTGAGGTCCATTTCGAGTTTTTCAATTTTTTTCCCCATTATTTCTTTTATGCTTTCATTTTCCATTCTGTCATCTTCGAGGTCACTGATTCGTTGTTCAACTTCCTCTAGTCTTGTACTATGAGTGTCCAGAATATTTTTAATTTGGTGAACAGTTTCTTTAATTTCCATAAGATCATCCATTTTTTTATTTAGTCTTGCAGTGTCTTCTTTATGCTCTTCTAGGGTCTTCTTGATTTCCTTCATATCCCGTACTATGGTCTCATTGTTCATCTTTAGTTCTTTGAGTAGCTGCTCTAGGTGTGTCTCTTGTGGTCTTTTGATTTGGGTGCTTGGTCTTGGGTTATCCATATCGTCTGGTTTTTTCATATGCTTTATAATTTTCTGTTGTTTTTGGCCTCGTGGCATTTGCTGAACTTGATAGGGTTCTTTTAGGGTTTGTAGACCAGTTGAAGTCCTTATCTCTAATTTATCAGATCTACAGCTTCGTGGAGTACACTTTCTCTAACTAACCAGCAGGTGGCGTCCACGAGCCACCTGTTCTCCACAAGCCAGATCTCCCCTGCTTAGCCTTTTTGGTGAGTGGGGGAGTGAGTCTTGTGGGGCCCAATTGGTGTACCAAGCTTGCGTGTGTAGTTGGTGTTGCCTGCCCTGTATGTGGGGCGTGTTTCTGGGCAGTCGGGGAGGGGGGGTGGCCCTAACAATCAAATCTCCCTGATGATCCTAGAGTTTTAAAGCTACTGCAATAGTCTAATCCTTCAGTTCAGTCCTGCCACAGTTTGTCTCTGCCACTGACCCACAAGTCTTTGGTATTGGCGTATGGCTCCTGAGACTTGCAAGTGGGCCCCTCTTCCAGGCTGTGCACCCCGGGTCCTCTGTTGAGGGATGACTGTGCTATGTCACAGGTGAGTGCCGTCCCCCCAGGGCAGTTCTGGGCTGCTGGGCTGTGTTGGGAGGCTCCCAGTCTGCTCAAATGATGGCTGAATGGGGCTCTGTTAATTCACACTGCTCCCCCTTCCCAGCTCTGGGACATTCAGCTGAGGTTGCAGGGAAGGCTAATGTCCACGCCCAGTTTTGTGGTGTGTGCCTGTTATTTGAAGCACTTCCGTCACACTGGGTTGTCTGGGGCAGCTCTGGGCTATGGGGCTGGCGATGGGCAGGAGTGTTTCCTGTCCACCAGGATGGTGGCTGTGAGCAGACACCCCCCTTTTCTTGGGAAGTTGTGTTGTTTAGTGAATTTTCTCAGCCACTGGATTATTGCCTTTTGTCTCAGAGCTCTCTTAGTTCTGCTCTTGACTTGACGTGCCCAAATTTCAATTCTTTGAAGCTTTCTGTATTGAGCTTCTTAGAGTAATTGTTTTAGAAAAAGCAAAAAGGATTTAAAAAAAAAAAAAAAACAAAAACGGCCCTCCTCAGAGATCTAATGGGTTATTGAAATGCTAATAGACAAAGCAACCAGGGCCATTAAGGAAAGTTGCACAGGGCAGAGAGATCAGCCTTGCTTCGGGATTTGCATATGCGCCTCAAGGCCTGATCTCCGCCCTTCCCCTTTCTGTGTTCACCAGAACTCCAAAAATCCTCTGCTTTTATTTTGGAGTTTTTCGTGTTGTTTTTTTTCTATGCCTGTCTCCTCTCTGCTGGGCTGGCTGCTCTCAGAGTCTCTGGTGTCTGGTCTCAGTCTATCTATGGTTGGAGTTTGAATCAGTAGAATGAGTTTCCGATAAGAGCAGCCACTGCAATTCTCCCTTCTCCTTCCTGGAGCTGACAGCCCCTCCTCCCCCGGGACTGAGCCTGGCAGGGAGGGGCGCGGGTCCCCTGGCCGCAAAAACTTACAGATTTCGCTGATCTCAGCAGTTCCACGTTTTCATGAGTGTTGTATGAAGTATGCCCAAAGACAGATTGCTCTGTGGTGTCCAGTCCACGCAGTTCCTGGCTTTTTACCTACTTTCCTGGAGGAGTAACTAAAACATACAGCTCACCAGTCTGTCATCTTGCCCCGCCTCCCATCCCATTGTCTTTTAGCCCCAATGATTTCTGCAGACAAATAGTCTGTTATTCTCTTTGGTGATCTCTTGTATGTGTTGAGTCACTTCTCTCTTACTGTTACAAGTTTCTCTCTTTCCATATTTTTGTTATAAAATGTCTTAATGGGAATCTCTTTTATTTTCACCTTCTCAGAGTCAGTTTATCTACTTGGATGTGTTGTTCATGTCTTTTGTCTAATTTTGGAGGCTTTCAACCATTATTATTTGTATAGAATATTTTTTACAGTTGAGGAACTAATAGTGAGACATAATTATTAACTTTAGACCATGTTTTCTTTGGGGTTCACTCTTGGTGTTGTGGAATTCTACAGGCTTTGAAAATGGTATGTCCTGTTTCCAGCATTACATTATCATAGAGTGTAGTTTCACTGGCCTAAAAATCCCCCATATTTCATATATTCATCTCATGGTCCATCTATTTGATAATTTCATTCTGTCTTTAGTTTTTCCTTTTCTGGAATGTCATTTGGTGGAATCATATAGTATATATACCTTCAGACTGGCCTCTTTCAATGAGATATATACTCCTGAGTTTCCTCATGTGTTTTTGTGGTCAGACAGTTTATTTTTCTTATTGCAGAATGATATTCCATTGTAATACTCAAAAATTCTATTTGGTTCTTTTAATGAGTTTTATATATTTATTGATAGTCTTTATTTATTGAGTATTCCAGTTTGCTAAAGCTGCTGAAATGCAATATACCAGAAATGGATTTACTTTTTCAATGGGGATTTATTAGGTTGCAAATGTGCAGTTCAAAGGGCATGAAAATGACTAAATTAAGCATCAAGAGGTGGTTACCTTCTCTTGGAAATGTTGATGGCATGAAGTGCTTCTCTATCACATGGAAGGCACATGTTGATGTCTGCTAGTCCTTCTCCTGGGTTCTTGTTTCAAATTGGCTTTCTCCAAAGTGTCTCTGGGATGCTCTCTCTTTTAGCATCTGCCTTATCTTCTCCCAAGGGCAAATAATTTCATCTCTTAGCTTAGAATCTCCAAATTCTGAGTCTGTCATCTCTGAGTTCTCTCTCTCCCTGAGCTATCTTAAGTACATTGGTGAACTCAGATCCTTCTTTGATAATCTGGGTGAGTCACAGAGTGGGGGGGGGAATGTATTATGAGTCCAGGAACACCTTTTATTGGTTATCATTTTATGAGAATCAGAAGGGAAAACACATAAAGAAAGCTTTATCATACAAATTCCTAACTAGCTAAAAAGCCTAATTGTGGAGGGAGGCAATGGACACATTAAAATATCTTATTTCTCTAATATCTCTCATTTGGCTTTAGCTATCACTCATGGGGCATCCTTCATGGAAGTGTCTGTTTAACCACATTCATCCATTTATTTCTTTAATCATTCATCAAAAATTTATTCATAAAATAGTTCATGGGTAGGGAGAGAATACTATTCTGGGAACAAAGAAATAAGTAAGACTTTTTCCTTATTTCATAGAGATTAAATCTAAATAGGGCAAAAAGCATAGAAATGACTACCTCCAATTTCCTGAGGTGGCATTTTAATCCTGGTGAAATTGAGTGAAAAGTTTTGACTCATCCTGTGGGTGTTGGGGGTGGCCTCACAAGGGTGTTGATAATTGTACCAAGCCTTGAAGGGGGTACTGGAGTGACTCCAGGAGCAGAATGGGGTAGGGGGTCACCAAGAATAGACCACTGGAACACAGATGAAAGATCAACGTAACTGTAAGGTGTGGTTAGGCTTAAAATTAATTCTTAATATCTGACATAAAATGATCAGCATGGCAAGAAAATTGGAATGTGAGCCTGGCCAGTTTGGCTGTTGCTTGATAACAGAGAGCCTTGTGTTTCATCCATGATATTGATATTTACGTTTAATGTTAGTGGATAATGGGTGCAGTGTTTATAGAAGGTGATGTTCATGAAAGTCTTGCCCTGTGGAAGTTGTCAAAACCCTGGAGAGATAATTAGGGCTGGAAATATCACAGTGGAAGTGGGGTGGCAGTTTGGGGAATGAATCTGTGTGGGGTTGAATCATAATGTATAAAAACATTCAGTATTAATACCAGGCACATTGCCAGGCATTTTGTATTCATTATATTCAATTATTTCAATTACTTTACAAAATTGGAACTACTATTCTGATTTAATGGAAGAAGAATGTGAGATTTACAGCAGAGTAATATTCTAGTCCAACACATGTAATCACATCTGAAATGAAGCTCAGGGTTTACTTTGCTTTTTCCTATGCTTTTGCATTTCACTGGTAACTATCCTTTTTTAAAATCATTTTATAAATTGTGGAATATAACATATTTATATAAAAGTGAAAGCTTTCCAGGTGCAGTTTAACAAGTAGCACATTTCAAAGAATGTTATGGATCACAGTTCCACAGTTTCAGTTATTTCCTTTATGTGAAATATAACATGTATGCAAAAAGGTGATAATTTTCAAAGTTTGATTTAACATGTAGTTATATAGGAAATTTCCAAGAATGGGTTACAGTACCACAGTTTCAGTTATTTTCTTACTGTGAAATATAACATACATACAAACAGGTGAAAATTTTCAAATTGCAAATTAACAAGTAGCTATACAACAAATTTCAAAGGATGCTATGGGTTACAGCCCACCATTTTAATTCTTCCCTTCTAGGTATTATAATACCCTAGCAACTAAGAAATAGAAAATTATATATAGATTCAGTATTCATAATCCCTTATTAAATTCCATCTTGTCAGTTGCTACCCCTTCCTCTAGTTTAATCACTTTCCTGATCTTGGGGATGTCTAGGCAGTGGCCACCCTAACATCTTCATGTCGAGAAGGTCTGCCAATATTGTGGGAAAAGGGGACACATCTTGTTGACGTTCTTGAAGATTTTGTTGCCTCTGGGTTTTGGGACTTAGCTGGCATAGGAGTACTCTGAAGGATTTAAGTTTCTGAAGAATAAACTTAGTGAGTGAAACTTTTAGAGTCTCATATAGGGATCTGAGTATTCTTTAGGATTTTTAGGACTATTGTTGACTTGGACTTATCATATGGTGTCCATTTGGCATATCTAGCTGAAGCTTGCATAGGAATAACCTCTGGGATGGCTTCTGGACTCCATTTGAAATATCTTAGCCACTGAAACCTTATTTTGTTGCCTTTGTTTTCCTCCTTTTGATCAAGAAGGCATTCTCAAAACCTGTATGCCAGGGTCAGGCTCATTCCCAGAATCTGTGTCTCACATCACGAGGTAGACTCATTCACCTTGGGGGTCCTGATCCACATCAGGGGGTGCATGATAAATTTATTTTCAGTGCTGGGCTTAGAGAGAGAAAGTCCACAATACATTTGACTTTTTGAACAATGTTAGGTTTACAGAAAAGTGTGTGAGAATAGTACACAGAGTTCCATAAGCCCTGCATCCACTTCCCTTATTCTTAACATCCCCCATCCAGAATACTACATTACATTTTATTCATCTTGAATTCTTGGTCTCTTTGTGATGGTGACAGCTTTCTCAGACTCTCCTTGTTTTTGATGACCTGGGTAGTTTTGTGGAGTGCAAGTCAGGTATTTTGTAAGATATCCCTAAGTTGGAATCTGATATTTTTATCATGATTTGAGTGGGTTATGGTGTTTTGGAGGAAGACACCAGAGATAAAATGCCATTTCCATCCCATCATATCCAGGGCACACCCTATCAACATGACATTGTTTCCATTAGCAATAGTCATTTAGGATTCATCCTTGACTTTTGTGGCTGGATGGAACATTTATTTTGATCACTGAATAACAGTCCATCATCTAGACATAGCAGAGTATGTCTATCCATTCGTCTATTGAAGGGCATCATGGTTGTTTTCAGATTTTGGAAATTACAAATACAGCTGGTATAAACATTCATTTGTAGGTTTTTTGGTGGACTTAAGTTTTCAAATCATGTGCATATATATCTGAGGTGATTTGGAAATGTATGTATCCTGGGAATTTGTTCTTACAGCTAATCCATTTTTGTCAGTGGAAGCCAATTGTAAGTAGGATACTTTGATGAGGTTACTTCAGTTATGGTGTGACCCAAGGTGGGTCAAAATCCTTTTACTGGAGTCCCTTATATGAGAATGAAATTCAGACAAAGAGAGAGAAAACCACAGGAGTAAGAAGCTGAAATCAATGGAACCCAGAAGAGAAGGGAGAAACCAGTAGATGTCACCATGTGTCTTACCATGTGGCAGAGGAGCCAAGGATCACTGGCAGTTGGTCTTTGGGAAGAAAGCTTCCCCTAGATGATGCCTTGATTTTAACATTCTCATGGTCTCAAACTTTAAGCTAGTAAATTTCCATTGTCCAAAGCCAATCCATTTCATGGTTGCTGCTTTAAGCAGTCTAGGAAACTAAAACAGATTTTAGTATCAGGAGAGTGGGGTGCTGCTATTGCAAATGCCAAAAATTTGGTAATAGCTTTGGAATTAGGTAATGGGTAGAGGCTGAAAGAATTGTGAGCTGTTTGATAGAGAAGAACTAGCTTGCTTTGAAGAGACTGTTGGTAGAAATATGGGCACTAAAGCTACTTCCAAGGAGGCCTTAGACAGAAATAATCAATGTGTTTCTGAAATTGGGAGAAAGGACGTCTTTGTTTTAAAGTGGCAGAGAACTAGGAAAAATTGCATTCTGATGTCAATGATAGGCAGAATTGAGAGTTACAAAGTTGGGTATTTAGTTGAGGAGATTTTGATGATAAATGAGGAAAATGCAGCCATTTTTCTCCCTGCAGGTTATAGTAAAATGTGAGAGGAAAGAAATAATCTGAGATCTGAATTCCTAAGCACAAAGAAATGAGAAATTGACAATTTTGAAAACCCACAGAATAGTGCTCCATGTGAGGGTTTTATCTGAACATGTATCCAGTCAGCCATTTCAATGCATGTCAAGATTGGAAATACAGCTATCCAGGAAGGATCTGTGGGAAGTTCTTTTTCTGATGGTTTGGACCCCAGTGTACCACATGAAAAACCTACAAATTTTCCACTGCTATCCTGGCATAAAGGGGACAGAAAAAGAACAAATTGAACAGAAAATTAAAAGTGTGAATATGCCAAACATCTGACACCCCTTACCCCTCCCTCTTATTGATCACTATTATTGCACTCTACCAAATTTTAAGACTTACAGTAGAGGTAGTTTAACCAAGATAGTGTAGTATTGTCAGAAATAGATATATAGATCAGTGGAACAGACAGAAAAAGTCATCCAGAAATAGAATAATAGAAACTTGTGCAACAAACTTATTTTTTGTTATATAGTTATACCACCATTATCAAAGATCAAGGCTACTGAGTTACAGTTCAACAACTTCAGGTATTTCCTTCTTTTTGCCCATTTTTAATTGGGTGTTTGCTTCCTTACTGTTGGGTGTTAAAATGTCTTTGTTTATTTAGATACAAATCATTTATCAGATATATGCTTTGCAAGTATTTTCTCCAAGCCTTAAGATTTTCTTTTCATTCTCTTATCAGTGTCTCTCACAGGGGAGAAAATTTAAATTTTAATGAAGTACAACTTATGAATGTTCTTTTTTCATGGATCATAAGTTAGATATTATATCTAGAAACTCATTACCAAAACATAGATCCCCAGATTTTCTTCTATGATTCATTCTAGAAGTTTTATAGTTTGCATTTTATTTTTAAATGTATGATTCAGTTTGAATTAATATTTGTGTAATATGTACAGTCTGTGCCTGTGTTCCTATTTGTTTGCTTGTGCATTCCACTTTTCCAGGACCATTGAAAAAACAATACTTTCTCCACTGAATTGCTCTTGCTCTTTTATCAAAAATCAGTTGACTGCCATTGTGTGGGTCTATTTCTGGGTTCTGTAACATTAGGCTATGTTTCTATTTCAACAATACTACATTGTTTGATTATTGTGTTTTTACAATCAGTCTTGAAGTCATGCAGTACGGGTCAAACAACTTTGTTTTCTTTCTTCATGTTGTTCTGCATATATAGGTCTTTTTACTTGCTGTAGAAATTTTAGAATTAGTTTGTCAACATCCACAGAATAACTTGCTGGCATTTAGAACTTGATGGAATTAAATGTATAGAATAGGTTGGGAAGAAACTCATCTTAACAATGCTGAGTCTTCAACCATGAAGATAAAATACATTTCTTTCTTCCTTCCTTTCTCTGTTTCTTTCTTTAGAAATTTTTATTGTAGTAACTTACATGAATTCAAAAATTCTCATAGTCTCCATTTTCAAGTGTAAAATTTGGTAATATTGATTATATTCAAAATATTGTCCTACCATCACCAATTGACATTTAACTCAACTTTTTCATGGTACAAATGATTGGTCAAAGTATTTGTTGAATAAAATAGAGTCTAAGATATTTTGTAATAGAAAATTTTGCTTTGGGAAAATGTTTACAATTGTGGGCCAGGATGGATAATCCTTTTGCTATTCAGGAAAACAGAGGAGAAGGAAGAGCATTTGATTCCCCCAACATTTTCTGATAAACAGCACTAGTTTCTATAATAAACATGAAATAATTAATTTAGTGGATTTATATTTAGATTAGTTGATGATAGCTCCTTGTGGTCAAGTTTACATTGCCATGGTTTGTATAATAAACAGAAATAACTAATTTAATGCATTTACATTAATTGTTGATAGCTCCTCGTGGCTGAATTTGCATTGCTATGGCTTCTTTTTCAGCAATTTCTTCAACTATATGGAAACAGAAAACTGAACACATATTTCAGAATTTATCCTCCAGGAACTCTCAGAAAGTACAGTTTGGCAGCCCCTCCTCTATGGGCTGTTTTTGAAGATGTACCTGGTCAGTTTCACTGGGAATCTGCTCATCATCCTGGCTGTCATCTCTGATTACCACCTCCACACATCCGTGTACTCCTTCCTCTCTAACCTGTCTTTTGCAGATATCTGTTTCACCTCCAGCAATGTCCCAAAGATGCTGATACACATCCAGAGAGCAAAATCATAACTTATAAAAAGTGCCTCACCCAGATGTATTTTTTATGCTTTCTGGAGGATTTTATGCTTCCTCCTGGCCATAATGACCAATGACCACATTGTGGCCATCTGCTACCCCCTGCACTACATGATCATCATGAAGCCCCTGCCTTGTGTTCTCCTGCTGCTGGTATCTTGGTTATTGAGTGTTCTGGACACTTTTTTTTACATGGTTTAATGTTTTAGTGATTGTCTTTTTGTACTGAGTTGGAAATCCCCCAGGTTTTTGGTGAACTTAATCAGATGGTCTAACTTGCTTATTCTGTCACCTTCCTCAATGACCTAGCAATGTATTCTGCAGCTGGACTGGTGGGTATTATTCCACTCACTGGTATCCCTTCCTCTTACTCTAAGATTGTGTCCTCCATTCTGAGAATTTCATCAGCTGGGGGGCTAAGTATAAAGCATTTTCCACTTCTAGGTCTCACCTCACAGTAGTGTCCTTGCTTTATGGTACAGGTATTGGAATACACCTTAGTTCTGCTGCTACCCAAAACTCAAGGGCAAGTGCAATAGCTTCAGTGATGTACAAAGTGGTCACTCCCTTCATGAACCCCTTAATCTATAGTCTTCAAAACAAGGATATATAGCATGCCTTAAAGAATCCCTACAGTTGAGAGGCAGTCTCTCTAATGGATCCTTTGTCTCAAGCTTAGAAATTTTTTCATGATTAACAAAGGTCAAACACTGGGAGATCAGAATCTAGATTCTTTTCTTAGTTTATAGAAAGATATTCTGTTTTTTGCCTAATTTCCAGAATTCTAACTCTTTAATTTTTATACATTAAAACACCTGTTTCTTCTGTAGTTTTAGTAAAACATTTGACTTCTCTGATTTTAGTCCACAGTTTGAGTATTGAAATGGAACATGTTACCTGAATTTTATCAGTAAAATATTTAATACATGTAATTTTGTACATAAAAAATTATAGGAATTGCTGGAGGGATGAAGTGCACTGTAGTCTCTGCCAGATGAATGCAGGTGCTCTTGTGTTATTTCCTTTGGTGAAAAATCATTTGTCATATCAAAGACTGTGCAGTTTTCACCAGGGTTTCTGCTAATCCACTCCAGAAAGAGGTCACATCATGAATAGGAGTCATCATCTGATTTAGTTTACAATAATCCACATTCCATCTCTGATATATTACTTTCTCCTGCCCAAACCTCAACATAAGTTAGGTCAGGATGTAATCAGCATTACAACTCCTGTTCCTTCAAACATTGATGGTTTCCCTGATCTCTGTGTTTTTTTCCAGCTCTGTAATGCTACTCTTTAAAAATTATTTTATTAGGTGGGGACAATTTTCAGGAAATTTCACTTGGCACTCCCTATAATAATAGTCCTCATTTACAGATACTAAAACCTAATGTGAGTATTTTGCCTATTGCCAACTATGTCTTTTCAACTGTTAATCCTAAATATTATGAAATAATATCAGGATCTTATGTAGACCTACTGTGCTCTTTGTGAGGTAGAATAAGGCATATGCTTCATTTGTCACCTTACCATAGAGCCATCACTTTGAATTGCAAGCCAGAGTGGCATTTTGAGATTTAATAATTGCTCTGAGCTAGTGTCAAATTGTGAAAAAATATGACATGATTGTTTTGTTTTACTCCCTTCCCATTCTTTGGGAAGGTTGTGAATTCATCTTATTTTGTATTTCCACAAATCACACACAGGACAGTTTTTTAGTTATAACCGCAACAGAAAACATGTTCTGTACTTTTCAGAAAATAGAGACAAAGCTGATCCACAAAGCTTTCCCAATCACATTGTCACCCCTTGTAAGCTACAATGTTATACATACATCTTTAAGTGACAAGGCTACTGGGTTGCAGTTTGTTAGTTGCAGGTATTTACTTCTGGTTATTCCAATACATTAAAAACTAAAAAGGGTTATCTATTAGTGTGTAAGATTGCCCACCAGAATCACCTGTCAACTCCACTTGGTATCTCTCAGCCACTGAAACTTTATTTTATTCATTTCTCTGTAGTTTCCTTCATCTCCTTGAACATTTTTAAGATCACTTTTTTGAGTCTTTTTCCCACATATCTGAATTCTCATCTTATTCATTGATATTTTCTGGATTTTTATCCTTTTCCTTTGGATGAGCCATCATTTCCGATTTCTGTCTTTGTCTTGTACTGTTGTTGTTCAGGGTACTTTTTAGTATTTTAAAATGTTAACTCTGGGATTTATTCCCTGATGTGTCTGTTTCTTGATATTGTAACCAGCTGGTGATAAGGCACATTTTCTTGAGTTTCAGCCCCCCTGTCAGAAAGGTCTGCCAGCACGAATGAAGTGTGCAGGGTTTTCTCTGTCTTTCTGGGCCTCTGTCTTATCCTGGGCTTTTGGTTGTCAGTTGTCTTGGAGTTTTCCTCTGTAGGTTGTCCCCTCTGTTTCCCAGGAGACAGACCTCATTTTGCCAGGTGTTTGATGCCTGCAGGACTTTTCCCAGACAGTCCCAGACTGTCTCTCTAGATTTTTACAATTCTTTCATTTTCTCAAGCTACTTATGCCTGATGGAAAAATTCTTGGAGGGAGGCACACCTGAGAGAACTTTCTCAAGTCACTCTCTCCCAGCAAAAACAGGGCCAGGGGCTCACAAAAATGATGAAGACCAGCTCCAAAGTGCCCTGGGAATGGGGATCTGAAAGGGTACAAAGAGATTCCCTGACAGCTCCCCAAATATGAGTCTTCCTGGCCTGCCCAGCAAATGCAGCCATTCAGCTAGCTCCCCTGCGGCCCTGAGGAATTGTAACATCTTTAAATCTCTACTGCTGCTTCTGTTCCAGAAGGGTGGAAATAACGGCTGCCAGTGCCTTTTTCCAGGGTGAGTTGAAGCAAAAGCTGCCCTCAGAGCCAGGCTCTCAGTGATCCAAATTTACTAATTAAAAGCCATGATCAGTGATCAGTCCTGCCCACCTCTGTTCTTGGGGAAGAGAATTTTTATGTCCCTTAATTCACCAGCAAGCTAGCCAGGGACAGGACCCTGGTAGAGGATGGGCAACTACAGCCACCATGCTGAGACAGTAATTAACTGTTTACCATAATTTATCTGTCTTCCCTGATTGCTGTGCATTGTTCTTCTAGCCTCTGGAGTTTCAAAATTATTGTTTCAGAGAGTTTCTGGCTTTTCAATAATTGATTTGGTGGAAGGACATTCTTGTAGCTCCCTACTCCATCATGTTCCCACAATCCTCCCTCTTCGTCATTATTAAATTAGAAATTTTGCCACGAAGTTAAATGAGATAACCTTTGCAACTTTGCCTAAAACCTTATCTAGTTGTTACTCAGAAAAAGACACCTGAGCTCCCTTCCCCATTCTCTTTTGTGTGGGAATGTTGCCTACATCACATTACATTACTGGAGTACAATTGTGAACTCACTATTTTATTCTTTTTACATTAATGAATTTTTTTTTTATCTTTATCTTTTCAAAATCTTACTTCTTTTGCCTGGTGCTTTATTGGTCTGCAGCTAGTGCCTTTTCTGAAATTTCCCATGGAATGAGACAAATCAGGCAAACATGTCTGTTTACTCAAACTGACATTCAGGGGAGATGATTTATGACAGAAAGAAGCAAAATTGCACATTTAGAATAAATTGGGTATTTACTATTAGAAAGAAGAGACATTTAATTGTTTATGGTACTGTCAAAGTTTGCTAGTAGTTGTCACCATGGGGATTGAATCCTTCTGATAAATGCTAAGTGAAATGCAGAAATAAAAATATATCTTTCTCAGTGCCTTGGCCTTTTGAGTCATGCAGAGTTACAGTTTCTAACTTTCTTTAATGTTAGAGAAAAAAATACATTCTTGGTTTCTTTCTAATGAAGGGATTCATGTTTGAAACTAGTCATTAATTGTAGAATCATATAATTAGAGCATTAGATTAGGGATCTAGAAAAAATTTACATTGTTTTTAAGAAGTTAGGAAATTATTTTTATTTATAGCCATCAACATATCCTGCAAGTTAACCCATCATTGAAGGGACAGAATCATAGGACTTTAAAACAGGAAAAATTAAGATGATTTAATTTATTCCTCTTACTGTCCAGAATTACTGCTCTGAATTTGGTTAGCTAGGGTTGGGAAGGTTTTCAATATACTACCCTTTCCTTCTATGGTTTTGTCTTGGGCTGATCCTTCAGAATGAGACACTATTTTACAAAGATAAATATAATTGAAATGGACACTATTTGCTATCACCTCAGCCCTGTTAACCTTTCTGGGAATAGGCAATTTCTTTCCCTACCTGCATGGATCAGAGGGAGCCACAATGGGTGTACAATACAATCCTAGATTTCTGGCCACAATTGATTTGCTGACAGCTGGGCATATAAACGAAGATAGTCAAATCAATCATTTACGTAAGAATATGGAATAAGGTCCAAAAAAGTAACACCAACCTCTTTCTGTTAGGCTCAATATGTAACATAAAAATGCTGCAGCTCTTGGTTGCCAATTTTTTGCCACAACAAGGACAGCTGATTGCAATAAGATGAATTAAACTGACTGCAGATAAAAAGCAAAGATGAGAAGAGAGAAAAAAGGTTTCTAGTTTCCCTTTTTCCAGTCTTTGTTTCCATGGCATAATACTTTAGTCTCATAAAAGGTTCTCTCACTTGCTTCAACTAGATACAGTCTTCTGTCTTCTTTTATTCTTCTTTCATTGTTTTTATAGTTAATGAAATGTCCAAAATTCTCAGATATTGACATTTTGGGTTCTCTCATGGCAAGTTGTATCTTGTTTCTTCTTGTCAGAACACTATTTTATTGTCTATCATTCAAAAAGCATTTCTGTTTGAACAAACTGACTGTAGAAGTTATATTGGTTAGAAAATATAGATCCTACACCAAATCAGCATCTCTTCCCTTGGTCTCGCATGGAAGTTGAAGTTTTAACACACAGTCAGTTTCAACCTTTACCCTTTGGAACAATTTGCCCTAGTCTTAGCCAGATCTGCTTCATTCATATTTCTAATTGAAGTCTGGACTCTTTTTCAGCTTTTTGTTTTCTGCTCCTTTCCCCCTCTTTTCTCCCTCTAGGACACTTATAACAGGTATATTTGTGCATTTCATTTTGTTGCTCAGCTTCCTAAGAACCTGCTCATATTTTTCCATTCTTTTCACCATCTGTTCTTTTGTGTGTATAAATTCAAATGTCTGGTCTTCAGATTCACTGATCCTTTCTTCTGCCTGTTCAAGTCTACTGTTGTGTCCCTCCATTGTCTTCTTCATCTCCTCCATTATGACATTCATTCCCATAAGTTCTGTCACTTGTTTTTTCAAGTTTGTGAATTCTTCCTTATGGTCCTCCAGTGTCCTCCTTATATCCTTCATCTCTTTAGCTATGTCTTCCCTCAGTTCATTGACTTGAGTTTTGAATTGATTTAGATTTGTTTGAACATCTCCAATTAGTTCCTTCTGTTCATTGAATTGATTTAGCATTAGTTGTCTCAACTCCTGTGTCTCAGTTGAACTATTAGTTTGTTCCTTTGGCTGGTCCATATTTTTATTTTTCCTAGTATGTCTTGTTATCTTAAGCTGTCTAGGCTTCTGACTTTCTTGATTGGTTTACTCTGGAACTCATTTTCACTTTTTTACTTAGGGTTTTCTTGTTGGTTGGCTTTGTTTTCTAACCTTTGGTGTTCAGTTCAGCTTATTCTAGGCCTTTAACTTTGATTCCATTTAGTTGATCAGAGTTTTTCACCTTTTGTTTTTCTGATTTTGTCTTGTCTCTATGTAGCCCTTTTGTGTTATGGTCTCCTCAGATATGGTCAACCCTAGTCAGGTTTTCCCAGTCCAGAGAGGCCCAGATCTCAGGAGGAGGGTATGGAGTTTCCTTGAGAATGAGACCCTCCTGTGAGGCCTTTAGACTCTGTGCTTTTCCTGTGCTGTCCAGCAGGTGGTGCTTGCCAGCCTGTGGCTCCCCCACCAGTGAGAGGAGGTGCAGTCCCTTTTGTTCTCCTGGTGATCCTCACCCTTTCTGGGGTGTGGCTGACTGAAGCTTGTTTCTCAATTCCAGCCCCTGGGGTCTGAGTTCCCCAAAGGAGAGCTGCCACTGGAGCTGGGCCATGACCCCCTTTTCTGGGAAAGTTGTGTTCCCTAGCAAAATTTCTCCCCCACTAGACTTACTGATTTATCTTTCAGAACTATCTTATCTCTGCTGTTGCCCATGTCCAAACTGCAAGTCTTTGATGCTTTCTGTAATGGGCTACTTAGAAGAGTTACTTAAAATAAAAGAGGGAGAGAAAAAGACAAAAGAAAAACAATAGAAAAAGAAAGGTCAGTATAGACTAATTAAAGACAAGACCTCAATTCCTTCCTTGAAGTTTTGGTGGGCTATTGAAATGGAAAAAAACAAGGCAATTGAGTAGCAAACATGAAACCAGAAAAAATTGGCTTTTCAGAGAAGGGCCCTGGTTTCCCCGGTTTGCAAATACGCCAGGTTCTGTTTGAGCCCAGCCCTTCTCTGTATTATGTTCACCCACAACTCCAAAAGTCTCTGTTTTTGGTTTTGTTTTATCTGCTGTTTTTGTGAGCCCTGTCTCTTCTCTTCCAGGCTGTCTGCTCCAAGATTCTCCAATGAGTGGTTTTGGAGAATCTGTGTTGGAATTTTCACTCAGCACTCTGAGTTTGTTAATCAGTGCTGCAGCTGCAGTTCTCCCTCCTGGTTCCCAGCACTGATGGCCCCTCCTTCCTTGGGAGACAAGCCACAAAACAGTCTATTGTGCATGACTAGGAGGGGCATGGACCTCCTGGCCACAACAATTTTCAGATTTTGCTGATCTCAGCTGGTCCCCACCCTGGAGACTATTGTGTGCCATATGTCCAAAATCATAGTCCTCTGCAGCATCCATTCTGCACTGTTCCTGGCTATCTAGCATCTGCCCCAGAAGAGTAACTAACTCTGTCCTTTTACTTTTGTCATAAGGTTCTTTGATGCACAAAATTTTTCAATTTTGATGAGGTCCCATTCATCTACTTTTTCTTTTGTTGTTTGAGCTTTGGATGTAAAATTTAATAACCATTGCTTAAGACAAGGTCCTAAAGAAGCTTCCCTACATTTTCTTCCAGAGGTTTTATAGTCCAGGTTCTTATATGTAGGTCTTTGATTCACTTTTTTCAACTCTAACACATTTTTTTCTAAAGGAGCAATTAAGGTCAGAGGAATAAATTTACAATGTTAAAATTAATTGATACATAACCAAGCCTGGGAGCCCTCACTCATCCAGATGCAACTGGACATGAAATCAGAGAGCCCCCCTTGTTTGAGTTACAAAAGCTTTATGGCATCTTGATTCAGAGTACCTTTAATTAAGTCATATCCTGCTTTTACATTAAATGGTGCTTCATCAACATGAGTGATTCACAAAGCAAACTGTCTTTATCCAAGTGTAGTTAAAGATCAAAGGAGGGTAGTCACATTATCAGAGACTGGGGGGATTTCCCAGTGTGTACAAAAGGAGAGCTGCAATGCCATAGATCTGTGTAACAGGGAATGCAGGACACTCATGATACAGGACGCCAGAACCAGTAGGACAAAACGCAAGGGATTCACGATGGCCGTGTAGTGCAGGGAAGGGCAGATGAACACAAAGCAGTCATGGGCCATGATGCTCAAGAGGAAACCCTCCAACACTGTAAAGAGTAAGAAACAGGACATCTGACTGAGGCAACCTGTGCCTGAATATTCGCCAGCATCTTTGGGACAGCGGTGGAGGATATACAGATGTCAGCAGAGGACAGGTTGGAGAGGAAGAAGTACGTGGGTATGTGGAGGTGGGAGTCAGTGATGGCGGCCGTATGATGAGCAGTTCCCAGACAGCGATCAGGTACATTGTCAGGAACAGCCCAAAGAGGAAGGGCTGCAATTCTGGTTCCTCTGAAATCCCCAGAAGAAGAAATTCTGAAATTAGTGTTTTATTTATGGATTCCATGTGCTGGTATATCTGGAAGAAATGAGAAAAAGAACATGAAAAATTGTATCCAAAACTGGCATTACAAGTCTAGAGGGAATGCTATGAATTCTCTTCTTCATTCATGGAATTTATTTCTATATTTCATTCTTTCATCTGGTTGCTATTTTAGAGGACATATGGTGCCATCTCTGACTAGGATTTCCTGCCCCATTCTTTACCTTTTCTTGATTTCAGGGAATTACAAAGACAGTCAAGTATACACTAGGCAAGGTTGAGGCATTGAGAATGAAGTGCTGAGACCAAAAACACCGCAATCTAACGATGAAGAGTTCAAATAAATAAATAATAACCCTTTAACAGGTCAAAATGAAACCTTTTTGTTATTTGTTTTCTTTTTTATTATTTTTTTAACCATGTAAATTTTTTAAAAAGGGAAATAGGGGCTAGCAAAAAGGACAGAGTTACATTGAGGTACTATTTTTCACTTGTGTTCAAGCAAGATCAGCAGATGAGGTAAACTTTTATCAAAGGCTTCTGTGATGAGATGTCAGGAGACAAGGAGAAACTTGGAGAATTGTGTGACCAGATGAGAGAATGTCCAGGGCAAAGGCCCTAGGAGAGGGCTGGTTTCCAGTGTTCAGGGTCAGCAAGGAGCCACTGTGGTCTGGAGAGAGCAAGAGGGAGACTAATGTGAGAGGAATCAGAAAAGGTTTTCAAACAAGGGGGCCTCACTGCTGCTGGAACTTCAGGACAGGGTCCCTTAGCCAAGTTGTACCTCTTCTCCTTTATTAAATTGGTCTTTAGGACTCCAGCAAATAGAAATGAGTGTGGTCTTTATTTCCAATTATGGATTTGCACTGTGGAGTCTATTATAAAGCACACATTTTGGAATATAAGACAAGTGCCCCTGGTCTGAGCACACACAACACACACAAACACATACACATGTACACACACTGCACACAGACACACACACAGTACACTGTGCTCTCTTTGACCTTGAATATGGTCTCAATGACCTTGAACTGGACTGGCACCTTCACCAACATACCATTGTCTCAAAGTTCACACATTTACACACCTGCTTCCCTGTGTCAGGTTTTCTCCCACTGGTGCATTTAGAATTTTTCATACCCTCCACCATCAGTAAGACACTACCTCCTCATTCAGGGATGCCTGGAGTAACTGCATTGTTAATTTTTATTTTATTTAATTGACTTATTTTATTATTTTAACAACCCCACAGGAAGACTGCAGCTTCTTTCCTGCACTCATTTGGATGGAAGGGTCTATGTGAGTGTTTTACTTTTACTGACTTCTGTATCTATTTGCCCTGCCTTGGGGGATATAGCAACATTCTACATGATGATTCCAGTTGACGCCTGAGTTTGGGTAGTAGATTAATAAGCATATATTGCTTAAATGAATAAAAGAATTTTTTTTCACTGTAAATTTCAAAGGTGAGTGTAAGACATTAAGTGGGGAGATGTTAAAAATGGTGTAGAGGAGGTGCTAGGAGCATGAATTCCACGTTCTGAGATGTTTTCTCATTAATGAATCAAAATGATCTATTTTTTTTCTAATTAGGATAGAAGGATAGAAACCCATGGAATGGATCAGAGGGGAATACACATAGGGTGAGTACACTGAAAATTCTTTCTGGAAGTTCTTTTACTGGCTGTGTGAATGTCCTGTGTATTGTGGACCACAATGTAAGAAAATTCTTGCATAATCTGGGAAATGGGTGATAAATTTTGGAAACCATCTCACTAAAGGCAAGAAAATTTTAAAAGGAAAGTCAGTCCCTACTGCTGGGGGATAAGGTCATATGCATTGATAGCCAAACAGAAGAGTGAACTTGGAGTGAGAACAGGCAGCCAGCATGGGAACTGGGGCTCCTCTGGATTCGAGGGTCACCAATGGAGCAGAATTCCTGTCTGAGTGTTCTGAGTGGAGACTGAAGCTCTGTCCCTAGACAAGACAGCAGGAAGGACTTAGACATCAGACTCCCAGCCAAAGGACCCAAAAGAAACAATCATCCACCATATAGACCAAGAGTGCACAGGATGAAGACATCAGAGGAGATAGTTACAGCTTTCTTTTAGCTGCTCATTCTGACATTTCCCCTTGCTCCGCTTTGGGACATTTCTTTCTGTCTCCCTCATTAGCACATTCCCTTGTTCCTTCACCCCTGAACCATCATTTCCCTTTGGGAGACTGGTCAGGAGAGAACAGAAGTGGTTCCTGCTCACTCTCTGCTCCCCAGAGAGCATCCAGCTTTATCAGTCCACCTTATCATGGATTCTTCTGTCTTCCCTAGGTCTCACCTTCTGTCACCTTTCCCAATCTTCGAATTAAAGTTTTCACCATGTCTAGGACTAATGAAGCCATCCCCACTAATGCCTAGGATCATGAATGCACTGATACGTAGTGAGGATACAGCCCCTGTTTTTCTCTCCAGAATATTGCTTTTCCCTCTTCAGCAAAGTGTGGAACTGCATCAAGGGATGTGAAACCATGAGCATTGTGCCTGTTGGCATACTGGTGCTTTTCTTTCTCATCTATCTGGAGTGTCTTGCCTGTAATGCAAGTTCAGAGGTGCCATTTAGTTCTTTATTTATAAAGTGTTTGTTAATTGAAAGAGATATATTTCTATCATTTTGCAGCATGCCACTTCTTAGCATGTTGGTAAGGATTGTCTCATTTGATTCTTATAAAAATCCATTTTATAAGAGTAGTACTACTGGGAAACGAATTCTACAAGTGCAAAAATGTGTGATTCAAAGGGTTAAGTATCTGCTTAAAGTTGTGAGGGCTGGGGCATTTTTGGGAACACTATAGTTGTTTCTAGTTCTTAGTGACTCAGCCTGTGGTTCTCAAACACGGGAGATTCTGGCCCCCTGAAGCGATATGAAAATACCTGTAGATATTTTAGCTTTACCAAGGGTAAAGCTTTAGCAAGGGTAGAGATAATGCATGCTTCTAAACATCTCACAATTATCTCACTAATACATTGGGTTCAAGTGAAATCTTTCTGAGATGGTGGTTAGGTTTTGATTTCCTTTGAGATTATAGCTTTAATTATTTAATTAGTTACTTTATTTTGGTAAAATACATATATCATGCAAAGTTTGATAGTTTACCCATCTTTTTTAAATTCATTTTATTGAGATATATTCACATACCACGCAGTCATACAAAACAAATCGTACATTCAATTGTTCACAGTATCATTACATAGTTGTGCATTCATCACCAAAATCAATCCCTGACACCTTCATTAGCACACATACAAAAATAACAAGAATAATAATTAAAGTGAAAAAGAGCAATTAAAGTAAAAAAGAACACCGAGTGCCTTTTGTTTGTCTGTTTTCCTTCCCCCATTTTTCTGCTCATCCATCCATAAACTAGACAAAGGGGTATGTGGTCCATATTGGCTTTCCCAATCACATTGTCATCCCTCATAAGCTACATTTTTATACAATCATCTTCAAGATTCATGGGTTCTGGGTTGTAGTTTGACAATTTCAAGTATTTACTGCTAGCTACTCCAATTCACTAGAACCTAAAAAGGGTCATCTAAATTGTGTGTAAGAGTGCCCACCAGTGACCTCTCAGCTCCTTTTGGAATCTCTCTGCCACTGAAGCTTATTTCATTTCCTTTCACATCCCCCTTTTGGTCAAGAAGATGTTCTCCATTCCACGATGCCAGGTCTACATTCCTCCCCGGGAGTCATATTCCACGTTGCCAGGGAGATTCACTCCCCTGGGTGTCTGATCCCACGTAGAGGGGAGGGCAGTGATTTCACCTTTCAAGTTGGCTTAGCTAGAGAGAGAGGGCCACATCTGAGCAACAAAGAGGCATTCGGGAGGAGGTTCTTAGGCACAATTATAGGGAGGCCTAGCCTCTCCTTTGCAGCAACTGTCTTCCCAAGGGTAAATCCTGTGGTAGAGGGCTGAACCCATCAAACCACCAGTCCCCCATGTCTGTGAGCACATCAGCAACCATTGAGGTGGGGAAGCCTAATACCCCTGCATTCTCTATCAGCTCCTCAAGGGGGCCCTGCATAGTTTTTTCATTGTTTTTTTCTGTTATCTTTTTTTAATTAACTCTTTTTTTAAATCAACTGTATCAAAAAAATAAAAAAACACATACAATAAAAAAACATTTCAAACAAACCTTAACAAGGGAGTAAGAAAAAGACAACTAACCTAAGATAACTACTTTACTTCCAGCATGTTCTTACTCTACCCCAAGAAAATAATGTAAAATAGCAACATTTCTGTGAACTTGTTCCTAACATACGTGTCAGAAATGAACAGACCATAGTCATTCCTGGGCATTCCCAGAACATTAAATTTACACTCAATAGCTTATCTGTTCTTACTGAGTTTACCCATCTTTAAGTGTACAATTCTGTGATATCATTACATTCACCATGTTGTGCTATAATTGTTGCCTTCCAATAAATAAAATTTTTGTCACACAAAACACTTCTTTTGCATGGAATCAGGAATCCAAAAGTGCTTCCAGTATTTCTCTTCATGAGACTTTCCGAAAAGCCAGAGAACTAGTCCATTCTGTTTGGTCTGTTCACATCCAGTTCCTGGTCTTTGTCATGGGGAACATGCCCATCATCCTGGCCATCACCTCAGAATCCCAGCTCTCAGTTTTCATGGACTTATTCCTGACCAACTTGTCATTTGTTATATGTTTTTCATCTCCACAAAGACCATAAGAAGCTGTGGAGTAATCAGCATTTCCTATGTTGGGTGGATGCACATGCCAGACATACTTTTCCATCAATTTTTCAATTTGAACAATTTGGCAAATCATCATGATGACCTGTGTATATTTAATGGCCATCTGTCACCAACTGCACCACACAGTCACCTTGAACCTCTAGATCTGTGCTCAGTTCCTTCTGGACACTAGGCTCATCAACATTCCTGAAAAATTGTTGTGCTGTAGCTTTCTGTCTGTGCAGCCATTGAAATTCTTCACTATTTCTGTGAACTTCCTGAAGTAATATAGCTCACCTGCTCCAATACCTTCATGAGTAACACATAAATGAATTTTACAACTGGTCTCTTATCTGAATCCATTCACTGGAGCACTGTTCTCTTATTCTAAGATTGTCTCCTCCATTCTGAGAAATTAATCAGTTGGGGAAATATACAGCCTTTTCCACTGTGTGTCTCACTGTTTGATTCGCTCCTTGTTCTATAGCATAGCCCTTGGAGCCTACCTAAGTTCTACAGTCACACTGTCCTCTGAGACAATTCTGGTTGCATCAGTGATGTACACCAGTGTCACCCCATGAGGAACCCATTCATCAGCAATGTGTGGAAGAAGGCCACAAAGGGAGCTATGGGGAGACTCCTTGGAAGAGTGGTTGGTACCCATTGATGAGGCCATTTGAGGAGTGTCACATTTATCAGAGCACAAATCTTGAGGCAACATTTCATGAATATCTTGTATGTATACAAGAACCAGTAAAACTTTCTCTAATTTTGGGATCCCTATAACTTACCAAGTCTTGATTTTGACCATTTATAAAGACACCATTTCATCTGGACTGGATTCTCATGCAAATTTGGCCAGCAGGCCCTTTCTTGCATATAATCTATTTTGTATATTACGTTTTATTGACATGTCCACATGCCCATTCATTGATGGATAGTCTCTGGCTGCCTATTTGCTAAAATGGCAGAATTGAGTAATTTTCACAGATAAAAGCTGCCGTATAAAGCATAAAACATTTCCTATCTGGCCTTTTCAGAAAAAGCTTACTGGCCACTGAAGTAAAGTATTGACTTCTCTTCTAGATTTTAATATCTTGGGACACCCATATGAGCTAATGGTAATGTGAAATACTCCACCAAAATCCTCTCTCACAATTTCTACATGTGGATAGAAGGTTTTACCTGAATTTGACATACTAAATAAAACAATAAATAATCTCAACCCTAATAATCTAATTAGTAATTTCCATTGATGTGGGGACCCTGCCATTTTAAATCTGTGTATGCAGTCTACCTAGCAAACTCTCTGAAATCATAATTTCTTGTTAAGTGTATCAATCTAAATGAGTCTCTACAAATCCTGAATATAGAAACTGACTCTAGAAAATATGCTTAACTACTGTGAAGTTAAACATCACCAAGATTAGAAGAATTACCAGGAGGAAAAGACTTCATTTCAGGTTATGAATGCACAGTCATGCACATATTAAAGCAAAAGCAGTGTTCTTAGTAATAAGGGGGCTGGTGCACACCTGGAAGTGCTGAATAAATGATAAACTCTGTTATAGGACATGGTTCTTCCAACTGCAATGGAGAAAAATTGATGGCACAAACCAGTTTATTGATGAACAGCTGCCAAACACTGAAGACCTTTCTTTATTCTGTGTCAAAATCAGATTTCCCCAAGTCTTCAGGTGAACTCACTGCCCTCCCCTCTATGTGGGACATGACTCCCAGGGGTGTAAATCTCCCTGGGAATATGGAACATGAGTCCTGGGGATGAGCCTGGTCCCAGCATTGTGGGATTGAGAAAGTCTTCCTGACAAATATGGTGAAGAGAAATGAGGCCAAGTAAAACTTCAGTGGCTGAGATATATAAAATGGAGTTGAAAGGTCACTGAAGGTTATTCTTATGCATCATGTAGATATCCCCTTTAAGTTTTTAGTGTATTGGTATAACTTGAAGGAAATACCTGAAACTGTTGAGCTGCAAACCAGTAGCCTGGATTCTTGAAGGCAATTGTATAACTATGTAGCTTACATGGTGTGACTGTGTGATTGTGAAAACATTGTAGCTCACACTCCTTTGTTTAGTGTATGGACAGATAAGTAGAAAAACAGGGACAAAAATTAAATTTATAATAGGGGTGGTTGGGGGATGGAACGTTGTGTTCATTTTACTTTAAATTTTAGTCTTACTTTTATTTTGGGGGTAATGAATATGTTCAAGTTGTTGGAATTTATAACTCTAGGTGTGTATTCATAAGCCTCAAACTCACTTCCCACACTCTAAATAACGTGCAGGGCAAGATTATTATGCACACATATGTGTGTTAGTGTGTACATGGAATTGTGTGGTGTGAGTTTGTGTGTGAATGTATTTAGAAGTCACATGATACATATTATGCATCAATAGGTGAAGATGTATAATAATAAATACCAGAGTGTTGGTGGAAGGACAGAGATTGTGGAGGCACTATCAAGGGAGTAAGAGTTTTGTGAAACAAATGTTTAGAAGTGAAATGTCACACAATATTTAAATAAATGGCTATGGGAATTCACTATTAGATCTTTAGTGATGTGGACAGTTACAGGTTGGTGTATTGTTAAATATACAAGCAAGACTGGAAGACTGAATAAAGGTTGAAGATTTCTAAATATTGTGGTGGGATCAGTGGTTTCTAAAGCATTAGAATTCAGATCCATCTTGAACAGAATATGGGCAATACCCTTTAAAGGAATAATATCTCAGGAGATGTACAGTATGGTTCTATTGAAGATGAAAATTGGGAAACCAGTTGAGCACAGCTTCTAGGGAACCTAGAAATATTTTGATGGTAAGTTGACATAATTAGCACCTGGCAGGGTTTGTGGGATAAGGGAGAAGTTGAGGAAATGGGGAGATGATGGAGTGAAGGAAAAGGAAAAGACAGATTCTAATGGACACCAGTGTCTACAGATGGGAGGACAACTGATGAGGTCTGTGCAATGAGAGTAGGGTATTGGAGGCTAGGATGCAGTACGATGGTAAGTTCCAAGTGACCTTCTTTCCAGGATCTTTCCACCCCAGGGGACTCCAAAGTACATTATCATGCACCTCCTTTATTCTCTTCTTTTCTCCTTAAATACATTCATCATTTCACTTTCTTCCAACAATTCTTTTCCTTCTATCCTTCCTTATTTACATCCTTCTTTCTTTTCCTCCTCCCCCTCCCTTCCTTCCTTTCTTTATTAATTCTGGCTGCCTTTGTTTATGCCTTTGATTTCCTCCTTCCCTCTTTCCTTTCTTTCACACCTCCCTCCCTTCTTTCATCCAAGCTACACTCCCATGGTCAGTGATAATCAGCCTCTTCCATTGACCCTCAGCATCCTTGTCCTCTCTCCCTTCACTTTTCCCTCCCGGCAGAAATTCTGCATTGGTGAATTCCAATTCTCCATGTTCTCTGTGCCTTCATCTGCACCCTTCAAAGTAGTGGAGGAAAACTCACAACCACAGAGAAAGAATTAACTCTAAATTCATGATCACAAAACAGGATATTGATGCTACCCACAAAGACCATATTTTCAATGTCCAAGTATGATTCCAGTTTTGTGATGGCTGGTCCATAATTTCAGTGTCCTCCATCTTCAAGAATGGGCATAGTCATTCACCCCTCCCTGTACCCACACAATTGCTCTGTGCCTTTGTGGCTCCATCCACCAAGAGTGAATGGGTGTGGCCCAGTGTCATTTCCCAGCCCAGACTCATGTGTGTCCTTCCTTTACGCTTGGCAACATGCATCCCTGCAATGGGCATCTTCATGACCATCTAAGCCATGAAAATGAGCAAACACCACCTGGATGATCAAAAATGACTGCAAACACATAGAGACCTCAACCAAGACCATAAAATCCACACAGCAGACCCAGAAATAACTGCTTATTGATTTAAGCCTCTGCATGCTGGGATGGTTGGTTCCACAGCATTAGGAAGTCAAACATTTCATTTTCCCACTGACAGTAATAGGAAATTATAGAGAAATGGAACCTGTGTGTGGTCAAATGGGACTTTGTACCAAATATAGGTGGTTGTGATTCCACTAAAAGAAATTAGTTATAAATAATAAGTGCTAATACAACATGCAAGCATTGTGGAATTGGTTACTCATTCTCCACAATGCACAGTGGTTCATGCCATGAATAAGTATGGGTCTCTGTACCCTGTTTTCTTTAATGGCATATGTGTAGTGGTGCCACCAGGCACATTCCTCAAACAGAATAGATCACAATAGACCTTCCCCAAGACACATACTGATCAGATTGTCAATATCAAAGACAAAGAGAGATTTCTGAAAGCAACTAGAGAAAAGCAATCCATCACAACAAGGGAAGCTCATAAAGACCACATACACATTTCTCCACAGAAACCATGGAAGCAAGAAGACAGTTGTATGATATATTTAAGATACTAAAAGGGAAGAAATGTCAACAAAGGATTATATATCCAGCAAAACTGTCCTTCAAAAATGAAGGAGAGATTAAAATATTTTCAAACACACTGAGACACTTTGTGAAAAGAAACCAGTGCTACAAGAAATACTTAATGGGAGCACTACAGGCTGATAGGAAAACACAGGAGAAAGAGGTCTGGAGAAGAGTGTAGAAATGAAGATTATCAGGAAGGGTAAAAGGGAGAGAGGAAAAAATAAGACATGACATATAAAATCCAAAAGACAAAATTGTAGAAGAATGTACTGCCCTTACAGTAATAACACTAAATGTTAATGGATTAAACTCCCCAATAAAAAGACACAGACTGGCAGAATGGAATAAAAACAGGACTCATCTATAGGTTGTCTACATGAAACTCACTTTAGACACAAGGACAAAAATAGGCTGAAAGTAAAAGTTTGGAAAAATATCTTCATGCAAGCAGTGACCAGAAAAAAAGCAGGAGTAGCTAAATTAACATCAGATAAATTAGAATTCAAAAGTAAAACTATTAAAAGGGACAAAGAAGGACACTATATATTAATAAAAGGGTCAATTTATCAAGAAAACATAACAAGCTTAAATATTTATGCACAAAGCCAGAGCACCTGGAGATTCATGAGGTAAACACTGAGAATACCAAAAGGAGACGTAGATAACTCTGAAATAATAGTTGGAGACTTCAATTCAATGGTCTCATCAATGTATAGAGCATCTAAATAGAGGATTAATAAGGAAATTAAGATGTTGAATTGTATGCTAAATGATCTAGACTTGACAGACTTTTACTGAACACTAAACTCCACAAGAGCTGGTTACACATTTTTCTCAAGTGCTCGTAGAACATTCTCTAGGATGGACCATATGTTGGGTCACAAAGCAAGTTTCAACAAATTTAAAAATGTTGATGTTATAAAAAACACTTTCTCAGATCATAATGGAATGAAGTTGGAAATAAATAATGGGCAGAATATTGTAAAATTCAAAAATATCTGGAGGCTAAAAAACACATTGTTAGAAAAGCAGTGGGTAAAGGAAGAAATTACAAGAGAAATTTGTAAACACTTCAAGGCAAATGACAATGAAAACACAACATATCCAAACTTATGGGATGCAGAAAGGGTGGTGCTGAGGGGGAAATTTATTGCCATAAAGGCCTATATTAAAAAAGGAGAGAAAAATTGAGGAATTAACTGTTCACCTGGCAGAACTAGAGAAAGAACAGCAAAGTAACCCCAAAGCAAGCATAAGGAAAGAAATAACAAATATTTGAGCAGAAATAAATGAAATTGAGAACAGAAAAACAATAGAGAGAATCAACAAAATCAGATGGGCCTTTGAGAGAATCAGCAAAACTGATGGACTCCTAGCTAGGCTAACAAAAAAAAAGTAGAGGAGGGAGCAGATGCAAATAAATGTAAGCAGAAATGGGAAAGGAAACATTGCTACTAGCCTGCAGAGATAAAGGAGATAATGAGAAGATACTATGAGCAACTCTATGCCAATAAACTAGACAACTTAGTCAAAATGGACAACTTCCAAGAAAAGCATCAACAACCAAGATTGACTCAAGAAGAAATAGAGGACCTCAACAAACCAATCACAAGTATAGAGATTGAGTCATTCATCAAAAAGCCCCCAAAAGAAAAACCGAGGACCAGATGTCGTCACATGTGAATTCTACCAAGCATTCAATAAAGAATTAGTACCAATCCTGCTCACATTATTCAAAAAAATTGAAGAGGAGGGAAAGCTACCCAACTCTTTCTCTGAAGCCAACATCAACCTAATAACAAAATCAGACAAAGATACCACAAAAAAGAATATTATAGACCAATCTCTTTGATGAATAAAGATGCAAATATACTCAGCAAAATGCTCACAAATTGAATCTAGCAGCACATTAAAACAATTATACACCATGACCAAGAGGTATTTATTCCAGGTATGCAAGGCTGGTTCAACAAAACAAAATCAATTAATGTAATATACCACATCAATAAATCAAAACAGAAGAACCATATGATCATCTCAATGCAGAAAAGGTATTTGACAAAATTCAACAACATCCTTTCCTGATGAAAACACTTCAAAGGATAGGAATAGAGGGGAATTTTCTCAATGGGATAAAGGCAATATATGAAAAAACCAACCATTAACATCATACTCAATGGGGAGAGACTGAAAGCTTTTCTTCTAAGATGAGGAAGAAGACAGGGGTGCCCACTATCACCATTGTTATTCAACACTGTGCTGGAAATTCTAGCTAGAGCAGCTAGGCAAGAAAAAGAATTAAGAAGCATCCAAATTTAAGAGAAGCAATAAAACTTTCACTGTTTGCAGATGACATGATTCTGTCTGTAGAAAATCCAGAAAAATCTACAGCAAAGCTATTAGAACTAATCAATGGCTACAGTAAAGTGACAGGCTACAAGGTCAACAAGGAAAAATCTGTAGTGCTGTTATGCACAAGTAATGTGCAACAAGAGGAAGAAATCAAGAAAAAAATTCCATTTACAATAGCAGCCAAATGAATCAGCTATTTAGGAATAAACTTAACAAAGGCCACAAAAGACCTATACAAACAGGACTATAAGAAACTGCCAAAAGAAGTTAAACAGGAGCTGAAAAATGGAAGAACATACCATGTTCATGGATTGGAAGACTAAATATAATTAATATGTCAATTTGACCTAAACTGATTTATAGATTCTATGCAATGCCAATTAAAATCCCAACTTACTTTGCAGAAATAGAAAAACCAATAACCAAATTTATTTGGAAGGGCAAGGTGCCCTGAATAGCCAAAAATATCTTGAGAAAGAGGAACAAAGTGGGAGGTCTCAAACAACTGACTTTGAAGCATATTACAAGTCTACAGTGCTCAAAATAGCATGGAACTGGCATAAGGATAGATATATCAACCAATGGAATGGAATTGAGTATTCAGAAGTAGACTCTCACGTCTATGAACCATTGATCTTTGATAAGGCAGTCAAGCCAAAGCAACTGAAACAGAAGCAGCTTCTTTAATAAATGGTGTTCGGAGAAACGGGTATCCATTTTCAAAAGAATGAAAGAGGACCCCTATCTCAAACGTTATACAAAAATTAACTTGAAATGGATCAAAGACCTAAACATTAGTGCTAAGATTGTAAGACTCTTAGAAGAAAATGTAGACAATTTCTTACAGATATTGTGATAGGAGGTTTTTTCCTAGACCTTACACCCAAAGCCCAAACAACCAAATATCAAATAGACAAATGGGATCTCCTCAAAATTAAACAGTTATGTACATCAAAGGAATTTGTCAGAAAGGTAAAAAGTCAGCCTACACAATAGGAGACAATATTTGGAAAGTACATATCAGATAACTGTTTAACATCCCAAATATATAAAGTGATCCAACAACTCAACAATAGAATGACAAACAATTCAATTAAAAAATCGGCAAAAGACATGAACAGTCACTTTTCTGAAGAGGAAATACAAATGGCTCAAAAACATGAAAAAATGCTCAACTTCACTGCCTGTTAAGGAAATGCAAATCAAAACCACAATAAGATATCATCTCACACCCACCAGAATGGTCAATACCCAAATAAACAGAAAATTACAAGTGCTGGAGAGGATGTGGAGAAAGAGGCACAATTATTCACTGTTGGTGAGAATGTAGAATGGTGCAACCACTCTGGAAGACAGTTTGGCTGTTCCTCAGGAAGCCAAGTATAGATTTGCTATATAACCCAGATATTTCATTACTAGGTGTATTCTCAGAAGAACTGAAAGTTAAGACACAAATGGACATTTGTAAACCAATGTTTTCACAGCAACATTCACAATAACCAAGAGAAGGAAACAGCCCAAATGTCCATCAATGGATGAGTGATTAAACAAACTGGTATATACACATGATAGAATATTACACAGCTTAAGACAGAACAAAGACATGGAACATATAACAATGTGGATGAACCTTGAAGACATTATGTAGAGTGAAATTAGCCAGAGACAAAGGGACTAAAACTGTATGGTCTCATTAATATTATCTAACATTAATTAGCAAACATTGAGAGTTAATAGCTGATAACACAGACTCCCATGAGATAGAAAGAGGGTAGAGATCAGGCATTTGATGCTGAAGGACTACATAATATTCAGCAGGATTGATTGTATAGATCCAGAAATAGATACCATAGTACTGTGTGATGGTAGTACAATATTGTAATGATACTGAACAAAGATGTCCATGATTAAAGATGAAAGATGTGGGCCAGGGGCATGTCTGACACCTGAGGTAAAGAGAGGAGATAAAGACTGGGACTGTTTAACTTAGCAAAAACTGGAGTGTCAATGATTGTGCCTAAATGTACAAATATAAAACTACTCTTGCACGTGGGAGAACAAATAAATATCAACCACACAGAGTGTTGGAAAGGGGATGGTACTGGTGAAAAATAATCAAAACAAGCTGGAGTCTACGATCAAAAATAACATTATAATATGCTTCCATTAAATGTAACAAAAGCAATGTAACAAAGCTAATTGTGTATAGGGGGGAATATAAGGGACAGATATAGGATTCTTGGTAGTGGTGGTGTTGTCTGAGCCTACTGTTATATTGTATTGTATAATATTGTATTTTTCTTTTTATTATCTTTTTATTAATCATTAAAAAAACTTTTTGTTCATAGTAATCAATATGTTTAAGTGCTGACTGTGGTTATAAATGCATGACTGCATGATGATACCATGAACAACTGATTGTACATTGTGGATAATTGTATAGTATGTGAATAGCTCTATAAAATTGTACAGAAAAATATAAACAGGGATAAAAGTCCTGGTGAAAACATGGAGAAAGGGATGTGCATATGCACTGCTGGTTAGAAGACAGAATGCTGTAGCCTTTCTGGAGGACAGTGGGGTGGTTCCACTGGAAGCTAAGTATGTGGGTGCCTTAAGGTCCTGCAGCCTCATTAGGGGGCATTTACTTGGAGGACCTGAGAGCAGGGACATGAATGGACACTTGCACATGGGTGTTTGTGGATAGATTATGCATGATTTGCAATGGGTGGAGGTAGCCTAAGGGTACATCGACTGAGGAACAGAACGGTGAACTGTGGTGTACATACAATGGAATATTGAGCATTTGGGAGAAGGAGTGAAGCTGTGAGACATGCGATGAGGCGAATGGAACCTGTGGACAGCATTTTGAGTGAACTACACCAGAAACAATGGCAAGCACTATAATGCCTCACCAATATGGACTAACTACAATGTGTAAACTCAGAATTGAACCTTAGAGCACAGATTATCAGGGGAACAATTATTGTAATGGTCCCTAGATTGTAAGCCCTTACAGCAGTCACGTCTATTCCTGAATTGCAATGGCTATCTCCAGATTCCAAGATGCTGATACCTTTGTGTACAACCTGAACAATGCCTGGAATTTTGGGTATGTGTGTGACACCTGAAACTGAGAGCTGGAACTCATCAGATATGAATGTCAGTATTAGCACCTATAACTACTGTTTAAAAAAAGCTGAAAAAGGATCCAGACTTTAACTAGAGATATGAATGAAGCAGATGTAGTTAGGTCTAAGGTAAATTGGGCTAAATGGTAAAGGACAGTACTGACTCTGTTTTAAAACTTCAAGTTTCATGTGAGACCAATGGAAGAGATGTTTAGTTGGTGCAAGATCTATATTTCCTAAACAATTTAACTCATAGTTTGTTCAAATACCATAATTACATGGAACTTTTAATAGGAAGTGAGACCTGGTAGGTTTGCATAGGCTAGTGTGAAATAACAACATGTCCCAAAGCAATTTGAACAGAGAAAAAAATTTATATACAGTGCCCCCTGATGAGTTGGGGGGAAATGCAGAGGTGTTGGGCTCCCTCATCTGGATTGTTGCTGATCTTCTCACAAACACTGATGACTGGCAGTTTGATGTGCCAAGCCCTCTATCAAAGGACTTGCACTTATGAAGCTCATTTCTGCAGAGGAGAGACTAAAACTGCTTATAACTTTGCCTAAGTGTCTCCCTCTGAGTACCTCCTTGTTGCTCAGATGTGGCCCTCTCTCTCTAGCTAAGCCAACTCAGCAAGCGAACTCACTGCCCTACCCCCCTACTTGGGAACTGACACCCAGGGGTGTAAATCTCCTTGGCAACGCAGGATATGACTCCCGGGGATAAATCTGAACCCAACGCCATGAGACTGAGAACTATTTCTTGAACAAAGTGGGATGCAAAATGAAATGAATGAAGTTTCAGTGGCTGAGAGATTCCAAATGGAGATGAGAGGTCACTCTGGTGGGCATTCTTATGCACTATAAAGATAACACATTTTAGGTTTTAATGCATTGGAATAGCTAGAAGTAGATACCTGAAACTATCAAACTACAACCCAGTAGCCTTGACTCCTGAAGACAATTGTATAATAATGCAGCTTACAAGGGGTGAGAGAGTTATTGTTAGAGCCTTGTGGATCACACTCCCTTTATCCACTGTAAGGATGGATGAGTGGAATGGAGACCAAAAGCTAAATGAAAAATAGGGTGGGAGAGATGATTTGGGTGTTCTTTTTTACTTTTTTTTATTCTTATTTTCACTTCTTCTGGTACAAGGTAAATGGTCACAAAATAGAGTGGGGTGATGAATGCACAACTATATGATGGTATTGTGAACAATTGATTGTACACTTTGGATGATTGTATGGTATGTGAATATATCTCAATAAAAGTGAATTAAAAAAAAAAGTCTGCAGAGGAGACCATGTCTCACATTGCTACCCATGCCCTTTCCCCATTTTTGTGCCACTTTCTTTGTTCTCACCCATCACTGCCCCTCATCTCTTTCCTTCACAAATTTATTCCCTCCCCCAACTGTCCTGTTCAAATGCACAAAGCAGGCTTGCCAAAGTTACAAGATAAACTATGTGTAACACCCTATTGGCCAAAGTTCACATATATTACACTCCTGATTGGCAAAAAGCCCTATAAAAAGAAATTCCACCACCCAACTGTATGCCTTGACATCTGAGCAGCCTTTCTGCTGGTGGAGGCCTCCCTGAGGCTTCTCTCAAATTAAACTTTTCTTTAATACCTGCCCATTTGGCTTCATTGCCCATCTTTCAAGCCAAATTCCTTTACAATAAATATCTCTTAGATACAAATTAAAACTCAAGAATAGATATGACTGCTGCAAGAGCTTACAATCTAAGAACATTTGCAATAGCCTTATTGAATTTTCTGTACTGCTGCATCATCAATTATCCAATCTCTTCTCCATGTTCTATCCTCTGATAACCCATGCCCACAATTTCAATTCTACGCACTTGCTCTTTATGGTTACTTTATATTAGTGAGGCCTCACAATATTTGTCTTTTCATTTGTTGCTTATTTCACTCAGTGTAATGTCCAGCTACTTTGAGATTCTTCTTGGGTTTTGACTTCTACAAAGTGTGCAGTAAAATGCCCATACTTCAAAAAAGTAATTAGGTAGAAAGTCCTATAAAACATCTCACAAACAGAAGGAGCTCAGAGCAGTTAGAGGGATATTCTGGAGAGAAAACAAGAGCTGACACTGATGCTGACACTTGGAGATGCTTGGGGACATTTGGAGATGCTAGCCCAGAGTTTGCTCCAAAGAAGGTAAGAGATGGCACCAATGCTTAGATGCACAGGAGCTGAAGAAGCTAAGGCAGACTCAGAGACATTTTGGAGAAAGCCATTTTTAGACACAACCTGGGAGCAAAGGACCAGCAGATGTCAGTCACATGCCTTCCCAGCTGATACAGGTGTTCTGGATGCCATCAGCCTTTCTTCAGTGAAGGTATCCTCTGGTTGATGCCTTAGTTTGGACACTTTTAAGGCCTCAGAACTGTAAATTTGCAACTTAATAAATCCCATTTATAAAAGCCAAATCAGAGAGGGGAGGTCAAGATGGCAGAGTGGTGAGGTGTGGGTTTTAGTTAGTCCTCCAGGGCAGCAGGTAGAAAGCCAGGGAGTGCATGGACTGGATACAGCAGAGCAACTTGACTTTGGGCATACATCATACAACACTCACGAATGCATGGAACAGCTGAGATCAGTGAAATCTGTAAGTTCTTGTGGCCAGGGGACCCATGTCCCTCCCTGCCAGGCTCAGTCCCGTGGGAGGAGGGGCCACTGGGCTGGGAACCAGGAGGGAGGACTACAGTTGCATCTCTGTTTAAAAACTCAGACTGATGATCAAAACTCCAAACATAGATAGATTGAGACCAGACACCAGAGAATCTGGGAGCAGTCAGCCTGGCAGAGAGGATACAGGGCTAGAAAAATAGCAAAACAAAAACAAAAACAAAAACAAAACACCCCAAAACAAAGGCTTTTTGGAGTTTGGGTAAACATAATATGGAGAAGGGCAGGGCTCAAACAGAATCAGGCACATATGAAAATCCAGAGGGCTAGGACCTTAATCTCCCGAATCTCCTTGTCTCTTAGCATTTCAATAGCTCATTAGATCTGCAAGGAGGGCCCTTCTTTTCCTTTCCCTTTTCTTTTTTTTATCTTTTTCTCTTTTTCTAAAACAGTTACTCTAAGAAGCCCATTTAAAAAGCCTCAAAGACTTGCAATTTGGGCCCAGGCAGGAGTAGAGCTAAAATAACACTGAGAGACAAAGCAACAAGTCTAGTGGCTGAGAAAACCTGCTAAACACCATAATGCCTGAAGGAAAGGGGGCGTCCTCTTACAGTCATCTTCCCAGGAGGCTGGAAATGCTCCTGCCCAGTGCCAGCGCCGCAGCCCAGAGCTGCCCCAAACAACCCAGTGTGATGGGAAGTGTTTCCAGCAACACACGCACATGCCAGAATGTCTGGTGTGGACAATAGCCTTTTGCACACATGCAGCTAACTGCCCAGGAGCTGGGAAGACAGAGTTATGTGAAAAGGGGGAAATAAACATGCCCCATTCAGCCATCCTTTTAGCAGGCTGGGAGAGCCCTGTACTGGTTTGTATATATTATGTCCCCCAGGAAAAGCCATGTTCTTTGATGCAATCTTGTGAGGGCAGACATATTAGTGGGGATTAAGTTAGAACCTTTGGATTAGTTTGTTTCCATGGAAATGTGCCCCACCGAACTGTGGGTGATAAATCTGATTGAATAATTTCCATGGAGGAAAAGGGCCTTGATTAGTTTACTGGAGCACTACATATGTTCACACAGAAGGAGCAGACTTGCTACAGCCAAGAGGGACACTTTGAATAATGCACAGAAGCTGAGAGAGCAGCTGCAAATGAGAGAGAGTATGAACATGGCAATTGAAAGCAGACTCTTGCTCCAGAGAAGCTAAGAGAAGACAAACACCCCAAGAGCAACTAAGAGTGATGTTTATGAGGAACTGTAGCCTAGAGACAAACATCCTGGGAGAAAGCCATTTTGAAACCAGAACTTTGGAGCAGACACCAGCCACAAGCCTTCCCTGCTAACAGAGGTTTTCCGGACACCATTGGCCATCCTCCAGTGAAGGTACCCGATTGCTGATGTGTTACCTTAGACACCTTATGGCCTTAAGACTGTAACTGTGTAACCAAATAAACCCCCTTTTATAAAAGACAATCCATCCCTGGTGTTTTGCATTCTGGCAGCATTAGCAAACCAGAACAAGCTCCTACATGGCCCTGTGCCCTGACCTTCCCTTGGGGGATGGTGCTAACATGTGAAGTAGCACATTCTTCCCACAAAGAAGCCCTAGGAGTGCACAGCTTGGAAAAGGGACCCAATTGCAAGCCTCAGGGACCAAATGCCAATACTAAGGACTTCTAGGTCAACAGCAGAGACAAATTGTGGCAAGAATGAAATGAAGGATTAGACTATTACAACAGCTTTAAATCTCCAGGAACACCTGGGAGATTTGATTATTAAAGCCATCCTCCCTCCCTAACTGCTCAGACACACACCCTACATTCAGGGCAAGCACCACCAACTACCAATGGGACCACCACAAGACTCAGACCCCCACTCACCAGAAAGAAAAAGTTGGGAAGAACTTTCTTGAGGTGAAGAGGTGGCTAGCAAATGCCACGTGCTGATTAATTAAAGTGTACTCAACCAAGTTGTAGATCTGACAAACTAAAGATAAGCATTTGAATCAGCCTACACATCCTAAAAGAACCCTATCAAGTTAAGCACATGTCAAGAAGCCAAAAACAACAGAAAATTTTAAAGCATATGAAACAAACAGACAATATGGATAACCCAAACCCAAATACCCAAATCAAAGGAACAGACGAGACACAGTACCTGGAGCAATTAAAAAAAGAACTAAAGACAAACAATGAAAACATGGCACAGGATATAAAGGACATGAAGAAGACCCTAGAACAGCATAAAGAAGAAATTGCAAAAGGAAATAAAAAAAAAACAGATGATCTTATGGAAATAAAAGAAACTGTTGACAAAATTAAAAAGATTCTGGATACCCATAGCACAAGACTAGAGGAAGCTGAACAGCAAATCAGTGACATCCAGGATGACAGAATGGAAAGTGAAAGAACAAAAGAAGAAAGGAGAAAAAATTGAAAAAATGAAAATGGACCTCAGGGATATGACAGATAATATAAAACATCTAAATATAAGAGTCATTGGTGGGCGGGTCAAGATGGCGGACTGGTGAGCTGTATGTTTTAGTTACTCCTCCAGGAAAGTAGGTAGAAAGCCAGGAACTGCGTGGACTGGACACCACAGAGCAATCTGACTTTGGGCATACTTCATACAACACTCATGAAAACGTGGAACTGCTGAGATCAGCAAAATCTGTAAGTTTTTGCGGCCAGGGGACCCGCGCCCCTCCCTGCCAGGTTCAGTCCCGTGGGAGGAGGGGCTGCCAGCTCCGGGAAGGAGAAGGGAGAACTGCAGTGGCAGCCCTTATCAGAAACTCATTCTACTGATCCAAATTCCAACCATAGATAGACTGAGACCAGACACCGGAGAATCTGAGAGCAGCCAGCCCAGCAGAGAGGAGACAGGCATAGAAAACAACAACACGAAAAACTCCAAAATAAAAGTGGAGGATTTTTGGAGTTCTGGTGAACATAGAAAGGGGAAGGGCAGAGCTCAGGCCCTGAGGCGCATATGCAAATCCCGAAGAAAAGCTGATGTCTCTGCCCTGTGGACCTTTCCTTAATGGCCCTGGTTGCTTTGTCTCTTAGCATTTCAATAACCCATTAGATCTCTGAGGAGGGCCCTTTTTTTTTTTTTTAATCCTTTTTTCTTTTTCTAAAACAATTACTCTAAGAAGCCCAATACAGAAAGCTTCAAAGACTTGCAGTTTGGGCAGGTCAACTCAAGAGCAGAACTAGGAGAGCTCTGAGACAAAACGCAATAATCCAGTGGCTGAGAAAATTCACTAAACACCACAACTTCCCAAGAAAAGGGGGGTGTCCACTCACAGCCATCATCCTGGTGGACAGGAAACACTCCTGCCCATTGCCAGCCCCATAGCCCAGAGCTGCCCCAACAACCCAGTGTGATGGAAGTGCTTCAAATAACAGGCACACACCATAAAACTGGGTGTGGACATTAGCCTTCCCTGCAACCTCAGCTGATTGTCCCAGAGTTGGGAAGGTGGAGCAGTGTGAATTAACAAAGCCCCATTCAGCCATCATTTCAGCAGACTGGGAGCCTCCCTACACAGCCCAGCAGCTCAGAACCGCCCTGGGGGGATGGCACTCACCTGTGACATAGCACAGTCATCCCTCAACAGAGGACCCAGGGTGCACAGCCTGGAAGAGGGGCCCACTTGCAAGTCTCAGGAGCCATACGCCAATACCAAGGACTTGTGGGTCAGTGGCAGAGACAAACTGTGGCAGGACTGAACTGAAGGATTAGACTATTGCAGCAGCTTTAAAACTCTAGGATCACCAGGGAGATTTGATTGTTAGAGCCACCACCCCCCCCTCCCTGACTACCCAGAAACACACCCCATATACAGGGCGGGCAACACCAACTACACACGCAAGCTTCGTACACCAATTGGACCCCACAAGACTCACTCCCCCACTCACCAAAAAGGCTAAGCAGGGGAGAACTGGCTTGTGGAGAACAGGTGGCTTGTGGAGGCCACCTGCTGGTTAGTTAGAGAACGTGTACTCCACGAAGCTGTAGATCTGATAAATTAGAGATAAGGACTTCAATTGGTCTACAAATCCTAAAAGAACCCTATCAAGTTCAGCAAATGCCACGAGGCCAAAAACAACAGAAAACTATAAAGCATATGAAAAAACCAGACGATATGGATAACCCAAGCCCAAGCACCCAAATCAAAAGATCAGAAGAGACACAGCACCTAGAGCAGCTACTCAAAGAACTAAAGATGAACAATGAGACCATAGTACGGGAGACAAAGGAAATCAAGAAGACCCTAGAAGAGCATAAAGAAGACATTGCAAGACTAAATAAAAAAATGGATGATCTTATGGAAATTAAAGAAACTGTTGACCAAATTAAAAAGATTCTGGACACTCATAGTACAAGACTAGAGGAACTTGAACAATGAATCAATGACCTGGAAGATGACAGAATGGAAAATGAAAGCATAAAAGAAAGAATGGGGAAAAAAATTGAAAAAATCGAAACGGACCTCAGGGATATGATAGATAATATGAAACGTCCGAATATAAGACTCATTGGTGTCCCAGAAGGGGAAGAAAAGGGTAAAGGTCTAGGAAGAGTATTCAAAGAAATTGTTGGGGGAAACTTCCCAAATCTTCTAAACAACATAAATACACAAATCATAAATGCTCAGCGAACTCCAAATAGAATAAATCCAAAAAAACCCACTCCGAGACATATACTGATCACACTATCAAACACAGAAGAGAAGGAGCAAGTTCTGAAAGCAGCAAGAGAAAAGCAATTCACCACATACAAAGGAAACAGCATAAGACTAAGTAGTGACTACTCAGCAGCCACCATGGAGGTGAGAAGGCAGTGGCATGACATATTTAAAATTCTGAGTGAGAAAAATTTCCAGCCAAGAATACTTTATCCAGCAAAGCTCTCCTTCAAATTTAAGGGAGAGCTTAAATTTTTCACAGACAAACAAATGCTGAGAGAATTTGCTAACAAGAGACCTGCCCTACTGGAGATACTAAAGGGAGCCCTACAGACAGAGAAACAAAGAAAAGGACAGAGAGACTTGGAGAAAGGTTCAGTACTAAAGAGATTTGGTATGGGTACAATAAAGGATATTAATAGACAGAGGGGAAAAATATGACAAACATAAACCAAAGGATAAGATGGCTGATTCAAGAAATGTCTTCACGGTTATAACGTTGAATGTAAATGGATTAAAGTCTCCAATTAAAAGATATAGATTTGCAGAATGGATCAAAAAAAATGAACCATCAATATGTTGCATACAAGAGACTCATCTTAGACACAGGGACACACAGAAACTGAAAGTGAAAGGATGGAAAAAAATATTTCATGCAAGCTACAGCCAAAAGAAAGCAGGTGTAGCAATATTAATCTCAGATAAAATAGACTTTAAATGCAGGGATGTTTTGAGAGACAAAGAAGGCCACTACATACTAATAAAAGGAGCAATTCAGCAAGAAGAAATAACAATCGTAAATGTCTATGCACCCAATCAAGGTGCCACAAAATACATGAGAGAAACACTGGCAAAACTAAAGAAAGCAATTGATGTTTCCACAATAATTGTGGGAGACTTCAACACATCACTCTCTCCTATAGATAGATCAAGCAGACAGAAGACCAATAAGGAAATTGAAAACCTGAACAATCTGATAAATGAATTAGATTTAACAGACATATACAGGACATTACATCCCAAATCACCAGGATACACATACTTTTCTAGTGCTCACGGAACTTTCTCCAGAATAGATCATATGCTGGGACATAAAACAAGCCTCAATAAATTTAAAAAGATTGAAATTATTCAAAGGACGTTCTCTGACCACAATGGAATACAATTAGAAGTCAATAACCATCAGAGACTTAGAAAATTCACAAACACCTGGAGGTTAAATAACACACTCCTAAACAATCAGTGGGTTAAAGAAGAAATAGCAAGAGAAATTGCTAAATATATAGAGATGAATGAAAATGAGAACACAACATACCAAAACCTATGGGACGCAGCAAAAGCAGTGCTGAGGGGGAAATTTATAGCACTAAACGCATATATTAAAAAGGAAGAAAGAGCCAAAATCAAAGAACTAATGGATCAATTGAAGAAGCTAGAAAATGAACAGCAAACCAATCCTAAACCAAGTAGAAGAAAAGAAATAACAAGGATTAAAGCAGAAATAAATGACATAGAGAACAAAAAAACAAGAGAGGATAAATAGCACCAAAAGTTGGTTCTTTGAGAAGATCAACAAGATTGACAAGCCCCTAGCTAGACTGACAAAATCAAAAAGAGAGAAGACCCATATAAACAAAATGATGAATGAAAAAGGTGACATAACTGCAGATCCTGAAGAAATTAAAAAAATTATAAGAGGATACTATGAACAACTGTATGGCAACAAACTGGATAATGTAGAAGAAATGGACAATTTCCTGGAAACATATGAACAACCTAGACTGACCAGAGAAGAAATAGAAGACCTCAACCAACCCATCACAAGCAAAGAGATCCAATCAGTCATCAAAAATCTTCCCACAAATAAACGCCCAGGGCCAGATGGCTTCACAGGGGAATTCTAACAAACTTTCCAGAAAGAACTGACACCAATCTTACTCAAACTCTTTCAAAACATGGAAGAAAATGGAACACTATGTAACTCATTTTATGAAGCTAACATCAATCTAATACCAAAACCAGGCAAAGATGCTACAAAAAAGGAAAACTACCGGCCAATCTCCCTAATGAATATAGATGCAAAAATCCTCAACAAAATACTTGCAAATCGAATCCAAAGACACATTAAAAAAATCATACACCATGACCAAGTGGGGTTCATTCCAGGCATGCAAGGATGGTTCAACATAAGAAAATCAATCAATATATTACAACACATTAACAAGTCAAAAGGGAAAAATCAATTGATCATCTCAATAGATGCTGAAAAAGCATTTGACAAAATCCAACATCCCTTTTTGATAAAAACACTTCAAAAGGTAGGAATTGAAGGAAACTTCCTCAACATGATAAAGAGCATATATGAAAAACCCACAGCCAGCATAGTACTCAATGGTGAGAGACCGAAAGCCTTCCCTCTAAGATCAGGAACAAGACAAGGATGCCCGCTGTCACCACTGTTATTCAACATTGTGCTGGAAGTGCTAGCCAGGGCAATCCGGCAAGACAAGGAAATAAAAGGCATCCAAATTGGAAAAGAAGAAGTAAAACTGTCATTGTTTGCAGATGATATGATCTTATATCTAGAAAACCCTGAGAAATCGACGATACAGCTACTAGAGCTAATAAACAAATTTAGCAAAGTAGCGGGATACAAGATTAATGCACATAAGTCAGTAATGTTTCTATATGCTGGAAATGAACAAACTGAAGAGACACTCAAGAAAAAGATACCATTTTCAATAGCAACTAAAAAATTCAAGTACCTAGGAATAAACTTAACCAAAAATGTAAAAGACCTATACAAAGAAAACTACATAACTCTACTAAAAGAAATAGAAGGGGACCTTAAAAGATGGAAAAATATTCCATGTTCATGGATAGGAAGGCTAAATGTCATTAAGATGTCAATTCTACCCAAACTCATCTACAGATTCAATGCAATCCCAATCAAAATTCCAACAACCTACTTTGCAGACTTGGAAAAGCTAGTTATCAAATTTATTTGGAAAGAGAAGATGCCTCGAATTGCTAAAGACACTCTAAAAAAGAAAAACGAAGTGGGAGGACTTACACTCCCTGACTTTGAAGCTTATTATAAAGCCACAGTTGCCAAAACAGCATGGTACTGGCACAAAGATAGACATATAGATCAATGGAATCGAATTGAGAATTCAGAGATAGACCCTCAGATCTATGGCCGACTGATCATTGATAAGGCCCCCAAAGTCACTGAACTGAGTCATAATGGTCTTTTCAACTAATGAGGCTGGGAGAGTTGGATATCCATATCCAAAAGAATGAAAGAGGACCCCTACCTCACCCCCTACACAAAAATTAACTCAAAATGGACCAAAGATCTCAATATAAAAGAAAGTACCATAAAACTCCTAGAAGATAATGTAGGAAAACATCTTCAAGACCTTGTATTAGGCGGCCACTTCCTAGATTTTACACCCAAAGCACAAGCAACAAAAGAGAAAATAGATAAATGGGAACTCCTCAAGCTTAGAAGTTTCTGCACCTCAAAGGAATTTCTCAAAAAGGTAAAGAGGCAGCCAACTCAATGGGAAAAAATTTTTGGAAACCATGTATCTGACAAAAGACTGATATCTTGCATATATAAAGAAATCCTACAACTCAATGACAATAGTACAGACAGCCCAATTATAAAATGATTTGAAAAGACAGTTCTCTGAAGAGGAAATACAAAGGGCCAAGAGACACATGAAAAAATGTTCAGCTTCACTAGCTATTAGAGAGATGCAAATTAAGACCACAATGAGATACCATCTAACACCGGTTAGAATGGCTGCCATTAAACAAACAGGAGACTACAAATGCTGGAGGGGATGTGGAGAAATTGGAACTCTTATTCATTGTTGGTGGGACTGTATAATTGTTCAGCCACTCTGGAAGTCAGTCTGGCAGTTCCTTAGAAAACTAGATATAGAGTTACCATTCAATCCAGCGATTGCACTTCTCGGTATATACCCGGAAGGTCGGAAAGCTGTGACACGAACAGATATCTGCACGCCAATGTTCATAGCAGCATTATTCACAATTGCCAAGAGATGGAAACAACCCAAATGTCCTTCAACAGATGAGTGGATAAATCAAATGTGGTATATACACACGATGGAATACTACGCGGCAGTAAGAAGGAACGATCTCGTGAAACATATGACAACATGGAGGAACCTTGAAGACATAATGCTGAGCAAAATAAGCCAGGCACAAAAAGAAAAATATTATATGCTACCACTAATGTGAACTTTGAAAAATGTAAAACAAATGGTTTATAATGTAGAATGTAGGGGAACTAGCAATAGAGAACAATTAAGGAAGGGAGAACAATAATCCAAGAAGAACAGATAAGCTATTTAACGTTCTGGGGATGCCCAGGAATGACTATGGTCTGTTAATTTCTGATGGATATAGCAGGAACAAGTTCACAGAAATGTTGCTATATTATGTAACTTTCTTGGGGTAAAGTAGGAACATGTTGGAAGTTAAGCAGTTATCTTAGGTTAGTTGTCTTTTTCTTACTCCCTTGTTATGGTCTCTTTGAAATGTTCTTTTATTGTATGTTTGTTTTCTTTTTAACTTTTTTTTCATACAGTTGATTTAAAAAAGAAGGGAAAGTTAAAAAAAAAAAAGAAAAGAAAAACAAGGAAAAAAAAGATGTAGTGCCCCCTTGAGGAGCCTGTGGAGAATGCAGGGGTATTCGCCTACCCCACCTCGATGGTTGCTGATGTGCTCACAGACATAGGGGACTGGTGGTTTGATGGGTTGAGCCCTCTACCATAGGTTTTACCCTTGGGAAGACGGTTGCTGCAAAGGAGAGGCTAGGCCTCCCTATGGTTGTGCCTAAGAGCCTCCTCCCGAATGCCTCTTTGTTGCTCAGATGTGGCCCTGTCTCTCTCTGGCTAAGCCAACTTGAAAGGTGAAATCACTGCCCTCCCCCCTACGTGGGATCAGACACCCAGGGGAGTGAATCTCCCTGGCAACGTGGAATATGACTCCCGGGGAGGAATGTAGACCCGGCATCGTGGGACGGAGAACATCTTCTTGACCAAAAGGGGGATGTGAAAAGAAATGAAATAAGCTTCAGTGGCAGAGAGATTCCAAAAGGAGCCGAGAGGTCACTCTGGTGGGCACTCTTACGCACACTTTAGACAACCCTTTTTAGGTTCCAAATAATTGTGGTAGCTGGTGGTGGATACCTGAAACTATCAAACTACAACCCAGAACCCATGAATCTCGAAGACAGTTGTATATAAATGTAGCTTATGAGGGGTGACAATGGGATTGGGAAAGCCATAAGCACCACACTCCACTTTGTCTAGTTTATGGATGGATGAGTAGAAAAATAGGGGAAGGAAACAAACAGACAAAGGTACCCAGTGTTCTTTTTTACTTCAATTGCTCTTTTTCACTCTAATTATTATTCTTGTTATTTTTGTGTGTGTGCTAATGAAGGTGTCAGGGATTGATTTAGGTGATGAATGTACAACTATGTAATGGTACTGTAAACAATCGAAAGTACGATTTGTTTTGTATGACTGCGTGGTATGTGAATATATCTCAATAAAATGAAGATAAAGAAAAAAAAAGCATATGGAGTAAACCAGCCTTTAATTATTTCAGATATTGAAATTATCAAGACACAGATCATGAAACAACTGTTTTTAATAAATTTGAGAAAATTAAAAAGAATCTTGAAAATATACACAATAGCAAAAAATATTTCAAAAATGAAAGAAATAGAAACCTCTAGAGTTGAAAAATATAGGAATGAAAATTAAAAATTTCCATGGGGCAGAACAGAGAGAAAACTGGTTCAATAGGAACCAAGCACCATCCTGAAACAGAAAAGAAGATAAGACAAATTTATATCCATGGACTTCCCTTATATCGTGTTCTCTGTGTGTCTGCAATTACAGCCCATAAAAGAATTCCAACACATATTTTTTCCCCACAACACAGCATAAGTTCTTTGGCTCATTCAAGTGATTTCTTTTTTCTACAGCCTCTGTTTACTCCCTAAATTATAGATAAATGCAAAATATTTTAATTCTACAAACTCAAGGACATGAAACAGACATATATTCATCGTTTGTATGAGGTATTCATCTGAGGAGGGTGGTCTGGAAGTGAGGGAATACAGGAATGCTGAAACTGGGGGAAGACAGCAGGTAGATGATTTCCTAACCTTGTCATCCAATACTGTTATTATGTCATTTTCTTCTTTTGGAAACTAAGCTCCACTGGCTATATTATCAATGGTGCATTGTAAGTGGTAAGAGCTCTGTAACTATTTTCCACTGTGTCTTGGTTTAGATGGTGTTCCAAGGACCTGAATGTTTTTATGCCTCCCCCACTCTGGAAAATTAACCTTTTAATAGAAGCATACATCATTCCAAAAATTTTGCTAGGAGGGTCCCAGTAATTAATTGTTCAAATTTACAAAATGTAATACAATACAATTGATCAGAACAGAGCTCACTCAAGATGAATCTTGTCTTTCCATATAACATATTTTTTATATCTTGCAGGCAGCAAAAGTCCCCCATTTCTCTAGAAGAAATAATATAATTTCTAAAATCTGTATTTAATGATTCTCCTCAAATTTTCCCTTGAAACAAAACCCAACACTACACTAAAGTTTCACATAGCAGAAAATTTGATGATTTTTTCTTGAAACCATACACAGAATCCTCAAGAAGAAAATTTAGCTTTCCATGAGAACCATTTATATGCTCAGTTCAGAAAGAATCATTACAGTCACCACATATTTTGAGGGTACTGAAGAAGAGTAAATTTATACTGATAAAATACAGGAAGGTTTTTCTTCTAAGAAAAAATAGGAACCACTAGAATGGTGAATGGAGTAAAAATCTAGGATAATATGGCAAAGATGTAATGGTCTCTGTCACTCACTTACGATATGCTCTACAAAACTTCTGTGTTAAGAACCTATACACTAGTTAAGTATATAAAATGAAACAGGGAAAAGATTAAGGGAATTTTGAAAGAGATACAATAGCCATCTCTCCTAAAACGCAGTCAGACTATAAGGAAGTTTGGCATCCACCATCCAGTCTGCATGATATGGTGTGAGGTGGGTAGGGTGGACCGGCTCTTGGCAGCCACTTCTCGCTCCTTCTGGCTTGTGTTCCTGCACTCCAGAGGATGGTGAACTGCAGGTGCAGTGCCTATTTAACCAATACTTATGTAAAGGGCTTCGTGCTACCTACATTGCAGAAAATGCAGATTGTGTGTGTAGCCAAAAATTTCAGTGCTGTCTTCTTGATTGTACAATGTTTCCCTTGATAGCAGAAGTATCCACATTCTTGGATAGTCTGTTTTTCAGTGTTTTTTTTTCAGTGTTTTCTACTTCAAATTACTTGAAAGATGTATCTCTAGATTTTTCAACAAAGTTGAGAGAACATGCTTACTAAATTTCTTTTCAATTTTCTTAATGAGATATTTTTAGTAAATATTTCTGTTTAAAGAAAGTGAGCCATGCAGGGAGACTATTGGATAAAAGAACTGATTGCAGAAACACAGATCTTCCAGGATAGGAATATAGGAAATGATATATCAACTTGTTGGATGTGATGACAGAATGATACAATGTACACTGGAAAAATATACACCACTTGTGTATGAATAGAATTACTAAATATGATTCACAATATATTGTTTTTTTGGTCATTCCTAAAGAAAGTGCCTAGAGAAAGTTTTAGCAAACTGACTGCATTATGTGACAAAATATATAGCTGAGATTCATAAGTCAGTGAATGTGGAATGAGGTGGGTCTTTTAATTGCCCTGGAGAGGTTTCACTCCAAAAATGACAATCTTAGGATTTTTAATTTCAGATCATGGCACAATAAAAAAAGAAAATTTACCATACTGATAGAAGCAAATCTGTTTTCTCTGTAATCTACAGTACTGATGTAGGTACAACTCCAAAACAGAGCTTAATCTGGTGGTGTAAATCATTGCAAAATAAGATGAATTCAGACCTTTGCCAAAGAATGTGAATTGAATATAATGAAATGACCAGATCATTTGTTTCAAAACTGTACATTAGCCCAGAGCAAAATCTAATCCCAAAATGCCACTCTGGTTTGCCAAGCAAATAGTTGGTTCAGGGGACATGTGATAACTATGCATTGGCCTTATTCTACCTCAGGAAGAACACAGTAGGGCTATAAAACCCCTTATACTATTTCCTAAAATCTGGGATTAATTGTTGAAAAAGACAAAGATGGCAATGGGAAAATTACCCATGATACCTTTTAGAATCTGTAAGTGAAGACTATTATTGTAGGAGATACCAAGAGAAATTTCCTGACATTGATTCTGCCTATGAAAATAATTTTTAAAGAGCAACATTGTATTATTCAAAAAATCACAGGGTAGTGACACAAGCACCAAGTGAAGAACCTGGGGCTGTAATGCCTATTACATCCTCACGTAATTTCTGCTAAGGTCTGTTCCAGTTTGCTAATGCTGCTAGAATGCAAAACACCAAAAATGGATTGGCTTTTATGAAGGGGGTTAGTCTGCTTACAAAGTTACAGTCTTAAGGCCATGAAGTGTTTAAGGTAAGGCATCAGCAAAGGGTACCTTCACTGGAGAAAGGCCATTGGCACCCAGAAAGCCTCTGTTATCTGGGAAGGTACATGGATGGCATCTGCTTGCTCCCAGGTTGTGTTTGAAAATGGCGTTCTCCAATGCGTTGCCTTTGGGGCATTTTGTCCTCTCTTAGCTGCAACTGCTCTTCAAAATGTCACTCACTGCTGCTTTCTAAAATGTCACTCTTTGCTGCTCTGCGTCAGGGCCTGTGTGACTCTCTATGTACTTGAGTGATCCCATAAAGACCCACACTGATTGGGTGGGCAACACCTCCATAGAAATAATCCAATGAAAGGTCTCGCCCACAGTTGATTGAATCACATCAACATGGAAACACTGAACCAACAGGTTCCAACCAATAAGTCTGTCCCCACAAGATTGCATCAGAGATAATGGCATTTTAGGGACATAGTACATCCAAACTGGCACAGTATCTGTGCAGGAGAAAGTATTATATCAGAGGTGGAACGTGCATTACAGTCACCTACTCAGATGGTGACTCCAGTTCAGTTTGTGCCCTTTTTCAGGAGCTGATTAACACAAACCCTGACAACAGGTACCATGTCTTTGAAATGAAAAATCATTTCCACCCAAAGGACAAAACACAAGAACAGTTGATTTCATCTGTCAGGGACCATGGCACACTTACATCTCTCCAACAATTCCTATAATTTTATAGGTCCCAACTACCTGTATTAAATATTTACTGCAGAAAACTCAAGTAGGCAGAATCAGTCTGAATAATGAACCCAGAGAATGCAATCAGGCAGGTCAGATGATATAAAAGAAAATACAAAAGATACTAGGTTTTTTTTTTGAGGGGTAAAAAGTAGAACAGAGAATCCAGACATTAGGCAAAGAGCAGATTATCTTTCTATAAACTGATAAAAAGGTATCTAGATTAGGTATCCCAGTGTTTAATCTCTGTTAATGATGATTAAATTTCTAAACTTCCAAGTATCTTTTATTGCAAGACTGTTTCTCAGCTGAAGAGATTTTTTAAGGCATGCTTTATGTCCTTGTTTCTAAGGCTATAGATAAAGGGGTTCAACAATGGAGTCACCACTGCATACATCACTGAAGCTATTGCACTTTCCCTTGAGTTTTGGGTAACAGAACTAAGATACACTCCAATTCCAATACCATAGAATGAGGAAACTACTGAAAGGTGAGACCCACAAGTGGAAAATGCTTTATACCTGCCTTCAGCTGATGACATTCGCAAAATGGAGGATACAATCCTATAGTAAGAGAAAAGGATCCCAGTAAAAGGAATAATACCTGTAAGTCCAGTTGCAAAATACATCACTAGGTCATTGAGGAAGGTGTCAGAACAAGCAAGTTGCAGTACATGATTAAGTTCACAGAAGAAGTGGGGAATTTCCAACTCTGTACAAAAAGTCAATCTTGAAACCATTAAGTCATTTAAAAGAGAGTCCAGAACACTCAATACCCAGGATGCCAGCAGCAGGAGACCACAGAGCTTGGGGTTCATGATGACTGAGTAGTGCAGGGGGTGACAGATGGCTACAAAACGGTCATAGGCCATCACAGTCAGGAGGAAGATTTCAAATCCTCCAAAAAGCATGAAGAAATACATCTGGCTGAGGCAGCTTTCATAAGTTATGGTTTTGCTTTCTGTCTGGATATTCAGCAGCATCTTTGGGACAGTAGTGGAGGTGAAACAGAGATCATTTAAAGACAGGTTAGAGAGGAAGAAATACATGGGAGTGTGGAGATGGGAGTCAGAGATGATGGCCAGGATGAAGAGCAGATTCCCAAAGACAGTTACAAGGTAAATCATCAGGAAGAGTCCAAATATTAGGGGCTGCACTTTTGTATCTCCTGAGAGTCCAAGGAGAATAAATTCTAAAACTTGTGTTTGATTTTCTGGTTTCATATAGCTGATGAAACTGCTGGATAAGAGACCAAAGTCATGCAAGTTTAGCCTCCGGCAGAAATCAGCTAGTTAACCTATATGCTATTGTTTGTCTTTTAATTTCATTAATTGAATGATTTAATTAATTATTATTTATTATATATGGATCTAGTGACCTTTATCTGAAAATGTCAGGGAAAACACATGCTCCTGCTTCTCTTTGATATTGTTGCTGGCTGGCCAAACTTTCCCATAAATGTAAACATTTTCCAAGGACAATACTTTCCACTACAAATGCTCTAAGTCTTTATTTTATTTAACAAGAATTTTGAACAGTCACTATTTACAATGTGATGAAAAAGCTGGGTGATAGATATTAGTGCTGGTAACATAAAATTTGATTGTAATTAATAGCAATAAATTGTGCACTTGAAAATGGTTAAAATCAGGCATTTTTTGTTGTGCACAAGTTTTTACAATGAAAAAGTTAAAAATAAAATTATTTCATCTATGTGGGCAGGAAGACTCTATTATTAAGATGCCATTTCTTCCCCACTCGACCTATACTTTCAACTGAATCCCATTCTAAATGCCAGCAAGTTTTTTGAGGATACTGACAAACTGATTCCACGTTTTTATGGAAATTCTAAAGTCCTAGATCTCCTAAACAATACTGATGAAAAAGAACTTAGCTACAGAACTCAAACTAGCTTTTTTCAAATCTAACTCTTAAGACATAAGAATCAAGCAATGTTGTTTTGGTGAAACAGACACATAAACTAACATTAGAGAACTCAAAAATAGAACCACACAAAAGCAGCCAACTGATCTTCAACATGTGAGCAAGAGCAAGTCAATGGAAAATGTATGGTTTTCTCAAAATTCTGTTGAAAAAAATAGGATACACACAGGCAAAATGAAAAAGGAATTTAGCAACACATTTTATATGGTCCACAAAAATTAACTCAAAATGAATCCTTCACTTAAAGCTAATAGGCAAAGTATAAAACTTCTAGAATAAAGCATACAAAATAATCTATGGACCCATGGTTTGGCGATGAGCTTTTAGATATATAAGCCAGGTCACAAACCATGAGAGAAGAAAACTTATATATTTGACTTTATTAAAATATAAAACTTCTGCTATGTCAAAGACATTGATGGAATGAAAAGAAAATCCACAGATTTGGAGAAAATGTTGCAAAACACGTATCAGACAAGTGATTTGTACTCAAATATATAAAGAACTCTTATATCCAACAAGAAGAAAGCAAATACCCAATTAAAAAATGAACAAAAGGTATGAACAGAATCTTAACCAAAGAAGATAAACAGTTTTCAGATAAGAAAACAAAAAAAAAGTTAAATAACATTTGTCACTAAGGAATTGCAACATTAAATCACAATGATTTACGATCACTCACCTCTTAGAATTGCTAAAAACCTAAACACTTCAATACTACTCACTGGTGAGGATGTGGAGCATTATGGATACTCATTCATTGCTAGTGAGAAAATAAAATGGTGCAGCCAGAAGACACTTTGGCAGTTTCTTGTAAAACTGTACATAGTCCTACCATACAATCCAGCAAGTTTGCTCTTAGTTATGCAGCTGATTGAAAATTCCAATCCAGGCAAAACTCCACATGTGAATGTTTGTATAAGCTTTATTTCTGAGCTCCAAAATCTGAAAACAAACAAGATATCGTACATTAGGTGAATGGATAAACACAGTCTGCTATATCTATGCAAGGTACTATTAACCAGTGATAAATAGAAATGCTCCTTCCAACAGCAGAAGTCAAGCATGAATTTTAAATGACTATTTCTAACTGAAAGAAACTTGATGAAACCTGCTACAGAGGTATAATTTTAATTATATGGCTAGAAAGGAGGAGGATTGAATAGCTGAAGCAATGTGAATTTTTGGTGATGAAACTATTCTGTATAATACTGCAATTCTAGACACATGACTTCATGTATTTGTTAAAACACATTAACTTCTACAACACAAAGATTGAACATAATATATGCAAATAAAAGTTTCAGTTGAAGATCAAGGGAATTTCAGGATGGAAAGCAAAATATGACACAACAATCTAACTGTATTACAAAAAGATTAAACACACTTAGGGGATGAGAAGAAAAGGTCCTGAAATAATAATTCTGGATATGAATGGAGACTGGAAAATGAAGGCAACAGAAACTGAGTAAAATTACTGTATACTGGTGGATAAATAGTATATCACCAGGGTTTTGGTTACCAATTCTTTTTCATCTATACATGTATATTGGAGTAAAGCAATTAAGCAATTGGGAGAATATGTTTCTCACTGTGGAGTGGGAGGTTTACAGATAGCAAGGAGAGGAAGCTAGAATACTCTATGTGGTTATAGTTTACAGTTAAGCACATTGGCATGAAGTCATGTATAGGTGAATAGATATACAGAGGGTTACACATAGAAATATTTATAGATATGTGTATCTGCACATTTTAGTAGATACATCTGTATTTCCTTGCTCTGTCAGTGGAGAAGGCTAAGAGGTCCCAATAGCAAGGAGCACAGTAAACAGACCTTAGTCTTTAACAATATTCTCCAATACAAGTCTCCTTGGAGAAATGATGTCTCCAGGACTGGGGCAAGAAATAGTCAAGAAGACCTCAGATTGTCTTGTAGTACCAAAAAGTAAGTAGGTGCTAAAATAAAGCCCTCAGATATTGGGGTATATCAAAGAGACACAGGGCACAGATGAAGGAGAGCACATCCTGAAAACTGGAGCAAATTGAACAGAAAAATTAAAAGTATTATTGCATGACAAACCAAAGTATGAAATAAATGCCATGAGTTCATACTGATATAAATAAATTGTTGAATATGCCAGATTGCCCATGCAGAAGCATTCCAATAATTTACATAGATATTCCTCTCTCACATAGTGACTTCTTTCCAAAGGTGATATATGGAAAGTTGAGGGGATGAGAAACTTTATAGTAGAGAGCCCTGGCAAGCATTGTTGTTCAAGTCAACATCAACAGCAATAAGCCACACTGGTAAAATATACCCTGGATAAATGATAGAATGAAAATAGAACTTTATCTCTGGGGTTTTCATCTATAACCCACAATCCCAGTCTTATCACGGGTAGAATATCACACAAATTCTAAACTGAGGGACATTTTACAAAATGCCTGACCAGCACTCCTGAAAAATATCCATGTCATCAAATACAATGAGAGTCTGAGAAACTTTATTTATGGCAAATAAATATAATGTAGTCTTCTGGATGTAAGATGCCCACAATAGGGGAAAATGGGAGAGAGGTTTTGGAAACTGTCTCTACTATCCTTGCATTTTTCTTGTAAGTCTCACAAAGTTTAAAATTTTTTTATATTAAGAAGTAAAATTATTAGTGAAATGCAAAGCCTAGGAAACAATGAACTCTGAGCTTCTTTCAAGACATGATTACATGCCAAGGACTAGAACATTACTCTGATGTAAGTCTCACATTCTCTTTCCTTAAGTCAGAAGAGTGATACAAATTTCATAGAATAATTGAAAGAATTAAAAAACATAATGTATATAAAATCCCTGTCATTATGCCTAGTATTAATAGAGAATATTTCTATATATTATGATTCAACTGCACAGATATTCACTCCCCAAACCTCCATACCCTCTTCCACTGTGCTACTTCCAGCCCTCATCAACTTTCCAGGGATTTGCCAACAGAAATTCACCCAGAGTGAGCTTCCCACTAGGCGAGAATTTTCATGAACATCACATTCTAAAAACCCTGCACCGACTGTCCAATAACTTCAAACATGAATTTCAGTTTCATGGACAAACACAGGGCTCTTTGTTATCTGGCTGCTGCCAACATGGCCAGGCTCATTTTCCACTTCTTACTCCCAGGCACTCATTATTCATCAGATACTGAGAAATAGTTTAAAAATCCAACCACGCCTTACCGTTATATTGACCCCAGATTTGTGTTAATCCTAAACCCTTCTCCTCCTTGAATTACTCCAATTCTTCCTTTAACACTGAATACAATCATCAGCTCCCTTGAATGTCTCCACTAACCTACACAGGATGAGGCCAAAATTCTGGATACATTTCCTTAGGATTTCAGTGCCACCTCAGAATATTGCATGTACTCATCTCTATGAGTTTTGCCATATTTATATGTAATCTCTTTGATATAAGAAAAATGTTTTACTTAATTCTTTATTCCATGAAAAATATACAGTGCCTACCATGAGGTATTGGAAGAATAACTATTTCTTCAATGATTAAAAAAAAAATGGATGAATGTGGTTAAACAGATACTTCTGTGAGAGAAGCCCCATGAGTGAGAGCTAACACCACAGGAGACAAATTAGGAAAAGATATTTTAGAGTATCCATTACCTCCCTCCACAATCAAGCCTTTTAACTAGGCAGGACTTTGATTAAGGTTTTTTTTAATATGTTTTCCCTGATGATGGCCCTAAAGTGCAATCAATAAAATGGGCCTCTGGACTCAGTACTTCCCCCCAAGTCTGGTGAAGATTCTGTAACTCACCCAGAAATTATCCAAGAAAGGTCTGTGTTCACAAATGCAGACTCTCCCTTGCATGAAGGATGAAGTGGGACTCTCTGCTCCCAGTAAGGGCAGGGAGACAGAGCCACGCATGAGGCCAGCATGAGGCAAAATTATTTTCCTCGTCACCACAGACTAGTAAAATAGAATCGAGATAGTGTATGGGAAACATTAAGAATTTCCCTGCCTTTAGGGTATCATTCCCATGAGCATCATGAATGATGTATTCTTTTGCATATCTACTCCTGGAGATTTCAATTCTCTGGAGGTAAGAAAGAAAAGGACAATACAAACTTGTGCCAGCTTTGAACCTTGGGGAGTCAGCTTGGAATTTCATGTTCCTCGCTTATCCCAGTGGACCCCTTCCGAACAGGAGGAGGTCACCTCTCTTTAGGTGTAGTCCCTAGTATTGCAAAATTTCCCAAAATTGTTTCCCTATTGCAGTTTCTAGCAGAGATTGTGGTACACTAAAATATCTTCTCTCTCCAATTTTTCTTTTCTGGTGTTGGCTCTCATTCATGGGGCTGTCCTCTCTCAACATTTTTTCCTCTTGTTTTATCATTTCTCCTTTCTCCTCCATCATGAGCACTATCTCTGCAACTCTCTCCACCATTAGGTTTTTCAGAAATTCAATAAATGTTTATTCAGAAATACTGTATGCTAAGCACTAAATGATGGTGTGAGAATTGAGAAAAGAGTAAGATATTGTGCTTTCACTCAAACAGTCTAAAGAGGCCAAGAGACATGAAAATACATAAAAGCAACACCCTAAGCTGATGCTGCTGTCCTGGTGAAGTGAATTCCATGTGAATGAGGATCAGCTTTTCCATTCCTGCTAAAATAGCTCCTGGGATTTTAATGGGGATTACGTTCAACCATAGATCACTTGAGGAATTCGTGACAGTTGAAAAATATTAATTCTTCCTTTTCAAGGACACAGTGAGTCTTCCCATTTACTTAGGTCCTCTCTAATTCTCTTGAGCAGAGTTTTGTAATTTTCAGTGCTCAAGTCCTTCCCCTGTTGAGTTCAACTTATTCCGATGTGTTTTATTCTTTAAGGTGTTGGTCTGAATGAATTCTTTTAAGCTTCCAGTTAGGAAGTTTCTTTTTTTATTTGTTTTATTTATTTTTTATTCATTTTATTGAGATATATTCAGATGCCATGCAGTCATACAAAACAAAGCATACATTCGATTGTTTACAGTACCATTATAGAGTGTATTCATCACCAAAATTAATTTTTAACATTTTCAGTACCACACACACAAAAATAAGAATAAAAATTAAAATAAAAAAGAGCAAATAACGTAAAAAAGAACACTTGGTTCTATTGTTTGTTTGTTTTTGTTTTGTTTTTTTTTCCCTTCCCCCAGTTTTCTACTCATCCATCCATAAACTAGGCAAAGGGGAGTGTGGTCCATATGGCTTTCCCAATCACATTGTCACCCTGCATAAGCTACATTTTTATGCAAATTCCCTGAGGATTGGAGAGAGCTGGGCCACCACCCCACTGTTCAGAGAGGGGAGAGCCTTTGCCCCAGAAAGCAGAGTCTGGGTAGCACCTGAATGCTCGAGAATGTTGGGGCCAAGAAGCAGATGCTCTCTCCAATGTGTGGATATGTTGGAGCACGAACACCAGCATTTGCAGGAAATGGGCTGCCATGAAGCCCTTGGGAGCCCAGGGAATGCGTTCCAACCTTTCTGAGGCCTGGGTGGCAGCACTTTTTCTGGGCATTGAGGCAGAGAGCCCGCCTTCTGCTTCCAGAGCAAACTCACCTTTTCCAAATGCGTGAGCCACTCCACTCTCCCCACTGGAGACCTCTTGACTCCAGACCTCACTTTCCATGGTTCTGCCTCTGAAGAAATTTTCCAATCAATTTATTCCTTCTCTGACCCCTTCAGTGTTGAACTGCCATTCTCACAAGCCCCAAGGAGAAAACTTCATTCTATAAATGACTCTCAGACTTTGAAATCTAATGGAGCACGCCCTGCAGGTTTTAGGAACTGTTTTCATTAGTTTTTGTTTTGTTTTGTTTTGTTTTGACCAGGAAAAGAGATCAAAGCTCAATTGGAGAAAGTTTTATTGTAGCCATGTGCAGGCTTAACTGAAGCTTAAGAGCAGCAATAGCCCCAAAGTTGGGAAACAGTTTTATAGCTTCCTGGGAGGGGAGCTGGGGGAATAATTGTTGGTGGGTGAGACAGAGAAGGAGTTAATGTTAGGGGATTGGATTGCTCTGGGTAAGATGAGGTGTTGACATCAGGGTACGATAAGGAGTTGATGTCAGGGGTGTTTAGGGTAAGATAAGGGGTCAATGTCAGGGGGAATATGTTGGAGTGGGGAGTTTTGCTTAACATTCCAGGCTTTTCCTTTTATTTTCTAGGGGTGCTGAGGGGGTGTAGGCCTGTTCTTCTTTATCTGCCTCTGGCTGATGGGGGCATAGAGTTGTCCCTACATTTTACTGTAGGGTGGTGGCTGGCAGGGGTGTGCTCATTGAAGGAGCAGTATGTCATTGACTGCTTGATGTGTTACAGCTTGAACAGTTCTGTGAGTAAACTTGGTTAGAAGATGTAAGAAACCAAGTTTTAGAATGAGGTGAAGGATGATTATGAGGAGTGGAGTTAAAAGTGGCATTAAGGTTGCTCTCAAAGTGGAGGAGATTAGTATATTATTTGATATTAAAGCTTTTAGATAGACCCATTAATTTTTCTTAACTTTGACCATAATTTCCTTTTCCATAAACATTCTGTGACTTACTATATGTATTCAGGTTTTGTCCTACATTTTCTTCTTTATCAGTCTGTAATGACCAGTCATTTAGGACAAAATTACTATATTTTCCTTTTAATAAAAACACATCCTTTATACCCTACATACTTAAGTTACTAAATTAACTTTGGAATATGTCTTTAAGCAAACATCTCACAACACACAATTACTATCAAAATTAAACTTGTCAGAATAATGTCAAATACTTAAACACTTTAGTTAATGGAGGCCTGATGTTATTTGAGGAGAGGAAATGGGTATTTGGGCTTTTAGCTCAGCTAGGATAGCTCTTCTCAAGATTGGCATGGGGCAGCATGGGAGGATAAGGAATGAGTGGATAAATACATCCTTGTTAAGTGAGCAGGGTAAAAGTGGTGTAACTAGAGGCTGTGAAATGATGCTATTAACCCCAACTTTTGAGACTAAAGATTTGTTTGTTGGCTCTTTATATTCAGGGAGAGCAGAGCAAGTGGCTCGTGTGTTCATAAGAAATGAAATTGGCTTACCTGCTACTGAGGGAGTTACCCGAGGTTCCACGTGAGTGATTGTTTGCAAGAACTTGCATGGCTCCCAGGCACCTTCAGTTTTCTGCTGTTAGTCCCAGGAGCTCTGGGCTAAAGCTGGGAGTCTCAGTTGGGTGAGTAACTGATGTCTCTGTGCCCTGAGAGGCCTGGGGGCAGTCAGACTTCTAATTGTGCCTCCAGGGTGGGAGTGGAGGGGTCAGTGATTTGCGCAGTTTAGTCTAGTGACCAGGCTGTCCACTATTTTTTTTTATATATTCATTTTATTGATATATATTCACACACCACTCAGTCATACAAAACAAATCGTACTTTCGATTGTTCACAGTACCATTACATAGTTGTACATTCATCACCAAAATCAAACACTGACACTTCATTACCACACACACAAAAATAACAAGAATAATAATTAAAGTGAAAAAGAGCAATTGAAGTAAAAAAGAACACTGGGTACCTTTGTCTGTTTGTTTGTTTCCTTCCCCTATTTTTCTACTCATCCATCCATAAACTAGACAAAGTAGAGTGTGGTCCTTATGGCTTTCCCAATCCCATTGTCACCCCTCATAAGCTACATTTTTATACAACTGTCTTCAAGATTCATGGGTTCTGGGTTGTAGTTTGATAGTTTCAGGTATCCACCACCAGCTACCCCATTCATTAGAACCTAAAAAGGGTTGTCTAAAGTGTGCGTAAGAGTGCCCACCAGAGTGACCTCTCGGCTCCTTTTGGAATCTCTCTGCCACTGAAGATTATTTCATTTCCTTTCACTTCCCCCTTTTGGTCAAGAAGATGTTCTCCGTCCCACGATGCTGGGTCTACATTCCTCCCCGGGAGTCATATTGCACGTTGCCAGGGAGATTCACTCCCCTGGGTGTCTGATCCCACGTAGGGGGGAGGGCAGTGATTTCACCTTTCAAGTTGGCTTAGCTAGAGAGAGAGGGCCACATCTGAGCAACAAAGAGGCATTTGGGAGGAGACTCTTAGGCACAAATATAGGGAGGCCTAGTCTCTCCTTTGCATAGGCTGTCCACTTTTAAAGGAAGATCCTGGCAGTGTTTTTACTTTCAGTTTAGTAGGGCTTTGGGTTTCTTTCAGTGCTGAAGCAAGAAGCTGGTGAGTGCAAGATTTGGTTTTGGCTTCCTCTTCAAGCTTTTCTTTTTTTTGCTGGGCCTACTTTATATTCCCACTGTTAAAGACTTTAAAGGCTAAATTAGCTCACTTTGGTTAGCTTGGGGCCCTGCTTCTTGCTTTTGGAGTTTTTGGTGGTTGTCAGGGGCTGACTGAGAAATAAAATGCATATATAGAGTAAGGTGTCCTCAGGGGAGTCTGGGTAAGGATTAGTATAATGTTGGAGGGCTACTCTAAGTTTACCTAGAAAGGCTGCTGCATTTTCATCATTCTGTTGGGAGATTTCATGTAGCTTATCATACTTAATGGTTTTGTGTGCAGCTGCTTATATATATATGTCCCACTGTGAGGCAAGTTATCATAAGTTTGCAAGACTGTTGGCCAAGCTTCCCCTCTGATAATTCCAATCAGGTTCTTCTTGGGGCACTGTGGTGGCTCCCACAGGGCTATTAGGGTCCTGTCTACTTAAGGTGTCTGCATGAGTCTGAGCTACTAGCCATACTCATTCCTTCTCCTCAGGGGGGAGGCAAGTAGAGAGAATGACCTGGAGATATCACCAGCTGAGGTCATGGGACACAGTAAGGTACTGAAATTCTTTGAGAAATTGGGCAGTGCTTTTCAATTTGGGAAAGATCAGAAAAAGAAAGGTGAACATAGATATGGATGGGCCCCTCCAGTCCAGACACTTAGAAGAGGAGCATAGGTTGAGGTTGGGAAGAGTGGGTTCTTTGCAGAGAGGGAAGGGAAGGTTGAGATCTTGAGGTGGAATCTGGAGATGCGGGAGTGTCATCTCCTGGCTGCGGTTGAGCAGCAGCCTCAGCTTGATTAGGAGAGGCTGCACAAGGAGGAGGAGGAGGAGGAGGAGAATTGAGGAGTAGGTCTTTAGCAAGATTGAAGAAAGAGTTGCCAGGAGGATGAGGAGGAAGATTTGGTGAGTGGAACAAGTTTGGCAAAGAGAGGGGCAGAGAGAGGGGGACAGCAGAGAGGCATCTGTGCAGGTTGAAAAAGACCTGGACATATGGGACTTCACTCTAGTTGCTGAGATGCTGACAATAATTGCAAAGGTTAAAAGAATTGGGGGATAAAGTTTCCATTTGTTGGCCAGGTGGATATCATGGCCAGGCAGAATTACAATGGAAAATGAGCTTGTTAGGTTTTAGATCTATCCTGTTTTGAGGCTTATAGGGTAAGGAGAAATCCCAGCCCTCAAGCTTAGGACAATTGAGAGAGCATCCCTCCTTGGGAGTCCCCAAGCTCCGGTGCAGTGATGGGGGAGTGGATAGAGGTGTCCCACCATCCTACTCATCCCTAGGGTCCCAGACCCAACAGAAGCAGCTCTCACCTAGTGCTAGGATTCCTGTGAATGTTGTTCCAGACAACACAGAAAGAGAGTGCCAGAGGGGAGAGAAAGAGAGCATTTTCTCCCTAACCAGAGGTGATTCACTGGTGTTGGGTGTTGAAGTCAGGCAACTGGGCTCTGACCCTTCTGATAGAGATTTTTCCCCTCTCATGGCCCTGGGTTTCAGCACCAACTTACTAGGTTTTTTGACCTGGAAGAGAAGAGATCAAAGCTTAATTGGAGAAAGTTTTATTGTAGCCATGGCAGGTGGGTTGAAACCTAAGAGTGACAACAGCCCCCCCAAAAAAGTGGGAGTACAGTTTTATAGCTTTTTGGGTGGGGGGTTGAAGAAATAATTGTTGGTGGGTAAGATAGAGAAGTAAGGAGTTGATGTTAGGGGCTTGGATTGCTCAGGGTAAGATCAGGAATTGACATCAGGGTAAGATAAGGAGTTGACATTAGGGGTCTTTAGGGTAAGATAAGGAATTAACATCAGGGGTGCTCAGGGTAAGGTAAGGGGTCTACATCAGGGGGAATATGTTGGGGGTGGGGAGTTTTGATTAACACTTTTCATCCTGTGAACCCTGTTTTCCATTCAGTTTCTTCTTATGACAATGGGAATGTTTATCCTATGACTGTCCTTCCTTTATATATTGGCAGTATATTACTTCTGAGATACACAGGCTCACAGCCAGAGGGTAATTTTGCCTTAGGACAGACAATGCCTGTAACTGATTTTGATAAATCCGGTACTTCCCTGTTGTTACTGAAATGATTCATTTTTGTGATATTATGATGGGAGGAATGTATTTTGTATGGGGAAAGATCATGCCCTTTTTGGGGTCCAGAGGATGGAATGTGCCAGTTTGATGTATTATGTCCCCTACATAGCCATGATCTTTTAATCCAATCTTGTTGGGTGTTTTGATTCAGTGTTTCCATGGATATGTCACTCACCAGAGGGTGGGTAATATATTTGATTAGATTATTTCCATGGAAGTGTTACCCTGCCCATTCAGTGTGGGTCTTAATTAAATCAATGGAGTCCTATAAGTGCTCACAGACAAAGGAGCTCAGTACTGCAGCTGAGAGAGACATTTTAGAGACAGCTGTTGAAAACAGATATTGCTAGCTGAGTTTGCCTGTGAAAAACTAAGAGAATACCCCCAGATGCTTAGAAAGAAACATCCTGGGGAAAGCCATTTTGAAACCAGAGCCCTGGAGCAGACACCAGCCATGTGCTTTCCCAACTGACAGGTTTTCTGGATGCCATTGGCCCTCTTTCAGTGAAGGTACTCTATTACTTGTGCCCTGATTTGGAAATTTTTATGGCCTTAGGACTATAACTTTGCAACCAAATAAACCCCCTTTATAAAAGCATATCCATTTCTGATATTTTGCATAATGGTTGCATTAGCAAACCAGAACACCAGTATATTTGGGATGGTGGTGGAGGGGAACCCAAAGTCGGCAAAGGAAAGATGTTAGAAAATGTTACATATAGATTTACTGCTCCTAGAACACATAGCACTTTCATGTACATTTCCTAAGAAAAGGTCCATTCACATACGTAACCACTGTAAGTACAGAAATCATACTCAAGAACTTTACATTGATAACTGGCTGTAGTTTTGAGAGTATGTATCAATATGAAAGGACTTGATATTCCATATCAATGAAGATGGATATGAGACTCAGACCTTTAAAAACTGGAAACTCTGGTAAATGTTCCTGCATCTTTATCATTGTAAAAATCAATGATAAATAGCACAAGAAAAATGTATATCTAGATACATGCTTGTTTTGGCATTGTGTTACATGGTGAGTTTAAGATATTTCACAATAATCAGAAGCTGAGGGAGTTCATCAGCACAAGAACTGCCTGACAAAAAAAGCTACAGGGAATTTTTCAGGTTGAAATAAAAGGACACTGGAAGTAGCTCTGAGTCAACCGTAAAAATAAATATCTAGGAGTGCCAGTCTGAATGTATGTCCCCCAGAAAAAGCCATGTTCTTTGATGTAATCTTGTGTGGGCAGATGTATCAGTGTTGATTAGATTGTAATTCTTTGAGTGTTTCCATGGAGATGTGCCCCACCCAACTGTGGGTGATGACTGATTGGATAATTTCCTTGGAGGTGTTGGCCTGCCCATTCAGGGTGGATCTGAATTAAATTACTGGAGGACTATATAAGACCAGACAGAAGGAGCAAGCTGCTACAGCCAAGAGGGACACTTTGAAGAAAGCACAGGAGCTGCAGATGAGAGACAGTTTGAAGATGGCCGTTGAAAGCAGACACTTGCTCCAGAGAAGCTAAGAGAGGACAAATACCCCAAGTGCAACTAAGAGTGACATTTTTGAGAAACTGCAGCCGAGAGAGGAACATCCTGGGAGAAAGCCATTTTGAAACCAGAACTTTGGAGCAGATACCAGACACATTCCTTCCCAGCTAACAGAGGTTTTCTGGATGCCATTGGCCATTCTTCAGTGAAGGTATCCGATTGCTGATGTGTTACCTTGGACACTTTATGGCCTTAAGACTGTAACTGTGTAACCAAATAACCCCCCTTTATAAAAGCCAATCCATTTCTGGTGTTTTGCATTCTGGCAGCATTAGCAAACTAGAACACTAGGTAAATGTAAATACAAGTATAAATACAGATGCCAGTATTATTGTATTCTCAGAATGCAATTCTAAGTTTTAAATCAGGAATTATCATATCTGAGAGTGAAATTTGTATCTATGGTTACATTTACTAGAAAAGAAGAAAGAATACAAATCAGTAACCTAACTTCACATCTGGAGGATCTACTACAAGAAGGGCACATTGAACCTGAAGTTAGTAGAAGGAAGGAGATAATAGACATTAGAGTGATGGGGATAAGTGAAATAAAGAAAAGAAAAATAATTGCAAGAAACAGTGAAACTAAAGTTTGTTTCTTGGGAAAAGAGCAATAAAATTGCAAATGTTTAGCTTGACCAAAAAAGAAAAAGGAAAGAGAATGCAAATTACTAAAACCCAAAATGAAGTTGGAGATATTAATAGGTATTGTGCAAATTAAAAGTTTATAGGTGAATACTATAAACAATTGTTTGTCAACATTCTGGATAATCTAGAAGTAATGGACAAATTCCTAGAAACACACAACTTACCTAAATTGAATCAAGCAGAAATAGAAAACACTAGTGGATATATAAGTAAAGAGATTTAATCAGTAATCAGAAACCTCCCAAGAAAGATAAATCCACGACCAGAAAAATTCAATGAATTCCATCAAACATTAAAAAATTAAGTCCAATATTTTCCAAATTCTTCCAAATTGAAGCAGAGGGAACTCTTCCTAATTCGTTCTATGAGGGTAGCATTATTGTGAAACCAAAACTACCTAAAGACTTAAGAAGAAAGGAAAATGAAGGACCAATTTACCTTGAGAATGTAGATGCAAAACCCCCAATAAAATAAAAGCTAATTGAATCCAACTGTACAGTAAAAAATTATCCTCCATGACCAAAGTGGATTTATCTTATGAATGCAAGGGGTTCAGTGTAACAAAATCAATCAGTATAATACACCACATTCACAGAATGAAGGGGGGTGTCACACAGTAGTCTCATTTTCAAATGGAAAATGAATTTTACAGAATCCAGTGCCATTTCACACCAGAAACTCAGAAAAATAAGAAAGCAAAGTAGCTTCTACTACATGAAAAAGGGTATATATAAAGCCACGACTAATCTTACAGTCAATACTGAAAGACGGAAGGCCTTTCCCTTGAGTTCTGGAACAAGAAATTTATGCCTGCTCTCACCATTGCTATTCAGTATTGTATTGAACTCTCTCTCAAAGAAATTAGACAATAGAACAAAATTAAAAAAAAAAATCCACCTGGAATGGAAGAATTAAAACTATCATATTCAAGATGACATGACACTTTATATACAAAATACACAAGTATCCATATTAAACTTCTTGAGTTCATAAACACTTCAAATGAAGGGCAAACTACAAGATTATGCAAAAATTAGTTGTCTTTTATATACTGGTGTGCTGTTTTGAATGTATTATGTCCCCCAAAAAGCCATTATCTTTGAGGTAATCTTGTGTGGGCAGATGTATCAGTGTTAATTAGATTGTAATTTTTCAAGTGTTTCCATGGAGATGTGACCCACCGAGCTGTGGATGATGACTCTAATTGGATAATTTCCATGGAGTTGTGGCCCTGCCTATTCAGCATTGGCCTTGGGGAGTTTTCTGGAGCGCTAGGTAAGCTCAGACAGAAGGAGCCAGCTTGCTACAGCCAAAAGGGACACTTTGAAGAATGCACAGAAGCTGAATGAGTAGCTGCAGATGAGAGACAGTTTGAAAATGGCTGTTGAAAGCAGCCTCTTGCTCCAGAGAAGCTAAGAGAGGACAAACACCCCAAGAGCAACTAGGAGTAACATTTTTGAGGAACTACAGCCTAGAGAGGAATGTCCTGGGAGAAAGCCATTTTGAAACCAGAACTTTGGAGCAGACACCAGCCATGTGCCTTCCCAGCTAACAGAGGGTTTCCAGATGCCATTGGCCATCCTCCAGTGAAGGTACCCGATTGCTGATGTGTTACCTTGGACACTTCATGCCTTAACACTTTAACTGTGTAACCAAATAAACCCCTTTTATAAAAGCCAATCCATTTCTGGTGTTTTGCATTCTGGCAGCATTAGCAAACTAGAACAACTTGTAAAGAAACTACCTAAGACTGTTGCTGCAAAGGAGAGACTAGGCCTCCCTATAATTGTGCCTAAGAGTCTCCCCCTGAATGCCTCTTTGTTGCTCAGATGTGGCCCTCTCTCTCTAGCTAAGCCGACTTGGCAGGTGAAATCACTGCCCTCCCCGTTATGTGGGATCTGACACCCAGGGTATGAATCTCCCTGGCAATGTGGAATATGACTCCCAAGGAGGAATCTAGACACAGCATTGTGAGATGGAGAACATCTTTTGACAAAAGGGGGATGTGAGAGGAAATTCAGTGGCAGAGAGATTCCAAAAGGAGCCAAGAGGTCACTCTGGTGGGCACTTTTATGCACAATGTAGACAACCCTTTTTAGGTTCTAAAGAATTGGAATAGCTAGCAGTAAATACCTGAGACTATCAAACTACAACCCAGAACCCATGAATCTTGAAGTCAATTGTATAAAAATGTAGCTTATGAGGGGTGACAATGTGATTGGGAAAGCCATATGGATCACAGTCCCCTTTGTCTAGTTTATGGATGGATGAGTAAAAAACTGGGGGAAGGAAAAAAAAACAACAACAACAAAAAAACAAAAACAAAAGGAACAAAGTGTTCTTTTTTACTTTATTTGCTCTTTTTCACTTTAATTTTTATTCTTATTATTTTTGTATGTGTGGTAATGAAAATGTCAAAAATTAATTTTGGTGATGAATACACTCTATAATGGTACTGTAAACAATTGAATGTATGCTTTGTTTTGTATGACTGCATGGCATCTGAATATATCTCAATAAAATGAATAAAAAATAAATAAAACAAATAAAAAAAAAGAATCTTCCTAACTGGAAGCTTAAAAGAATTCATTCAGACCAACACCTTAAAGAATAAAACACATCGGAATAAGTTGAACTCAACAGGGGAAGGACTTGAGCACTGAAATTTACAAAACTCTGCTCAAGAGAATTAGAGAGGACCTAAGTAAATGGGAAGACTCACTGTGTCCTTGAAAAGGAAGAATTAATATTTTTCAACTGTCACGAATTCCTCAAGTGATCTATGGTTGAACGTAATCCCCATTAAAATCCCAGGAGCTATTTTAGCAGGAATGGAAAAGCTGATCCTCATTCACATGGAATTCACTTCACCAGGACAGCAGCATCAGCTTAGGGTGTTGCTTTTATGTATTTTCATGCCGCTTGGCCTCTTTAGATGTTTGAGTGAAAGCACAATATCTTACTCTTTTCTCAATTCTCACACCATCATTTAGTGCTTAGCATACAGTATTTCTGAATAAACATTTATTGAATTACTGAAAAACCTAATGGTGGAGAGATTTGCAGAGATATTGCTCATGATGCAGGAGAAAGGAGAAATGGCACAGCAAGAGGAAAAATTGTTGAGAGAGGACAGCCCCATGAATGAGAGCCAACACCAGAAAAGAAAAATTGGAGAGAGAAGATATTTTAGTGTACCAGAATCTCTGCTAGAAACTGCAATAGGGAAATGATTGTGGGAAATTTTGCAATACTAGAGACTACACCTAAAGAGAGGTGACCTCCTCCTGCTAGGAAGGGGTCCACTGGGATAAGCGAGGAACATGAAATTCCAAGCTGACTCCCAAGGTTCAAAGCTGGCACAAGTTTGTATTGTCCTTTTCTTTCTTACCTCCAGAGAATTGAAATCTCCAGGAGTAGATAAGCAAAAGAGTACATCATTCATGATGCTCATGGGAATGATACCCTAAAGGCAGGGAAATTCTTAATGTTTCCCATACACTATCTCGATTCTATTTTACTAGTCTGTGGTGACGAGGAAAATAATTTTGCCTCACGCTGGCCTCATGCGTGGCTCTGTCTCCCTGCCCTTACTGGGAGCAGAGAGTCCCACTTCATCCTTCATGCAAGGAAGAGTCTGCATTTGTGAACACAGACCTTTCTTGGATAATTTCTGGGTGAGTTACAGAATCTTCACCAGACCTGGGGGAAGTACTGAGTCCAGAGTCCCATTTTATTGATTGAACTTTAGGGCCATCATCAGGGAAAACATATTTAAAAAAAAGCTTAATCAAAGTCCTGCCTTGTTAAAAGGCCTGATTGTGGAGGGAGATAATGGATACTCTAAAATATCTTTTCCTAATTTGTCTCCTGTGGTGTTAGCTCTCACTCTTGGGGCTTCTCTCACAGAAGTATCTGTTTAACCACATTCATCCGTTTTTTTTAAATCATTGAAGAAATAGTTATTTTTCCAATACCTCATGGTAGGCACTGTATATTTTTCATGGAATAAAGAATTAAGTAAAACATTTTTCTTATATCAAAGAGATTACATATAAATATGGCAAAACTCATCAAAATGAGTGCATGTAATATTCTGAGGTGGCACTGAACTCCTAAGGAAATGTATCCAGAGTTTTGGCCTCATCCTGTGTAGGTTAGTGGAGACATTCAAGGGAGCTGATGATTGTATTCAGTGTTGAAGGAAGAAGTGGAGTAATTCAAGGAGGAGAAGGGTTTAGGATTAACATAAATGTGGGGTCAATATAACTGTAAGGCGTAGTTGGATTTTTAAACTATTTCTCAGTATCTGATGAATAATGAGTGCCTGGGAGTAAGAAGTGGAAAATGAGCCTGGCCATGTTGGCAGCAGCCAGATAACAAAGAGCCCTGTGTTTGTCCATGAAACTGAAATTCATGTTTGAAGTTATTGGACAGTCGGTGCAGGGTTTTTAGAATGTGATGTTCATGAAAATTCTGGCCTAGTGGGAAGCTCACTCTGGGTGAATTTCTGTTGGAAAATCCCTGGAAAGTTGATGAGGGCTGGAAGTAGCACAGTGGAAGAGGGTATGGAGGTTTGGGGAGTGAATATCTGTGCAGTTGAATCATAATATATAGAAATATTCTCTATTAATACTAGGCATAATGACAGGGATTTTATATACATTATGTTATTTAATTCTTTCAATTATTCTATGAAATTTGTATCACTCTTCTGACTTAAGGAAAGAGAATGTGAGACTTACATCAGAGTAATGTTCTAGTCCTTGGCATGTAATCATGTCTTGAAAGAAGCTCAGAGTTCATTGTTTCCTAGGCTTTGCATTTCACTAATAATTTTACTTCTTAATATAAAAAAATTTTAAACTTTGTGAGACTTACAGGAAAATTGCAGGGATAGTAGAGACAGTTTCCAAAACCTCTCTCCCATTTTCCCCTATTGTGAGCATCTTCCATCCAGAAGACTACATTATATTTATTTGTCATAAATAAAGTTTCTCAGACTCTCATTGTATTCGATGACATGGATATTTTTCAGGAGTGCTGGTCAGGCATTTTGTAAAATGTCCCTCAGTTTAGAATTTGTGTGATATTCTACCCGTGATTAGATTGGGATTGTGGGTTATAGATGAAAACCCCAGAGATAAAGTTCTATTTTCATTCTATCATTTATCCAGGGTATATTTTACCAGTGTGACTTATTGCTGTTGATGTTGACTTGAACAACAATGCTTGCCAGGACTGTCTACTATAAGGTTCCTCATCCCCCCAACTTCCCATATATCTCCTTTGGAAAGAAGTCACTATGTAAGAGAGGAATATCTATGAAAATTATTGGAATGCTTCTGCGTGGGAGATCTGGCACTTGTTATTCCCATATTCAACAATTTATTTATATCATTATGAACTCATGGCATTTATTTCATACTTTGGTTTGTCATGCAATAATACTTTTAATTTTTCTGCTCAATTTGCTCCAGTTTTCATGGTGTGATCTCCTTCGTCTGTGCCCTGTGTCTCTTTGATATACCCCAATATCTGAGGGCTTTATTTTAGCACCTACTTACTTTCTGGTACTACAAGACAATCTGAGGTCTTCTTGAATGTTTCTTGCCCCAGTCCTGGAGACATCATTTCTCCAAGGAGACTTGTATTGGAGAATATTGTTAAAGACTAAGGTCTGGTTACTATCTGTGCTCCTTGCTGGTGGGAATTCTTAGCCTTCTCCACTGACAGAGCAAGGAAATATAGGTGTATCTACTAAAATGTGCAGATACACATATCTATAAATATTTCTATGCACATATCTATTCATCTATACATGCGTTCATGCTGATGTGCTTAACTGTAAACTATAACCACATAGAGTATTCTAGCTTCCTCTCCTTGCTATCTGTAAACCTCCCACTCCACAGTGAGAAACATATTCTCCCAATTCCTTAATTGCTTTACTCCAATATACATGTATAGATGAAAAAGAATTGGTAACCAAAACCCTGGTGATATACTATTTATCCACCAGTATACAGTAATTTTACTCAGTTTCTGTTGCCTTCATTTTCCAGTCTCCATTCATATCCAGAATTATTATTTCAGGACCTTTTCTTCTCATCCCCTAAGTGTGTTTCATCTTTTTGTAATACAGTTAGATTGTTGTGTCATATTTTGCTTTCCATCCTGAAATTCCTTGATCTTCAATTGAAACTTTTATTTGCATATATTATGTTCAATCTTTGTGTTGTAGAAGTTAATGTGTTTTAACAAATACATGAAGTCATGTGTCTAGAATTGCAGTATTATACAGAATAGTTTCATCACTAAAAATTCACATTGCTTCAGCTATTCAATCCTCCTCCTTTCTAGCCATGTAATTGAAATTATACTTCTGTAGCAGGTTTCATCAAGTTTCTTTCAGTTAGAAATAGTCATTTAAAATTCATGCTTGACTTCTGCTGTTGGAAGGAGCATTTCTTTTTATCACTGGATAATAGTACTTTGTATAGATATGGCAGACCGTGTTTATCCATTCACCTAATGTACTATATCTTGTTTGTTTTCAGATTTTGGAGCTCAGAAATAAAGCTTATACAAACATTCACATGTGGAGTTTTGCCTGGATTGGAGTTTTCAATCAGCTGCATAACTAAGAGCAAACTTGCTGGATTGTATGGTAAGACTATGTACAGTTTTACAAGAAACTGCCAAAGTGTCTTCTGGCTGCACCATTTTATTTTCTCACTAGCAATGAATGAGTATCCATAATGCTCCACATCCTCACCAGTGAGTAGTATTGAAGTGTTTAGGTTTTTAGCTATTCTAAGAGGTGAGTGATGATAAATCATTGTGATTTAATGTTGCAATTCCTTAGTGACAAATGTTATTGAACTTTTTTGTTTTCTTATTTGAAAACTGTTTATCTTCTTTGGTTAAGACTCTGTTCATACCCTTTGTTCATTTTTTAATTGGGTATTTGCTTTCTTCTTGTTGGATATAAGAGTTCTTTATATATGTGAATACAAATCACTTGTCTGATATGTGTTTTGCAACATTTTCTCCAAATCTGTGGATTTTCTTTTCATTCCATCAATGTCTTTGACATAGCAGAAGTTTTATATTTTAATAAAGTCAAATATATAAGTTTTCTTCTCTCATGGATTGTGACCTGGCTTATATATCTAAAAGCTCATCGCCAAACCATGGGTCCATAGATTATTTTGTATGCTTTATTCTAGAAGTTTTATACTTTGCCTATTAGCTTTAAGTGAAGGATTCATTTTGAGTTAATTTTTGTGGACCATATAAAATGTGTTGCTAAATTCCTTTTTCATTTTGCCTGTGTGTATCCTATTTTTTTCAACAGAATTTTGAGAAAACCATATATTTTCCATTGACTTGCTCTTGCTCACATGTTGAAGATCAGTTGGCTGCTTTTGTGTGGTTCTATTTTTGAGTTCTCTAATGTTAGTTTATGTGTCTGTTTCACCAAAACAACATTGCTTGATTCTTATGTCTTAAGAGTTAGATTTGAAAAAAGCTAGTTTGAGTTCTGTAGCTAAGTTCTTTTTCATCAGTATTGTTTAGGAGATCTAGGACTTTAGAATTTCCATAGAAACGTGGAATCAGTTTCTCAGTATCCTCAAAAAACTTGCTGGCATTTAGAATGGGATTGAGTTGAAAGTATAGGTCGGGTGGGGAAGAAATGGCATCATAATAATAGAGTCTTCCTGCCCACATAGATGAAATAACTTTATTTTTAACTTTTCATTGTAAAAACCTGTGCACAACAAAAAATGTCTGATTTTAACCATTTTCAAGTGCACAATTTATCGCTCTTAATTACAATCAAATTTTATGGTACCATCACTAATATCTATCACCCAACTTTTTCATCACATGGTAAATAGTGACCGTTCAAAATTCCTGTTAAATAAAATAAAGACTTAGAGCATTTGTAGTGGAAAGTATTGTCCTTGGAAAAAGTTTACATTTATGGGAAAGTTTGGCCCACCAGCAACAATATCAAAGAGAAGCAGGAGCATGTGTTTTCCCTGACATTTTCAGATAAAGGTCACTAGATCCATATATAATAAATAATAATTAATTAAATCATTCAATTAATGAAAATAAAAGACAAACAATAGCATATAGGTTAACTAGCTGATTGCTGCCTGAGGCTAAACTTGCATGGCTTTGGTCTCTTATCCCGCAGTTTCATCAGCTGTATGGAACCAGAAAACAAAACACAAGTTTTAGAATTTATTCTCCTTGGACTCTCAGGAGATACAAAAGTGCAGCCCCTAATATTTGGACTCTTCCTGATGGTTTACCTGGTAACCGTCTTTGGGAACCTGCTCATCATCCTGGCCATCATCTCTGACTCCCATCTCCACACTCCCATGTATTTCTTCCTCTCTAACCTGTCTTTAAATGATCTCTGTTTCACCTCCACTACTGTCCCAAAGATGCTGCTGAATATCCAGACAGAAAGCAAAACCATAACTTATGAAAGCTGCCTCAGCCAGATGTATTTCTTCATGCTTTTTGGAGGATTTGAAATCTTCCTCCTGACTGTGATGGCCTATGACCGTTTTGTAGCCATCTGTCACCCCCTGCACTACTCAGTCATCATGAACCCCAAGCTCTGTGGTCTCCTGCTGCTGGCATCCTGGTTATTGAGTGTTCTGGACTCTCTTTTAAATGGCTTAATGGTTTTGAGATTGACTTTTTGTACAGAGTTGGAAATTCCCCACTTCTTCTGTGAACTTAATCATGTACTGCAACTTGCTTGTTCTGACACCTTCCTCAATGACCTAGTGATGTATTTTGCAACTGGACTTGCAGGTATTATTCCTTTTACTGGGATCCTTTTCTCTTACTATAGGATTGTATCCTCCATTTTGCGAATGTCATCAGCTGAAGGCAGGTATAAAGCATTTTCCACTTGTGGGTCTCACCTTTCAGTAGTTTCCTCGTTCTATGGTATTGGAATTGGAGTGTATCTTAGTTCTGCTACCCAAAACTCAAGGGAAAGTGCAATAGCTTCAGTGATGTATGCAGTGGTGACTCCATTGTTGAACCCCTTTATCTATAGCCTTAGAAACAAGGACATAAAGCATGCCTTAAAAAATCTCTTCAGCTGAGAAACAGTATTGCCGTAAAAGGATACTTGGAAGTTTAGAAATTTATTCATTAACAGAGATTAAACACTGGGATACCTAATCTAGATACCTTTTTATCAGTTTATAGAAAGATAATCTGCTCTTTGCCTAATGTCTGGATTCTCTATTCTACTTTTTACCCCTCAAAAAAAAACCTAGTATCTTTTGTATTTTCTTTTATATCATCTGATCTGTCTGATTGCATTCTCTGGGTTCATTATTCAGACTGATTCTGCCACTTGAGTTTTCTGCAGTAAATATTTAATACAGTTAATTGGGACCTATAAAATTATAGGAATTGTTGGAGAGATGTAAGTGTCCTGTGGTCCCTGACAGATGAAATCAACTGTTCTTGTGTTTTGTCCTTTGGGTGGAAATGATTTTTCATTTCAAAGACATGGTACCTGTTGTCAGGGTTTGTGTTAATCAGCTCCTGAAAAAAGGCACAAGCTGAACGTGACTGTAATGCACGTTCTATCTCTGATATAATACTTTCTCCTGCACAGATACTGTGCCAGTTTGGATGTACTATGTCCCTAAAATGCCATTATCTCTGATGCAATCTTGTGGGGACAGACTTATTGGTTGGAACCTGTTGGTTCAGTGTTTCCATGTTGATGTGACTCAATCAACTGTGGGCGAGACCTTTCATTGGATTATTTCTATGGAGGTGTTGTCCCACCCAATCAGTGTGGGTCTTTATGGGATCACTCAAGTACATAGAGAGTCACACAGGCCCAGACGCAGAGCAGCTAAGAGTGACATATTGGAAAGCAGCAGTGAGTGACATTTTGAAGAACAGTTGCAGCTAAGAGAGGACAAAATGCCCCAAAGGCAACGCATTGGAGAACACCATTTTCAAACACAACCTGGGAGCAAGCAGATGCCATCCATGTACCTTCCCAGATAACAGAGGTTTTCTGGGTGCCAATGGCCTTTCTCCAGTGAAGGTACCCTTTGCTGATGCCTTACCTTAAATGCTTCATGGCCTTAAGACTGTAACTTTGTAAGCAAGTTTACCGCCTTTATAAAAGCCAATCCATTTTTGGTGTTTTGCATTCTAGCAGCGTTAGCAAACTGGAACAGACCTTAGCAGAAATTATGTGAGGATGTAACAGGCATTACAGCCCCAGGTTCTTCACTTGGTGCTTGTGTCACTACCCTGTGATTTTTTGAATAATACAATGTTGCTCTTTAAAAATTATTTTCATAGGCAGAATCAATGTCAGGAAATTTCTCTTGGTACCTCCTACAATAATAGTCTTCACTTACAGATTCTAAAAGGTATCATGAGTAATTTTCCCATTGAAATCTTTGTCTTTTTCAACAATTAATCCCAGATTTTAGGAAATAGTATCAGAGGTTTTATAGCCCTACTGTGTTCTTCCTGAGGTAGAATAAGGCCAATGCATAGTTATCACATGTCCCCTGAACCAACTATTTGTTTGGCAAACCAGAGTGGCATTTTGGGATTAGATTTTGCTCTGGGCTAAGGTCCAGTTTTGAAAAAAATGATCTGATCATTTCATTATATTCAATTCACATTCTTTGGCAAAGGTCTGAATTCATCTTATTTTGCAATGATTTACACCACCAGATTAAGCTCTGTTTTGGAGTCATACCTATATCATTACTGTAGATTACAGAGAAACAGAATTGTTTCAATCAGTACTGGAAACTTTCTTTTTTTATGGTGCCATGATCTGAAATTAAAAATCCTAAGATTGTCATGTTTGGGGGGAAATCTCTCCAGGGCAATTAAAAGACCCACCTCATTCCACATTCACTGACTTATGAATCTCAGCTATATATTTTGTCACATAATGCAGTCAGTTTGCTAAAACTTTCTCTAGGCACTTTCTTTAGGGATGACCAAAAAAACAGTATATTGTGAATCATATTTAGTAATTCTATTCATACACAAGTAGTGTATATTTTTCCAGTGTACATTGTATCATTCTGTCATCACATCCAACAAGTTGATATATCATTTCCTATATTCCTATCCTGGAAGATCTGTGTTTCTGCAATCAGTTCTTTTATCCAATAGTCTCCCTGCATGGCTCACTTTCTTTAAACAGAAATATTTACTAAAAATATCTCATTAAGAAAGTTGAAAAGATATTTAGTAAGCATGTTCTCTCAACTTTGTTGAAAAATCTAGAGATACGTCTTTCAAGTAATTTGAAGTAGAAAACACTGAAAAAAAACACTGAAAAACAGACTATCCAAGAATGTGGATACTTCTGCTATCAAGGGAAACATTGTACAATCAAGAAGACAGCACTGAAATTTTTGGCTACACATACTATCTGCATTTTCTGCAATGTAGGTAGCACGAAGCCCTTTACATAAGTATTGGTTAAATAGGCACTGCACCTGCAGTTCACCATCCTCTGGAGTGCAGGAACACAAGCCAGAAGGAGGGAGAAGTGGCTGCCAAGAGCCGGTCCACCCTACCCACCTCACACCATATCATGCAGACTGGATGGTGGATGCCAAACTTCCTTATAGTCTGACTGCGTTTTAGGAGAGATGGCTATTGTATCTCTTTCTTTTTTAATTCCCTAAATCTTTTCCTGTTTCATTTTATATACTTAACTAGTGTATAGGTTCTTTTTTTTTGTATTATCACGTGTGTGCCCTTTAATAGAAATAATATGAAAAGACTTCCTCACTGAGAAAACCGTCTTCCCACCCCACCACTACACCTTTCAAGTTCTCCACACACTCCATCCTCGAGCCCATGTGTCCCTCCGTAGGGTGGGGGTAGAGCATTTGGCACCCGTTTCTCTAATACTTGCTTTCTCTGTTACATCATCTCCACTCCCCTGGAGGTTACCTTAGACTTCTTCAGCGCAGTCTGCCTGTGGGACTGTCGGTTAGCCCAGGAGGTCTGTAGTTTAGGAAAGATGATTGAACTGGATAGATAGATCTGGATTTTATCACTGTATAGCTGCACAGCAGGGAAATGATGAAGACAGTTTCCTGGATTCAAATCAAGCAACTACCACCTATTTCCCTGTGACTTTGGGTGGGTTCATCTCACTGTGGCTCGGTTTTCTTATCTGTATAATGTGATGATTGTAATATTCTGGGGTAATGAATCATTTTTGCATCCTTCATTTGGACTATGAAAATTTTACCTTTTGACGTCTTTAAAGTGCTGTCCAAGTATGCTTCATTCCTTGGGAATAACGTAGTCTCTGTTCACATGTCTCCTTAGGTAGGGATGCAATATGCCTTGCTTATTTTTTTTTTTTTAATTTTAGTTTGAAATAAATTCAAAGTTATAGGAACAGTTGCAAAAACAATACAAACCCCATACACAAAACTCCAGCGTATCCTGACCCCCCTCCCCTGATACCCCGACCCACCAACTTGAACATGCTGTCACACCACCATTTCTCTTTCCCTCCCTCCCTATCATCTGTCATATATTGCTCTGTCTTCTGAAAATATGAGAGCAAGCTGCACACATCCTTGAACAAACACTATAATTCACTTATACAATTCCCATGAACAAGAATATTCTTTTATGCAATCCCATTAAGTGCAGCTAAGAAGTTCAAGAAATTCAACATTGATACAAAGCTTATATTCTATATTTCCTTTTTTTTTCTTATGTCCCAACTGTGTCCCTTTGAGCCTCCTGTCCTCCATCCTCAGATCCCATCCAGGATCATCCTTGGCGTTCAATTGTCATCTATTTAGACTTTTTTTTTTTTCAATTGTGGAAACATATATACAGCCTAAATCTTCCCATTACACCCCCTCCCTGGCATTCCATTAGTGGGATTAATCACATTTAGAATGTTGTAATGCTATCACCTTCCCACCATCCATTACTAGAAATTTCCCTTCATCTCAAGCAGCAACCCTACACTCATTTCTTATTTCACCCTTGCCCCTTCCCCCACTTTTCATAACCCATAATCTGCTTTTCATCTCTATGGTCATATTCTCTGATAATTTCTTTGTGTTTACTGTGGGTCTTAAAATTAACCTCTTAAATCCATAACAATCTTGTTTTTCTTTGATACCAACTTTACTTCAATAGGACATGTAAACTATATTCCTATACTCCTCCATTCCCCCAACTTTATATAAATCTTGTCAAAAATTACATATTTTACATTGAGTCCAAAACCACTGACTTGTCATTAGAGTTTGTGTATTTTATATCATGTAGGAAGTAAATAGTGGAGTTACAAATCAAAAATTATTGACTTCTATTTGTATTCCATTGTGGTCAGAGAATGTGCTTTGAATATATTCAATTGTTTTCTTTTTAATTTATTGAGGCTTGTTTTATGTCCCAGCATATGGTCCATTCTGGAGAAAGATCCATGGTCACTAGAGAAAAATGTGTGTCCTGGTGATTTGGGATGTAAGGTTCTATATATGTCTGTTAAAAATCTCTATATCTCTCTCTCCTTTCTTTGCTTCTCTGTTGGTAGGGCTCCCTTTAGTATCTGAAGTAGGGCAGGTCTTTTATTGGCAAAATCTCTCAGCATTTGTTTGTCTGTGAAAAATTTAAGCTCTCCCTCAAATTTGAAGGAGAGCTTTGCTGGATAAAGTATTCTTGGTTGGAAATTTTTCTTTCTCAGAATTTTAAATATGCCATGCCACTGCCTTCTCACCTCCATGGTGGCCGTGAGTAGTCACTACTTAGTCTTATATTGTTTCCTTTGTATGTGGTGAATTGCTCTTCTCTTGCTGCTTTCAGAACTTGCTCCTTCTCTTCAGTATTTGACAGTCTGATCAGAATATGTCTTGGAGTGGGTTTATTTGGATTTATTCTATTTGGAGTTCACTGGGCATTTATGCTTTGTGTATTTGTATTGTGTAGAAGGTTTGGGAAGTTTTCCCCAACAATTTCTTTGAATACTCTTTCTAGACCTTTACCCTTCTCTTCCCCTTCTGGGACACCAATGAGTCTTAAATTTGGACATTTTATTTTATCTATCGGATCCCTGAGATCCATTTTGATTTTTTTCAATTTTTTCTTCATTCTTTCTTTTGTTCTTTCATTTTCTTTTCTGTGGTCCTCTAGGACACTGAGTCATTGTTCAACTTCCTCTAATCTTGTATTATGAGTATCCAGAGTCTTTTTAATTTGGCCAACAGTTTCTTTAATTTCCATAAGACTATTTTTTTATTTACTCTTGCAATTTCTTCTTTATGCTCTTCTAGGGTCTTCGTTATGTCCTTTATATCCTGTGCCATGTGCTCATTCTTTGATTGTAATTCTTTGATTAATGGTGCCAAGTACTGTGTCTCTTCTCATCTTTTGATTTGGGTGTTTGGGATTGGGTTCTCCATATTGTCTGGTTTTATCATATGCTTTAAGATTTTCTGTTGTTTTTGGCCTCTTGGCATTTGCTTTCCTTGATAGGGTTCTTTCAAGTTATGAAAAATACCAATCTAATTTTTCAGATTTACAACTTGGTGGTGTACACTTTCTTTAGCTATCCAGCAGATGGCATCTGCAAGTCACCTATTCCCCTCAAGTCAGTTCTCCTCAACTTTGTCTTTGTGGTGTATGGGGAAACGATTCTTGTGGGGTTCAATTGGTGAACTCAGTTTGGGTGTGTTGTGTGCTGTCCACGCTGAATGTGGGGAGTGTGTCTGGGTGGTTAGGGAGGCAGGGCAGCTTTAATAATCAAACCTCCCAGGTGTTCCCAGAGATTCAAGGCTGTTGAAAGAATCTAAGCCTTCATTTCAGTTTTGCCCCAGATTTTCTCTGCTGCTGACCTACAAGTCCTTGGCACTGACATAGCATCCCAGGGTTTTTCAAGCAGGGTCCCCTTCTCAGCTGTGATCTTCCAGGACCTCTCAGTGTATAGGTTCTTAACACAGAAGTTTTGTAGAGCATACCATGAGTGAGTGACGGAGACCATTACATCTTTGCCATATTATCCTAGATCTTTACTCCAGTTACCATTCTAGTGGTTCCTATTTTTTCTCAGAAGAAAAACCTTCCTGTACTTTATCAGTATAAATTTACTCTTCTTCAGTACCCTCAAAATATGTGGTGACTGTAATGATTCTTTCAGAACTGAGCATATAAATGGTTCTCATGGAAAACTAAATTTTCTTCTTGAGGATTCTGTATATGGTTTCAAGAAAAAATCTCCAAATTTTCTGCTGTGTGAAACTTTCATGCATTGTTGGGTTTTGTTTCAAGGGAAAATTTGAAGAGAATCATTAAAATACAGATTTTAGAAATTATATTATTTCTTCTGGAGAAATGGGGGACTTTTGCTGCCTGCAAGACATAAAAGATATGTTATACAGAAAGGCAAGAAAATTCATCTTGAGTGAGCTCTGTTCTGTTCAATTGTATTGCATTATATTTTGTAAATTTGAACAATTAATTACTGGGACCCTTCCATGAAAAATTTTTGGAATGATGTATGCTTCTATTAAAAGGTTAATTTTCCAAAGTGGGGGAGGCGTAAAAACATTCAGGTCCTTGGAACACCATCTAAACCAAGACACAGTGGAAAATGGTTACAGAGCTCTTACCACTTACAATGCACCATTGATAATATAGCCAGTGGAGCTTAGTTTCCAAAAGAAGAAAATGACAGAATAACAGTATTGGATGACAAGCTCTAGGAAATCATCTACCTGCTGTCTTCCCCCAGTTTCAGCATTCCTGTATTCCCTCACTTCCAGACCACCCTCCTCAGATGAATACCTCACACAAACCATGAATATATGTCTGTTTCATGTCCTTGAGTTTGTAGAATTAAAATATTTTGCATTTATCTATAATTCAGGGAGTAAACAGAGGCTGTAGAAAAAAGAAATCACTTGAATGAGCCAAAGAACTTATGCTGTGTTGTGGGGAAAAAATATGTGTTGGAATTCTTTTATGGGCTGTAATTGCAGACACACAGAGAACACGATATAAGGGAAGTCCATGGATATAAATTTGTCTTATCTTCTTTTCTGTTTCAGGATGGTGCTTGGTTCCTATTGAACCAGTTTTCTCTCTGTTCTGCCCCATGGAAATTTTTAATTTTCATTCCTATATTTTTCAACTCTAGAGGTTGCTATTTGTTTCATTTTTGAAATATTTTTTGCTATTGTGTATATTGTCAAGATTCTTTTTAATTTTCTCAAATCTATTAAACAGTTGTTTCATGATCTGTGTCTTGATAATTTCAATATCTGAAATAATTAAAGGCTGGTTTACTCCATATGCTTTTCTTCTGGCTCTTAGTCATTGTATCTTATTTCCTTAGTGTCTATGGTTATACTTTTTATTGTGTTCTGTTTTATTTGTAGGGCCCATTTTTGTTTGAATTCTTGGAGGGTTTGTTGGAAGATGGAGGCTTACATTTGACTATCTTGTGCTATTACCAAGTCAGGACCATTTATGTTAAGCTTTCCATATAGAGTCATTAAGAATCCTTAAGTGATGTGATTTCAGACAGCGTGCTTGTTTGTCATTCAGAGGACATTCCCCACCATTAGCTCTATGGTCAGGGCAAGTGTGCATCTTGATCCCATTATAAATTAGTATGTTTTTATATCATTAACATTTAGAATGCAGCTATAACTCTAAGGACCCAACTTCTCCAGGAATCTTTACCAGAGTTTCCACTTAGGAGAGATTTGGACTTCATCTACATATGAAATCTACTTGACTAATATAGAATCTCAAGCTCTTCAGTATTGACAAATGGTCAAAACTACAACTGGCATTTGAGCTCCTCTTCCCAGGAAGGTCACTACTGTTGTATGTTTTGTGGCTAAATCAGTTCCTTACTGTCAGGCCAGATCAGGGATGAATTTAAAAGATTTATAAAAAATTGATTTCCAGCATTTTATTTGTCAGATCACAGTGGTGCCTCTTCAGTAACGAAATGGTACAATGTAGTCCACTTGTCCCAGGTATCTGACAGATGCCCCCCCAATGTATGTTGTCATATTTGTGTTCAGGGCTGTTCTCCACTATTGGCAGTTGGGGCACACAGCAATGGCTAAGACCATATTTGTCTTGATGATGGTAAGTCTGTGTTCCTCAGCCTGTGCCAATCTCCCTCTGTATCACTGGGTCACTCTGACATGAGCCCACTGGACAATAGCAAAGGGAATTGGGGATAACGGCTGGTTGCCATCCACAGAATGGCTGAGCTTTCCTATTATTACCAAGAGCTTCTTCTGCTGAACTTCCTCAGACCAACAGAAATCAGAAATATAATAAAGGTGTTAAGAGTAGATTTGATAGGCAAAAAACAAAACATCATCAAACTAGAAGACAAGAAAATTTAAATCAGTCTGTAGAATATAGAAAAATGATAAAAAAAATTGAGCAGATTCTAAAGGACACCTTGGGGAAACAGGAAGATTACCAACATATGCACTGTGGGAATCCTAGAAGTAGAAGAGAATGTTAAAGGGACAGAAAGTCTATCTGAAGAAATAATAGCTGTCAATTTCCCAAATATGATGAAAGGCTGAATTTGCAAATCAAAGCAGGTCATGAAACTCCAAACAGTGTAAACTCATTCTAAGGTATATCATATTCGGTCTGCTGAATGCAAAGATAAAGAGACAATTCTGAAAGCATTAAGGGGAGAAGCAACTTGTTCCATACATGGGAGTCTCAATAAGATTAAGTTCCTATTTCTCAACAGAAATGATGGAGGTGAGGGAGAGTGTGGTGACATATTTAAATTTGTGAAAGAGAAAAATTGCCAGTCCAGAAATCTGTACCAGGCAAATCTGACCTTCGGGTATATGGGAGAAGTGGTTCATGGGAAGATTGTGAAGCTGGGAGCTCCGAGGCATCGTCCTCCACAGACAGCTAGTGGACAGGCAGACATGTCGGAAACCACACTTCTGGGGCTCTGGAGGCCAGGGGAGCACTGCACAGTATCCAGGGAGGAGTGGGCAGAAGAGGCTGAGAAACTCTGGTAAAGGACTGTGAGAAGCTTGCTGCCAGCAACCATCCCCTACTTTCCAAATGGCCACCTCGGATCCTGCTCCTGGCTGGTTGCTGCATACAGAGAGGGATGTGATTCTGTCTTCTCTAAGAATGTGGGAGGGGAGACATGGCCAAATAGTGATCACGATTTTGATCAGCGTGTTTACATCACTGGGTTCCAGCTCTGAACTGCTCTTTTTGTCCACCCGGACAGGGACAACTAACAGTTATTTTTTTAAACCTGCTACCGACAGGGGGAAAGTGGCAGAGGTTTTAAGATGCAGGGCTTCCTTAGGGCTGTGGGGAACAGACTGCTGAAGATAACTATCTGCTGGACAGGTCAGGAAAGCACAGCATCCCAGAACCACGAAAAAGTCTTCTGGGGGTCTTTTCTGACCTTTTCCCCAGGGCTCTTTGAAGCAGGGCTGTGCCCCCCAAGTGCACACCTGGGAATTCTTTACCTGGAAATTATGATTTTGGAAAGTATTCTCCAGGGGTACCCTCTTTCCAGTAATTGCCATTCAGGCAAAAGCAGATAGAGACAATCAAAGGAGCATTTTAATGAAAAACAAACTAGAGGCAAAATGAAAACAAACAGAACAGATCAGGATTCTCTCTCATACTTGGTCACACATCTTGTTGTAGGCTGGTCTACGGTGACTTTAACTGGGACAACTGGACTCTAGTCCACATGCCCTCTCATCCCCCAGCAGGCTAGCTTGAACTTTTTCACATGGCTGAGAAGAATTCCAACAGTGAGCATTGGAAATACTCAAAGCCTCCTGATGTACACTGACAATTCAGCAATACTCTACAGGGCAAGGTAAATAAAACATCTTCATTTCCACCCTATTCAGAGGTGGAGAAACAAATTCCAACTCCTGATGAGTGGAGCTGCATAGACATATTGCAAAAGACATGGATTCCGAGAAATTAGGAAGACTGGTGCCATCTTTTTTTTAGTATTTTAATGCAATTTTATTGGGATATAATCATATAACGTACAATCAAAGTGTACAATCAGTTGTTCACAGTATCATTTATAGTTTTGCATTCATCAACACAATCAATTTTTGAACATTTACATTCTCCAAAAAATAAAATTAAAATTAAAATTAAAAAGAATATCCAAAACATTCCATTACCCTCCTCTCCCCATTGTTCATTTACTTTTTTAAAAAAATACAGTTTAATTGAGATGTATTCACACATCCTACAGTCATCCACAGTGTACAATCAGTTATTCACAGCCCCATCACACAGTTGTGTGTTCATCACCAGAATCAATTTTTGAACTTTTGCTCACTCCAAAGTAAAAATAAAAGCAAAAAAGAACACCTAATCTCTCCATCCCCTCCATCCCACCCTATTCTTCATCTAATTTTTGTCCCCATTTTCCCACTCAAACTGGTGCCATCTTAGCAGTTAGTCTACTACAGGTATACATTTCAATCTAATTATGTTTTATTGTGATATTTCAATGACAAAGCCTTGAAGGATGTTTTTTTCTGACTCTGCTCCAGCAATTGAATGAATTTCTTAGAGGAGAAAGTGAGAGTTAAACTACATGCTTAATGAGAAATGATGGAAATTCTACTCTAGAGTGTGAAAGCTCTCCCAAATTGTAAATATTCCCTACCTGCCCCTGCTTTCCAGCTCACCATTCCTAGGCTAAGAAGAGTCTTTGCAGATACTGCACCAAATCTAGGGATCTCTTGCCTGGTTCATTGATGACCAGAGCTAAAGACTTCTTATACTACTTGTGCTGGTTTGAATGTGTTATGTCCCCCAGAAAAAGCCATATTCTTTATTCAGTCTTGTGGGGCAGACATATTAGTGGGGATTAAGTTGGAACATTTGGATTATTAGGTTGTTTGCATGGAAATGTGTCCCACCCAACTGTAGGTGATAACTCTGATGAGATATTTCCATGGAGGTGTGGCCCCACCCATTCAGGGTGGGCCTTGATCAGTGGAGCCATATAAATGAGCTGACAGGCAGAGGGAACTCAGTGCAGATATGATTCATGTTTTGAAGAGGAGCTACAGCCAAGAGGGACACTGTGAAAAAAGCACAGGAGCTGAAGATGAGAGACAGTTTGAAGACGGCCGTTGAAAGCAGACTCTTGCTCCAGAGAAGCTAAGAGAGGACAAATGCCCCAAGAGCAACTAAGAGTGACATTTTTGAGGAGCTGCAGCCTAGAGAGGAACATCCTGGGAGAAAGCCATTTTGAAACCAGAACTCTGGAGCAGACACCAGCCACGTGCCTTCCCAGCTAACAGAGGTTTTCCAGACACCATTGGCCATCCTCCAGTGAAGGTACCTGATTGCTGAGGCCTTACCTTGGATGCTTTATGGCCTTAAGACTGTAACTTTATAACCAGTAAAAACCCCCTTATAAAACCCAATCCATGTCTGGCATTTTGCAAAATGGCAGCATTAGGAAACCAGGACACAGGGTAACACTTCCCTGGACATAATCAAATCAAAGGTGTTACTGACCCTTGGGTAAGTGACATCTCCATGGAAACACTGAGTCCAAATGTTCCACCCAACAAGATTGGATTAAAAATTCCTGGCTCTTTGGGGGACATAACGTATCCAAAGAAGCACAGCTGGTAAATATGCAGACACAGAATAAGGTCATAACTTATGCAGGCTGCCTCACCCAGATATATTTTCCTTTGTGATTTTAATGCCTGGGCAGTTTTTTCCTGACCTTGGTGGCCTATGACCCCTTCGTGGCCATCTCTCACCTCCTGCACTACAAGATCATCATGAACCCCCAGCTCTGTGGACTGTGCCTCAGTTTCATTTTCTCACTGCTCTAGACCTTGAAAACTTTGAGACTCTCCTGCCCACACATAGAAAGCTCCCAATATTTCTGTGATCCTTCCAACATCCTGAAACTCACCTATTCTGACACCCTCATTAATAAACTATTCATGTATTTTGTGACTAGTGTTATGGGTATTTTTTCTCTCACTGGGATCCTCTTCTCCTATTCTCAGATTGTCTTCTCTATCCTGAGAATGAATTTTGTGATAACTTTTTACATGAATAGTTTCATATTTGTCTAGTTAGAGTTAAGGAGGTCAGAGCCTATAGTAATTAGGTATCTAGCTCAAGGTCACAGGGTTAGGGAAGAGGCAGAGACAAGGTCAAGCTGGGGCTGTCTGCATTGAAGTAACTCTCTTAGGGGTCATGTGACATTGACCCCCATGAAACCTTATAGTAATAAAAGATAAACCTCTAAGGAGACAGGAATTCTTCTGACTTAAACTCCCATTTCTTAAAGAATGCTCCTGACTATGGAATTTTCTGTCTCTTGAGGCTTCATCCGTGCAAATAAATAAAACACTAGACCTCTCAGAATTAACCCTTTCCTTCGACAGGTCATATTCAATGGTCAGTTCTTGAGTTTTCCTGTTTTATTTCCTCCTTACCACTCCAGGTCATATTTATTTTATTTGACAAATTAGTATTGGGGAAATTAGATTTTCATAATATTTTAAGGTGAGGCTATTTGATTGTTATGAAATTGAATGTTTTTTTCATATTTAGGATTATTTGTATTTATTTTTTCTGAAATGTTGCTTCACCTCCGCTCATAATTATTCTTTTGAGATATCATGTTTTAATGTAACGTTTTATATCTAAATTGTTATACTTCATACTATACAGTCTGTCATAAATTTTTAACTGGAGTTTTTGGTGTACTTTTATTTAATTTATAAAGTTTTGACATTCAGTTTCTTCATAGATATGAGTTGATCAATTATTTTCACAGTTCTTGTTTTGTGTTTCTTTCATCTCCATTTATACTCAAAAAAATAAGCTAATTTCAACTAGAAATCCTATGATATTTTACATTTTTCTCCATAATCAATTATCATGGGAACTGTTGTTAATATACAAATGCAAACTTATTTTTCCTTCAACAAATATCTAATTGCCCTAAAACTCTTTCTTTCTTTATCCTTCCTTGACTTACAGGGTTTTTTGCTTCAGTCCTAATAAATCTAGTGGGAATAGTGTAGTGCTTGCTTTTTTCTTAGAAGAGGAGTTCAGTTAGTACTAAAACTTATTAAAAATGAGGTCACATGGTTCCAATTAGTTGGTTAATATGATACTCCACTTACTTTATATAGATTTTTCCTCGTTTGCTTATTTAATATTTTATTAGCTTGCCATATTTCTCTAAAAATCAATGAATATATAATATGAATGAAATGTAAATTGAGCTTTGTTTCTTTGATTTCATTAAGATTTATCAAACACGGTTAAGTCTTAAATTCTTTCCTTCTAGAAAAGCTGCATTTTCATTATAAATGTAGAGCAACTACATCATGAGTTACATCCTAACCAATTTACATAAATGTAATTTAACTTAAAAGCTGAAGGATAAATTTAAAAAAAGTTTGGATAGTTAAGAAGTTCTTACAAATTTATCTCTTTAAGAAACCAGTGATGACTTTCCTTGGATTTAATTATTTAAAAAAGCAGAATTCTGTTAATTTTTATGGTATACCTGTATGACATTGCTTAGTCCTGTTTCTGCCAGCCATTCTGAAATCAAATTTCCATTTATAACACTCACTAAAAGAGAAGAAACTTTTGTCTTGGAAAAGAATTGAAAAGGGCTAAATTTAGGCAAACAAAATAATTGAGGAAAGATGCATCACAAAGTAGGGAAGTGAAAAAAGCAAGTAATTTATAATAAAGTTCTCTCTTGTAAACACCTCTGTCCCTTCTTCTCATATTTGGAAATGTTCCTTAAGTTTTAAAAATTCCCATCAAAAATTTTTATATCATAAATAGTGATAAGAAATGTCTATTTTACTAGATAATCTTAAGCTGTTAAAGAATTATTTTATTATATATTATATTCATAAGATGAGAGGTAGTGACATTCTATTCTCTTGATGCTGAGCTAAAAATTCCACACATTTGGCACATGGATTTCAAAGAAAAAACAAACACAGAGGCACCATTGTACATGACTCATGTTTCCTCTTTTGATATTTCAAGTCACCCATAACTTCATTTGCCATTGGCAGCTGACAGTCTCCACTGTGTTAACATTTAAAGACACTGGGGATTGGGTACTGACAGACCTCCATCATCTTGCAAAACTGAAGAAGGCTTTCTTCCATTCTCCTGAACACGATCTTTCTTCATTTTCTCCAATGTCAATCTACCAGACCTTTCCAGCATGCCACAGCATATTATGCTTGAGGTCAGCATGCACTAGTGTACTTCATTATATACCTGCTGCATCATATGAAGAGTCTCATAGTAGAATTCTTTCATTTCTTCACTAATGAGTTTTACTTTTAATTTAGGGGCTGGAACTTGATCATGGCCAATGTAAGACATAACTAAAATGTGTTTCTTGAGCATTTCAACTGTTGGGCAAGGAATTCCACTCTCTGCTTTCTTGTGAGATTGTGAATTCCTTTCTCTGCCCACATGTAGATGATCTTATGTGGATTTAATTTGCTGAAGTGATCTTTAAGCCTGAAATTGTTTTTAATATATTCATCATGATTCTGAAACTCATCAAGAGTTGTTTTGAATGCCTTGATGGCACATTCTGTATGTTTAACTTTACTGTCTTCTTTTACATCTTCCGTGCTCTGTCCATATGCACCAAAGATAACAGATTCCTTTCCCGTTCTAACACAGCCAGTGACTTCTCCAACATTCCAGAGTTGAACATTTTATACATAATAAACTGGACTTAGGAGCAACTGATTTTTCCACAGTAGAATGCTCCTTTTTCTCATTGAGGCAGCAACTTTGTCATTCTTCTAAATAGGCATGTTGTTTTAAATCATTGAAAACATGGTTTGATAGTTTTAAATCCATTCCGATTCCAACCTCTACCTGAAATTCAGCTGCAAAATTTTCCATTCTGCTGTATACATTCTGTCACATATTACTTCATTGTGTTTGGTGGTGGTGACTTTTTCCTTTTCCAATAAAACCCTTTTTGGGAGTAGGAACTAAATTTTCTGGGATGTAGGGATCATCATGGCTATCCTGCCAGCCAACCTCACCTTCAGAGCTACATGGTCATAAGGATGCACTTTTCAAAAATCTTCAAAGGAAACGGAAACTATGCTATCTCTGATGTTTTTTTTTCTTCACACCAAAGCTGTGCATCATATTCTCCATCAAATTCCACCTGTAGCATCTGAGCCAGCATTTGGTTGCTGGAAGTGTCAATGTTTTCTCCAGTAATAAATGGTCCTTCAGCAACAGCAACTTCAGGAAAAGCAGCAGCATCTTCTTCTAATTGCAACTTTTTAGCTAACTGTTGACTCATTACATCAGCCAAGGAAAAAGATGTTGTATTTTGAGGGGTAGCCCATGGACACTTCCTGGTTCCCCAGGCCACTGCAGGCCCAGGATCAGGTGATACGGCTCTGACCAGATCCATGGGGGGACGAAGCCAGTGACAAGAACAGGGCACATCATCTGCAGGACCAGGAACAGAGCCCACCAAGAGGGAGACAGGAGGTGGGGCCGGGGCGACAGGCTGCCAGTGCTGGAGCTGGGGTGACAGATGGTGGCAGTGTTGGATCATAGGTTTTAATGCCTTTTGCTCCCTCAATTTTATTGAGATAGAGTCACATACCATAAATCATCCAAAGTGTACAATCAGCTGTTCACCATATCATTATATAGTAGTGCATTCATCTCCACAATCAACTTCTGATCACTTTCATTACACCAAAAAATAATAACAAAAATTAAAATGAGAATAAAAATAAAAGTAAAAAAGAACACCCCAAACAACCCATCCCCCCACCACCTTATTTATTTATTTACTTGTTTGCCCCCATTTTTCTACTCATCTCTCCATACACTGGATATAGGGAGTGTGAGGTATAAGGTTTTCACAATCACAGGCCACACCTTATAAATCATATAGTTATGCCCTCAACGTCAAGAATCAAGGCCACTGGGTTGTAGTTCAATAGTTTTAGGTATTTCCTTCTAGCTATACTAATACACTAAAAAGTAAAATGGGATATTTATGTAATGCAAAAGAATAACCTCTAAATCCATTGGAAGTCTCTCAGCCCCTGAAACTTTATTTGGTTTCATTTCTCTTCCCCTTTCTGGTTAAGAAGTCTTTCTCAACCACAGTGCCAGGTCTCTGCTCATCCCCGGGAGTCATGTCCCATGTTGCCAGGGGGATTTACACCCCCAGGCATCATATCTCAAGTAGAGGGGGCGAGCAGCAAGTCCACCTGCCAAGGTGACTTAGAGAGAGAGAGGCCATTTAATGTCCTTTTTGATGTAACAATTCATTATTTTAATCTGTTCATGGTTATTATGGTGTATATGTGTGTGTGTGTGTGTGTGTGTGTGTGTGTGTGTACTTAATGTAATTCCATAATGTGATAAACACAGCTTAGTTACACACATTAATAAAGAGAAAGTCAAATCTCCCATATTTATTCTCCATCAAATATTATCTTGTTCAATTAATCTTCATGTAAAACATGGATAAGTTGCATTTCCAGTTTACATCTGGACTTTAGCATTACAACAGACATCTGCTATTGTTATTGGGACAATATACAGCCAAATCCACATTGTAGGCTTTAAAATGTGAATCAGTTTTCTATTTCTGTTGTAAGAAATTAACACAAATTAGGGGTTCAATGTAGCACCAATATTATCTTTCAGTTCCGGAGGTGAAAAATCCAAAATGGGTTAAATTGGTCTAAAATCCCTGTGCCAGAGAAGATGTGATACTTGAGAAGGCTCTAAGGAAATACCTGCTTTCCTTCCACATTCCAGATTTTAGAGAATTCCTTAGCTCAATATCCCTTCCAACTTCAAAGCCGGTAATGGTCAGTCAGTTCTTTCTCACATCACATCCCTGTGACACATACTTGCCTGTCTTCCTCCTCAACATTTAAGGTTGATTGTGATTACATTGGACCCACCAAAATAATCCAAAATAATTTTTAATCGAACATCAGTTTTATAAACAACTTTAATTCCACCTTCTCTTTTTATTCTCATTTGCTTCATAGTTTAAATTTCTGCTGGGTTAAAGGGATTAAGGTGTGGACATAGTGGAAGGCCATTATTCTGCCTAATGTGCCACTTAGGTGGTGTTTCTAGCTAAACATGTATTTTACAAATTAAAAAAAAAAGTTTCACCATATCATGTTGTTCAAAAGAAGCCAGACACAAAATAACATATATTATATGGTTCCGTTTATAAAATTTAAATTGTGAATAGAATTAATAACACTGAAGTGTATGCATTAAAATGATTAAAATGGGAAATTTTCTGATAAGTAGATAGCTGATAGACAGACTCATAAAACATAAAAGACAAAAGTATTCTATGCTGATAGAATTATGGATAATGGGGACCCTGTGGAAGGTAGTGGTAAGATTCAGGCACACATGGAGCTTTTGGGGCTGGTTATGTTCCATGTCTTAGACTGGGTTCTGGATACATGAAGTTGTTTAGTTGGTGAAAATTCACTGAGCCTCTGATATGGCATTTGTCCGTATATATGCTATATTTCAATAGAAGATCATTCACAGAGATCCATCTGTCACTCTATTTGTACTACACTCTTGATTCTTATCCCAGCCTTCCTGTGCGAGATACGGATTACGGGCCTGCATGTACAGCCCATGTTCTGATACCATAAGAATGAAAACACAGTGATGAGAACAGTTCATGAAAACCTAGCGCTGGCAATATCACTGAGCTTCTGTAATAGACCCAGACAACATAACCTAAATCTGAGAAGTGTGGATTAATAAAGCAAGACACTGTTTTGTTTGGGCTTTCATTCACTGAATCTGACTGTCATCTCAAAATAAATTCACCATTCTTGCTATATTTTGGAGGTTTTTCAACTATACTTATTGAAGGATTGCTTGGGGTTCTTAAAATGATCATATCCCCAATCTACTTTATGATAATAGACAAATGTTTAAGAATTTCATCCTTAAATTTCATGCATGACTTCTACACTTGAAGAAAGTCCTTAAAAATTATGAGAACCTCAAGGGAGATTTACTAATATAGAGAAAAATCCAAGAATGTGGCATAGGTGAACTCATGAAGAGCAAGAAATATATTTTCTGTGTAGCTTAGGAAGGAGTGGGCATGGAACTTGTGTTCAAAGGCACATAAATCTGACTGAGATACTAGAACATCATTCCATGCCTTCACTGCTGGCAACCATGTATGTGCTGAGATCCACATCTCTGTTTAAGTCCCACATTTAGGAAGGGGACAAGTGCCAGGAAAATGGGCCTAAAACCTCAAAGGTCCATTCTTTTTTCAATTCCTAAATCACTTTTGTTCATTTGCATTTCATGTCTCATCTCCCAGCAGGATCCAACACCCCCAGCTGCCAGTAATGGAATAGAAAAATTAGCACATATGTTAGATTGCAAGTTGAGCAAAGAAAAGACAATAAAGACACAAAGACATTCAGATGTGAACAGTGAAGCATGAAGTCTTATCTCTGGCCATCTATGAGACAGACATGAGGTCCCTGGACTCAGTGAGGAATCTGGAAAGAAATAGGATATTTCTTCCTAGCCTAGGCATGGTGAGCTGGGGAGGAGTGGCAGGTAGAGAATATTTACATCTGTGGGAGCTCTGACACTCTAGAGTAGAATGTCCACAGCTTCTCATTAAACATAAACTTTAGCTCTCTTCTCCAAGTCATTGATTCAATTAGTGATGGAAGAATTGGAAAAATCATGCTTTAAGGCTTAGTCTTTGAGATATTAAATAAAACTTAATTGTATTGAAATGTATAATGTAATAGGCTGATTACTAAAATGGCATCTGTCTTCCAAATTTCTCAGTATCCACTATCTTTTGCAATATGACTGTGCAGCTCCACTCATCAGGAGATGGAGTCTCTTTATCCACCTCTGAATCTGAATGGGACTGAGGATGTTTTATTTGCTTTGCCCAGTAGTATGGCAGAACTGTCAGTGCTCTTCAGGAGGCTTTGGTGAGTTTCTGAATGTCACTCTTGGAATTTATCAGTCATGTATACAGGAGTAATCTAGCCTGCTGGAGGATGAGAGGATATGTGGAGAAGAGGCCAGTCATCCCAGTTAAAGCCACCATAGCCCAGCTCATAGCAGATCATTCCACCAGGATTGAGAGAGCTTAACCAAGAAGTTCAAAGCAGCCCCAGCCAATTCAAACCTGACCACAGACTCATTAGGAGGCAGAAGAAATCAAAAGAACTCCAAACCATAGACTGCCATAAAGTAGTAAAATCAGCATCTTAAGCCATTTACTTTTGGGATATCTGGTTATGGAGCAATAGCTAACCCACACAGCAGTCAACATTAACAGGTAAGAGGTTATTCAGATAAGGCTGCTACTTCCTACTGTTTGCATTCTTCCAGACATTTCAAGGAAGCATTGACAATAACCAGTTTACTTCAGTTAACTATCCTGAAAGTGACCTAAAATAAGGTTGCCTTCCAGATAACTAGGAGAGCTTGGAAGAACCTACATGGTTGTACAGGTATAACTGGTGAACCTGAATCAGGTCTCTCCATTGACAGAGGAATTTTGTGGGCAGGAATCTAAGCATGTATCAGTCATCCCTAGATCATGAGAACTGAGAAAATGATGATAAATGAGATAAAGGGATGATAAAGTAAATGGAGAATTTCACTCACTTGCCATTTCTTGTTTTTATAATATCTGGAAAAGGGGCAAACATTGTGCTTAGAGGGATAGAAGCAACCACATCTGTAGGCATTACCAGAAGTTGTCAAGCAGAAGCAAGAATATGAGCCAATGAAATAACAGAGCACACAACATAGTCCTGCACACCAATGAATATAATGTGGGTGTCCTCTTCAAATTTTCCTTTTCTGATATCACTTTTATCTCAACCACAATCCCAAAGATGCTTGTGAGTGTTTGGACATGAATAAAAGTCATTTTCTATGTAGGCTTCCTCACCCAGATGTTTTTTTCATAGTCTTTGCGGTGTTGGAAAACGTCCTCTTGAAAACGATGACCTGTGACGGCTTTGTAGCCATCTGTCACCCCAAACACTACACAGTCTCTATGAACTCCCAACTTTGGGTCCTGCCAGTTCTTGGGACTTGAATGATGACTGCCTTGAATTCCTTGGTGGAAAATTCAATGGTGTTGCAGCTCTCCATTTGTGCATGCTTGGAAAACCCCACATTTTTGTGAACTTAACCAGATGGTCCAAGTTGCCTGTTCAGACACTTTCTTCAATGACATGGATTTAGTTTGCAGCAGGGCTGCTGAAGGTGGGTCTGCTCACTGGATCCTTTTGTCTTACTCTAAGTTGGTTTCCCCCATATCTGTAATCTCATCAGATCAGGGGAAGTATAAGGCATTCTCCACCTGTGTGTCTCACCTCTCAGTGGTCTCCCTATTTTATTCTTCAGGCCTAGGGGCAAACTTTAGTTCTTCTGGTACACAGAACACACATTCAGGTGCACCAGCCTCAGTAATGTACTCTGTGGTCATGCCTATGCTGAATCCCTTTATCTACAGCCAGAAGAATAAAGATATAAAAAGGCTCTGAAAATATCCTTTGGAAGGAAGTCTTAAAAGCATCATTAGTTATGGGGATGTGGAAGTACTTTTGATTTCAGTGCTCAAACACAGATCCAGAAATTATGATTTTTAATCAAAATAGGGGAGCAGGAAATATCTGTTTCTACTTAGGTCATAGAATTTCAATATGTTTGATTTTAAGCAACTTTTGTTAAGCTTTCTCTGTAGCTTACATAGTAAACCTTTTTTTCTCTGTTAATTTTCTGACTTTTTCTATGTTTTCCTCAATCTTGACTGAGAAACAACTTGGACATTCCAACATACAAAAGGAAGGGATTTCTTGAAGAATATTATTTTCTCACTTGAAATTTAAAATCACAATCAGGTTTTTCCTTTTTTTTTACTGAAAAGGTGGTGGTGGTTTGTCACATTCATATGGAAAAAAGTACCTATGTCCTCTAAGTCTGTTTATAAAATTTTAATGTAAAGGACAGTGCAGTTTTCACTTTGGTGCCTGTCATCCCATTGCAGATCCTTACATTAAAATATCTTTCTAGTAATGCTGACTTTCACATACTGCTGCTTCTTACAGCAGGTCATCTTTTTCTATCCTCCTTGTTAAGATTCTGTTCTCTTCTTCAGCTCACTCTCCTCAGTGCTTAGCATGGACAGTCTTTGCATAGGGTACTATAGGAAAAATTGTTTATCCAGTACATGACTTTCAAGGAGAGTCCAGAAGGAGAAAAACTTTACAAATATGTGACATTAAATGGCTATATCACCACAGATGTTCCTAAATATGGTGAAAGAAAATTTTCAATTGTGCTTTGCTTTACTAAAGAAAGATTTCTCTTTCCTGATGTGGGTACATGGAGAGGAACAGCCCAAAAGGGGAAGGTTGTAATTCTACTTTCTCTGAAAACACCAGAAAAATAATTCCTGAAATTAGAATTTTATTTCCAGATTTCATGTGGGTGATGTAACTTGAATAAAAGAGAAAAAGAACATGACTAATTTTATTGTATATTGGCATTACAAGTCTGGTGGAAATGGTACAATTTCAATTTTACATTCAATAATTTATTTTTATATTTTGTTCTGGCTTCTAGTACCTAAGGACTTCAAGTGCCAATCAGATGAAGATTTTCTGTCCCACTCTTGGCCACCTCTTGATTTCAGGGAATTACAAAGAGGGTCAAAGTGCCAGGCACTGCCTAGGCAGTGGGAACACAGTGCTGAGACATAGAAGACCAGAATCTGATGGTGGAGAAGAATGTGAATAAATAAAAAACAACTCTCTAACCAGTCAACATGTAACTTTTTTAAAGGAAAACGGGAGTTGGTTGAAATGAGACATTGTTGTGTGGTTGCTGTGTTTTACTAGCATCCCAGCAAGATCATCAGACAAGGTGATATGTTAACAGAGGCATCTGTGATGAGATGTCGGGAGACATGGAAAAACCTAGAGAATCACGCGACCAGATGAGAGAATATCCAGGGCAGAGGCCCTAGGGAAGGGCTTATTTCTGATACTCAAGTTCAACAAGCAGCCATTGTGGTCAGGAGAGAGCAAGAAGGAGACTAACACATGATGTCAGAGATGTGTTGAGAAGGAGGCAATATTGTTGCTGCTGGCACTTCAGGACAGAGTCCCGAGTCATATGCTGTACTTCTTCTCCTTTTCAGCTTGGTCTCTCAGGAGTCGCACAAACAGAAATGAATATACCCTTTACTTCCAAATATGTATTTGTATTGTGGAGTCTGTATTATAAAGAATGCAATTTGGGAAATGAGCCAAGGCACTCCTTCTCTGAGCACACCAAACACATGCAAGAACACACACATGTGCACAAACAGCACACCACAGCCTTCTTGACCTTGACGATGGCCTCTGTGTCCTTGAACTTAACTCACGACTTTGCCAGCATGTCTTGGATTTAAAGGTAAGCACTTCACACACCTGCTTCCCTGCGTGTCAGGCTTTCTCCCACACTTCACACACCTGCTTCCCTGCGTGTCAGGCTTTCTCCCACACGTGCAATGGGAATTTGCCGCTCCCTGCCATCAGGAAAACTCCACCTCCTCATCAGGGATGCCTGGAGTAACTTCTTTGTGAACTTTTTATTTTAACAGCCCCACAGGAAGATGACAGCTTCTTTCCTGCACTTAATTTGGATGGAAGGGTCTATGACAATATTTTGCTGTTACTGACTTCCATGTCTTTTTGCCCTGCTACACTGTGAATGCCTGGAGGGATATAGCAACATTCTAAAAACTTATTTCATAAATGAATAAATATACAGTTTGAATGAATACAAGAATGTGGCTTCACTGAAAATTTCAGCTGAGTGAAAGAGAAGCAACATGGATGTTAAAAGTGGTGTGAAGATGCTAGGAGCAAAAATTCCATGTTCTGGGATGCCTTATCATTAATGAGTCTAAATGACAAAATTTTTTTCCCAATTAGGAAGTAATGATAGCGATCCATAGAAAATATCACAAGGGAACACATACAGTATGTGTACAAAGAAAATTATTTCTCTAAGATCTTCTTGTGTGTATGTGTGTGTGTGTGCACGCAAAACTGCATTAAGGATCACAATGTAATACCCTCTTTCTTACTCTGGGAAATTGGCAGCAATATTTGGAAACCACTTCAAGAAAAGTTTAAAAAGGCAAGAAAAGTTTAAAAAGAAGGCCATTATTTATTGGGGAAAATATCTTATGAATGGACAGCCAAATGAAATAGTAATGTTGGAGAGAGCAGGCAGTGTGTGTCAGCTGAGTCTCCTCCAGACTCAAGGGCCGCAGATGGGGCAGATGTTCTGCTGCACCTGCCTTGTCATGGGATCCACATCTTGCTCTGATCTACCTATTATTCCTGTGCCTGATCCATATTTATTAGATCACACTGATTTTCATGTGGTCCAGTAGTGGATAAAGCACATCCCTTTTTCTCTTTTCTTTCCTGACATTCTTTTCTTTATTTTTGTTTGGTTCTGCATTTTGGACTGTTTTCGACAATCCAGTGGACACAATCCCTGCTTGTTCTGTACCTCAGTATGCAAAGGACTTCCCCAACCACTCTCTTTAAAACTGCACAGGTCACGGCTTTGTATTACTCATTTTTATCTTTCTTCCTATGATGTATCCTTGAGGACATTTTCTCATGTGCCCTTATTTCATTGAGCTCTGACTTCTCAGGTACAAAGCAAGATCCAAATGAGCAGAGACCACAGCAGCCTTTTCATCTGTGTGTTTTCCCCAAGGTTTCTGAATATCTGTTCATTTATATAGAAACACATTTTAAGTACATTGCAAATAAATACACTCACTTAGTCAAAGAAGGAAACTGGCCTGGGTGATCTCTGGGCTGGGCTTCATTGACCTCAAGTGACCTCAAATAAAAATTCTTGGCATCTGTTCTTCATGACATTATCCTTCAGCCTCTACTATACTCCCCACCTGTCCTGCATGTTACCTCTGAGAGGAAGGTCTCTCTATGAAAGTCTGAATTATTTCCTTGGTGGTTGCTGATAAGGACTGAAGCTTCAACTCAGAGAACACAGCATGAAGGATTCAGATATCATCCCCCAGCCATATTTAGGTCCTCAAAGAAACACCTAAGTCCCATCCTGCCCAAGATTGTGTAGTATAAAGGAGAGCAGCCAAGGAAATATTTACAGCTCTCTTTCAGCTTCCCTTTAGTAAATTTTCCTCCGTCCATTAGTACCTAACCTTGCTATTTCACACTTAAGCCATCTCTTCCCTTTGAGACACTGGTTAGGAGAGAATGGAAATGGTTCTTGCTCACTCTCTGTTCCCAAGAGACCTGGTTGCATCAGGTGAACCCAGCATCATCATTTCTCTTCCTCGTGGAGCTGCTGCCTTGCATAAGCCCTAACGTTCTAACGTCTTTCCCAACCTTTGAAATAAAGTTTTCACCATGACTAATATTGATGAAGCCCCCTTCCTTAGAACTGTGAAACTCAAAGCATTGACTTGTGTGAAAGTCCAGCTTCTGTTGTTCAGAATATTGCTTTCCCCTTTTTATCAATGTGGAGAACAGTGCTCCTTGGTTATGAAACCAGAAGCAGTGTACCCCTTGGCTTAATGATGCTTTCTTGTAATCAGTTATGAATGTCCTGCCTGTAATTCAAGTTAAGAGAAGCCGTTTTGTCCTTCATTTATAAAATTTTCATTAATTAAAAGACATATGTTTCTATCATTTTATGGAACATTACCTGAGCTTAGCACCTTTAAAGGGATTATCTTGAATTCTTACAAAAATCAAATCTATAAGAGCAGTACTACAGTGGACCCACTTCTGTATTTGTAAAACTGGGTGAAGTACAAATGATTAAGCAGATGTAAAGTTATGAAGTGAATAAGGACTGGGACGTTGTTTGGAACCATGTAAATATGTTTCCCATTCTCAGTCTTTCAGGTAGTGGTTCTCAACCATGGGAAATGCTGGCCCCTGCAATTATACGGCAATGCCTGGTGATATTTAGGCTTGATCCACAGGTGAGGGAGGTGTACAAATATCATCCAGTGGGTAGAGACCAGAGATGCTGCTCAACATCCTACAATTGTGTCAGCAATATATTTAGTTCAAGTGAAATCTTTCTGAGGTTCTTGTTAGCTTTTGTCTACTTTTATTTTACTAATTTAATTACTAATTAGTTGGTTATTTTTATTGTAGTATCATATATATTCATATATATATAATATACATATATACATGCAACAGAAATTTTGAAATTTTATCCATTTCCAATTGTTCAATACAGAGATTTCATTTACTTTTACCATGTTGTACTACCATCATCACTTTCCCTTACTAAAATTTTTCAGTAACTCTGCATTACTCCTCTCCTCAGGTCTGTAACATAATGTACTTGGTGTTTCAATTAATGTGATTACGTCCAGAGGTGGAAACAACTCGAGTCAAACCATAGGCAGTGGACTAACAAAATGTGCTGTATCCATATAATGGTACACCACAGATACATAAAAAGGAAAAAAAATCAATACATGGTAATACATGGACCAACCTTGGATATCGGTTCTTAATTTAGTGTTTTTACATTGCATCTTGCAGATACTTCCTTTGCAAGGAATCAGAAAACCAATGGAGCTGCCAGTAATTCTTCTCTGGAGATTTTTGAAAAGCCAGAGGTAGTCCATTCTCTTTGAGCTGTTAGTGTCCATGTTCCCGGTCATTCTCACAGGAAACCTGCTCATTATCCTAGCCACCATCTCAGAATCCCATCTACACAAGCCCATGTACTTTTTCTTCAACCTGTGCTTAGGTTATATCTATTTCACATTGACTACCGACCCTAAGTTGCTGTTGGACATCCATTATTACCTATGACAGCTGTGTAAGCCAAATGTACTTTTTCAACATTTTTCCATGTTTGGACAACTTACCACTAACTGTGATGGCTTAGGGTTTCAGAATTCCTACTTCTGGGAATTTTAGTGACATCAGAGATTTAATTCATTCTCTTTGGTCTATTTCTGTCCATGTACCTGGTCACCTCCACTGGGAACCTGCTTATCAATCTGGCCATCATCTCAGGCTCCCACCTCCTCCTGCCTAAACTGTACAAACTGTCCTCTCCAAACTCTCCTTTGCTGACTTCTGGTTCACCTCCACCACCATCCCAAAAATGCTGGTAAATATACATATGCAGAATAAAGTTACATATGCTGGCTACTTCACCCAAATATATTCCTTTGTGTTTGCATTCCTGGAGAGTTTTCACCAGACCATGATGGCCTATGACATCTTCGTGGCCATCTGTCACCCCCTGCACTACCTGGTCATCATCAGCCTCCAGCTCTGTGAACTGCTGCTTCTGGGGTCCTTGTGCTTCAGTCTCATTTTCTCCCTGCACAAGACGTTGACCATGTTGAGACACTGCTTCTACACACATATAGAAATTGTCCACTGTTTTTGTGATTTTTCCAAAGCCCTGAAGCTCACCTGCTCTGACAACCTCATAAATAATATATTCATGTATTTTGTTACTAGTGGTATGGGGGCTTTTTCCTCTCCCTGTGATTGTCTTCTCTTATTCTTTGATTGTCTCCTCCTTTCTAAGAATTTCATCAGCTGGAAGTCAGCATAAATTCTTTTCTACCTGTGGGTGTCATCTGTCAGTTGTCTCCTTGCTCTATGGCACTGGCCTTGGGGTTTACCTGAGTTCTGCAGCCATGACATTCTCTAGAACATGTCTGGTAGCATCAGTGATGTACACTGTGGTCACCCCATGCTGGCTGAACCCCTTCATTTACAGCCTGAGGAACAGGGACATGAAGGGGGCTCTGGGAAGCTTCTTGGCAGTGTGGCTACCTCCCAGTAATGGGGAGTATCATGACTAGCAGGGTTCACAATAATGAGGTGCAAAAGCAACATTTTAACTTTATCTGCATCGAAGTGCTTAAAACAACTCTTACCTTAGGTTTTCCTTTTGGAACTCTTCTGCCCGCACTATAACTCATGTAATTATATCATGGAACACTTTTTCTAACCAGTAATGTGAAATTTGTATACATTGAACTTGTCACTCAGTTATTTTAGGGATGGTGTGGACCTCTAATGAATGTAAATTTTGTCTCGCACTTGTAACATATATACTTAGAAGTAATGACTTTATATCTCTTTTGGCAATGTTGTATACATTCACTTACATTGATGTATTCTTTTGTACCACATTGAATGATTCAAAGATGACCACCTTTTCATATGGCTTATTTTCCTTTCATTAATAACCATTTTGCTGAATTTTTTCTATTCATTCACTATATGAATTTTTAACATCAGCATTATCTTATCCTTACTGTAACTGCAATGTCTAGTACTGTAATTTTGTGGAATTTATGTTCAGTGAATATTAGTTGAACAGAGTGACAAGTACATAAGCAGGTATTTAAATTTGAGGTAATTTCTGACTCTAAAAATATAAATTTATGGAATTAATAAAAGCCTTTGGTCTGAAACAGAACCTAAAATTCACTGAATACTAAGATGGACACTCCCTATTATGCCATCTTGATTAAGCATTTCATACACTTCATTTCATTTGAATTTTGTGATGCCTTTTATGTGATTAGTTTCATATTTGTCTAGTTATAATTGAGGTAGTGATATCCTACAGTAATTAGGTATTTACTCAAGGTGATAGGGTTGGTGAAGAGGCAGAGACAAGGTCAAGCCTGGGCTTTCTGCTTTGAATTCCCTCTCTTAGGGGTCATGTGACATTAACCCCCATCAAACCTTATAGTAATAAAAGAGAAACCTCAAAAGAGTCAGGAGTTCTTCTGACTTCAACTCCCACTTCTGAAAGAATGCTCCTGACTAAGGAATTTTCTGTTTCTTGGGGTTTCATTCTTATAAATAATTGAAACACTAGTGTAGACCTCTCAGCATTAAGCCTTTCTTTGGAAAACTCACATTTAATGCAATTTTATTGAGATATATTCTCACACAATATAATCCCTCCAAAGTTTAAAATCAGTGTCTCACAGTTTCATCATATAGTTCTGCATTCATCACCAAAGTCAATTTTAAAACATTTTCATTATTCCAAAATAAGGAAAAAAATTAATGCAAAAATTAAAAAAGAACACCCAAGCAACCCACACTCCATATAAGGTTTACACAGTAATATGGTCACATGGTAAATACTATATAGTTACACAATCATCATCAAGAATCAAGTCTAGAGGACTTCCAGGAAGATGGTGGATTAGGAGAAACAGGGCAATTTTTTTCCTCTGTGAGAAACACCAGATAAAGGACATGAAGAACTCAGAGCAGTAGTCCCAGGGTTCTACCAGCTGGGCAGGGACTTCTCCGCCACATAGTGAGTGTGTACTCGGAGAAGGTGAGAGACTGCATTTAAGCCCAATGAGTGTTCAGCCTGGAAAGATGTCAGGGAATGGGTGGTTGGAGCTGGCTGATGAGTGCAGAGGGGAGCAGCCTTCCAAGTCCTGTGCACCCCCCTCAGCACTTGGCTGTGGTGATCACCCTTCCAAGACCAGTGGCCAAGAGCCACCATGCCAGGAACTGGCAGTTGGAGCAGGCATACAAGTGCAGAAGGCAGCAGCTTTCCATCTTGGCAGTTGGCTGGGGAGAGAATCCATCACATCCCCATGAGTGCTGAGCTGAGGATTAGCTGCAGAGAATGGAGTGAGCAGCTTTCTAAGCCCCATCTCTATAGTGGGTGGGGAGATAACACTTGACAGTCCCATGGCCCAGAGCTCCCTTGAGGGAATTAAGGGTTCATGGGATTTGTGAAAGCATTCATTCTTCCTCCACAGAAGCCTGTGGTATGCACTGCCTAGAGGCACAGGCACCACATGGAAGTACAAGGAACCCTCCCCAAGCCACAGGGACTCATGGGTACATTTCAGACAGGGACTGTGGGGCTTTTGAGCTGGAGAAGAGATATGAAGTTCTGCAGCTGTGTGGAACTTCACCTGCAACCCTGGGGATGGCTGGCCATTATGTCCTGGAGTGGATGTCCTGCCAAATTCTGCAGGGCATGCCCCACCCCCAGGGCTGGCAGTCCTAGTGCACACAGTACATTGGTGCACTGGTTGGACTTCCACATGATTTGGGCTGCCACTCTGTGCATAGACAAGTTGGTGGAGAACAGGCCTGCGGGTAAGAGATGGCCCAAGAGTGCAATCTGCTGGTAGGTCATGGAAAGTGCACTACAAAAAGCTGTTGTTTTGCCAAATTATAGACACATGTTCAAATAATCCTGCATATCCTAAAAGAACCCTATAAAGTTAGGCAAATACCAAGAAGTTACAAACAATGGAAAACTATAAAGCATATGATTAAAGCAGAAGATATGGACAACCATAATGTCCAAATTAAAAAGCTAGAAGAGACACAGAACTTGGAGCAATTAATCAAAGAACTATACACAAACACCAGTACCATGGCTCAGGATATACAGGACATCAAGAAGACCATAGAAGAGTACAAGGAAGAATCTCCAAAAGTAAAAAAAATAAGATTTTTTTTTGTTCAAATTAAAAATATTCTTGAGTCACAGAAGAGAAGATTTGAAGAGGCAAAGGAAAGAATTAGTGAACTTGAGAACACAGTGATGAAATGCGAAAGCACAAAATAAGAAATGTGGAAAAAAATTAAAAATTTGAAATGGATCTCAAGGAAATAATGGACATCATGAAGCACAGAAATATAAGAGTCATTTGTGTTACAGAAGGTGAAGAGAAGGATAAATGGTTAAGGAGAGTATCCAAAGACACTGTTGGGGTAATGTCCCCACACTTCTAAATGACATAAATATGCAAATCAAAGATGCTTAATGAACTCCAAACAGAATAAATCCAAATAAATCCACTTGAAGTCATACTCCAACCATATTGTCAAATGCTGAAGAGAAGGAGGAATTTCTGAATGCAGCAGAAGAGAAGAGATTCACCACATACAAACGAAACAACATAAGACTAAGTGCTGACTACTCAGTGGGCACCACGGTGGCAAGAAGGCATTGGTAGGACATATTTAAAATTCTGAAAGAGAAAAATTGCCAACCAAGAATTCTTTATCCAGCAAAGTTCTCCATCAAAATTGAGGGAGAGCCTAAGAATTTCACAGAAAAACAAATGCTGCCTGAATTTGTTAACTAGAGACCTGTCCTGCAAGAAATACTAAAGAGAGCTCTACCAGCTGAGAGAAAAAGAAGGGAGAGAGACATCTGTAGAAGGGCACAGAACTGGACAGTATATTTAGGATAACTTAAAGGTTATAAAGATAGAGGGAAAAAATAAATCTGACAATGAAAAACCAAAGGATAAGATGGCTGATTCAAGAACTGCCTTTAGAGTAATAATATTCTATAGAAATGCTGCATGTGTAGTTGTTTTATTTTTAATGATGCTTTAGAGCAGTGTAGGAAAAATTAATATTTGCTGCCATAAAAATTGAAATGGAAACTGGGAAATAAATTTCTCAATGTTTCCAAATATTCAGGTATTCCATTCTCTGCAAGAAGTTCAAGCCAGTGTTTGTCTATATTCTAGTTGGTTTTTCTTCCCTAACATTTACTTTTTTTTTTTTTTAACTTTTTTTTTTAATCTTCATTTTATTGAGATATATTCACATACCACGTAGTCATACAAAACAAATCGTACTTTCGATTGTTTACAGTACCATTACATAGTGGTACATTCATCACCCCAATCAATCCCTGACACCTTCATTAGCACACACACAAAAATAACAACAATAATAATTAGAGTGAAAAAGAGCAATTGAAGTAAAAAAGAACACTGGGTACCTTTGTCTGTTTGTTTCCTTCCCCTATTTTTCTACTCATCCATCCATAAACTAGACAAAGTGGAGTGTGGTCCTTATGGCTTTCCCAATCCCATTGTCACCCCTCATAATCTACATTTTTATACAACTGTCTTCGAGATTCATGGGTTCTGGGTTGTAGTTTGATAGTTTCAGGTATCCACCACCAGCTACCCCAATTCTTTAGAACCTAAAAAGCGTTGTCTAAAGTGTGCGTAAGAGTGCCCACCAGAGTGACCTCTCGGCTCCTTTTGGATTCTCTCTGCCACTGAAGCTTATTTCATTTCCTTTCACATCCCCCTTTTGGTCAAGAAGATGTTCTCCGTCCCACGATGCCAGGTCTACATTCCTCCCCGGGAGTCATATTCCACGTTGCCAGGGAGATTCACTCCCCTGGGTGTCTGATCCCAAGTAGGGGGGAGGGCAGTGATTTCACCTTTCAAGTTGGCTTAGCTAGAGAGACAGGGCCACATCTGAGCAACAAAGAGGCATTCGGGAGGAGGCTCTTAGGCACAACCATAGGGAGGCCTAGCCTCTCCTTTGCAGCAACCGTCTTCCCAAGGGTAAAACCTGTGGTAGAGGGCTCAACCCATCAAACCACCAGTCCCCTATGTCCCTAACATTTACTTTTAATGTAGACTAAGCCTAAAAAAGACATGTCAAGAGGAATTACGTTGCATTTCATAATCCAATTATCTGGTCACCTAATGACCTGATTCATGGATACAATGATCTATGACTACTTGGAGGAACTGAAACTACTAATTGATTGTAGAACCTCTGTTATAGGACATACTTTCCTACTTTCTGACCCTTCATACTCTAAAACTAGAAAGAAGTACACAAGTTACAATGATAATATAGCAAGTTTCATATTGCATAATATTGTTCCTTGTTGAGAAAAGGAAAAAAAAACACCAGTTGTTGAAAGAGAAAAATAAAAATACTTAGTGTTAAGAAATTTAGATTTTCTGTGACTATTTTTAGTAGCTCACAAAGAAATGAGATAAAAAGATATTTTTGTGAGTGGTTTCTATAGATAGACCCATTCTAAAGTCCAATCAAGCCCTTAAAAATGTAGATGTCACTTTAAAAATCTTATTATTTTATTATAAGGATGATTCTGATTGTAAGTATCAAAATATGTTTTGGACTAGCATAGACTAAATAAATAAATAATCAAATAAGCCCATTAGGTGTGAGCCTAACTCCAGTCAAAAAAGGATGAGAAAAAATAAAGAGATTATTGCAATAATCCAAAGGACAGATGTTGGTGGTCTCTGCTAGTATGTCAGGAGAGGAGATGGTTAAGAATGAACAGATTCAAGAGACATTTTTGATGTCAGAGGAAACAGGGCATTTAGAATTATTGGAAGTTGGAATTAACAAAGACAGAAGACTATGAAAAAATGTTGGTTTAGTTATTTTGTGTTTTTTTAAATGGGTATTTGGATAGAAGAATTTGGAGTAGTTTTGGGCATTTTATATCCAAACACTTTTGCATAATTTGAACAAATATGTAGTAGAGAAAAATGTGGTATAGTTAAATCCATCATTATTCCCTTTAAATCTATCATTTATGTGTCAAAAATAGATTCTACCCAACGGTCACAAATGCATTGTTTTATGTTTTCTTCTATTAAGTTTACAGTTTTATTTGCTTATTTACATCTTTAATCCATGTAGTTTCTATTTCTCTATGAATGAGTGTATAGTTCCAAAATTATTTTCTGTGTTATCCATTCTTTCCTCCTCTTATGTATGAGTGAATAAATATGTTCATGGTAATAACAAATGAACCAGTAGGGAGAAAAGGGCTCAGAGGTAGACCCAAGATGCATGTGGGCTCTTAGCATATGGGCAGATTTTGTCACTTCCACTAAGAGCTCTTTGATCAAAACTAGTCACGTGGCCCCAACACCAATGAGAAGGCTGGTGAATGTGGGGTGCTCACAGGTATTAAATCCCTCTGCCACATAATATTTTGATATATTTTTAGAAATAAATATTTATCAGTTTGAGGTTTGAGTGGAATGACATAATTTGAACGTATTGCAATGGAATCCTGTGAATAGGACAATAGTGAAATGAAGGTGGAAATTGAAGGGAAGATAGCATAGTTAAAAAAAAAAGATTCTTCCAAAGACCAAGAGTAATTGTGGGTCATGACGTGAGGAATATGACAACCTCAACATTGTGCATTTAAAGGCCTAAAAATAAAATAACACAATGTTTTCAATGCATGCATTAATAATTCCATTAATGGACTTTAACCAAGTCCCAGATCATTACACATCGATTTTGGGAGAGGCCTAAGAAATTAACTAGTCATCCAATCTCTGTTCAGAATGAGGACACTGAAATTCAAGGAATTTAATTTACTAATTTACACAGATATGTTAGCAGAGATGAGCTCAGGATACTGTTTCCCAATATATAAATGAGTATTTCTTGCCCTCTTCAATTGTATTCAATTATCTACTATTTTTAAAGCATCTACTGTTTGCAAGTGAGGTGTTAGAAGCTATAGAGAAGGCAGCAAGCATGGTCCCTGTTGCCAAGTTTCTAAAACTTGATTGGAACAATAAAAGAATATGTATGCAAAAGCTATATTACAGTACAATGGTGTAAAATAATTTTTTTCTGGTAGCTCATCATTTTTGCCTAGTCATGTTTCCCTTTTGAGTGAACACCCCAGCTAACACTTCCCTGGGGTGTAACCACAAATAGCAAGGCATGAACCTCCATATGGTTTGGATAACAGCCACCCTTAGCTCCTCTGAACAGCTCTTGCTGCTTCTTCTCTGAATGGCCCTTACTGCTTCTGCCCTTTTGGGACACATTATTTACTAGCAAGGCATGTGTGCCAGTTTGGATTATTATGTCCCCCAAAATGACATGTTCTTTGCTGCAGTCTTGTGGGGGCAGATGTACTAATGTTGATTATGTTGAAATCTTTTGAGTGCTTCCATGGAGACGTGATTCAATCAACCACGGGTGAAGCATTTGATTAAATAATTTCCATGGAGTTATGGACACCACCCATTCAGGGTGGGTCTTGATTTAATCAATGAAGTCATATAAAAAATTCACAGACAGAAGGCACTCAGAGCAGCTGAGAGTGACATTTTAGAGAGCAGCTCAGGGAGACATTTGGAGATGGCTGCTAAATGACTTTGGCTGACACTTTGGGAATGCTAGCCCAGTGTTTGCTCTGGAGAAGCTAAGAGGGGACAAAACATCAAAAAGAGCAACATTTAGAATAAATCACCAGAGCTGGGAGAGGAGCTGGAGCACAACCTGGGATCAGCAGATGCCAGCCACATCCTTCCCAGCTAACAGAGGTTTTCCAGACCACATTAGCCTTTTTTCAGTGAAGGTATACTCATGTTGATGCCTTAATTTGGACATTTTTATGGCCTCCAGATGGTATATTTGTAACCAAATAAACCTCCTTTATAAAAGCCAATCCACTTCTGGTATTTTGCATTATGGCAGAATTAGCAAACCAGAACAGCATGTATCTCCACACAGCTTGGATGATAAGAGCTGCCCTCAGCTTCTTCAATTGGCCCTGCCACTTCTGCTTTTTATACCTAGTTTAAAGCTGCCAAATACCAGAAACCAGGGAAAGCCCTACCCCTCCCCTCTAGGTCACAATAAAAGGCAAGAACTCAGGACCCTGATGTGCTCCTCCCTGCCCCTCCGCAGACCCTGGCAGGAGCCTAGGTCAGGTAAGACCGTGGGCCCTCCCATGTGCTCATTTTCCCTGTCTCCCTCCAGAGCCTTTGCTCTAAACAAAGCTTCATTTTATGCCTCATACTCCCTGGCTGGCCATCATTTTTTGCACCTCATCTCCTGAAAAACATTCACATAATATACAGTACATTCAAGAAAGTTTATAAGGAGCAATCAAATGATTAGATGTAGCTTTCAAGTTCCAAAGAGAAAAAAAAATCATAGATAATATTTCTTGCCAGGCAAATTAGTAAATATTTGACATGTCTTATCTCATTCAATTTTTTACAACACAACTATATAAAACAGTTTTTAATGAACCCACTTTTCAGGTGATGACACACTGATAATATTTCAGTAATGTGCACAAAATAGCACATGTGCTAAGTGTTTTAAACCAGGCAGTGACTCCCCTACAGTACTGGGGAGGATGACAAAATTTTGGAGAGACATGAGATGTGTACTAGGACACAAAGTATGCATAGTGTTTCCAGTTATGCTCCAGAAAAGTAAGAACGTGGGCAGGGAAAGAAGCATGGGCAGGAAAAACATGGGCAGGAGGGGTGTAACATTGCAGGGATGGCAACATTTATGAGTTCATATAGAGCAGTACTTAGAAATTAAGATGCAAAGTTTGGAAGGGGCCAAATAGTCAAAGGGCTTGAGTGCCAAGCTAAAGCATTGAGCTTTATTTTGCAGGCAGTTGGAGACTCTGAACCTTCTTGAACAGAGGAGAGCAGATTCAAAGGAGAGTTTTACTAACATTAATCTAGCAAGAGTATGCAATTTAAAGGGAGAAAAAGAGCAAAGGATCCTAGGTGGCATGGGAAATAATGTGAAAACAAGGACAGCAGCCTAGAGGAGAAGTAATCACCAGCCAGATTTGTTAAAGGAGTCCTCATTGTCATTAACAATATAACAGATTTGTTTAAGGAGTCCTCATTGTCAGTAACAATATAACAGATTTGTTTAAGGAGTCCTCATTGTCAGTAACAATATAACAGATTTGTTTAAGGAGTCCTCATTGTCAGTAACAATATAACAGATTTGTTTAAGGAGTCCTCATTGTCATTAACAATATAACAGATTTGTTTAAGGAGTCCTCATTGTCATTAACAATATAACAGATTTGTTTCTTTGCAGCTATGAAAAAAATGCCCCCACTTTCAATGTTTGTTTTAGTCACTGGCACCATTTTCAGTCATAAATATATTCAATAATATTTTTATTAATTGGAATGTTAATTCTTAATTACCCCCATATTTTGTTTCATTTTCTTATGGAATTACTGGGAATTGGCTTTGGTTATCAATAGAGTCTCTGCATATATTAGAATAATTAGGGTTCCCAGATGAAATATGTCCTGTACTATATGTTAACACTACTTCCCATTGCCAAGGATTCTTCTGAATTTGTAATTTTTTGAGAATTCATTCTATTATTTATGATAAAATATATTATAATCAAGGAGCTGGCAGCCCATTTCAAAGACCAAAACATTACTGTGTAAGAACAAATAGTGTGAAGAATCCTAGTATCTATGTGACTTATTTTTACAAAGGCAGAAAGGAATACAATGTAAAAATTGGGTGTGTTGGGCAGGGTAGACCTTTCTAAAGAGTATCTAAATAAGATAGAACAGTAATTCCAAACATCATTTCTCAACTTCATTTTCAGTGACTTCATGTTGGTGACTTGAAATTGGACATGGTGTGAGAATTTACACCATGGAAATGAGCAAATGCGATAAATATTTTTTCTTTCAGAAAGCCATTTTATCAGCATATTACTAATTATGTATGTTCCAAATATTTCCAATTTTTAAGTGCCCTTATTATGTGAAAATGGTTGGGATTTGAGCATCTGAAATGAAAATTTTAGAAAACAATTTACAAAAGAGAAATTGGGTATCTTTTTGTGGTCTAAAGAGCAGACTTCTCTAAAATTTAATTTGCTCTATTTTATAGCATGGCTATTAATGTTTTTGCTGTTCAAGAAATATTTGTTAAGGCTATAAATTAGAGTGACCCTTAAATATAATAGGCTAATTCAGTTGTTCTCAAATACAAAAGTGCATAAGAATCTCATAGAGAGATTGTTAAAACAAAAATTTCTGGGCCTCTCTCTGAGAATTTCTAATTCTGTAGCTTTAAGTGGGGTTTGAGAATTTGCATTTCTAAAAAGTACCTGGGTGTAAGTCTCCCTGGCAATGGGGGACAGGGTTCCCAGGGATGAGCCTGGCCCTGGCATTGTGGGATTAATTCCTTCTTGAAAAAAAGGGGGAAATAAATCAAACAAAATAAAGTTTTAGTGGATAACATTTTAAATAGAATTGAGAGGTCATTCTGAAGTTACCCTTCAACAACATTTTGCAAATTGCCACAGTATACCAAGCCCCAAACAACAGCATTCCTGAAAACCCTGAAAAATACCCTGGGCTCTAAGACTCTATAAACATTTTTCTTAGTAAGTTTATTTTCTCAGAAACTTAAGGTCTTCAGATAGTTCCTATGCCAGGGAAGCCTTGAAACCCAGAGATACCAGTATCCTCAAGAACATACACCAGTTTGATCCCTCTACCCCATTAGGTAAACACCCTTTTGCATCATGCACAAGTTAAAATGGTCATTGCCCAGATATCCCTGAAGATTCATGATTTCTAATGAGAAATCAGTCTTCAATCTTATTGGACTCCCTGATGCATAACTCATTTTTTTCTTGCAGCTTTCAGAAGCCTCTCCTTGTCCTTTTTATTCAATGATATGTGATCAATAAATGACAAGGTGTGTGTTTCACATGTTTGGCATTCCTGGGCTTCCTGGATGTGTATATTCACATCTATCGCTCAGCTTGGGAAGTTCTCTGTCATTGTTTCTTTGATGATTACTGCTACCCCTTTCTCTCTTTTTTTCTCCTTTTGGGTCCTATAATGCATATATTGATACATGTGAAGGTCTCAGAAACATCTTAGGTTATTTTCTCTTTCTATAATTTTCGTTTTCAAGACAGAGGAAGCAGGCACAGGGAGAGGTAGGGATTTGTTTAACGATGCCCAGGTTTGTTTTCAATTCCATGCTCTTTGCATTATGCCTTTCTGCCTCTCAGAGCCTTGCTTTTCAGACTGGGCTTTACATTTTGGCAAGTGTGAGGAATGCTGTTTTTTTTGTTTTGTTTTGTTTTGTTTTTTTTTATTCATTTTATTGAAATATATTCACACACCATGCAGTCATACAAAACAAAGCATACATTCATTTGTTTACAGTACCATTATAGAGTTGTGCATTCATCACCAAAATTAATTTTTGACATTTTCATCACCACACACACAAAAATAATAAGAATAAAAATTAAAGTGAAAAAGAGCAATTAAAATAAAAAGAACACTGGGTGCTTTTTTTGTTTTTGTTTTTTTTTTTTCTTTCCCCATTTTTCTACCCATCCATCCATAAACTAGACAAAAGGGAGTGTGGTCCATATGGCTTTCCCAATCCCATTGTCACCCCTCATAAGCTACATTTTTATACAATTGTCTTCAAGATTCATGGGTTCTGGGTTGTAGTTTGATAGTTTCAGGTATTTACTGCTAGCTATTCCAATTCATTAGAACCAAAAAAATGTTATCTATATTGTGCATAAGAGTGTTCATCAGAGTGACCTCTAGACTCCTTTTGGAATCTCTCTGCTACTGAAGCTTATTTCATTTCCTTTCACATCCCCCTTTTGGTCAAGAAGATGTTCTCCATCCCACAATGCTGGGTCTAGATTCCTCCCCGGGAGTCATATTCCATGTTGCCAGGGAGATTCACTCCCCTGGGTGTCTGATCCCATGTAGGGGGGAGGGCAGTGATTTCACCTGCCAAGTTGGCTTAGCTAGAGAGAGAGGGCCACATCTGACCAACAAAGAGGCATTCGGGAGGGAGCTCTTAGGCACAATTATAGGGAGGCCTAGCCTCTCCTTTGCAGCAACAGTCTTCCCAATGGCAAGTCCTGTGGTAGAGGGCTCAGCCCATCAAACTACCAGTCCCCTATGTCTGTGAGCACATCAGCAACCATCGAGGTGGGGAAGCCCAATACCCCTGCATTCTCCAGCACCTCCGCAAGGGGGCTCTGCATATTTTTTATTGTTTTTTTAATTAACTCTTTTTTAAAATCAACTGTATAAAAAAATTAAACATACAATAAAAAAACATTTCAAACAAACCATAACAAGAGAGTAAGAAAAAGGCAAGTAACCTAAGATAACTACTTTCCTTCCAACATGCTCCTACACTACCCCAAGAAAATAACCTAATATAGCAACATTTCTGTGAACTTGTTCCTACTATACCCATCAGAAACTAACAGACCATAGTCATTCCTGGGCATTCCCAGAACATTAAATTTACCCACAATGGCTTTACCCACAAATTGCTCTGTATCACCAGTTCCCCCTACATTCTACATTATAAACCATTTGCTTTACATTTTTCAATGTTCACATTAGTGGTAACATATAATATTTCTCTTTTTGAGCCTGGTTCATTTCCCTAGCGTTATGTTTTCAAGGTTCATCCATGTTGTCATATGTTTCATGAGATTGTTCCTTCTTACAACCATGTAGTATTCCATCATGTGTATATACCATGTTTTATTTATCCACTCATCTGTTGAAGGACATTTGTATTATTTCCATCTCTTGGCAATTGTGAATAATGTTGCTATGAACATTGGCATTCAGATATCTGTTTGTGTCACTGCTTTCAGTTCTTCTGGGTATACACTGAGAAGTGCAATCACTGGATTGAAGGGTAACTCTATATCAAGTCTTCTAAGGAACTGTCAGACTGACTTCCAGAGTGGGTGAACCATTTTACAGTCCCACCAACAATGAAAAAGAGTTCCAGTTTCTCCACATCATCTCCAGCATTTGTAGTTTCCTGTTTGTTTAATGGCAGCCATTCTAATCGGTGTGAAATGGTATTTCATTGTGGTCTTAATTTGCATCTCTCTAATAGCTAGTGAAGCGGAACACTTTTTCATGTGTTTCTTGGAAATTTGTGTTTCCTCTTCAGAGAACTGTCTTTTCATATCTTTTGCCCATTTTATAATTGGGCTGTCTGTACTATTGTCACTGAGTTGTAGGATTCCTTTATATATGCAAGGTATCAGTCTTTTGTCCGATACATGGTTTCCAAAATTTTTTTCCCATTGAGTTGGCTGCCTCTTCACTTTTTTGACAAATTCCTTTGAGGGACAGAAAGTTCTAAGCTTGAAGAGTTCCCATTCATCTATTTTTTCTTCTGTTGCTTGTGCTTTGGGTGTAAAGTCTAGGAAATGTCTGACTAATACAAGGTCTTGAAGATGTTTCCCTACATTATCTTCTAGGAGTTTTATGGTACTGTCTTTTATATTGAGATCTTTGATCCATTTTGAGTTAATTTTTGTGTAGGGTGTGAGGTAGGGGTCCTCTTTCATTATTTTGAATATGAACATCCAACTCTCCCAGCCCCATTTGTTGAAAAGACTGCTATGTCCCAGTTCACTGGCTTTGGGGACCTTATCCAAGATCAGTCAGCCATAGATCTGAGGGTCTATCTCCAAATAATCAGTTTGATTCCATTGATCAATATGTCTATCTTTGTGCCGGTACCATGCTGTTTTGATAACTGTGGCTTTATAATATGCCTCAAAGTTAGGTAGTGTGAGTCCTCCAACTTCATTTTTCTTTTTTAGAGGCCTCTTCCCTTTTCAAATAAATTTGATTACTAGCTTTTCCAAGTCTGCAAAGTAGGTTGTTGTAATTTTGATTGGGATTGCATTGAATCTGTAGATGAGTTTGGGTAGAATTGACCTCTTAATGACATTTAGCCTTCTGTATTAGTTAGGGTTCTCTAGGGAAACAGAATCAATGAGAGGTGTCTCTGACTATAAAATTTGTAAAAGTGACTCACGCAACTGTGGGTATGCATGAGTCCAAATTCTGTGGAGCAGTCAGCAAACTGTCAACTCCAAGGAAGATGTCCAATGAACTCCTCAGGAAATGAACTGGGATCTTCAAGAAATGTGTTTGATGAACTCCTCAGGAAACGAACTAGCAACTTTGATGAACTCCTCAGGAAATGCTTCACTGGGCAGCCAGAGAAGAAGTGAAGGTCCTCTATTTGTCTCACTTATAAGTCTTCAACAGATTATTTGGATTAAATCCAGCCAATTGCATTCTCTCATTGTGGAAGACACACCCTTTGGTGAGTCATCAGTCACAGCTACAGCCTGTTGGTTTATTAACCAGCCATATGTCCTCACAGCAATTGTTAGGCCAGTGTTTGCTTGACCAGACAGCTGGGTGCTATCACCTGGCCAAGTTGACACATGAACCTAACCATCACACCTTCCTATCTATGAACATGGAATATTTTTCCATCTTTTAAGGTCCCCTTCTATTTCTTTTAGTAGAGTTATGTAGTTTTCTTTGTATAGGTCTTTTACATCTTTGGTTAAGTTTATTCCTAGGTACTTGATTTTTTTAGTTGCTACGGAAAATGGTATCTTTTTCTTGAGTGTCTCTTCAGTTTGTTCATTTCTAGCATATAGAAACATTACTGACTTATGTGCATTAATCTTGTATCCCACTACTTTGCTAAATTTTTTTTATTAGCTCTAGTAGCTGTATCATTGATTTCTCAGGGTTTTCCAGATATAAGATCATACCATCTGCAAACAATGACAGTTTTACTTCTTCCTTTCCAATTTGGATGCCCTTTATTTCTTTGTCTTGCTGGATTGCCCTGGCTAGCACTTCCAGCACAATGTTGAATAACAGTGGTGACAGCGGGCATCCTTGTCTTGTTCCTGATCTTAGAGGGAAGGCTTTTGGTCTCTCACCATTGAGTACTGTACTGGCTGTGGGTTTTTCATATATGCTCTTTATCATATTGAGGAAGTTTCCTTCAATTCCTACCTTTTAATGTGTTTTTATCTAAAAGGGATGTTGGATTTTGTCAAATGCTTTTTCAGCATCTATTGAGGTGATCACTTGATTTTTCTCTTTTGATTTGTTAATGTGTTATAATACATTGATTGATTTTCTTATGTTGAACCATCCTTGCATGCCTGGGATGAACCCCACTTGGTCATGGTGTATGATTTTTTTAATGTGTCTTTGGATTCAATTTGCAAGTATTTTGTTGAGAATTTTTGCATCTATATTCATTATGGAGATAGGCCTGTAGTTTTCCTTTTTTGTAGCATCTTTGCCTGGTTTTGGTATTAGATTGATGTTAGCTTCATAAAATGAGTTATGTAGTGTTCCATTTTCTTCCATGTTTTCAAAGAGTTTAAGTAAGATTGGTGTCAGTTTTTTTTGGAAAGTTTGTTAGAATTCCCCTGTGAAGCCATCTGGCCCTGGGCATTTATTTGTGGGAAGCTTTATGATGAGTGATTGGATCTCTTTGCTTGTGATTGGTTGGTTGAGGTCTTCTATTTCTTCTCTGGTCAGTCTAGGTTGTTCATATGTTTCCCGGAAACTGTCCATTTCCTCTACATTATCCAGTTTGTTGCCATACAGTTGTTCATAGCATCCTCTTAAAATTTTTTAAATTACTTAGGGATCTGCAGTAATGTCACCTTTCTCATTCATTATTTTTTTTATATTGGTCTTCTCTTTTTTTGTTTTTGTCAGTCTAACTAGGGGCTTGTCAATCTTGTTTATCTCCAAGAACCAACTCTTGGTGTTATTTATCCTATTGTTTTTTGTTTTTTTTTTTTGTTCTCTATGTCATTAATTTCTGCTTTAATCCTTGTTATTTCTTTTCTTCTACTTGATTTTGGATTCGTTTGCTGTTCATTTTCTAGCTTCTTCAGTTGATCCATTAATTCTTTGATTTTGGCTCTTTCTTCCTTTTTAATGTATGCATTTAGTGCTATAAATTTCCCCCTCAGTACCACTTTTGCTGTATCCCATAGGTTTTGGTATGGTGTGTTCTCATTTTCATCTCTATATAGTTAGTAATTTGGCTTGCTATTTCTTCTTTAACCCACTGGTTGTTTAGGAGCGTGTTGCTTAACCTCCAGGTATTTGTGAATTTTCTAAGTCTCTGATGGTTATCAACTTCCAAATGTATTCCATTGTGGTCAGAGGATGTGCTTTGAATAATTTCAATTTTTTAAAATTTATTAAGGCTTGTTTTATGACCCAGCATATGATCTATTCTGGAGAAAGTTCCATGAGCCCTAGAGAAGAGTGTATATCCTGGTGATTTGGGATGTAATATTCTATATATGTGTGTTAAATCCAATTTGTTTATCAGATTGTTTAGGTTTTCAATTTCCTTATTGGTCTTCTGTCTGGTTGATCTATCTATAGGAGAGAGAGATGTGCTGAAGTCTCCCACAATTATTGTGGAAACATCAATTGCCTCCTTTAGTTTTGCCAGTGTTTCTCTCATGTATTTTGTGGCACCTTGATTGGGTGCATAGACATTTATGATTGTTATTTCTTCTTGTTGAATTGCCCCTTTTATTAGTATGTAGTGGCCTTCTTTGTCTCTCATAATATCCTTGCATTTAAAGTTTATTTTATCTGAGATTAATATTGCTACTCCTGATTTCTTTTGGCTGTAGCTTACATGAAGTATTTTTTTCCATCCTTTCATGCGGTTGTTATTGACTCTTCTGGGGGGGGGGGGTGGCAGCCGGTTGCTAAATCCTATGCTCTCGGGATTGCTCGGAGGGTACCGGCGGCAGGGGCTCTTTCCCGGAGGCGAGGGCGAGGCGGGGGACTGGGCCCGGTCCCCGGCGGTGGTGTGCAAGGTGTGGAGGGCGGCGAGAAGAAACAGGCGGGACACGTTTCTTTTAGGGTGAGGAAGCCAAGAGAGCTTTATTAGGGGAGAGTACAAGCTTATATCGGGCGGTTTAGAGGGCGGGGTAGCTGTAGGGGTTGAAGGCTTGGATTGGTTCTGAGAGGGCGCGGAGGTTGTTTGAAAAGGGGCGGGAGTTGCTCCGGTAGCGAAGAGGGTGGAGGGTGCGGGTAAGGCACGGGGGTGGGGGGGTTTCTCCGGCAAGCCCTCCCCAATGGTTGTACTTTGGGGTGAGGAAATGGGGCCTGCATTCGGCTCCACTTTCTCAGGCCCGGGGGGCCGTGGAGGGCGCTACCACCCATGCCCCACTACCTTTCCTAGGGGCTGATCAGTTCCCCTGGCCCAGGCCCGCCAAGTCGGAACTCGATAACAGTGTCCCGCATTTCCCCCTTCTTTTCTAATTAGAGGAAGAAGCTTACTGGAGAGATCCGCCAAGGGATGAGGGAAAGGGGAGGTGGGGGAAGGGATAGGGGTAGATGGTAGTCAGAGAGGCTGGAGCTCGACGTTGGTGTGGCGCCCGGGCGTTCGAGAGGGGCCTCGCTGCTTGCGGGATGGACGAGGGTGGCGACGCTGCAGAGGGTCAGCTTCTTCAGTGGAGGCAAGTTGTTGATACTGGACTTGCACAAATGATGAAAAGACAGCATTGGCTTGGTTCTTAGCAAGCTGGACAATTCTGCGGATAATGCAGGGCCCTAGGGTGAGAGCTAGAATAATCATTAGTAGGGGGCCGATGAGAGGGAGGAGGTATGGGAGGAGGGGGGGTAAAGATGTGGGACCAATAGTTGGTGGCTTCACGGTTTCTTTTGCGTTGTTCTAGTCCCTCTCGGACCTTCTTTAGGCTGTCCTCGGCGAGACCTGTGGAATTGGCATATACACAGCACTCTTTTCCTAAGGCGGCGCAAAGGCCTCCTTCTTTGAGGAGGAGAAGGTCGAGACCTCGGCGGTTTTGGAGCACGACTTCAGAGAAGGAATTGACAGAATTTTTAAGATGGGAAATAGCGTCTTGTAGGTGATGAATGTCCTCGTCAACAGCCGCCTGGAGGTGAGTTAGGGCGGAGCCTTGACTGGCTAATGCAGCGATTCCGGTGCCAGCGCCTGCAAGACCTAGGAGGGAGGCAATCGTGAGGACGGTGATGGGTTCTCGCTTTAGCAGAGTGGCAGGAGCTGCAGTTCTTTCCAGGCGGAGGAAGAAGTCTTCCTCGCTGTGGTATAGGACCCTAGGGATAAGGACAATTAGGAGGCAAGTTTCATTAGTTGTATTGAGGGTTTGCACATTAAGGCAGGGGGTAAGTCCTGTAGAGGAGCAGAGCCATTGGGAGGAGTTGTGGGGAATAAGAAACTTGGCAGAGCTGCTGGGAGATGAGTAGTTGGCACAAGCTGTGAGGTTGGGAGAGTTACTTGAGTGAGGGCGGATGCACTTTCCTGTAAAGGAGACTGAATGAAAGGTTAGGGGGACGGCAGAGGTATTCCAATTGCATTCCGAGGGGCTGTCCTCTGCATTTTCTGAAAAGGAGAGGTTGGAGGCGACGGGCTCATACAGTGAGGAAGAGGTGGAGAGGCAAAGCCAACAAGAGGAGGTAAGATTGGGGTAGGAGACATTTAGTGAGGTGAAGGTCGCTTGGATAAGGCCGAGGAGAGGAGAGGAGTAACGAGAAGGGGGCAGAAAAGGTTGGGGTGGTGGGGTTGGCGATGCATTGTTTGCAGCTGAGGTGCGGCTGGTTGGAGCTGAGGTGCAGCTGGAGGGCTGTGGAAAAAGGGGGTTAATGACTTTATTGGGGCCAACGCCGCTCGGATCGGTGGCGGTGGGGTGCCAAGTCGGAACTCGATAACAGTGTCCCGCACTTTCACTTTCAATTTCTTTGTGTCCCTGTGTCTAAGATGAGTCTCTTGTATGCAACATATTGGTGGTTCCTTTTTTTTTTTGATCCATTCTGCCAATCTATATCTTGTAATTGGGGAGTTTAATCCATTTACATTCAATGTTATTACTGTGAATGCATTTCTTGAATTGCCATCCTATCCTTTGGATTATGTTTGTTACTCAATGTCCTTTAATGTACCCATACTGAATCTCTTTAGTACTGAACCTTTCTCCATCTCTCTCTCTCCTTTCTTTGTTTCTCTGTCTGTAGGGCTTCCTTTAGTATCTCAAATAGGGCAGGTCTCTTGTTAGCAAATTCTCTCAGCATTTGTTTGTGACAAATTTAAGCTCTCCCTCAAATTTGAAGGAGAGCTTTGTTGGATAAAAAATTCTTGGTTGGCAACTTTTCTTTCTCAGTATTTTAAATATGTAATGTCCCTGCCTTCTCACCTCCATGGTGGCAGCTGAGTAGTCACTACTTAGTCTTATGCTGTTTCCTTTGTATGTGGTGAATTGCTTTTCTCTTGCTGCTCTCAGAACTTGCTCCTCTTTTTCTGTGTTTGACAGTCTGATCAGAATATGTCTGAGTGTGTTTATTTGGATTTATTCTGTTTGGAGTTCACTGGGCATTTATGATTTGTGTATTTATGGTGTTTAAAAGATTTGGGAAGTTTTCCCCCAACAATTTCTTTGAATACTCTTCCTAGACCTTTACCCCTCTCTTCCCCTTCTGGAACACCAGTGAGTCTTATATTTGGATGTTTTATATTATCTATCATATCCCTGAGGTCCATTTTGATTTTTTTTAAATTTTTTTCCCCATTCCTTCATTTGTTCTTTCATTTTCTGTTCTGTCATCCTCCAGGTCACTGATTCACTGTTTAGCTTCCTCTAGTCTTGTACTATGAGTATCCAGAATCTTTTTAATTCAGTCAACAGTTTATTTTATTCCCATAAGATTGCTGTTTTATTTACTCTTGCAATTCCTTCTTTACACTATTCTAGGGTCTTCTTCATGTCCTTTATATCTTGTGCAATGCTCTTCTTCATGTCCTTTATATCCTGTGCCATGCAGTCATTGTTCATATTTAGTTCTTTGATTAATTGCTCCAAGTACTGTGTCTCTTCTGATCTTTCAGTTTGGGTGTTTGGGCTTGGGTTATCCATATCATCTGTTTTTTTCATATGCTTTAATTTTTTCTGTTATTTTTGGCCTCTTGGCATTTGCTTAACTTGATTTTTTTGATTTGTAGACTGATTACAATCCTTATCTCTAATTTGTCAGATCTACATCTTTGTGGAGTTCACTTTCTCTAACTAACCAGAAGGTGGCATCTGTGAGACACCTATTCCCAAGCCAGTTCCCCCCTCTTTGTCTTTATGGTGAGTGAGGTATGAGTCTTATTGGGTCCAATTGGTGCACCAAGCTTGCATGTGTAGTTGGTGTTGCCCACCCTGCATATGGGGCGTGTCTCTGAGTGGTTAGGGAGGGTGTAGGTGTTAATAATCAAATCTCCCAGGTGTTCCTGGAGATTTAAAGCTGTTGGAATAGTCTAATCTTTCAGTTCAGTCTGCCACATTTTGTCTCTGCCACTGACCCACAAGTCCTTGGTATTGGCGTGTCATCCTTGGGACATGAGAGTGGGTCCCTCTTCCAAGCCGTGCCCTCCTATGTCCTCCGCAGGGATGACTGTGCTATGTCACAGGTGAGCACCACCCCCCACAGGAGGTTCTGGGCTGCAGGGCTGTGTGGGGGTGTTCCCAGTCTGCTGAAAGGATGGCTGAATGGGGTGTGTTAATTTCCCTCTTTTCACACAGCTCTGCCTTCCCAGCTCCAGGACAATTAGCTGAGGGTGTGGGAAAGTCTATTGTCCATGCCCAATATTGTGGTGTGTGCATGTGTTGTTGGAAACACTTCCTGTCACACCAGGTTGTTTGGGGCAGCTCTGGGCTGTGGCACTGGTGCCAGGCAGGAGTGTTCCCTGCCCACCAGGAAGATGGCTGTAAGGGGACACCCCCATTTTCTTGGGAAGTTGCAGTGCTTAGCAAATTTTCTCAGCCACTGGACTTATTGCCTTGTGTCTCAGAGCTCCCTTAGCTCTGCTCTTGTCTGGGCCCAAATTGCAAGACTTTGAGGCTTTCTGTAATGGGCTCCTTAGAGTAATTGCTTTAGAAAAAGAGAGAAAGATAAAAAAAAAATAAGGGCCCTCCTTGCAGATCTAATGGGCTATTGAAGTGCTAAGACAATGAAACTCTGGATTTGCATATGAGCCTGACTCTGCCTGAGCCCTGCCCTTCCCTGTTCTATGTTCACCAGAACTCCAAAAAGTCTCTGCTTTTATTTTGGGGTTTTTCTTGCTGTTTTTGCTAGCCCTATCTCCTCTCTGCTAGGCTGACTGCTCCTGGATTCTTTGTTGTCTGGTCTCAGTCTATCTGTGTTTGCAGATTGGATCAGCCATCTGAGGTTTCAATAAAGGCTGCAACTGCAGTTCTCCCTCCTTGTTCCCAGCATTGACAGCCCCTCCTCTCATGGGACCAAGCCTGGCAGGGTGGGGCATGGGTCCTCTGGCCATGAGAATTCACAGATTTTGCTGATCTCAGCTGTTCTGTGCATTCATGAGTATTGTATGATGTATGCCCAAAGTCAAATTGCTCTCTGGTGTCTGGTCCGTGCAGTTCCTGGCTTTCTACCTACTGCCCTGGAGGAGTAACTAAAACCTATACCCCACCATGCTGCCATCTTGCCCCTCCCTATAATTCTTTCTTGTGTTTGCTCCTACACCTAATTCATTTCAGTTGCCTCATCTTTGTGTTCACTGATTCTATCTTCTGCCAGTGCCAACCTGCTCTTGAAACACTTCTGGACATTTTGAAATCAGTATTACGGTCTTCAACTCAAGTAGTTTTGCCTGGTTCCTTTTAAAATCACTGAATCTTTACTAAGTTTCTCGTATTGCTCTTCTTTTGTTTTCCTGATATCCTGTAGTTTTTTTCTCTGTATTTTCATCTTCTCCTTGAGCATTTTAAGACCATTTTTTAAAGGCTCTGTTTGGTACATCCACATTCTGGCATTCTTTGCCCTCTGGATTTTCATCTTTTTCCTTTGGATGGGCCATCATTTACTATTTCTCTGTCTTTGACTCATTGCACACTATACGTATTACTCCCTGAGATGGCTGTTTCTTGATTCTGTAACAAGCTGATGATAAGACAGAGAATTTCTTGAGCATCAGCCTTACTACAGGAATGTCTGCACAAAGCAAATGCTGTGTGAATGATTTTCCTTGTCTTTCTGTGTCTGTGTCTTTTTGTGTGCTTTTACTTGTTAGTTGTTTTGGAGTTCCCCTGTTTTCAGTTGTTTGTTTGCCTCCCGAAAGACAGACATCCTGCTCCTGATTGTTTGATGCCCTCAAGTCATTGCTCCTGAATGTCTGCCTCTATAGTTCTTACATGCCTTTCATGGCCTCAAGCTGCTTTGGCCTGGAGGGGAAATTCTGCTTTAAGGGGCATATTGCGGAGGACTTTCCCATCAGTCTGTGTGGCTGAAACAGGGTCTGTGACCCATGTAAGGTGTTCAGACTGGTTACAAAATGCCCTGGGTAGATGATCAGGGAGGGCATCAAGAGCTTCCTTCACAGCTCCTCAAAGCTGAGCTCTTGGCCTGCTCAGAAAATGCAGGTAGATTATCTGTCTCCTGCAACCTTTCAATTCACTCCACTATCCTATTTGGTTTGAAATAAAGTTGCCACCACTTCCTTTGTAGGGATGGGTTGAAACAATGGACACCCTTTGAGCTGGACCTCAGCAACCCAAAATCGTTAATCAAAAGCTGTGATCAGTGCTTGGCTATGCCCTCCTTTCATCTTGGGGAAAGAGGATTTTCATATCCCTTTGTGTCACCCTCAAGCTAGCCAGGGGTTGGACCCCATGGTGGCCTGCATAAAGAGTGAATATGGGTGACAGTAGCCACCTTGAAGGGAGAGCAATTTTCTGTTCTTTACCATAATTTGCCAGCTTTTTCCTCCTGCTCTGCCCTGGGTGCCATACAGTGTTCTTCTGGTCTCTGAAAATTCAAAATAGCTATTTCAGACAGTCCCTGCCTGTTTAATAGTTGTTATGTTAGAAGAACTGAGTCTTGGAGCTCCCTATTCTGCCATCTTTCCACAATTCTCTGGCCATATGCATCTACTTTTTATCCAGAAATTTACCTTTATATGCTTGAGAAAAATAAGTGTCTAGTTCCACCAAATTCAAGTTTAGCAATTTTAAAGGAAATTTATTTTTCATAATAGCTGAAACATGGAACAGACAAAAAACCAATTATTAGAATGAATATATAAAATATGAGAAATACATCTGCTGGAATAGAACAACAATGTAAAAAACACACACACTGAATAGCCTGATTTACATATGATGATCAAAGAAGTCAGCTACAAAATAATACATGCTATAGGATTCTGTATCTATGAAAGTTGAGTATTCGTAGTATTTTTCATCTGTGGTCACAACAATGGATAGTTCTAAGTATTAAACAAAGAAGAAAGCAATATATTTTCAGAAACTAAAGCATAGGAAGTTCAAGGCCATCATCCCAAATCATACAGGAAATGTTAACTGATGTTTTTCAGGCAGAGGGAAAACCATCTCAGATAGATAGCCTGGATGCAGGAAGGAATGAAGTAAATGGAAAGGTAAATATGTTGGTTCCAGAAATCAAGAAAATATTCACTTGCCAAAGTGAACATAAGCTATTTGGCTCTAGAGGCAGCCAGGCTAACTACCACTAGTTGCCTTTCCTCTGTGGAGTGTTGAGGATGGGGAAGTCCTCTGTGGGTAAGTTTTAGCAGAAAGAAACAAAATAATTCTCAAGTACTCAGAACTGTAATGCTGACATAGTGTGATGATTAGGTTCATGTGTCAACTTGGCCAGGTAATGGTACCCAGGTGTCTGGTCAAATAATCACTGGCCTAACCATTAGTGCAAGAACATTTGTGGTTGGTTAATAAACCAGAAGGCTGGCTTATTAAATCATCAGTCAATTGGCTGCAGCTGTGACTAATTATGTCAATGAAGGGTGTGTCTTCCACAATGAGAGAATGCAATCAGTTGAAGACTTTTAAGCAAGACAGATAGAGGACCCTCACTTCTTCTTCAGTTGACCAGTGAAGTGTTTCCTGAGGAGTTTGTTGAAGATGCCAGTTTGCTGCCTGAGGAGTTCATCAACCATCTTCATTGGAGTTGCCAGTCTGCTGCCTGCCCTATGGAATTTGGACTCATGCATACCCAGAGCTGTCTGAGACTCTTTTATAAATCTTATATTTATAGATATCTCTTGTTGATTCTGTTTCCCAGAGAGCCCTAACTAATACAATTTGGTACTGGGAGTGGTTCTTGAGAAACAGAATCTTAAACTGTGCTTTTACAATTGGTTTTCTCCTGATTAGATTCAAGGGCACTGATGACTCCATTTCCAATAATCAAGATGGCACTGACAGTCTGTGGCATGAGTTGGCAATAGAGATACACAAAATATCACTGTTTGATTCTCCTAATCATACTCTTGTATGAAGCAAGGCTCTGGGTAACAGTGTTTTTTCACACCTTCACAGAGTTTTTTTTTTTTTTTTTCTTTTTTGTATTCAATTTTATTGATATATATTCACATACCATACAATCATCCAAAGTGTATGATCAGTTGTTCACAGCACCATTATACAGTTGTGCATTCATTACCAGAATCAATTTTTGAACATTTTCTTTACCACACACAGAAAAAGAAAGAATATTAAAGTACAAAAGAATACCCAAGACATCCCATCTCCTTCACCCCTCCCTATTATTCTTTTTTTTTTCATTTTTATTGAGATTGTTCAGATACCATACAATTATCCAAAGATCCAAAGTGTACAATCACTTGCCCCTGGGTACCCTCATACAGCTGTGCATCCATCACACTTAATTTTTTGTTCAATTTTTAGAAACATTTTATTACTCCAGACAAGAAATAAAGTGAAAGATGAAAAAAGAAAAAAGAAAAGGAAACTCTAATCCCCCCCCATCCCTAACCAACCCCCCTCAATTGTTGACTCCTAGTATTGATATAGTATGTTTGTTACTGTTTATGAAAAAATGTTGAAATACTACTAACTGTAGTATATAGTTTGTAATAGGTATATAGTTCTTCCCTATATGCCCCTCTATTATTAACTTCTAATTGTATTGTCATACATTTGTTCTGGTTCATGAAGTGATTTCTAGTATTTGTACAGTTGATCATGGACATTGCCCACCATAGGATTCAGTTTTATACATTCCCATCTTTTGACCTCCAACTTTCCTTCTGGTGACATATGTGACTCTGAGCTTCCCCTTTTCACGTCATTCACACACCATTCGGTGCTGTTAGTTATTCTCACATCTTGTTACCAACACCCCTGTTCATTTCCAAACATTTAAGTTCATCCTAATTGAACATTCTGCTCATACTAAGCAACCACTCCCCATTCTTAAGCCTCGTCCTATATCCTGGTACCTTATATTTCATGTCTGTGAGTTTACATATTGTAATTAGTTCCTATCAGTGAGACCCTGCAATAATTGTTCTAATGCGTCTGGCTTATTTCACTCAGTATATTGCCCTCGAGGTTTTGTCATCAACCCATTTTTTTTAATATGGTTTTGTTCACTCACCATACATTCCATCCCAAGTAAATAATCGATGGTTTTCTGCATGGTCATACATTTATATGTTCACCACCTTCACCACTATCTATATAAGAGCATCTACATTACTTCCACAAGGCAGGAGGGAGAGTCAAAGAAGGTAGAGAGGCAAAAGAAAGAGAAAAAAAAAATGACAGCTAGGAAGCAGCAAAAGGAAAAATAACCTTAAATCAAAGTAGAATAAAGAATCAGACAATACCACCAATGTCAAGTGTCTAACATGCCTCCCCTATCCCCCCTCTTATCTGCATTCACCTTGGTATATCACCTTTGTTACATTAAAGGAAGCATAATACAGTGATTCTATTGGTTACAGTCTCTAGTTTATGCTGATTGCATCCCTTCCCCAATACCTTCCCATTTTTAACACCTTGCAAGGGTGACATTTGCTTGTTCTCCCTCGTAAAAGAACATATTTGTACATTTTATCACAACTGTTGAATACTCTAGATTTCACCAAGTTACACAGTCCCAGTCGTTATCTTTCCTCCTTTCTTCTGGTGTCTCACATGCTCCCCACCTTCCTCTCTCAACCGTATTCATAGTTGTCTTTGTTCAGTGTACTTAGATTGTTGTGCTACCATCTCCCAAAATTGTGTTCCAAACCACACACTCCTGTCTTCTATCACCCTGTAGTGCTCCCTTTAGTATTTCCTGTAGGGCAGGTGTTTTGTTCACAAAGTCTCTCATTGTCTGTTTGTCAGAAAATATTTTGAGCTCTCCCTCATATTTGAAGGACAGCTTTGCTGGATACAGGATTCTTGGTTGGTGGTTTTTCTCTTGCAGTATCTTAAATATATCACACCACTTCCTTCTTGCCTCCATGGTTTCTGCTGAGAGATCCACACATAGTCTTATGAAGCTTCCTTTGTATGTAATGGATTGCTTTTCTCTTGCTGCTTTCAGGATTCTCTCTTTCTCTTTGACATTTGATAATCTGATTATTAAGTGTCTTGGCGTAGGCCTATTCAGATCTCTTCTGTTTGGAGTACGCTGCGCTTCTTGGATCTGTAATTTTATGTCTTTCATAAGAGATGGGAAATTTTCATTAATTATTTCCTCTGTTGTTGCTTCTGCCCCCTTTCCCTTCTCTTCTCCTTCTGGGACACCAATGATACGTACATTATTGTACTTTATTTCATCCTTGAGTTCCTGGAGATATTGCTCATATTTTTTCATTCTTTTCTCCATCTGCTCCTTTGCATGTAGGCTTTCAGGTGTTTTGTTCTCCAGTTCCTGAGTGTTTTCTTCTGCCTCTTGAGATCTGCTGTTGTATGTTTCCATTGTGTCTTTCATCTCTTGTGTTGTGCCTTTCATTTCCATAGATTCTACTAGTTGTTTTTTGAACTTTTGATTTCTGCCATATACATGTCCAGTGCTTCCTTTACAGCCTCTATCTCTTTTGCAATATCTTCTCTAAACTTTTTGAATTGATTTAGCATTAGTTGCTTAAATTCCTGTATCTCAGTTGAAGTGTACGTTTGTTCCTTTGACTGGGCCATAACTTTGTTTTTCTTAGTGTAGACTGTAATTTTCTGTTGTCTAGGCATGGTTTCCTTGGTTATCCAAATCAGGTTTTCCCAGACCAGAACTGGCTCAGGTCCCAGAGGGAAGAAATATTCAGTATCTGGTTTCCCTGAGGGTGTGTCTTCGAAAATTGTTCCACCCTTTGATGCCTCAGGTCACTGTGCTTTTCTGCCCAGCAGGTGATGCCTGTTAGCCTATAATTCTTGACTGGTGTGAGGAGGTATGGCTATGTTCCCCCAGGCTCTGGGGTCTGGTTCTGAATGGAAAGGGCCCCACCCCTTTCCTCCTAGAGAAGACAGACCCCCCAGGTGGAGGCCATTAGCATTTCAATGGTCTCGCTCTCTGCTTGTGCTGTCTCCACCCTTCCCCGAGTCACAGCCCTGGAAACTTAAAATGACTGGGGCTTTCTCCACTGAGCTGAAAATGAAACAGATAGTCCCCTTCAGACCCAGTCTAAGGCGACCCTCCGGCTCTCCCAGGTCAGTCGTCACCCAAAGCCTCTGTCTGTTTTTTGGGGCTGCGTACCTGTAGTGAGCAGTTCACACTCGCTACTTAAAACCCCAGTTGGAGCTCAGCTGAGCTGTATTCGCTTGCTGGGAGAGAGCTTCTCTGTGGCACCACGCAGCTCCGCAGCTCGGGCTATGGGGGAGGGGGTCTCCCAACCTGGTTCTGCAGGTTTTACTTACAGATTTTATGCTGTGTTCTCGGGCATTCCTCCCAATTCAGGTTGGTGTATGATGAGTGGATGGTCTCGTTTGTCCCCCCGCAGTTATTCTGGATTATTTACTAGTTGTTTCTGGTTTTTTGTAGTTGTTCCAGGGGGACTACTTAGCTTCCACTCCTCTCTATGCCGCCATCTTGCCCCTAGTTCCCCAAATCATTACTTTCAAATGGATCCTCTCCAGTGTTAGAAATCTGCTGCTACAAATAAGAAGAGAAATTGTTAAAGGTATGTCCACGTATATTCATTAATTCAATTCTATAGTCTAATCATTCAGTGAGGCTCCAGTTAAAAACCATCATATTATTTACATTTACATGGTGTGCAACTTTCTTGTATGCAGAGATTTTCACTTTTTAGCTTCTCAACTGCAGAACTAATTAATTTTGAAAACTTCAATGTGTTTCAAAGAATGGATATCTGAGCATGTTTATGCCATTGTACTTTCATAAGACTCTAGGTTATGGTTTTCAGCTCAGGTTAATTATTCCCTTAATTAAAACTATCAAAAAGTTATTGATGGGGCAGTGTTTAATCCCATATTTAATTACAGTCAGATGATTGTGCTGAACACCTAGACTACTCAATCCCAGCTATCTATTTTGAAGACCACTGCTCACACCCATGAAGCTTACCTTTTACTGGATGGTATGTTTGTACTTATTGCAGATACGTGCCATGGTTATCACTTCTTCTTTTCTGTGGTCACTTTGTCTGCCTGAAATAATATTAAAAACATTATAGAGTGGCATTAGCAGACTAAATATTAAAAAAATTCCAAGGTTCATGTGATTATGTTTCAAATATTGTTACTTAAATGAAAAAGAACCTAAAATTCAGGTGTACTCTAGAAAGTAATGAAACTTTTTCTGGAAGTAGAGAACTAAAATATTTTCAGAACTAAATAAAGCCATTGCTACTGGGACAGAACAGCCACTTCAGTAAACACTGTTTGGAGAACTGTATATCCATACACAAGAGAATGAGAGAGGATCCTATCTCACACCTTTTACAAAAATTAACTTGAAATGGATCAAAGACCTAAGCATTAGGGCTAAGACCATAAAATTTTAAGAAGAAAATATAGAGAAATATCTTAAGGAACTTGTGATAGGATGTGGTTTCCTGGACCTTACACCCAAATCATGAGTAATGAAAGAAGAAATAGATTATGGTATCTCCTCAAAATTAAACATTTTTGTATATCAAAGGACATTGTCAGAAAAGTAAAAAGGCAGCTAATGCAATGGGAGACAATATTTGGAAACCACATATCAGATAACAGTTTAATATCCCAAATATATAAAGCAATCCTACAACTCAACAACAGAAAGGCAAACAGCCAAGTTAAAAAATGGGCAGAAGATATGATAGACACTTTTCTGAAGAGGAAATACAAATGGCTCAAAAACACATGAAAAGATGATTACTTTACTGACTGTTAAGGGAATGCGAACCAAAACCACAAAGAGATATCATCTCATGCCTACTAGAGTGGCCGTAACAAAAAGAAAGAAACAGAAAATAACAAGTGCTGGAAAGGAGATGGATAGAGAGGCATAATTACTCACTGTTGGGAATTCAGAATGGTGCAGGCAGTCTGGAAGGCAGTGTGGCGGTACCACAGGAACTAAGAATAGACTTGCCGTATGATCCAGCAATCTCATTACCATGTATATACTCAGAAGAAATGAAAGCTAAGACATCAATGAGCATTTGTAAACTGATGTCTATAGCAGCATTATTCATGAATGCCAAGAGATGGAAATAGCCCAAATGTCCATCAATGGACGAGTGGATTAACAAACAGTGATGAGTGGTAGATACATACAATGGAGCATTATGCAGCTGTAAGACAGAATAAAGTCACAGAGCATTAAACAACATCTTTGAATCTTGAGGAAATTATGTTGAGTGAAATTAGACAAAAATGAAAGGGCAAATACTGTATGGTCTTACTAATCTGAACAATATTAATGAAAAAACTTTGAGAGTTAAAAGCTGGGAACACAGGTTATCAGGAGATAGAAAGAGGGTAGAGATCAGGCATTTGATGCTGAAGGAGTATAAATGTTCAAAAGGATTGATTGCATAGATCCAGAAATGGATAGCAATATACTGCATTATGGTAGCACAATATTGTAAGTACACTAAACAAAGATGACTGTGAGTAAAGTTGAAAGAGGAAAGGTAGGAATATGTATGACACTAAAAGGAAAGATAGAAGATAAAGATTGGTACTGCATAACGTAGCAAAATCCTCAGTGATCAATGATGGTGCTTACATGTATATATAAATGAATGTCAAGATTGTAATGTATTCAGAATGGGATGGTACTGGGGGAAAGTACGATCAACCAAAACTAGATTATATAGTTAACAGTAACATTGTAATATCCTTTCAATTATTGTAACAAAGGCAATATACCAAATCTAAAGGTCTATTATAAGGGAAATAGAATGGATGTTGTGGAGGAGTATGGGATTCTTGGTGGTGGTGGTATTGTCTGCCTTTTTTTGTATTTTATTTTATTTTTATTTTTTCTTTTATCCTTTTTATTATTCTTATTTTATTTTTTTGGACTAATGAATGTGTTCAAGGGCTGATTGTGGTGAGGAATGCACAACTGTATGATGTTTCTATGAATAATTGTAGACTGTAGATGACTGTATGGTATGTGACTATATCTCCATAAAATTGTAGCAGAAAAATAAACAGAGGGATACAAATGTTGGAGAAAACAAGGAGAGAGAGATGCACCTATTCACTGCTGGTTGGGAAGTAGAATGGTACAGCCCATCTGGAGTGCAGTGTGGTGGTTCCACAAAAAACTAAGAATGGGGTGGCCATAATATCCTGAAACCTCATTATTTTTGGTATATAATTGAAAAAACTGAGAGCAGGGGTGGGAATAGACACTTGCACACTGCTGTTTATGGTGGCAGTATTCCTGATTTTCAATGGATGGAAGTGGATTCCGGCAGATGAACAGAATGTGAACTGTTACACAGGTGTACAATAGAATACTGAGAGGCTGCAAGAAGGAATGAAGTTGTGAGACATGCAACTTGTTGATGGGTCTTAAGGGCAACATCTTGCATAAAATAAGCCAGAAACAAAATGACAAACATCATAACATTATAGTACCTCACTATTATGGAAAAACAATAATGTGCAAACTCAGAGTATTGAATTGTAGAGCACAGGTTATCAGGGGAAGTCTTAATATAAAGGTCCATATATTGCGAGCTCTTACAGTGGTCACATCTGTTCTCGAGTTTTGTTTTTTTAATTCAGTTATATTAACATACCATACCATTCATCCAAAGTGTACAATCAATTGTTCAAAGTACCATCATACAGTTGTATATTCATCACCCCAATCTACTTTTTGAACACTTTCCTTGTACTGGAAAAAGTGAAAAAAAGAATATTTTTCATTTGTTTTTCTATCACCATTTTTCTACCAATCCATCCAAACACTGGATAAAAGGACTGCAATCCACAAGACTTTCACAATCACACTGTCACACCTTGTATGCTGCATTGCTATACAATACTCTTCAAGAATCAAGGCTACTGGTTGTATTTTGATAGTTTCAGGTATTTACATCTAGCTATTTAACAGCACTAAAACCTAAAAAGGGTTATCTATATAGTGCATAAGAATGCCCACCAGAGTGACTTCTCAACTCCATTTGGCATCTCTCAGCCACTGAAACTTTGGTTCATTTTGCATCCCCCTTTTGGTCAAGAAGATGTTCTCAATCCCATGGTGTTGGGTCCAGATTCATCCCTGGGAGTCATATCCCATGTTGCCAGGGAGATTTACACCCCTGGGAGTCAGATCCCACATAGGGGGGAGGGCAGTGGTTCACCCACTGAGCTTAGCTAGAGAGAGACCACATCTGAGCAACAAAGAGGTATCCAGGGGAAGATACTTAGGCACAATTATAAGCAGGTTTAGCCTCTCCTTTGCTGTAATGAGCCTCATAAGTGCAAGGCCCATGATAAAGGCCTCAGCACATCAAACTGTCAGTCCTCAATGTTTGTGAGAACACCAGCAACAATCCAGGTGAGGAAGCCCAACACATATCTGCATTTTCCCATGGCTTCTCAAGGGGACCCTGCATATATGTTTTTTAAATTCAGTTTTGTTGAGATCTATTCACATATCCTAAAATCATCCATGGGGTACAATCAACTGTTCATAGTACCATCATACAGTTGTGCATTCATCACCACAATCCATTTCTAAACATTTTCCTTATACCAGAAAGAATCAGAATAAGGATAACAAATAAAAATAAAAAGAACACCCAAATCATCCTCCCTATTCCCCCTATTTTTCAGTTAGTTTTTGTCCCCATTAATCTACTCACCCATCCATACACTGGATAAAGGGAGTGTGATCCATAAGGTTTTCAGAACCACACTGTCACCCCTTGTAATCTACACTGTAATACAGTTATCTTTAACAGTCAAGGCTACTGGGTTGGAGTTTGGTTGTTTCAGGTATTTACTTCTAGCAATTCCAATACAATAAAACCTAAAAAGTGTTATCTATATAGTACATAAGAATGTCCACCAGAGTGACCTCTCAACTCCATCTGAAATCTCTCAGCCACTGAAGCTTTAGTTCATTTCATTTTGCATCCCCTTTTGGTCAAGAAGATACCCTCAATCCCATGATGCCAGGTCCAGATTCATCTCTGGGCATCATATCCTGCATTGCCAGGGAGATTTACACCCCTGGGAGTCAGGTCCCACATAGGGGGGAGGGCAGTGAGATTACCTGCCAAGGTGGCTTACTAATGAGAGGGCCACATCTGAGCAACAAAGAGGCAATCAGGGTGAGACTCTTAGGCACAATTATAAGAAGGTTTAGCCTCTCCTTTGCAGTAGCAAGCTTCATAGGGGCAAGCCCCAAAACAGAAGGCTCAGCATATCAATCCATCAGACCCCAGTGTTTGTGAGAACATCAGCAACAATCCAGGTGAGGAAGCCCAACACCTCCACATCCTCCTCCAGCTTCTCAGGGGTGTTCCAGATATGTTTTTATTTTCCACCCAAATTACTTTGGGATGTGTTGCTATCTAAACCTAACCGATACAGACCTGCCAGGTCTCATTTCCTATTCAAAGTTCTATGTGGTTGTGGTGTTTGAACAAACTGATCATAGACGTTATATTGTTTAGAAAATAGGGATCCTACACCAAATAAGCATTTCTTCCTTTGGTCTCACATGGAAGTTGAAGTTTTAGCACACAGTCAGTTTCAACTTTTACCCTTTGGCCCAATTTGCCCTAGTCTTAACCAGATCTGCTTCATTCATATCTCTAATTGAAGTCTGGGCTGTTTTTCAGCCTTTTTCTTTTAACAGTTGCTGTATGCATTAATACTGACATTCATATCTGCCGAGCTCAAGCTCTGAGTTTCAGGTGGCATGCAGGTACCCAATGTTCCAGGGACCAATCAAGTTATACACCAAGGGATCAACATCTGAGTTTGGAGATAGGCGTTACAATTCAGGAATAGATTTGACTGATGTAAGAGCTTACAATCTAGGGACCATTAAAATAATCATTTCCCTGGTAGACTGTATTCTAAGATTCAATTCTGAGTTTACAGTCCATATTGGTGAGGCATTATAGTGTTTGCCTTTGTTTCTGGTGTACTTCACTCAAAATGCTGTCTACAGGATCCATTCACCTCCTTGTGTCTCACATCACTCCTTCTCGTAGTTGCTTAATATTCCATTGTATACACCATGGTTCACCATTCTGTTCCTCAGTCAGTGAACCCTTAGACCACCTCCTCCAATTGCAAATCATGAATACTGCCTCCGCAAACACCATTGTACAAATGTCCATTCATGTCTCTGCTGCCAGATCTTCCAAGTACATACCCCATAATGAGGTTGCAGGACCTTATGGCTCCCACATATTTAGCTTCCTGTGGAACCACCACAGTTACCTCCAGAAAGGCTACACCATTCTGCCTCCTCCTCAACAGTAAATAGGTATATCCCCCTATCCATGTTTTCTCTAGCACTTTTACCCTATTTATATTTTTTCCTACAATTTTATAGAAATATATGCACATAACAAACAGTTATTCACACTCTACAATCAGTTGTTCATGGTATCATCATATAGTTGTAAATTTATCACCACAGTCAGCACTTGAACATATTGATAAGTATGAAAAAGTGGGTTTTTGTTTGGTGAATAATAAAAAGGATAACAATAAAAAGAAAAAGTGTCACATGACACAATATATTAGTAAGGACAGAAAACACCACCACTACCAAAAATCGCATATCTCTTCCTTATATCCCCCATTCATACATATTTGCCTTTGTTATATTTAATGGAAGCATATTACATTGCTACTATTGACCACAGACTAAAGTTTGCTTTGATTATGTTTTTGACCAAATACCATCCCTTTTTCAACACTTTGCATGGTTGACATTCATTTGTTCTCCCACATGAGAACATTTTTATATTTGTATATTTAGTAACAGTCATTGTCCACTCCAGTTTTTGCCAAGTTATACAGTCCCAGTCTTCATCATCTATCTTTACCTCTGGTGTCATACATTCCCCTATCCCACCTCTTTCAGCTTTACTCACAGACATCTTTGTTCAATGTACTTACCATATTGTGCTGCCATCACACAGTACTATGCTATTTATTTCTGGATCTATATAATCAGTCCTGCTGAACATTCTGTAGTCCTTTGGCATCAAATGCCTGATCTCTATCCTCTTTCAATCTCCTGGTAGCCTGTGTTATCAGTTTTAACTCTCAAAGTTTGCTCACTAATGTTAGTTCATATTAGAGAGACCATACATATTTGCCCTTTTGTTTCTGGCTAACTTCTCTCAACTAATGTCCTCAGGGTTGATCCAGGTTATTATATGTTCCATGTCTTTGATCTGTCTTACAGCTGCATAATATTCCATCATGTGTACATACCATGGTTTGTTTATACACTCATCCATTGATGGACATTTGGGCTGCTTCCATCTCTTGGTAATCATGAATAATTCCACAGTAAACATTAGTTTACAAATGTCTGTTTGTGTCTTAACTTTCAGTTCCTTTGAGTATATACCTAACAATGGAACAGCTGGGTCATATGGCAGATTTATACTTAGCTTCCTGAGGAATCTCCACACTGTCCTCCAGAGTGGTTGCACCATTGTACATTCCCACCAGCAATGAATAAGTGTGCTTCTTTCTCCACATCCTCTCTAGCACTTGTAATTTTCTGTTTTTTGGATAATGGCCATTCTGGTAGGTATGAAATATCTCATTGTGGTTTTGATTTGCATTTCCCTAATAACCAGTGAAGTTGAACAATTTTTCATATGTTTTTGAGCCATTTGTATTTCCTCTTCAGAAAAATGTCTGTCCATGTCTTTTGCTCATTTTATAATTGGGTTGTTTGTCTTTCTGTTATTGAGTTTTAGGATTGCTTTATTTATTTGGGATATTAAACCCTTATCTGATATGTGGTCTCCAAATACTCTCTCCCATTGTGTAGGCTGCCTTTTTACTTTTTTAACAAAATCCTTTGATGTACAAAAGTGTTTAATTTTGAGGAGATCCCATTTGTCTATTTGCTCTTTGGTTGCTCACACTTTGTGTGTAAGGTCTAGAAAACCACTTTCTATGACAAGATCTTTAAGATATTGCCCTATGTTTTCTTCTAAGAGTCTTATGGCCTTAGTGCTTATGTTTCAGTCTTTGATCCACTTGGACTTAATTTTTGTATAAGGTGTGAGATAGGAGTCCTCTTTCATTCTTTTGGAAATGGATATCCAGTTCTCCAAACACCATTTGTTGAAGTGGCTGCTCTGTCCCAATTGCTTTGGCTTGACTGCCTTATTAAAGAGCAATTGCCCATAGATGCCAGTCTATTTCTGAACACTCAATTTGATTCCATTTGTCAGTATCTCTATTCTTATGCCAGTACCATGCTGTTTTGAGACCTGTAACTTTGTAATATGCTTCAAAGTCAGGTAGTGTGAGACCTCCCAATTCGTTCCACTTTCTCAAGATGTTTTTGGCTATTTGGGGCACTTTGCCCTTCCAAATAAATTTGTTTTTTGGTTTTTCTATTTCTGCAAAGTAAGTTGTTGGGATTTTAATTGGTATTGCATTGAACTATAAATCAGTTTAGGTAGAGTTGACATCTTAATTATATTTAATCTTCCAATTCATGAACATGGTACATTCTTCCATTTTTTAGATCTTGTTTGATTTCTAGTAGCAGTTTCTTGTAGTTTGCTTTGTATAGGTCTTTTATGGCCTTCATTAAGTTTATTCCTAAATACTTGATTCTTTTGGTTGCTATTGTAAATGGAATATTTTTTATTTGTCCCTCTTGTTGCACATTACCTGTGTATAAGAACACTACAGATTTTTGCATGTTTATCTTGTAGCCTGTCACTTTGCTGTATTCATTGATTGGCTCTAATAGCTATGCTGTAGAGTTTTCTAGATTTTCTACATACAGAATCATGTCATCTACAATGAGTGAAAGTTTTACTTCTTCCTCTCCAATTTGGATGACTTTTATTTCTTTTTCTTGCCTAATTGCTCTAGCTAGAACTTCCAGCATGTGCTGAATAACAATAGTGACAGTGGGCATCCCTGTCTTGTTCCTGATCTTAGAGGGAAAGCTTTCAATCTCTTCCCAATGAGTACAATGTTAGCTGTGGGTTTTTATATATTGTCTTGATTATATTGAGAAAGTTCCCTTCTATTCCTATCCTTTGAAGTGTTTTCATCAAGAAAGGATGTTTCATTTTGTCAAATGCCTTTTCTGCATTGATCAAGATGGTCATGCAGTTCTTTTGCTTTTACTGATTAATGTGGTGTATTACATTAATTGATTTTCTTGTGTTGAACCAGCCTTACACACCTGGAATAAACCCCATTTGGTCATGATGTATAATTCTTTTAATGTGCTGCTGGATTCTATTTGTAAGTATTTTGTTGAGGATTTTTGCATCTATATTCATTAAAGAGATTGGTCTATAATTTTCTTTTTTTGTAGTATCTTTGTCTCATTTTGGTATAAGGGTGATGTCGGCTTCACAGAATGAGTTAGGTAGCTTTCCCTCCTCTTCAATTTTTTTTGAAGAGTTTGAGCAGGATTGGTATTCTTTCTTGAATGGTTGGTAGAATTCACATGTGAAGCCAACTGGTCCTAGGCTTTTCTTTTTTGGGAGCTTTTTGATGACTGACTCAATCTCTTTGCTTGTGATTGGTTTGTTGAGGTGCTCTATTTCTTCTTGTGTCAATGTTTGTTTGTGCTTTTCTAGGAAGTTGTCCATTTCGTGTAAGTTGTCCAGTTTATTAGCATATAGTTGCTCATAGTATCTTCTCATTATCTCCTTTATTTCTGCAGGGTCAGTAGTTATGTTTCCTTTCCCATTTTTGTTTGCATTTATTTGCATCCTCTCTCTCTTTTTTTTGTTAGCCTAGCTAGTGGTCAATCAATTTTCTTTATTTTCTCTAAGAACCAGCTTCTGGTTTTGTTGATTCTCTCTATGGTTTTCTTGTTCTCAATTTCATTTTTTTCCTGCTCTATTCTTTGTTATTTCTTTCCTTCTGCTTGCTTTGGGGTTTATTTGCTGTTCTTTTTCTAGTTCTTCTAGGTGGACCGTTAATTCGTCAATTTTTCCTCTCTCTTCTCTTTTAGTATAGACATTTAGGGCAATAAATTTCCCTCTCAGCACCACCTTTGCTGTATCCCATAAGTTTTTATATGCTGTGTTTTCATTGTCATTTGCCTCAAGGTATTCACTAATTTCTTTTGTAATTTCTTCCTTTACTCATTGGTTTTCTAAGAGTGTGTTGTTTAGTCTCCATACATTTGTGAATTTTACAATCTTCTGCCTGTTATTTATTTCCAACTTCATTCCATTATGATCTGGGATAGTGTTTTTTATAATATCCAATATTTTAAAATTTGTTGAGAGTTGCTTTGTGACCAAGCATGTGGTTTATCTTAGAGAATGTTCCATGAGCACTTGAGAAAAACATATTCTGCTGTTGTGGAGTGTAATGTTCTATAAGTGTTGGTCAAGTCTAGCTTCTTTATCATACAATTCAACATCTCTGTTTCCTTGTTGATCCTCTGTCTAGATGTTCTATCCATAGATGAGAGCAGTGTACTGAAGTCTCCAACTATTATTATGGAGTTATCTACTTCTCCTTTCAGTGTTCTCAGAGTTTGCCTCATGAATTTTGGGGCACTCTGGCTTGGTGTATAAATATTTGTGGTAGTTGTGTTTTCATAATGAATTGACCCTTTTATTAATATATAATGTACTTCTTTTTCTCTTTTAATTGTTTTAATTTTGAAGTCTACTTTCTCTGATACTAATATAGTTACTGCTGCTTTTTTCTGGTTGCTGTTTGCATGAAATAACTTTTCCCAACCTTTCACTTTCAGCCTATTTTTGTCCTTGTGTCTAAGGTGAGTTTCTTGTAGACAGCATATAGATGGGTCCTGTTTTATAATGCATTCTGCTAATCTGTGTCTTTTTATTGGGGAGTTTGATCAATTAACATTTAGTGTTATTATTTTAAGGGCAGTACTTTCTTCTATCATTTTGTCTTTTGTATTTTATATGTCATATCTTACTCTTCCCTCTCTCTCTTTTTACCATTCCTGATAATCTTCATTTCTACACTCTTCTCCAAACCTCTTCCTCCTGTCTTTTCCTATCAGACTGTAGCACTCTCTTTAGTATTTCTTTTAGCACCGGTCTCTTATTCACAAACTCTCTCAATATCTGTTTATCTGGAAATATTTTAATCTCTCCCTCATTTTTGAAGGAAGCTAGATATAGAATTCTTGGTTGGCAGTTCTTCTCTTTCAGTATCTTAAATATATCACACCACTGTCTTCTCACCTCCATGGTTTCTGTGGATAAATCAGTACATAGTCTTATCGAGCCTCCCTTGTATGTGATGGATTGCTTTTCTCTTGCTGCTTTCAGAATTCCCTCTTTGTCTTTGACATTGGACAATCCGATCAGTAAGTGTCTTGGAGTAGGTCGATTGGGGTCTATTCTGTTTGGGGTATGCTGTACTTCTTGAATCTCTAATTTCATGTCTTTCATAAGTGTTTGGAAATTTTCAGTGATTATTTCTTCTATTATTCTGTCTGCCCCTTTTCCCCTCTCTTCTCCCTTTGGGATACCCCTAACATGTATATTTGTGTGTTTCCTATTGTCACTCAGCTCCTTAAGACCCTGCTCATATTTTTCCTTTCTTTTCACTGTCTCTTCTCTCATGTGTGTAAATTCAGATGTCTGGTCTTTCAATTTCTGTTGAAATCTAGTGCTGTATCCCTCCACTGTCTTTTCCGTCTCCTCCATTATGCTCTTCATTACCATAAGTTCTGCCATTTGCCTTTTCAAGTTTATGAATTCTTCCTTACGTTCATCTGGTATCCTCCTTATCTCCTTCATCTCTTTTGCTATGTCTTCTCTCAGTTCATTGATTTGATTTTTGAATTGATTTAGCTGTATTTGAACATCTCCAGTTAGTTCTTCCTTCAGTTCATTGAATTGATTTAGCAATAATTGCTTCAATTCCTGTGTGTTGGTTGAACTATTAATTTGTTCCTTTGGCTGGTCCATATTTTCATGTTTCCTAGTGTGGTTCATTATCTTAAGCTGTCTAGGCATCTGACTTTCTTGATCAGTTTATTCTGGATCTTGTTTTCACTCTTTTACCTAGGGTTTTCTTGTTGGTTGGCTTTGTTCTCTAACCCTTGGTGTTCAGTTCGGCCTATTCTAGAAATTTAACTTAAATTCTGTTTAGTTGATCAGAATTTTTCACCTCCTGTTTTCTGTTTCTTGACCTTCCTCTATGTAGCCTTCTTGTATGATGTTCTCCTCAGATATGGTCAACCCCAGTCAGGTTTTCCCAGTCCAGAAAGGCCCAGGTCTCAGGAGGAGGGTATCAAGTTTCCTTGAGAATGAGACCCTCCTATTAGGCCTTTAGAGTTTATGCTTCTCCTATGCTGTCCAGCAGGTGGTGATTGCCAACCCACTGTTACCCCACCAATGTAACAATGTGTGGAGCCTTTAGTTCTCCTGTTGACCTTGACCCTGTTGGGGGGGTGGTTGACTGAAGCTGGCTTCTGAATTCCAGCCCCTGCGGTCTGAGCTTCCAGAAGGAGGGCTGCCATTGGAGCTTGGCCACACCCCATTTTCTTGGAAAGTTTTGTTCTTTAGTGAATTATCTCTGCCACTAGACTTATCACTTTTCTCTCCGAGCTATCTTATCTCTGCTCTTGCCTAGGCCCAAATTGCAAGTCTTTGAGGCTTTCTGTGATGGGCTTCTTAGAATAATTGTTTTAGAAAAAGATAAAAAGATAAAAAAAAAAGAAAAAGGAAAAGAAGGGCCATATGAACTCTTTACAGTCCTTGCAGATCTAATGGGCTATTGAAATGCTAAGAGCCCGGACCTACAGGGCCATAAGGAACAATCAAGAAAGCAGAGAAACTGGCTTTTCAGACAGGGGTCCTCATTTGCATGTGTGCCTGGTTCTGTTTGAGACCTCCCCTTCTCTCTATTATGTTCACCCAAACTCCAAAAACTCTCTGTTTTTATTTTGGGGTGTTTTGTTTTTTTTTTTTTTTTTGCTGTTTTTGCTAGCCCTATCTCCTCTCCACCAGGCTGACTGTCCCCAGATTCTCTACTGTATGGTTTCAGTCTGTCTATGTTTGGAGTTTTTGATCAGCAGTCTGAATTTTCAATCAGAGCTGCGACTGTGGTTCTTCCTCCTGGTTCCCAGCACTGATGGCCCCTCTTCCTATGGCACTGTGCCTGGCATGGAGGGATGTGGGTCCCCTAGCCATGAGAACTTAACAGATTTCACTGATCTCAGCTATTCCATGCATTAGTGAGTGTTGTATGAAGTATGTCCAAAGTCAAATTTTTCTATGGTGTCTGGTCCATGCACTTCCTGGCTTTCTACCAACAGCCCTGGAGGAGTAACTAAAACCCACACCTCACCACTCCACTTGTCCCTGTCTTTTTGAATATGTGTTTGTATTCTCTGCTCAAATTACTTTGAAATGGGTCACTACTTCACATTAACTTATGCAAACCTACCAATTCTCACTTCCTATTAAAAGGTCCATGTAATTGTGGTATTTGAACAAACTATATGAGTGAAATTGTTTAAGAAATATTGCTCTTGCACCAACTAACCATCTCTTCCCTTGGTCTCACATGGAATATGAGGTTTTTAAAATGGAGTCAGTATTATCCTTTACCCTTTGGCCTGATTTTCCCTAGTCCTAACCACATCTGCTTCATTCATATCTCTAGTTGAAGTCTGGCTCTTTTTCAGCTTTTTTTAACAGTTGCTATATGCTTTAATACTGACTTTCATATCTGCTGAGTTCTAGCTCTGAGTTTCAGGTGGCACGCAGGTACCCAATGTTCCAGGGACCAATCAGGCTATACACCAAGGGATCAGCATCTCAGAGTTTGGAGACAGCCTTTACAATTCAAGAACAGATTTGACTGCTGTAAGAGCTTACAATCTAGGGTCCATTAAAATAATCATTTCCCTGTTAGGCTGTGCTCCAAGATTCAATTCTGAGTTTACACATTGTAGTTAGTCCATATTGGTGAGGTATTGTAGTGTTTGACATTGTTTCTGGCATAGTTCACTCAAAATGCTGTCTACAGGTTCCATTCACCTCATTGCATGTCTCACAGCTTCACTCCTTCTCACAGTTGCTCACTATGCCATTGTTTGCACACACAACAGTACATCATTCTGTTTCTCAGTCAATGTTTTCTTAGGCCAGCACCACCGATTGCAAAGCATGCATACTCTCTCCATGAACACCAGTTTGAAAATGTCCATTCATGTCCCTGTTCTCAGATCCTCCAAGTAAATTCACCCTAATGATGTTGCAGGACCTTACGGCACCCATATACTTAGCTTCAGGTGGAACCACCACACTGTCCTCCAGAAAGGGTATACCATTCTACCTCCAAAACAACAGCAAATGCATACATCTTTCTCTACATGTTTTCTCCAGCACTTTTATCCCTGTTCATATTTTTCCATTCAATTTTATAGAGCTACATTCAGATACTATATAATTAGTCACAATGTAAAATCAGTTGTTCATGGTATCATCATCAGATGTGGATTTATCACCACAGTCAGCACTTGAACATATTGATTACTATGAACAAAAGTTTTTTAATGATTAATAAAAAAGATAATAAAAAGAAAAATACATTATACAATACAGAAAGTCAGTCAGAAAGCAATACCACTACCAAGAATCCTATATCTGACCCTTATATCTGCCTCTCATACACATTTAGCTTTGGTATATTGCCTTTTTTACATTTAATGGGAGCATATTAAAATGTTACTGTTAACCATAGACTCCAGTTTGCTTTGATTATATTTTTCACCAGTACCATCCCCTTTCCAACACTCTGTGTGGTTGCTATTCATTTGTCCTCCCTCACGCAAGAGCAGTTTTATATTTGTACATTTAGTCACAATCATTGACACTCCAGTTTTTGCTAAGTTAAACAGTCCCAGTCTTTATTTTTTATCTTTACCTCAGGTGTCATTCATGCCCCTAGCCCACCTCTTTCAGCTTTACTTATGGACTTCTTTGTTCAGTATATTTACAATATTGTGCTACCATCACACAGTATTATGCTATCTATTTCTGGATCTATACAATGAATCCTGCTGAACATTCTGTAGTCCTTCAGCATGAAATGCTGAATTTCTCCCCTCTATCTATCATCTCCTGGGAGCCAGTTATCAGCTTTTCACTCTCAAAGTTTGCTTATTAATGTTAGATCATATTAGTGAGACTATACAGTATTAGTCCATTTGTTTCTGGCTAACTTCACAATACATAATATCCTCAAGGATCATCCATGCTATTATATGTTCCATGTCTTTGTTTTGTCTTAAGCTGTGTAATATTCCATCATGTGTATGTAACACAGTTTGTGTATCCACTCATCCATTGATGGACATTTGGACTGTTTCAATCTCTTGGCTATTGTAAATAGTGCTGTGATAAATATTGGTTTACAAATGTGCATTCATGTCTTAAGTTTCAGTTCCTCTGAGAATATACCTAGTAATGGAATACCTGGGTCATATGCAAAATCTATACTTAACTTCCTGAGGAATTGGCAAACTGTCTTCCAGAGTGGTTGCACCATTCTACATTCCCACCAACAATGAATAAGTGTGCCTTTCTCCACATCCTCTCCAGCACTTGTAAAATTCTGATTTTTGGATAACAGCCATTCTGGTAGGTGTGAGATAATATCTAATTGTGGTTTTGATTTGCATTTCCCAAATAGACAGGTGAAGTTTAGCATTTTTTCATTTGTTTTTGAGCCATTTGTATTTTCTTTTCAGAAAAGTGTCTGTTGTGTCTTTTGCCCAGTTTTTTAATTGGGTTGTTTGTCATTCTATTGTTGAGTTGTAGGATCACTTTATGTATTTAGGATGTTAAACAGCTCTCTGATATGTGCTTTTCAAATATTGTCTCCTATTGTGTAGGCTGCCTTTTTACCTTTATAACAAAGTCCTTTGATGTACATAAGTGCTTACTTTTGAGGAGATCCCATTTTTCTATTTGTTTTTTGGTTGCTTGCACTTTGGGTGTAAGGTTTAGGAAAATACCTGCTATCACAAGAACTTTAAAAAGTTGCTCTACATTTTCTTCTAAGAGTCTTATGGTCTTAGCACTAATGTTAGGTCTTTGATCCATTTTGAGTTAATTTTTGTATAATGTTTGAGATAGGGGTCCTCTTTCATTCTTTGTGAATGGATACCCAGTTCTCCAAACACTATTTATTTAAGAGGCTGCTCTGTCACAGGTGCTTTGGCTTGACTGCCTTATCAAAGATCAATGGTCCACAGAGGCAAGAGTCTATTTATGAACAATCAATTCCATTCCATTGGCTGGTATATCTATCCTTATGCCAGTATCATGCTGTTTTCAGCAACGTACATTTGTAATATGCTTCAAAGTCAGGTAGTGTGAGACCTCCCACTTCATTCCTCTTTCTCAAGATATTTTTGGCTATTTGGGGCACTTTGCCTTTCAAAATAAATTTGGTTATTGGTTTTTCTGTTTCTGCATAGTAAGTTGTTGGGATTTTAATTGGTATTGTGTTGAATCTATAAGTCAGTTTAGGTAGAATTGACATTTTAATTAAATTCAGTCTTCCAATGAACATGGTATGTTCTTCCATTTTTCAGTTCCTGTTCAATTTCTTTTAGCTGTTTCTTGTAGTTTTCTTTACATAGGTCTTTTGAGGCCTTCATTAAGTTTGTTCCTAAATACCTGATTCTTTTGGTTGCTATTATAAATGGATTGTTTTTCTTGATTTCTTCCTCTTGTTGCACATTACTTGTGTATAAGAACACTACAGATTTTTGCTTGTTGATCTTGCAGTCTGCCATTTTGCTGTATTCTCTGATTAGTTCTAATAGCTTTGCTGTAGAGTTTTCTGGTTTTTCTACATAAAATCACATCATCTTCCAAAGTGGATGCTTTTTAACTCTTTTTCTTGCCTAACTGCTCTAGCTAGAAGTTCCAGCACAATGTCGAATTACAGTGGTGACAGTGGGCATCCCTGTCTTGTTCTTGATCTTAGGTGGAAAGCTTTCAGGCTCTCCCCATTAAGTATGATGCTAGCTGTGGTTTTATCATATATTGCCTTTATCCCATTGAGAAAATTCTCTTCTATTCCTATCCTTTGAAGTATTTTCATCAAGAAAGGATGTTGAATTTTGTCAAATGCCTTTTCTGCATTGAGATGATCATGTGGTTCTTCTGCTTTTATTTATTGATGTGATATATTACACTAATTGATCTTCTGTGTGTTGAACCCACCTGGTTGTGGTGGATAAGTGTTTTAACATGCTCCTAGATTCAATTTGTAAGTATTTTGTTGAGAATTTTTGCATCTATATTCATTAAAGGGATTGGTCTACAATATTCTTTTTTTGTGGTATCTTTGATTTTGTTATTAGGGTGATGTTGGCTTCATAGAAAGAGTTGGGTAGATTTCCTTCCTTTTCAATTTTTTTTGTAGAGTTTGAGCAGGATTGGTACTAATTCACTCTTGGATCTTGGTAGAATTCACATGTGAAGCCATCTGGTCTTTGGCTTTTCTTTTTGGGTTGTTTTTTGTTTGACTCTATCTCTGTGTTTGTGATTGATTTGTTGAGGTCATCTATTTCTTCTAGAGTCAATCTTGGTTGTTGATGCTTTTCTTAGAAGTTGTCCATTTTGGCTAAGTTGTCTAGATTATTGGCATATAGTTGCTCATAGTACCTTCTCATTATCTTCTGTATTTCTGCATGCTCAGTAGTTATGTTTCCTTCCCACTTCTGATTACATTTATTTTCATCTGCTCTCTCTCTCTCCTTTTTTTTGCTAGCCTAGCTAGGAGTCCATCAGTTTTGTTGATTCTCTCAAAGACACATCTTCTGGGTTTGTTGATTCTCTCTATTGTTTTCCTGTTCTCAATTTCATTTATTTCTGCTCAAATATTTGTTATTTCTTTCCTTATGTTTGCTTTGGGGTTAGTTTGCTGTTCTTTCTCTAGTTCCTCCAGGTGAACAGTTAATTCCTCAATTTTTTCTCTCTCTTGTCTTTTAGTATAGGCCTTCATGGCAATTAATTTCCCTCTCAGCACTACCTTTGCTGTATCCCATAAGTTTGGATATGTTGCATTTTCATTGTCATTTGCCTACTAATTTCTCTTGTAATTTCTCCCCTTACCCACTGGTTTTCTAACAGTGTGTTTTTTAGCCTCCATATATTTGTGAATTTTTACAATCTTCTGCTTGTTGTTTATCTCCAACTTCATTCCATTCTGATCTGAAAAAATGTTTTTTATAATGTCAATATTTTAAAATTTGTTGAGACTTGCTTTGTGACTGAACATGTGGTCTACCCTATAGAATGTTCAATGAGCACTTGAGAGAAATGTGTATCCTGCTGTTGTGGGGTGCAGTGTTCAATAAATGTCTGTCAAGTCTAGCTCTTTCATCATATAATTCAACATCGTCATTTCCTTATTGACCCTATGTCTAGATATTCTATCCATTGATGACTGGTGTATTATTGTAGAGGTATCCACTTCTGCTTTTATTTTTCTCAGTGTTTTCCTCATGAATTTTCAGGCACTCTGGCTTGGTGCATAAATATTTATGCTTGTTATGTTCTCTTGATGAATTGACCCTTTTAATAATGTATAGTGTCCTTCTTGGTCTCTTTTAATTGTTTTACTTTTGAAGTTTAATTTGCCTGTTATTAATATAGCTACCCCCACTTTTTCTAGTTGCAGTTTGCATGAAATAGCTTTTCCAACCTTTCATTTTCAGTTTATTTTTGTCCTTGTGTCTAAAGTGAGTTTCCTGTAGACAGCATATAGATGGGTCCTGTTTTTTAATCCATTCTGTCAGTCTGTGTCTTTTTACTGGGGAGTTTAATCCATTAACATTTAGTGTTATTACTGTAAGGGCAGTACTTTCATCTACCATTTTGTCTTTTGTATATTATATGTCATGCCTTATTTTTTCCCCTCTCCCCTTTTACACTTCCTGATAATATTCATTTCTACACTCTTCTCCAGACCTCCCTCTCCTGTCTTTTCCTATCCACCTGTAGCATTCCGTTTCGTATTTCTGGTAGCACTGGTCTCTTATTCACAAAGTCTCTCAGTGTTTGTTTGTCTAAAAACATTTTAATCTCTCTCTCATTTTTGAAGGACAGTTTTGCTGGATATAGAACCCTTGGTTGACATTTTTTTCTTTTAGTATCTTAAATGTATCATACCTCTGTCTTCTTGCCTCCATGGTTTCTGTGGGGAAATGTGTACATGATCTTGTCAAGCTTCCTTTGTATGTGATGGATTGCTTTTCTCTTGCTGCTTTCAGAATTCTCTCTTTGTCTTTGACATTGACAATCTGATCAGTATGTGTCTTGGGGAAGGTCTTTTGGTATCTATTCTGTTTGGGATATGCTGTACTTCTTGAATCTGCAATTTTCTGTCTTTCATAAGAGTTGGAAAATTTTCAGTGAATATTTTTTTCCATTATTCTGTCTGTCCCTTTTCCCCTCTCTTCTCCCTCTGGGATACCCATGACATACATATTCATGTGCTTCATGTTGTCACTCAGCTCCCTAAGACCCTGCTCATATTTTTCCATTCTTTTCACCATCTGTTCTTTTGTGTGTATGATTTTATATATTTTGTTTTCCAATTCACTGATCCTTTCTTCAAGTGTACTATTGTATTTCTCCATTGTCTTTTTCATCTTCTCCATTATGCCCTTCATTCCCATAAGTCCTGCCATTTGTTTATTCAAGTTTATGTATTCTTGATGGTCATCCAGTTTCTTCCTTATATCCTTCATCTCTTTTGCTATATCTTCCCTCAGTTCATCAACTTGATTTTTGGATTGATTTAGGAGATTTGTTTGATCTTTAATTCAGTTCATTGAATTCATTTAGAATTAGTTGCCTCAACCCCTGTATGTAGGTTGTACTATTAGTTTTTCCTTTGGTTGGTCCATATTTTCATGTTTCTTAGTATGGCTCATTATCTTATGCTGTCTAGGCATCTGTCTTTTTTGATTATTTTCTTCTGGAGCTCATTTTCACTCTTTTACCTAGGGTTTTCTTGTTATTTGGCTTTGCTGTCTAACCTTTTGTGGTCAGTTCAGCTTATTCTAGGCCCCTAACTTAGGTTCTATTTAGTTGATCAGTTTTTCACCTGTTGTTTTTCTGTTTCTTGCCTTGCCTCTATGTAACCATTTTGTGTGAGAGTCTCCTCAGATACGGTCAACTCTGGTCAGATTTTCCAAGTCCAGAGATGCCCAGGTCTCAGGAGGATGCTATGGAGTTTCCTTGAGAATGAGACCCTCCTTTGAGGTCTTTAGATTCTGTGTTTTACCAATCCTGTCCAACAGGTGATGCTTGCCTGCCTGCAGCTGCCCCATCAGTGTAAGGAGGAATGGAGTTTCAGCTCTCCCAGTGACCCTGACCCTGTAAGGGGCATGGCTGGCTGAAGTTCATTTCTGAATTCCAGCCCCTGGGGTGAGATTTCCCTGAAGGGGTTTCGCACTAGAGCTGGACCATGCTCCCCTTCTCTTGGGGAAAATTATGGCCTTTAGCAAATTTTCTCCCCCTCTAGGCTTATTGCTTTGTCTCTCAGAGCTATCTTAGTTGTGCTCGAGCCTGGCCACAATTTGCATGTCTTTGAGGTTTTCTGTAATGGGCTAATTAGAAGAGTTATATTTAAAAAAGAGAAAAGATTAAAAATCAGAAAAAAGGAAAAGAAAGGCCTAGTATAAAGTCTTTAAAGAAAAGTACTTTCATTCATTCTTTGCAGTTCTGATGGCCTATTGAAATGCAAAAAGGAGTTGGAGAGCAATTGAGGTACAAAAATAAACCATAGCAACTGGCTTTTCAGAGATGGGCCTTGCCCCCCTGGGTTTGTATATGTGCCTGATTCTCTTTGAGTCTAGCCTTTCTCTGTATTATGTTCACCCCCAACTCCAAAGTCTCTTTTCTGGCTTTAGTTTTTGTTTTGCTGTTTTTGTTACCCCTCATTGGTTCAATGAGCTGATTGCTTCCAGATTCAACATTGTCTGCTCTCAGTTAATCTATGGTTGGAGTTTTTGCTCAGCAGTCTGAGTTTGTTAATCAGTTCTGCAACTGCAGTTCCCCCTCTTTTTTCCCAGTACCAATTTCCCCTCATCCCTCAGGAAACCACCTGCAAAACAGTCTATTGTGCCTGGCAGGGAAGGGCATGGTCTCCCTGGCCATGAGAACTTACCAATTTCACTGATCTCAGCTGCTCCACACACTGACTGTTGTATGACCATGTCCAAACTCAGATTCCTCTGAGATGTCCATTCCACACAGTTCCTGGCTACCTAGCAGCTGCAGCAGAAGAGTAACTAAAACACACAAATCACCACTCTGCCATCTTGCCCCTCCCTCTGCAGCCTGGTTTTGCCAAAAAGGGAGATGGGGGAGGGGCCCAGGGACCAGACCTAACATTTATTTGGTACAAAATTTATACTCTCTGTAGCACACTATATAATTTAACCTTTAAGTTCAGCTTATTTAAACAACATAATTACATGGATCTATAATAGGGAATGAGAATTTGTAATTCTCTACAGGTTAATGTAATACCCTGATACATCCCAGAGTATTTTTGGCATATATATGTATATATATATATACACACACACACACAAATTTTATATATATATATATATATATATATATATATATATATATATATATATATACCACTTGAGGGATTGAGGAAAAATATGTAAGTATTAAATTTCACCAACTGTGGAATTCCTGATATTTCTCAATCATTAGGAATTCTTAAGCCCTCAATCTTGAGGCTTGCACTTATGAAAGTTATTCTGGTAAAGGAGCAGCTAAGCATATTTATAATGTATTAGAGTCAATCCCCAGAACCTCTTTTTTTTGCTCAAAAATGGCCTCTTTCTCTTAGCCATAAACTCACTGCTCTCCACCCTAAGTAGGACATGACTCTCAGGGATGAGTCTGGCCCTGGCATCATGAGACTGAGAATGTTTTCTTGACCAAAAGGGAGATGATAAATGAAACAAAATAAAGTTTCATTGACTAAGATATTTCAAATGGAATTGAGAGGTCAATCTGGAAGTTACTCTTATGCATTATATAGATATTCCTTTATAGTTTCTAGTTTATTAGAATAGCTAGAAGGAAACAACTGAATCTGCTGCACTGTAATCCAGTAGACTTGATTCTTGATGATGATTGTATAACTATATGGCATTTACCCTGTGATCATGTGATTGAGAAAACCTTGTGACTGATTCTCCCTTTACTCAGTGTATGGGCAAATGAGTAATAAAATAAAGGATACAAACACACACACACAGTGAGGGAATAAGGGGTTTGGGATATTTTTGGTATCCTTTTCTATTTGTATCTTTCTTTTTTCTTTTTGTGGAGTAATGATAATGATCTAAAATTTATTGCAGCAAAGAATGCACAACTATATGATGATACTATGAGTCACTGATTGTATACTTTGGGTGGATTATATGATGTGTGAACATATCTCAATAAAATTGCATTAAAAATGTCAGTTGTCCAAGGAAAGGCTTAATACTCAGAGATATATAGTAGTATTTCAATTATTTGTAAGAATGAAGCCGGAAGAGATGGAAAATTCCTTAGTCAGGAGCAGTCTTTCAGAAATAGGAGTTGGGGTCAGAAATCCTATCTCCTTTGAGGTTTATCTTTTATTTCTATAAGGTTTGATGGGGGTCAGAGTCACATGACCCCAAAGAGAGTGACTCCCAAGCAGGCAGCCCAGAATTTACCTTGGCTCTACCTCTTCACCAACCTTGTGACTTTCACCTAGATACATATATACTGTAGTCTTCTACCCCCTCAACTATAAATAAACAATAATGAAGCTAATCATATAAAGGGCATTGCAAAATTCAAATGAGATGACGTGTATGAAATGCTTAAGCAGAGTTGGAAAATAGGAGTGTCATCATTATTGAAAGTTGTTGAGGTTCTTTCCAGACCAAAGGCTTCTTTAGTTCCACAAATTTGTATTTTTTCATTCATACTGTACCTCAAATTTAACTACCCATTTCCCTATTTGTCTCTCTTTTCAGCTAACATTCTTTGAGCATACATTCCACATGGATAACACTATAGGCATTGCAGTTATAAGGATCAGATAGTGCTCATATCAATAAAAATTCATATTACAAATGAATAGAAAAATTCACTAAAGCAGTTATAAATGAAAGGAACCTGAGATGGATGGAAAGGTGGTCATGTTTGAAAACAGTTCTATCTGGTCACAAACAACACATCAGTGTAAGTGAATCTTTAGAACATTGCCAAAAGAGGCCTAAACTCATCCATCTAAGGTTATATGTTATAATGTGACACAATGTGTATTCATAAAATGTCCACAACATCCTTAAAAATAACTAAGACAGTGCCAAGTCCTATTTTTACAAATTTTACATTACTGGATAGAAAAAAGTGCTGCAAGATATAGTGTTAGGAATTGTAGTGAGGGCAGGAGAGTTCCAAAAGGACCGTGGAAGGAATGGTTTGCTATAAAATATGCAAATGCAGATGAAGTGGTAAGGTTGCTTTTCATCCTCATTACATGAACCTGCCATTCACGATGGTCCCCAATTACTGGGAGGTGGCTGCACTGCAGAAGAGCCTCCCCAGATCTCCCTTCATGTCTCTATTCCACAGGCTATAAATGAAGGGGTTCAGCATGGGGGTGACCATGGTGTGCATCACTGAGACCACCAGACATGTTCAAGAGGATGGTGTGGTTGCAGAGCTCAGGTAGACAGAAGGCCAGTGCCACTGAACAAGAAGACAACCAACAGGTGAGACCCACAGGTGCAAAAGGCTTTAGGCTGACGTCCAACTGATGAAATTCTCAGAATGGAGGAAAAGATCTGAGAATAGTAGAAGAGAATCCCAGTGAGAGGAAAAAGGCCCATAATACTAGTTACAAACTACAAGACTATGTTATTGATGAGGGTGTCAGAACAGGCAAACTTCATGACTTTGGAAGGATCACAAAAATAATGGGAGATTTCTATGTGTTTGCAGAAGGAGAGTCTCAACATGGTCAAGGTCTGGAGCAGGGAGAAAATGAAACTGAGGCACCAGGAACCTGGAACCAGCAGTCCACAGAGCCAGGGATTCATGATGAATATGTAGTTCAGGTGGACACAGATGGCCACATAGCATTCACAGTCCGTTGCAGTCAGGAGTATACTGTCCAGGCATCCAAACATAAAGGAAAAATATATCTGGATGAGGCAGTCTGAATAGGTTATGACTTTGTTCTGTGTCTGGATGTTTACAAACAATTTTTGGGGGTGGTGGAGGTGAACCCAAAGTCAGCAAACGACAGGTTGGGGAGGAAGAAGTAGATGGGGGTGTGGAGGTGGGAGTCAGAGATGATGACCAGGATGATGAGCAGATTCCCAGTGGAAGTGACCAGGTTCATTGACAGCAACAGACCAAAGAAAATGAATTGAATCTCTGACATCTCTGAAAATCCCAGAAGCAGGTATTCTGAAACACTTGTTTGATTCTCTGATTCCATGTGGATGATATACCTACCAGGAGAAAGTCAAAACCAAGAATAAAGAATCAACAGTGCACAAATATGTCTGGCTTCCTTTGGACATGAAGAAATTAATATAGTAGCACATTTATATAATTATCTTCTGTTGGGCAAGATGATCCTATACTACCTTATTTTGCATAAGTCCACTTTGTGAGGTTCTATTCTTTTTTCATTAGACAGCTTAGAACATCTCAATGTAGCTAATTTCTTTTGAGGAAATATAACCAGCCATATTTGATTCAAAATAAAGTAGAATAGATCCATACCCAAGAAAGCAATTGATCAATCAACAAGAGTTATATTCACAAAGCACCTACAGGAGTTCCCTGGGGCAGACCAAAGAGAAACTCTTATTAAAGTCATACAGAATATAAGGATTCTTGCTAGAGCCTCTATCCATTACCAGTAGTCTGAGAGCTTATACTACTCATAAGACAATAAAAATAAGTCAGAGTCTGAGGAGGCAGAATGGTGTAGCCTTTCTGGAGGTCACTGTGGTGTCTCCACAAGAAGCTAAGTATGTGGAGTCATAAGGTCCTACAACCTCATTATGGGGTATGTATTTGGAAGATCTGAGAGCAGAGATATGAATGGACATTTGCACATTGGTGCTTATGGAAGCAGTATTCATGATTTGTGGATGGTGGAGGTGGTCTAAGGGTACATTGACTGAGGAACAAAATGGTGAATGGTGGTGTATGCATACAGTGGAATATTGACAACTACAAGAAGGAGTGAAGCTGTGAGACACACAAGGAGGTGAATGGATCCTGTAGACAGCATGTTGAGTGAAGTACGCCAAAAACAAAGGCAAACACTATGATGTATCACCAATATAGACTGTAAACTCAGAATTGAATCTTAGAGCACAGCCTAACAGGATAGTGATTATTGTAATGGTCCCTAGATTGTAAGCTCTTACAGCAGTCAAATCTGTTCCTGAATGGTAATGGCTATCTCCAAATTCTGAGATGTTAATCCCTTAGTGTATAGCCTGATTGGTCTCTGGAAAATTGGGTATCTGTGTACCACCTGAAACTCAGAGCTAGAGCTCGGCAGATATGAATATCAGTATTAATGCAAATAGCAACTGTTTAAAAAAAGCTGAAATAGGGCCCAGATTTCAATTAGAGATATGAGTAAAGCAGATCTGGTTAAGACTAGAACAACTCAGGCCAAAGGATAAAGGTTGATATGTTTATTTGGTATAGGATCTATATTTTCTAAACAATGTAACTTCTACAGTCAGTTTGTTCAAACACTATGATTACATGAAATGTTGAAAAAGAAGTGAGCTATGGTAGGTCTGTATAGGTTAGAATGAAATAGCAACACATCCTAAAGTAATTTGAGTGGAGAATAAAAATATATATTCAGGGCCCCCCTGAAGAGCTGAGGAAGGATGCAGAGGTGTTGGACTTCATCACCTGGATTGTTGCTGATGTTCTTACAAACATTGGGGACTGATGGCTTGATGTGCTGAGCCCTCTGTCTTGGGGCTGGCTGCTATGAAGCTGGTTGCTGCAAGGAGAGGCTAAACTTGCTTATAATTGTGCCTAAGGGTCTCCCCCTGAGTGCTTCTTTGTTGCTCAGATGTGGCCCTCTCTCTCTAAGTCACCTTAGCGGGTGATCTTGCTGCCCTCCCTCCTATGTGGGACCTGACTCCCAGGGGTGTAAATTTCCCTGGCAATGCAGGATAGGACTCCCAGGGATAAATCTGGACCTGGGATCATGGGATGGAGAACATCTTCTTGACCAAAAGGGGGATGCAAACGGAAACAAAATGAAGCTTCAGTGGCTGAGATTTCAAATGGAATTGAGAGGCCACTCTGGAGGGCATTCTTATGCACTATATGGGTAACACATTTTAGGTTTTAATATATTGGAATAGCTGGAAGTAAATATGTGAAACTATCGAACTCCAACCTGGTAGCCTTGACTCTTGAAGGTGATTGTAAAACAATGTAGCTCATAAGGTTTGACAGTACATTTGTGAAAACCTTGTGGATCACACTCCCTTTATCCAGTGCATGAATGGATGAGTAGAAAAATGGGGACAAAACCTAAATGAAAAATAGGTTGGGATGGAGGGTGATTTGGGTGTTCTTTTTATTTTTTATTCTTATTCTGATTCTTGCTGGTGTAAGGAAAATGTTCAAAAATAGATTGGGGTGATGAGTGCACAGGTACATGATGGTACTCTGAACAGTTGATTGTACACCATGGATGATCGTATGGTATGTGAATATATCTCAATAAAACTGAATTTAAAAAAAGTCAGAGTCAATGTTTGAAAGGCAAATTACCTCTTACAGATGACTGACAACAGAAAACACTGATAGATGTAAACTTTTAAGTTATTAAAATGAATACATGATGTTGAGTATGTGACTGTCCACAAAATATACGAAAATAATTATCTTTAACATATAATGCACTGATCAGTTAGGACAAAGAATAGAAAAACTTCCAATCAGAATAACAGCACAAGGATTACTCAATTGTAAATGCCAGTGGCAGATTATAATTGTGTGCAGTGAATTATTTTGAATGAATAAATGGATATATAAATGAAGGAATGAATATGTGAGTTCACATTTGTGAGACAGGGAGACTGAGAGATACGAGAGAGAAAAGACTGACTTTGAAGCAAAAAAAGAGAAACACTATAGAGGATGTAGGTTCTGGCTGAGGAGGAATAGAAGCTCTGTGTCACTCAGTTTGCGAATGCGCAAGCCTGAAGTTTAGAAAGAATGGACTGCAGTGAGAACAAAACACCACCCAGAGCTATAGACTTAAAGAGCATATAGGAATCTTAGTACATGGACCTTTTCCTTCTCTTTGATTTCCTCTGTCTTGGGGATCTGCTGCTCCCCACATTCTCCTCTCCTTCCACCCCTCTCTCTTCAGAACTGGAAGGAGACACTGAAGATACGTGTTAGCTGCCCCAGTGTGATGTCCCTGGGAAGCAAAAGTGGGTTTATTCTCAGCCTGGAAAGGGAGGGCTACAGGCAAAGGACATGGGATACTGTTTGCACTCTGGGTTGTCCCCAGCTGAGTTCTCCTTTCTTGTACTGTTTGTGTGGTCTTTGAGCAGTCTGGCTGGGAGCAAGTGGTCAAAAAGATAGGAATTTTGTTTGCTCATTAAATTTACATGGTACAAATTTTGGCTCAATGATTGAATCCCCAAGTACAAGAAGTCTTCTTATAAGAGCTTTTATTTCATAAGTTGTGGCATTCACTGTGTAGAATTCCCCAAATAAATATTTCCAGAGCCCCTGAGCTGCCATTTCTCCACAGGCAGAGGGAGTGAGGCAGGCATTGGCTAAGGGTCATTGGGCCCCAGTGTCTTCACTCAGAGACATGGAGATGCCACCTGAACACTCCCAGCCTCACTTGGCATGCACAGGAGCATCTCACCACTGCTGCTGAGATCTCCTGTATGTGGACCCAAAACAAAGGAAATCATTGTTTCAGCACAGACATCATGCAGCTATCCCCCAGTTCACATTTGACCCCCTTCATGATGCGGTAATCCTGTGCTCAGGTTACAAAGTTGAGGGAAGAGGAGATTTTTATCCAACTCATATATGATTGCTTCTTTAAAGTCATAACATTCCTTGGAAATATGCACAGGCAGACCCTTCCAACAATTTCAATTGCAAATCAAAGCAGTACAGATGGTAACTTCTTAATTGGAGACATCAATATCATGTTAATAATAAAGGAATCTGTTCTCAAATTATAGGGGTCAGTTCTCATGTCTTCACTGCCAGGGAGCCAGAAACCTCTTGTCACTGAGTTAGGTGTTGCACATTTACTGGGGTGATTATTTCCTGCTGATTTATGCAGGCTATTTTGATGTTGGGACCACGATATAGCATCCCTACCCCTGGCCCCTAGAGAGGCAGCTCCTGTGGTTGAGGTCTTCCGGTCACAGTAACAACAGTTCAAGAATTTGAATTTGTGATGGGGTTTCTTAAAGTTAATGGGATGAAGATATGCTCATTACATCATGGAGTGCATTCCTTTGAAGGTAATCAGAGAGATCAATGCCTTTTTTGCATTGATATATTGATATATGATAAGGGTCATGCTTCCACAAGGAAAGAGGCTTCTTGTAATGTATGATTACTGTGAAACTTGTAACCAATACTTGTGCCAGTGATATTATGATAATATACCTATTTTTCTCTTCCTTATTAACTCTCTCTTCACCTCTGATCCCAGGAAGTCACTGTTAATAAAAGCTTTCCTTCACACAGGACTCACACAACAACTCTGTTTCCCTCAAGAGCATCACTGGATGGATGTGGCTTTACTGGAATTTCCTTTCCTAGAAATATGTGCAGGAAACGCAGGGAGGTGATGCACAGTGTTGACTCCTGCAGTGGAAGGACATTTTGGGGAGCCTCAGTGTTGCTCTTAGCCTGTGCCTAGTGCCCTGCAAAGGGGAGAATTTACCATCTCTGGGGAACCAGAGGCTGAATTCTCAGAGTTATTAATTAAATATATAGTTTTATTTTTACTCTATTCAGTCAGCAGTTGTGTTCTCTGGATGCCCAGGGACCATAAAAAAAAGTAAACATTTATGCCTCCTCTCTCCCAATGGGTTCAGCTTTGGGACCAATCACATATTCCTTCCCTATCAATGGAGCAATTCCTTCTGGAAAAGATCTCTCCTGCCAATATGCCCTGTCCTGTCAGGAGCAGCACAAGGACCACTCCAGGATCCTCTAAGCTGTTGTAACTGACACTGAGTCCCCATGCCTGACTCTGAGAAGTGGGGGTGTCCTCTGACAATATCCAACCCCCAGGACCCTCCCTGAACCTTCATCCCGACAACTAGTATAAACCATGTGGGCATTCCCTAGAGAAAATGGAAAGTATTGCATTTGATTGGTGGTTAAAATAACTCATTTTTGGTTAAAGTGAAGAAAATTTCATGGCACAGGTTCCCCAGGTCCAGATCTTCACTCTTTGAATCTGGGATAAACACACATACTTCAAAATTACATGGAGGTTTTTTCTGGCTATAAACCCAGGTAGAATATACAGAGCATTTTCTTCACTGTGTTGGAGAACGTGTCAGCCACCATTTCATATAAAAGGCTAGAAATTAAATACTTTAGGATTTAAAAACCCATGTTCTTTGTTCCAACCACATGTCCCTATGGTGTATGTGAACAGAGCTGTAGACACTGGTACAGGCATGAGCTGGTTGTGTGGATCAGTGTCCTGTGTCTGATGTAACAAATAATCCCAAATTGGGTGGCTTAAAATTTCAGTAATTTATTCTTTCATGGTTCTGGAGGCCAAAATTCCAAGAACGAGATGTTTTGGGCCATGTTCCCTCAGAAACCTGCTGGACTTAATCCATCTCCATCTATTCTGGACCCTGCTGATGGTCAGTGTTCCTGGGTTGTGGCTGCATGACCCAGTCTCAGCTTCTGTCTTATCTGGATTTCTCCTCTTCCTTCTGTGTGTTGTCCCTGCATTTCCCTTAGAAGGAAAGTTGATGTTGGGTTTAGGACCCACTTGAGTAACCTGGGACAATTATATCAATAGATTATATGAAGATAATATGAAGAGAGCATTATGAATAGACCATTCTCTATATCTGCAAATCCTCTTATTCCAAATAAATTCACATTTACTGGTTTCAAGGGGGGTTAGGATATAAACATACATTTTGGATCTGAAGACCATAGAATGTGTTCAAATAAATTTTTTGTACAAAAGCAAGCTTGGGTGGGAGATAGCCAATGCAATGGGGTGGGAGACAACCAGTAAATAAGAATAAAATCATGTCTACCCCTTAAAGTAAAAGTAAACAATCAGTGTACATGTTTAAGTTTTCATTTTACCTGTCACATCTCAGCATTTGCTAAGTTACCTGCTCTTTTGGGCCGGTGGGTGCAGGTGCATCTTCTCCCACTTACTGGTGTGGATGTTTCAGCTCCTGCTACAGGATGTTGGGTAGCTCTGTGCATGCTGTGAGTTGGCTGAGGGACTCTGCTCCTGGGTCTCATTTGCAGGCAGCCAGAGTTGGCTTTTTCACCTGAAATGGATGAGGCTTTAGAGATCAATCAAAATATTGAAGTCCTCCTAAGGGCTTGGCTCAGAAATGGCCTTCTGGCACCACTACCCACATTCCATTAAAGAAAGCAGGGTACAGACACCCATACACTGTCATGGCATGAACCACTGTGCATCATGGAGAATGAATAACCAATTCCACACTGTTTGCATGCTGTATTAGCACTTATTATTTATAACTGATTCCTTTTAGTGGAATCACAGCCACTTATACTTGGCATAAAGTCCTATTTGACCAACCTGCATGCTCACTCTATAAAATTTCCAGTTACTGTCAGTGGGAAAATGAAATGTTTGACTTCCTAATGCTATGGAACCGATCATCCCAGCATGTAGAGGCTTAAACCAATAAGCAGTCATTTCTGGGCCAGCTGTGTGGGTTTTATGGTCTTGGCTGAAGTCATTGTGCATTTGGAGTCATTTTTGATCATCCAGGTGGTGTTTGCTCATTTTCATGGCTCAAATGGCCATGAGGATGCCCATTGCAGGGAAGCATGTTGCCAAGAGTGAGAGGAAGGACACACATGAGTTCTGGTCTGGGAAATGATAATTATTATTCCTTCTTTTGTGCAAAGGAAGCCACTAGGCCATACACATTAACTCTTGGTGGAAGTAGCCACAAAGTCACAGAGCAATGGTGTGGGTAAAGGGGGGGTGAATGATTATGCCCATTCTTGGAGACTGAGGACGCAGAAATCATTGAACAGTCATCACAAAGGTGGAAACATACTTGGACACTGAAAATATCATGTATTTATAGTTAATTCTCTCTGTGTGGTTGTGAGATTTCCTCTACTACTTTGGAGGGTGCAGATGAAGGCACAGAGAACGTGGAGAATTGGAATTCACCAATGCAGAATTTCTGCCGGGAGGGAAAAGTGAAGAGAGAGAGGACAAGGATGCTGAGGGTCAATGCAAGAGGCTGATTATCACTGACCATGGGATTACTGCTTGGATGAAAGAAAGGGAGGGAGGTGTGTAGGAAGGGGCAGAAGGAAGGAGGAAAGGAAAGGCATAAACAAAGGCAGCCAGAAGTAATAAAGAAGGGAAGTAAGTAAGGGGGGAAGGAAGAAAAGATAGAAGGAAATAAAGAAGGGAGGATAGAAGGAAAAGAAGTGTAGGAAGAAAGAGAAATGAATGTATTACAGGGGAAAAGAAGAGAATAAAGGAGGTGCATGATAATGTACTTTGGAGTCCTCTGGGTTGGAAAGATCTTGGAGAGAAGGTTACTTGGAACTTATCATCTTACTGCATCCTGACCTCCAATACCCTACTCTCATTGCACAGCCCTCATCTGTTGTCCTCCTATCTGTAGACACTAGTGTCCATCGGAATTTGTCTTCCTTTTTCCTCACTCCATCATCTCCTCCTTATTTCCTCAGCTTCTCTCTTGTCCCACAAACCTTGTCAGGCGCTAATCATGTCAACTTACCATCAAAATATTTCTATGTTCCCTAGAAGCTGTGCTCAATTGGTTTACCAATTTTCATCTTTAATAGAACCATACTGCATATCTGCTGAGAAATTATTTCTTTAAAGATAGTTGTCCCTTATTCTGTTCAAGATGGATCTGAATCCTAATGCTTTAGAAACTACTGATCCCGCCACAATGCTTAGAAATCTTCGACCTTTATTCAGTCTTCCAGCCTTGCTTGTATCTTTAACAATACACCAACCTGTAACTGTCCACATCACTAAAGATCTGCTAATAGTGAATTCCCATAGCCATTTATTTAACTATTGAGTGACATTTCACTTCTAAATGTTTTTTTCACAAAACTTTTACTCCTTTGATTCAGTGCCCCCACAGTCCCTGTCTTTCCACCAACACTGATATTTGTCATTATACACCCTCACCTTTTAATGTGTAATAAGTATCATGTGGCTTCTAAATACACTCACAAACTCACACCACTCACTCCCATGTACACACTAACACATACACTTGTGCATAACAGTCTTGCCCTGCATGTTATCTAGAGTGTGGGAAGTGAGTTTGAGGCTTTTCAACACACATCCATGGTGTTAAACTCCAACAATTTGAACATTTTCATTACCCCACAAAATAAAAATAAGACTAAAATTTAAAGTAAAATGAACACAACATTCCATCCCCCAACCTCCCTTATTATTAATTTAATTTTTGTCCCCATTTTTCTACTTATCTGTCCATACACTAGATAAAGGGAGGGTGAGACACAAGGTTTTCACAATCACACAGTCACACCATGTAAGCTACATAGTTATACAATCACCTCCAAGAATCCAGGCTACTGGGTTGCAGTTCAACAGTTTCAGGTATTTCCTTCAAGTTAACCAATACACTAAAAACTGAAACAGGATATTTATATGATGCATAAGAATAACCTTCAGTAACCTCTCAACTCCATTTGATACATCTCAGCCACTGAAGTTTATTTTGCTTCATTTTTCTTCCCTGTTTTTGTCAGGAAGACTTTCTCAATCCCACAATGCTGGAACTAGGCTCATCCCCAGGAACCATGTTCCATATTCCCAGGGAGATTTACACCCCTGGAAGTCATGTCCCACATAGAGGGGAGGGCAGTGAGTTTTATCCATATTAGTAAACTTCTTTGAGGTCTTGTAATTTTTAAAGGTATTTCTTCCAGGGTGGTATGAAATCCTGAAAAAAAATCCTCTATTATAATAAAGCAGACAGCACATGATTTTAGAATCCTATGCAAACCTTTTGTAAGTAGTAGAATTGAAAGTCTTGTAAACTGTGTCAAGAATAGTGAATTTAGTTAGAGATGGTAGTCTATTTCAGGAAAGGAAAGCCCAAACAAAAACAGTGTCTTACAGAAATTAAGGCTTTATGAATTCATACATGTGCTGGTTTGAAACTCATGTACCCAGAAAATGCTATTTTTATATGCAAATGACCTCTCTCTAGGGGCATAGCTTCCCAAGAGGAAAGAAGTGGGGCCCAGCTTGACTACCTGCCTTCAATTCAGAACCAGACCCCAGAGCCTGGGGGGAAAACAGCCCTGGGCCACACCTCCTTACACCAATCTGACAGGCTGACAGGTGCCACCTGCTGGGCAGAAAAGCACAGGGTCAATCCTCTAAGACTACCATCAGGGAAACTGGATACTGAATATTTCCTCTTTCTTGGACCTGAGCCTGCTGTCATCTGGGAAAACCTGACTGGGGTGGTCTAGGAGGTCAGAAGCCTAGACAACAGAAAACTACAACCTACCCTAAGAAAAATGAAGTTATGGCCCAGTCAAAGGAACAAACTTACACTTCAACTGAGATACAGGAATTTTAACAACTAAATCATGTTTCAATTCAAAAAGTTTAGAGGAGATACAGCAAAAGAGATAAAGGCTATAAAGAAAACACTGGGCATACATAGGACAGAAATTGAAAGTTTGAAAAAACAACTTTCAGAATCCATGGAAATGAAAGGCACAACACAAGAGATGAAAGAAACCATGGAAACATACAAAAGCAGATCTAAAGAGGCAGAAGAAAACACCCAGGAACTGGAGAACAAGGCACCTGAAAGCCTACATACAAAAGAGCAGATAGAGAAAAGAATGGAAAAATATGAGCAATGTCTCCAGGAACTTAAGAACAAAACAAAATACAAGAATGTACTTATCACTGGAGTCCCAGAAGGAAAAGAAAAGGGAAAAGGGGCAGAAACAATAATAGAGGAAATTGTCAGTGAAAATTTCCCATCTCTTATGAAAGACATAAAATTACAGATCCAAAAAATGGAGCATACTCCAAACAATAGATCTGAATAAATCTCTGCCAAGACAATTAACAGATTATCAAACATCAAAGACAAAGCAAGAGTCTTGAAAGCAGCAAGAGAAAAGTGATCCATCACACATAAAGGAAGCTTGATAAGACTGTGTGCAGATTTCTCAGTAGAAAGCATGGAGGCAAGAAGGAAGTAGTGTTACATACTTAAGATATTGAAAGAGAAAAACCATCAACCAAGAATCCTATATCTGGCAAAACTGTACTTAAAATATGAGGGACAGTTTGTGAACAAGATACTTGCTGTACAGGAAATCTTAAAGGGGAGAACTACAGGCACAAAAATACTAGAGAGAAGTTTGGAACACAATTTTGGATGATTGTAGCATAGCAATGTAAGTACATTGAACAAAGATGACCGTATGGTTGAAAGTGGAAGTTTAGGAGCATTTGGGACACAAGAAGGAAATAAGAAAGATAAAGAGTGGGAACATATAACTTGGTGAAACCTAGAGTGTTCAACAATTGTGCTAAAACGTACAAATTTGTTTTTTCATGAGGGAGAACAAATGAATGTCAACCTTGCAAGGTGTTAAAAATAGTTTACAATCAGTGTAAACTAGAGACTGTAATTAACAGAATCATTGTATTATGCTTCCTTTAATGTAATAAAGGCAATATACCAAGGTAAATGCAGATAAGAGGGGGGCAAAGCGGAGGGGTGTGAGACTCTTGGCATTGGTGGTGTTGTCTGACTCTTTATTCTACTTTGATTTAAAATTATCTTTCCTTTTGCTGCTTCCTACCTGTCATGTTTTTTTTCTTTCTTTTCTCTTTTTCCTTTGCCTCTCTACCTTCTTTGACTCTTCCTCCTGCTTTGTGGAAGAAATGTAGATGTCCTTATATAGATAGTGGTGAAGGTGGTGAACACATAAATACATGGCTATGCAGGGAACCATTGACTGTTTACTTAGGATGGAATGTATGGCCTGTGAAAAAAACCATCTGAAAAAATAATGGGTTGATGATGAAACCTGGAGGGCAACATACTGAATGAAATAAGCCAGATACATGAGGACAAATATTGCAGGGTCTCACTGATAGGAACCAATTATAATATGTAAACACATGGACATGAAATATAAATTACCAAGATATAGAATGAGGCTAAAGAATGGGAGGAGTTGCTTAGTATGAGCAGAATGTTCAACTAGGATGAACTTAAATGTTTGGAAATGAACAGAGGTGATGGTAGCACGTTGTGAGTATAGCTAACATGCTGATTGATTCATGAATGTGGTGGAAAGGGGAAGCTCAGAGTCATGTATATCACCAGAAGGAAAGTTGGAGGTTAAAAGATGGGAATGTATAAAACAGTAAACCTTGTGGTGGGCAATGTCTGAGATTAACTGTACAAATATTAGAAATCTCTTTCATGAACCAGAACAAATGTATGACACCACAACTAGAAGTTAATAATAAAGGGGCATATAGGAAAAATATATACCTATTGCAAATGATATACTACAGTTAGTAGTATTTCAAAGTTCTTTCATAAACAGTAGCAAATGTACTCTACCAATACTATGAGTGAACAATGAAGGGGGGTTGGTTAGGGATATGGGAGGAATTGAGCTTCCTTTTCATTTTTTTCCTTCTTTGTCTTTATTTATTTTCTGGAGTAATGAAAATGTTCTAAAAATTGAACAAAAATTAATTGTGGTAATAGATGCACAGCTGTTTGATGGTACTGGGGATAATTGATTGCACAGTTTGGGTCTTTGGATAATCGTATGGTATGTGAATAATCACAATTTAAAAAGGAAAAAATGTCTGGGAAATAGGGATTTATTATCAAACGATTCTACCTATCAAAGAATACTAAACTAATTGCAAGTATTAAACATTGGACACTTAGAAAAAACAGGAATTCAACTCACTTTAAAAAGATACATCAACCTTATACCCATATTAGTCAAGAATGTTATGAATTGTATTATTTAGAACCTAGAGTATGTGAAGAAAGAGATTATCTTATTTGCAAAGTAATTAATCTATATCAATCTTATGACAATAAAAATGGGAGTAAATGTCCAGTAACTGGAAAAAAATTACATCTCCTCACATAGAATTCATTATTTGAAGAATGGCCATTATGTAGTTATGTCAGATACTATAGACTGTAGTATACCTCCATATCAACACCAAATTGTCACTGTCAATAATACAGTAGAATGCTTTGAGAAAATATTAAAGAGACCTTTGCCTAAAGAGCATACTGTTGTATTGGGTAACATTCAAATACCAAAAATACAACCATGCAAAATACCCCTAATTGGAATTTTAGCTAAGCTGAAGATAACTGAAGTTAAGGTCCCTGACACATAGGCTAGCATTGAAGAGCAGATAGAACATATGCATTCTGACCTTCTCAGATTGGATTTACATGAAGGGGACACTCCAGAGTAGAACAAGCAACTAGGAGAATAATTGGAGGACATCTGTCCTGCTACTGCCTCAGCCACTAAAACAATATGCAGTTTTGTGAGTACTGTTACCAAAGGCACCTCTGGTGGAATAATTGATATATTAACTTATGTTAATCACATAGTCATCCTAATAATTATTTTACTTATAGCATTTATTTTCAGGGTTCTGACATGGCTTTCATAATCTCTGAAATAAAAGTAACAGTAAATGAACATGGAGAGAGAAATGGAAATACTGCTGTTTTACAGCATCTCTGTAAAACCTTACTACAAGGCCTTAGTAAAGAAGAATGTAAGTGGAAACTTCAATGCTCTGTTAACTCTGTACACTCCTCATACTGTTGGGAATTTAATATATCACTTTGATAGTATCTTTATTGTAACTGAGACTAACAAACTTAATCTGAAATACATTTGTAAAATACATGCAGAAGGTTTCCTGGATAGACAATATCTGTTCTATAATACCAGTTCAACTTCTGAGTACTTCCAATAAAAAAGGAGTATAGCACCCAGGTTACAATTAAAAAATTAAAGAGATATTTAATAAATTGTCATGATGTATGCTTTGCCTTGTCATGACCCATTCCTTCTAGTAAGAGCTCTAGGAGATAGGAGAATACCCAACCAGGCATAGAGCTTTGCAAATGAGCATGACTGGCACCTGATATTGAGCCCATATATCCCGGCAACAACTGTTTCTTCTGCTGAGTAAGCTACCTCATCTACTGAGAATTCTGATCTGCCAGAACACATATGCAGCCAGGAAGGAGATTTTGTACCCATATCCATGGAGGAGATCTTCCAGGATGATGATCTCAACAGCCTTCAAGTCACGGGCTCAGGGAAGCGACAATGACTTTGACCCACATGGAGCTTTGATTCTTCTTTGCTGTAAAAATGCCACCTCATGTAGTGGTCAGTTTAAATCTAAATGTAATCCTAAACAATGATTTGCTGGATACTATAATTACTGGTTTTACAATTTCTTTAAAGAGGGTAACAAAGCAATTATATGGTATTTGGATTTTGATTGCCCTGCATTAGAAAAACCAGTATCAGAATACTGTAAATATCCTATAGATTTTAAGCCAGGTATAAGAACTCTCAGTAGAGCTTTGCAAACATTCAAAGCAAAGTCTCAGAAAATACTGTGGTTACACTTCTTTGATCTTAAATCACTCATGGATTAGGACACTTCATGAATAATTCATGTTTCAGGATGCTTTGTTTATCACTCATAGTTTAAATATAAAAATAGAATATGATTTGAATTAATGTAAATCAAAATGCTATAAACTCTCAATAACTCAAACAAGGGGGAGTTCTCTGATCTCATGTCCAGTTGTGTTTGGAGAAGATGGGGGCTCCCAGGCTTGGTAATGAATCAATTAATTTTTACTTCATAAACTTTTTCCTTTTACCTTAATTTCTCCTTCAGTAAAAATGTGTTGAAGTTGAAGTATTTTCTTGAGTGCTCTTGTCTGTTGCTGTACTCTTGAGTGGGAGGTTACTTTATGAAGCCCAAACTCATTGAATCACAACCTGATAATGCTTAGGCCTTTTATAATAGAGGTGTAAATAGATGAATGTGGGACACCTGCTTTTTGCCCACGCACCCCCTTGATTTCCATGGAGGGAGAGTAAATACAGTCAATACTCAGTGTGCTCCCACCTGGGGTCCCTCATGGGAGTTTCCAGCCATGTACCTATGGAGGATTCTCAGTTAATTGTTAAGGTGGATTCACCGGAGTGAAAATCTGCTACTCACTTTCTTGCCCAGTGGCTGTCTCACTGCTGCCAGCCCCAGGAGGGGGTCCCAATCAACAAATTTACCCCATCCCTCAAGGTGCAATCTTTCCATCTTTCCTTCAGTGTCCCCACCAGTTACTATAGGAATCCTTCTATGGTCACTCACACCCTAAAACCACAGTCCTAAGCATCCTCTGGCTCCTACCTAGTTTCCTTCATATAGGAGAAACCCTATCTGCCTCACCCTCTATGCCATCTTCCCAGAAGTACTGCATGTCTTTCTTTCTTTCTTTTTTACTTAGCATGGTGTCTGTGAGATTAATATATGTTGTTGCATATACCAGTGTTTTACTCCTTTTTGTTGCTGTATGGGATACCATGCCAGCTTAGATGTGTTATGTACCTCCAAACACCATGTTCTTTGAGGGAATCCTGTTGGGGGCAGATGTATTAGTGTTGATTAGGTTGAAATCCTTTGATTGTTTCCATGGAAATGTGACTCAGTCAACTGTGGGTGAGGACTTTGATTGGGTAATCTTCATGGAGGTGTTACCCCACCCATTCAGGGTTGGTCTTAATTGAATCACTGGAGTCCTATAAAAGTGTTCACAGACAGAAGAAGTAGGTGCTGCAGCCAAGAGAGACACAGGAAACAAGAGTTGAGCTGGAACACAACCTGGGATCAGCAGACACCAGCCATGTGTCTTCCCAGCTAATAGAGGTTCTCTGGATGCCATTGGCCTTCCTTTGATGAAGATATACTTGTGCTGATACCTTAATTTGGACATTTTCATGGCCTTCAGACTGTAACTTGATAATCAAATAAACCCCCTTTATAAAAGCCAATCCATTTCCGATATTTTGCATACTGGCAGCATTAGCAAACGGGAACAGATACCACTATTTGAATATACCAGAATGAGAAAAAAAAGATTCTTCTGTTTATGGACATTTGGGTTCTTATCAAGTTTTGCTACTTTGAATAAAACTGCCATTTATGTTCTTGTACAAGTCTTGCTTGGACATAACACTCATTTCTCTTTGGTATAAATCTAGAAGTGGAATTGATGAGTCATTGGATAGGCCCATCATTAGTGTTAGTTGATACCACCAGTTTTCAAAAACAGTTGAAACGATATAAACTTCTACCATCAATGAAGGAATAATCCATTTTCTCCACATCCATGCAAACACATGGCCTTGTCAGTCAGTATAATTTTAGCTATATTCATGTGGATGTGTAGAGGTTTCTCATTAGGTTTTAATTTGCCTTTTCCCAATGAGGAATGATGTTGATAGTTGCAAATGTAGCCACAATAATTCCATCTCTCTCTTTACATCACTTTGCAGTGTGACTATGTGCTCTTCTTCTCAAGAGGTGGATTTTATTTCTTCACCCCTTGGATATGATCTTGATCATTTGTCTTGTTTTGGCCATTGGATCATGACACAACAGAGGCCTGAAAAGGGTGTTTGCCCTCTTTTAGCTGTGGTTAGGCCTTGAGAGCAAGATGTGAAGAAGCCTGGGCTAGCATCAAGGATGAGAGACCACATGGAAAGAGAGAGGCCTCCTGATGGGGTGTCAGAGATGCAATTGAGGCCATCTTTGACCATCCAGCCCAAGGCAAGCTGCCAGACGCCTGAAGCTGCAAAAGCCACCCTAAGTGAGACTACCAGGTTGCCCAGCTGAGTTCAGCCCAAATTGCTGACACAGGATTATGAGCACACAAAATATTTTAAGCCATAAAGTCTTGGGGTGTTTTTTAATGCAGCAATAGATAACTGACACAGGAGTGAGTATCAGAAGTAGTGTGCTGCTATAACAAAAACTTAAAAAGTAGCATTGACTTTAGAACTGGGCAGTAAGAATACAGCTATAAAAGGGATGAGAATATCATAAATAGAGGTTATAAAAAATACTACCCAGGTTATGCTGTGGTGGAGCCATTGGAAAAAACATCTGTGATAACTTAGAAGAAAGCACATGGTCTTAATGAGCTTGCAGATTCAGTGGAAGAGGGTGGGTTTTCTCGTTTCTGTTCCCATCACCATTTTTTTATGAAAACCTAGTAGAGGTCCCTGGAGAAGAGCTTGCAAGTGGGTGAGAACTCACCTTTTTTCTGAGGCTGCTGTGGGTTCCCCAGCCTTACACCAGGCAACACTTGGCTTTTAGCACATTTTAAAAATAATTTTGAATTCTTATCCCATCTCCACCCTTTCCATCACTGCAGGCAAGCCAGTGTTCATGGCTGTCTGCCTAGAACCCAGGCTAGTTAGCTGCCTCCCATAAGTTCTCCGATAAATTCAAGAAAACTTAGATTTGGTCAGTTGTCCAGCTTTTTCTTGTCATGTGGTGGCAGCTGTACCTAGCAATTTTTTCCCATCCAAGGCAGGAGCCAGAAGTTTGGCAGCAGGCTTCTTTATGTCCTAGGTCACCTGGGTTTTGTTATTGTTTTTGGAACTTTATCTTCCTCTTTTCTGCAGTCTCCTTGAGATCAGCAAATCAAGCTTGTTCAAGTGTGATTTTCTTTAGGCTTAGCACTGTGCTGGTCAGAAAACATTTTCAACACACTTGTTAAATGAGACTATGATTTCCTGTTGGGGCCAGTGCTCTGAGGCAGAGTGAGCCTGAGCTCACTGGGCTGCCTGGAGGTCTGTGGGCTGCTTCCTCCCACTCATCTAGGGCCAACAGTGCTACTTCTGAAATCCACCACACCCCAGCAAGGTTTTATTTATAGTGAAGAGAGCACAGTGCCTGGCATTCTTGAAGAGTTTAATAGGTAATCAATGTTCCCAGATGTATTAGGTTTCTCTAGGGAAACAGAATCAACAAGAGATATCTATAAATATAAGATTTATAAAAGTGTCTCATGGAACTGTGGGTATGCATGAATCCAAATTCCATAGGGCAGGCAGCAAACTGGCAACTCCAATTATGTTTGATGAACTCCTCAGGCACTGAACTAGCAACTTTGATGAACTCCTCAGGAAATGCTTTGCTGGTCAGCCAAAGAAGAAGAAGGTCCTCTGTCTCACTCAAAAGTCTTCAGCTGATTGGATTAAATCCAGCTGATTGCATTCTTTCATTGTGGAGGACATGCCCTTCATTGATGTCATCAGTCACAGATGCAGCCAATTGATTGATGATTTAACAAACCAGCCTTCTGGTTTATCAAGCAGCCATAAACATCCTTGGAGTAATGGTTAGTCCAGTGCTTGCTTGGCCAGACACCTGGGTACCATTGCCTGACCAAGTTGACACATGAACCTAACCATCTAACCAGGCAACTGGGTCAACCTCAGGCTGGGCTCTTAGATTCTGGGGGAGGAAAAAAAGGGTGTATATGGGCATCACAGGTTACCTTAGCAGACTGATTCAGTGTCAAACCTTGTCCCAAAAGAGAAACTTCTAGAATATGAACTGGTGGTAGGGTATGCATCAGGTAGCAGCCAAGGTACACTCTGGATAGCAGGATAATAGGTGCTTTCTGAAGCCCTTCTTGTGCTACTATGGGTATTCCTTTTTTTCCCAAGAAAAGCACTAAAACTATGCTGATTGGAAAAAGTCATTGGTTGGTCCATCTCATTAGATTAGGTGGAGCCATCAGGCCAAATGCAGCATGGTTGCTGGTTCCCTGCAGTGAGTGGCACTGTGGGGGTCTGGATGCAAGAGGCCTACAGGTGGGTATTTCTTACCAGCTCTATGCTTGGGGAATGAGTCTTGGATGGGAGTCCTGTGTTTCCCACAGTGGGATATCAGGAAAAGAACAGGTCTTTAACTGGAAAAAAGTAGGCACCACGGTCAGTCTGCCTGAGACTTTGCCAACTATAAATTCAAATTTACTTTCTTTTTCTTGCCACCTTCTTACTCCAATTTCTCTAATTCTCCAAAACTCCTAGATGCTAGACTACATACTGGTTATCAGGGATGTTCAGATCCTGGGAATCCTAATCCATGTCTACCAAAATCCTACTGCCTTGCCCCTGGACTCCTGGTTCACAGATTCCAATGTAGGGAGAATCCCAGCCCCTGCCAATTTTCCAATAATCATTATGTCTCAGGGACTTGGATGCTTTTGGTTCAGGCTCCTTCTGCAGGACTTCTTGCTTGAGATGCCTGGAATATCTGACTTCTGGTTTGGGGATGGCAGCAATTCCAGGAATACTCAGAAAAAAGATGATTGAGGCTGTGTTTCCTCCACATCAGCTCCATGACAGCCAAACCCAGTGAATGTGGGAGGTGGGTGCTACTCTTCCAGCCACCTGCTGCTGCAGAGTAACTGAGAAGCTCCTCCTTCTTTGCTGTCTGGATGCCTGTTTAATCTCCCTATAGGAATAGACTTGGCTGAGGAGTTCCCAAATTGCAGAGGTGGACCTCAACTTTAGAGCCTTTTTCCCCTGTAGGGAGCAGCCTGGGGCATGTGCTGAGCTCCACCAACTTGTCCCCTCCAGACACTTCCCATGGATCCTAGACTGTGAAACACTCCTCCCTTGACAAAAATTCTTTCTTGGGTCCCCGTTGTTCTCAGGATAAAGTTCACATTCCCTAGCCTTAAATGAAATAAACTCATCACAAAAGGACCAGTATAGTATGATTCTACTTATATGAAATATCTAGAATAAGGATATTCATAGACAGAAGTAGATTAGAGGTTACAGGGGACCAGATAGAGGAGAAATGGGAAGTTAATAGGTACAAAGTTTCTGTTTGGGGTGGTGAAAAGGCATAATGGGTGGTGGTGATGGTAGTTCAACACTGTAAATGCAATCAATGGCATTGAATTTTACATTTAAAACAGCTAAAATGGCAAATTATATATATATATATATATATATATATATATATATATATATAACCATAATAAACTTAAAAGGAAAAATTCCCTAGCCAGGTTAAGAATTGTAGAGTCATGTGGACCCAGTTACCTCTCTGGAAGAAAGCCCACCTATCCCCATAGTGCCTAATGCCTTCATCTCTTAGGTTTTGTCTTATAAATAATAACAAAGATGACCATCTCCCACAAGCTGCCAGTCACAGAGCTAGGCTTTCTATACACATTAGTTTATTTCGCATTTTCTGCTTTCCTTTGCATTCACTCTGGTTTACTAGTTGGGCAGGAAAGCTTCTTTAGTGGGAAGAGCACAGGATTTGCCCATGAAGAATCCAGAGCCAGATTCTTGGCCCTGCTAGTTACTAGGCAATTTCCTCAAGCTTTCTGTGGCAAGTACACTCATTCACTGACCAGTGGGTTAAGGCTCATTTCGAAAAGTTGCAGCAACCCTGTATGTCCTAGTTTGCTAATGCTGCAGAATGCAAAACACCAGAGATGGATAGGCTTTCATAAAATGGGGGTTTATTTCACTACACAGTTACAGTCTTAAGGCCACAAAGCATCCAAGGTAACACCTCAGCAATTGGGTACCTTCACCGGAGGATGGCCAACGGCGTCCGGAAAACCTCTGTTAGCTGGGAAGGCAGCTGGCGTCTGCTCCAAAGCTCCGGCCTCAAAACGACTTTCTCCCAGGACGTTCCTCTCTAGCAAGCTTGCTCCTCTTCACAACATCACTCCCAGCTGCACTCTTTTTTCTCTCTCTCTGCTCGCATTTTACTATAAGCTGCAAGGAGAAGCCAGGATACGTCCTCCACACGCAGTCTGGAGATCTCCTCAGCTAAGTATTCCAGGTTGTTGCTTCCAGATTCTTCCTTCCATCTGACACCAGGACTCAATTTTGCCAAATTCTGTGCCACTTTAAAACAAGGATCACCTTTCTTCCAGTTTGCAACAACGCATTCATCATTTCTGCTCAAGTCCTCATCAGAAGTATCTTTAGAGTCCGCATTTCCACAAACAGTCTCTTTAAAGCAGTTTTGGCCTTTTCTATCAAGCTCCTCACAAGTCTTCCAGAAACTCCCCCTTATCCATTTAAAAAGCCGTTCCAACATGTTTGGTATTTGCAAACTCAGCAGCAAAAGCACCCCACTCTCGGTACCAAAATCTGTCCTAGTTTGCTAATGCTGCAGAATGCAAAACACCAGAGATGGATAGGCTTTTATAAAACGGGGGTTTATTTAGCTACACAGTTACAGTCTTAAGGCCCCAAAGCGTCCAAGGTAACACCTCAGCAATAGGGTACCTTCACCGGAGGATGGCCAGTGGCATCCGGAAAACCTCTGCTAGCTGGGAAGGCAGCCGGCATCTGCTCCAAAGCTCCGGCCTCAAAACGGCTTTCTCCCAGGACGTTCCTCTCTAGCAAGCTTGCTCCTCTTCAAAACATCACTCCCAGCTGCACTCCGTTAGTTTCCTCTCTCTGAGTCAGCTCATTTATATGGCTCCACTGATCAAGGCCCACCCTGAATGGGTGGGGCCACGCCTCCATGGGAACATCTCATCAAAATTATCACCAACAGCTGGGTGGGGCACATTCCAAGCAAATCCAACCAGCACCAAAAACGTTTGCCCCACACAAGACCACAAAGATAATGGCATTTGGGGGACACAATACACTCAAACTGGCACACTGTATTTATCCAACCATGGCTTCCTTTTGGAGTCACAATCACATCCTTTTCTCCCTTATCAATAGGAAATCTGAACTATGGCATAAGCTTGCTGTACAATCATTGGTTTAAAAATACTGCATTTGATACTAAAACAAGGGGAAGAGAGCATCCATGTAGGTTTCCTTCATCAGTTTATTCTGGGAAGTCACACATTTGACTACATGAAACTAAAAGTCCCCTTTCTACCACAGTTGCACCCACATATCATTACTGTTAATTACACTCACTACAATGTTTTACCATCACCTCCATCCATTTCCAATCAACCTTATTACATATTCTGTACAATTAAGCATCAGCTTCCCACTCTCTGCCCTCATTCTATCTTCTGGTGACTTATGTTCTAGATATTAACATGATTAATTTGCTAGTTACATTTTGTTCATATTAGTGAGGTCATACAATATTTGTCCTTTTGTGGCTGGCTTATTTCACTCAACATAATGTCCTCAAGGTTCATCCTTGTAGTCAGATGCACCATGACTTCACTTCTTCTTACAAGTGGATTAACACTCATCTTGAAAACTTGTATTCCAGCATGTATATGTACCACATTTTGTTTATCCATTCATCAGTTGATGGACACCTGGGTTGTTTCCATCTTTTGGCAATTGTCAAAAGTGCTGCTATGAATATCAGTGTGTAAATGTTCACATCCTTGCTTTCAGTTCTTCTGAGTATATACCTACTAGCAGAATTGCCAGATGATATGGCAGTTCTATTCTTAGGTTCCTGAGGAACTGCCAAACTGTCTTCCATGCAGCTGCACCATTTTACATTCCCACCAACAATGAATAAGTGTTCCTATGTCTCCACATCCTCTCTAACACTTGCAGTTTTCTGTTACTTTCTTAATAGTGGCCATTCTAGTAGGTGTGAAATGATGTATCACTGTAGTTTTCATTTGCATTTTCCCTAAGAGCTAGTGATGTTGAACATCTTTTCATATGCTTTTTTTTTTTACTTCTCACCATATTTTATTATCTTTAATCTTTTAGCATTTATTAAGTATTTTATAAGCACTTTAAACCCACATTGGTGACTGTACTATTGTACAAACATTTATAATGGTTAGCAATAAAATTCCCTTTTCCTTATATTAACAGTCTTATAAACTATAAATTACCCCCTTCAGATTCACATTATTCTTGAATAAGCTGTATGAGAATAAAGTTTGTAAATTATCATGTAGCAATTAGGTGACCTAGTCAAATTGTCAAGAAACAAGTACAACTTTAACAGATACTAAACAATATAAAATATTAACTATTCCGAATTTTTTTAAAACACCTCACAATATGGTAATTTCAATAAAAACCTATCTTAAAAGAAAAAAACCTCAAAACATAGATAACTTCAATAGGAATTACAAACATTCCCTGTTAGTATTTTATTAAACACAAACCTAATGAACAAAAATACAGAAGCCTAAATTTTCACGTAATCTCAAGACACTACATTTGTTATAGTCCTACATTCAACAGTATTTCCCAGAATAACATTAAGAATAAATCAACAAATTTTTTTAGAATAATTCAATTTTGCACAAATATTTAAAAACTGAATTATGGTCCTCAATTTTCCTCTGATTATGAGAAATCACTTCATTACTATCTTTATCAGATAAAAATACTCCAATCACTATCTTCATAAAGGAATCAAACTTTTAACAGGCTGACTGCTGAAACTGATACTACAACCTGATAGAAACAGTCTTCAATAGCCATTTTAACTCCCACCCCACACCACTCCCCAACCTAAGTTCTCTGGAATAACAAAATTATTGGGAGCACAACCGTCAAAAAAGCAAGCCCTTCACTTGACTTTTTCCTTAGTGACTCTTTTCATTATCAACATTTGGCTCAATAAAACCACAACTCTAGAAATTAAGTGTTATTAGTCATTTGACGCAATATTTGATACTGCTTTCTATGCATACCATAACTAAAAGTACATTTTAGAGACAGTTTTAAGTCACATAAATTTCATGTAAGGACCTGGGAGAGTAACTGTAAAATCTTTTAAAGTAAAAGTACCATAAACGTACCCTGAATCCTGAAAGTAATCTAAGATGCTACCAGAGCATTTAAAAAATTCTGTTGAATGGGGAGGTTTTTTTCTTTAAAGTTAAATACATATATAACAAATTCTTCCTATATATGTAGGTGATTATTATTAGTTCACACAAATAGCAGACTGTTCTTTAAGTAAGTCAGAAATCAGAAGAGCTGTTCCATAATTAATTATCCTTTGGTCAGGCAAATCAAGTTCAGCCTTAGTAAAGTTTTCTGATTAATATACCCTCTAAAATTTCCAAATAATCTTTTTTACAAATTATTTTTAACTTAACAGAAAACTATACTAGATTGTATGTTATAAAGCTACTTCCTTGCTAAGATTTATCTTCATTTCAAAATAAAAACTTGGGCAAAATTAGCTATGCACATTAATGTGAAGCTTACATATAATGCAAAGGAATAAACCTCTTCAGATAAATAAAACTTCCTTCAACAACAAAAAAATTTTCCCCACCATTTTTAGGCCATATAGACACCTTAGTATCATCACTCTACCTTTAAACAAAATGCTTACTAAGAAATAATTTTTATTAAGAATAGTCTGTTAACACTTAAGCAATTACATAATTTTAACTATATATTGTCCACTGCTACAATGTACATCACCAAATTTTTGGTGTTTATAATAGAAGCCCTGATAGAGCTAAAATGCTTCAGTCACCCCAGGCCAATACTTAATTCTGCTTTCACAAGCTTTACACATAGGCCTAGTCTCAATTTCTGTGGAAAAAGTAATACTTTGCCTTCTGCAAAAAAAAAAAGTAGGACTCTATCCCCATCCTTGATCAAAACCAGTTTGTTTTACCCGAAACTGCAAAGGTTATTGCCTTTTGATAACCACTATCTTTTGAAGTACAAAGGCCTAACTTTTAGACAACCAAAGCTATACATGGTTAAAATTCTTGGTTTCTGTCTTATTCAGCAAGCTGACTCAGTAAATTTAGTGCAGTGTGTGAAAAAAAAATTAACATTTACCTACAATTTTATACTGGAGTAATCCACTCTCCCCAGCGTTACTGGATATTAGATGGTTGTATTATACTTGACATTCTACACAAGTCAGAGTAAAATTAACGGATACCCATACAAGTCAGAGAATCTGAAACCTAAACAAAGTGAGTAGCAATTCTTGCATCACAATAATGCTTAAGTTTCAAGTGAGAACTGAAGTTTAATCTCTACAATCACCATGTGCTATGCACACAATACCCTTGAACCTATGTGACATTATCATCTGGGATCAAAAACCACTCAATCTCCATTCTACTACATATGACCTGAACATAAAATGCTACTGAATTGCAAATCTCACACCCTATCCTACACCACCCCATCAGGAAAGAAAAAGGCAAATTCAACAAAGATCTATTAAGGGCGCCTTATAAGGTATAGTATGGCACTATTGATTTCAAACTACAAACTTCTAAATGCAGTTCAAAGTTGTAATTAACTCAGTTTAAACATACAAACCTACCTTTGCCCTCAAATGAGCACCATATATGCAGAAAATGATTCTGCTTCTAAAGTTATGCAAATCAGTTCACAACTCACATTTTATAAGAATCTATCAATGCAACCCAGGAAACTAAAAACAATCAGTGAAGATTCTGATGCAATATGCATACGTGCAACACTAATTTTCATTTGAATCTGATCTATACCCTTGATCTACGGCCTAAGCCAAGATTTAATCGAAATATGCTCAACCTCCAAGTGTCTACGTTTTTGTTCATTTAGTAAACCGGATTAACGAGTCAAGTTGAGCCTTAGTAAAGTTTTCCAATTAATACACCCTAATCTAATCTAATCCACTAAAAGTGTTCTGTATTCTCTATCAACGGACAATAACCCCTAAAAGAGAACACAGAGAATGGCTAAGAAACCAATCGGTAGCTTGACACTTGCAACCAGGCAAGAGTTCCGTCTAGCTGCACACACCCTACGTTGAGTACATTCAAGAAACACAAAATACATGATCTAGAAACGAGGGTTAAATGTTACAGCCACTCAAGCTATGGAAATTATTTGCATCCATCTACTCCCACGTTACGAGAATGACAGAAAGGCAAAATAGCAGCAGCCGCAGAAATGGATATAGGTCAAGTCTAAGTCGAATCCATCCTCTTGGTATCTCCTTTTGTTTCTGCTAACGACCTCTTTGATGATGGCTGTCATGTCTGGGAGCCTGTGGCTGAAGGAAAAGGAAGAGAGATGGCAGAAGCTGCTGGTGGCGGGGCTGCTTCTGCAGGATGGAAATGGCTCTGGACTTGGCGGTAGCTGATGCCCCTCGCTCTTCTCCCTCGCCTGAGCCCGGCCTCGCCTCACAGCAGCTCAACTCTCAAACTTCCATCATGGCTGCAGCTTCCGAGAGGAGAGAACTCGCATCTGCTTTTTAGTCATTTGTATATCCTCTTTGGAAAAATGAGTTTTCATATCTGTGCCAGTTTCGATATATTATGTCCTCCCAAAAGCCATGTTCTTTAATGCAGTCTTATGGGGGCAGCTGTATTAGAGTTGATTAGGTTGGAATCTTTTGGTTGAATGTTTCCATGGAGATGAGACTCAATCAACTGTGGAGGAAAACATTTGGTCAAATTATTTCCATGGAGATGTGGATGCCACTCATTCAGGGTGGATTTCGATTTAATCATTGGAGTCCTATAAAAGAGCTCACAATCAGAATGTATTCAGAGCACCTAAGAGGGATATTTTGTAGAGAACCTAGTTGCTGACACTGATACTAACACTTGGAGGTGCTTGGAGATGTTTGGAGATGCTTCAGAGAAGCTAAGAGAGACCCAGAAACATTTTGGAGAAAGCCATTTTGAAATGCAACCTGGGAGCAAAGAAACAGCAGACACCACCTGCATGCCTTCCCAGCAGACATAGCTGTTCCAGATGCCATTGGCCATTCTTCAGTGAAGGTATCTTCTTGTCGATGCCTTAGTTTGGACACTTTTATGGCCTTTGAACTACAAAATTGTACCTGAATAAACCCTGTGTATAAAAGCCAATCCATTTCTGGCATTTTGCATAACAGCAGCATTAGCAAACTGGAACAATGTCTTTTGTCTATTTGTAAAATGAATTGTTTGTCTGTTTATCATTGAGTTGTAGGATTTCTTTATATATCCTGGATATTAAGACCTTAACAGATATGTGGTTTCCAAATATTTTGTCCCATTCAGTAGGCTGTCTTTTCACTCTTGCCAAAGTCCTTTGAAGCATAATAGAATTCAATTTCAAGGAGGTTCCATTTATCTATTTTTTCTTTCGTTGCTTGTGCTTTGGGCATAAGGTTTAAGAAATAACCTCCCAACACAAGACCTGGAAGATGCTTCCCACCATTTTCTCCTAGGAGTTTTACATTTAGGTCTTTGATCCATTGTGAGTTAATTTTTTTGAGTTAATTTTTGTATAAGGCATAAGGTAGGGGTCCACTTTCCTTCTTTTGGATATGGATATCCAGTTTTTCCTGCACCATTTGTTGAAGAGACTTCTCTGTCCCCGTTGGGTGAATTTGGCAGCCTTGTAAAAAATCAATTCGCCGTAGTAGATGGTTGAGTAGAAAAATGGAGACAGTGACTAAATGAAGATTGGGGTGGGATGGGGGATGATTTGGGTGTTCTTTTTTAACTTTTGTTTTTATACTATTTTTATTCTTTATGGTGTAAAGAAAATGTTCAAAAATGGATTAGGGTGATGAAGGTACAACTATATGATGGTACTGTGAACCATTGAGTGTACACCATGAATGACTGTATGGTATGTGAAGATATCTTAATAAAACTGAATAAACATCAATTCATCATAGATATAAGGGTCTATTTCTGAACTCAATTTGATTACAATGGTCAGTATATCTGACCAGTACCACTGTCAGATTTTTTTTTTATCACTTTGGCTTTGGAATATGCTTGTAATTCAATTTGGGTAGAACTGACATCTTGACAATATTTAATCTTCCAATCCATGAATACAGAATATCTTTCCAATTATTTAGGTCTTCTTTGATTTCTTGTAGCAATGATTTGTAGTTTTCAGAATACAGGTTCTTTACATCCTCAGTTAAGTTTATGTCTAGGTATTTGATTCTTTTAGCTGCTACTGTAAATTGATTTTTAAACTTATTTCCTCCTCAGATTGCTCATTACTAGTGTATAGAAACTCTATTGATTTTTATTCTTTTTTGCCTTATTTTTTCTATTAGCTTACTTTTATTTTTTATAGTTATGATTTTTTATGTTAATATTGTATCCTGCCAATTTGCTGAACACATTTACTAGGCCTACTAGCTTTGTTGTAGATTTTTCAGGGCTTTCTAGGTATAGGATCATATCATCTGTAAATAGTAAAAGTTTTACTTCTTTTCTGATTTGAATGCCTTTTATTTCTTTTTCTTGCCTAATTGCTCCAGTGAGAACTTCTAGTACAATGTTGAATAACAGTGTTGTCAGTGGGCAACCTTGTCTTCTTCACAATCTCAACAGGAAACCTTTCTGTCTTTCACAATTGAGTATGATGTTATCTGTAGGATTTTCATATATGCCTTTATCATGTTGAGAAAACTTCCTTCTATTCCTATCTTTTGAAGTGTTTTTATCAGAAGGGATGCTGGATTTCATCAAATGCCTTTTTTCTGCATCAGTTGAGAGGATCATGTGGTTTTCTTTTTTAATTTATTAATTTGGTGTACTACATTGATTTTCTTCTGTTGAACCACCCTTCTATATATACCTTGGAGTAAATCCACTTGATCAGGTTGTATAATTCTTTTAATTGCAGTTGGATTTGATTTGCAAGTATTTTGTTGAGGAATTTTGCATCTATATGCATTAGAGAGATTGGTCTGTAATTTTCCTTTATTTTAGTATCTGTATGGTTTTGGTACTAGGGTAATGTTGACTTCATAGAATGAGTTAGGTAGTGTTCCCTTCTCTTCAATTTTCTGGAGGAATTTGAGCAGGATTGGTATTAATTATTCTTGGGATGATTGGTAGAATTCATCTGTGAAGCCATCTGGACCTGGGCTTTTCTTTGAGGTTTTCAATGACTGTTTCAATCTCTTTTCTTGTGACTTGTTTAAGATCTTTCTTCTTGAATCAGTGTGGGTTGTTTGTGTGTTTCTAGAAAACTGTCTATTTCATCTAAGTTGTCTAGTTTGTTGGCATGCAGTTGTTCATAGTATCCTCTTATGAACTTATTTCTGTGGGGTCAGTAGTAATGTTCCTCCTCTCATTTCTTATTTATTTCCAGCTTCTCTCTTTTTGTCTTTGTCAGTCTAGCTAAGGGTTTGCCAATTTTGTTTACCTTCTCAAAGTACCAAATTTTGGATCCTCTCTCCTGTTTTTTTTTTCTCAATTTCATTTATTTCTGCTATAAACTTTTTTTTCTCTCTTCTTGCTTTGTGATTAGTTTGCTTTTCTTCCTCTAGGTGTGTAGTTAGGTCTTCCATTTTATCTCTTTCTTCCCTTTTTTAATATAAGGATTTAGGGCTATAAATTTCTCTCTCAACATTGCCTTTACTGCATTCCATATGTTTTTATATGTTGTGTTCTCATTTTCATTCATCTTGAGATAGTTAGTGATTTCTCTTGCAATTTCTTCTTTGACCCACAGATTGTTTAAAAGTGTGTTGTTTAACCTCTATAAACTTGTGCATTTTCCAGGCCTCCACCTGTTAATGACCTACAGCTTCATTCCATTATGATCACAGAAGGTGCTTTATATAGTTTCAATATTTTTAAATTTATTGAGACCTGTTTTGTGACCCAGCGTGTGCTCTATCCTGGAGAATGATCTATGAGCACTTGAGAAGAATGAATATCCTGATGTTTCGGCGTGCATTATTTTGTATATGTCTTTTCAGTCTGGTTCATTGATCAAGTTTTTTAAGTTCTCAATTTCCTTATTGATTCTCTGTTTAGATGTTCTATTGATGTGAGTGGTGTATTATAATTCCCTTCAGTTTTGCAGTGTATTTTGGGGCATCCTAGTTAGTTGCATATACATTTATGATTGTTATTTCTTTTTGGTGGATTTCTCATTTTATTAATATATAATTTTCTACTTTGCCTCTTATAACAGGTTTGCATTTAAAATCTATTTTGTCTCATATTAATAAGTAACCCTAGCTTTTCTTTGGATACTGTTTGTATGGGGTACATTTTTCCAGCCTTTCACTTTTAATCTGTTCCCTTGGGTCTGAGGTGATTCTCTTGTAGACAGCATATAGCCTGCTCATATTTTCCTATCCATTCTGACAGTCTGTTTCTTCATTGGGAATTTAATCCACTAACATTCAATTTTATTACTGTAATGGCTGTATTTATTTCAACAATTTTATTTTTTGACTTTTTTTCATTTTACCATGCCATTTATTAAAGGGAAAAAAGAAGATGGTACATTCTGCTTTTTGATTTAGAAGTGATTTAATTGAATATTTTGATTCCTCACTACTTGACAACCACATTTTCCTCCTCAACGCTGGATGGCACTGAGGTGAAAACAGCTTTGTCCTCTGCTTCCCCTTTTTTAGCTTTCTGGAATGTCAGCAGTTAGCATCATCCTGCTCAAACCCTTCCTCTATGAAATTGTAAGAGAGATGGAAGTTCTATTCAAGGCAAGAAGATTCCAACCTCAAACATTTCACTGCATCAGCTTATGTCTACCAGCTGTTCCATCCTTGTGTAGTAAATTATCATCGGAAACAAATGAGGGCAACCGTACTCTCACTACCATAATCACTATTTTTTTATATAAACTTTTATACCCAAGTATAGGCATATAAAACATTTTATAGACAAGTGTTTAGGAATTAAAAACTCAGTAACATCCACAAATATAGTTTCTAGGTTCTCAAATCTATAAAATTGTTTTCAAGAGTGGAAACCTGAACATACCAATCATTAAAAACATGTGAGAATAGTGGATAGCTCCAGAATAGACCATCATGTAATGAAACAAAAACCATTAACTTCATTGTTTCATTATGCTGAATCCTCTAGGAGGCCAGTGAATAGAATAGTCAGGTATTTAGTAAGTAGTGTGGAATTTTACTAGCCAAATTTAGCCTAATAAACCAACAGCTGAACTCAGATAATCCATCTAATCTCATCTATTCAGGAATCTGAAACATTTTCAATTAAACACTACATTTTTCCTGTGGACTTCAACATGTATGGCTGAAACAACACTGTTCCTAAGGTGGTCATTGATTCTGACTTCGGAATTACTTTTTCAACTTCACTATGGCTATCACCTCGATACCAATGAGAAAATTTCTTTTTCAGAACCTCTGTAATGAGGGCAGCAGGGTCAGGAGGGACCACAGGTTTGGGTTTTACATCTTGCTCTGAGCTTTTAACAGATCAAAGTTTTACACTGTTCATATCTTGAAGTATTTCTAAGTATATCTGGTGTGTCAGGTTTCTTTGGAATCATCTAAACCAAAGTCTTTCCAGCCCTGGTTTTTTTCTCTCTTTGTTCTTTAATCAGATCAGTAGCAGATGTACTGTGAATATCTTAAACTATCCCTCATTTTTGAAGGACAGTTTTTGCTGGATAGAGAATTCTTAGCTGTCATTTTTCTCTTTCAGTTTCTGGAATATATCCAACCACTTCTTTCTTACCTCCATGGTTCCTTATATGAACTTGTTTCTTAGTTTTATCAGGCTTCCCTTGTATGTGCTGAATCACTTTTCTCTGCTGCTTTCAGAATTCTATGTTTGGCATTTGACATTCTGCTTAGTATGCATCTTGGAGTAAGTCTATTAGGATTTATTCTCTTTGGAGTATGTTGTGCTTCTTGGACATGGATATCAATGCCTTTCATAAGAGTTCAGAAGTTGTTGGCCATTAGTTTCTCAGATACTCTTTCTGCTGATTTTCCCTTCCTTTCTTCTTCTGGGACACTCATGATGCAAATATTTGTGTGCTTTGATTTGTTCACAGAGACTCTCCTCAGATTTTCCCATTATTTTCTCTCTCTTCTTTTGTCTGTTCAAATTTGGATGCTTTGTCTTCTAGTTCACTGATCCTTATCCTTTTATCTTCCTCTTCAAATCTGCTGTGTGCCTCTAGTGTATTTTTGGGGATTTTCTTTCTTTAATTTAACTTTACTGAGTTGTTCATATACCATACATCATCCAAAGATCCAAACTGCACAATCATTTGCCCATGGTGCCATCAGATAGCTGTGCATCTATCACCACAATTAAATTTTTTTTCAACTTTTAGAACATATTCATTACTCCAGAAAAGAAATAAAGACAAAAAAAGAAAATTCAAATCCTACTATACCCCTAAGCACCATCCCCTCAATTATTGATTCATAATGTTGGTATAGTACATTTGTTACTGTTGATGAAAGAACGTTAAAATACTACTAACGGCGGGGCAAGATGGCAGACTAGTGAGCTGTAAGTTTTAGTTACTCCTCCAGGAAAGTAGGTAAAAAGCCAGGAACTGCGTGGACTGGACACCACAGAGCAATCTGTCTTTGGGCATACTTCATACAACACTCATGAAAACGTGGAACTGCTGAGATCAGCGAAATCTGTAAGTTTTTGCGGCCAGGGGACCCGCGCCCCTCCCTGCCAGGCTCAGTCCCGGGGGAGGAGGGGCTGTCAGCTCCGGGAAGGAGAAGGGAGAACTGCAGTGGCTGCTCTTATCGGAAACTCATTCTACTGATTCAAACTCCAACCATAGATAGACTGAGACCAGACACCAGAGACTCTGAGAGCAGCCAGCCCAGCAGAGAGGAGACAGGCATAGAAAAAAAACAACACGAAAAACTCCAAAATAAAAGCAGAGGATTTTTGGAGTTCTGGTGAACACAGAAAGGGGAAGGGCGGAGCTCAGGCCTTGAGGCGCATATGCAAATCCCGAAGCAAAGCTGATCTCTCTGCCCTGTGGACCTTTCCTTAATGGCCCTGGTTGCTTTGTCTATTAGCATTTCAATAACCCATTAGATCTCTGAGGAGGGCCGTTTTTTTTTTGTTTTTTTTGTTTTTTTTGTTTTTTTTTAAAATCCTTTTTTCTTTTTCTAAAACAATTACTCTAAGAAGCCCAATACAGAAAGCTTCAAAGAATTGCAATTTGGGCACGTCAAGTCAAGAGCAGAACTAAGAGAGCTCTGAGACAAAAGGCAATAATCCAGTGGCTGAGAAAATTCACTAAACAACACAACTTCCCAAGAAAAGGGGGGGTGTCCGCTCACAGCCACCATCCTGGTGGACAGGAAACACTCCTGCCCATCACCAGCCCCATAGCCCAGAGCTGCCCCAGACAACCCAGTGTGACAGAAGTGCTTCAAATAACAGGCACACACCACAAAACTGGGCGTGGACATTAGCCTTCCCTGCAACCTCAGCTGAATGTCCCAGAGCTGGGAAGGTGGAGCAGTGTGAATTAACAAAGCCCCATTCAGCCATCATTTGAGCAGACTGGGAGCCTCCCTACACAGCCCAGCAGCCCAGAACTGCCCTGGGGGGACGGCACTCACCTGTGACATAGCACAGTCATCCCTCAACAGAGGACCCGGGGTGCACGGCCTGGAAGAGGGGCCCACTTGCAAGTCTCAGGAGCCATACGCCAATACCAAAGACTTGTGGGTCAGTGGCAGAGACAAACTGTGGCAGGACTGAACTGAAGGATTAGACTATTGCAGCAGCTTTAAAACCCTAGGATCATCAGGGAGATTTGATTGTTAGGGCCACCCCCCCTCCCCGACTGCCCAGAAACACGCCCCACATACAGGGCAGGCAACACCAACTACACATGCAAGCTTGGTACACCAATTGGGCCCCACAAGACTCACTCCCCCACTCACCAAAAAGGCTAAGCAGGGGAGAACTGGCTTGTGGAGAACAGGTGGCTCGTGGACACCACCTGCTGGTTAGTTAGAGAAAGTGTACTCTATGAAGCTGTAGATCTGATAAATTAGAGATAAGGACTTCAATAGGTCTACAAACCCTAAAAGAACCCTATCAAGTTCAGCAAATGCCACGAGGCCAAAAACAACAGAAAATTATAAAGCATATGAAAAAACCAGACGATATGGATAACCCAAGCCCAAGCACCCAAATCAAAAGACCAGAAGAGACACAGCACCTAGAGCAGCTACTCAAAGAACTAAAGATGAACAATGAGACCATAGTACGGGATATGAAGGAAATCAAGAAGACCCTAGAAGAGCATAAAGAAGACATTGCAAGACTAAATAAAAAAATGGATGATCTTATGGAAATTAAAGAAACTGTTGACCAAATTAAAAAGATTCTGGACACTCATAGTACAAGACTAGAGGAAGTTGAACAACAAATCAGTGACCTGGAAGATGACAGAATGGAAAATGAAAGCATAAAAGAAAGAATGGGGAAAAAAATTGAAAAAATCGAAATGGACCTCAGGGATATGATAGATAATATGAAACATCCGAATATAAGACTCATTGGTGTCCCAGAAGGGGAAGAAAAGGGTAAAGGTCTAGGAAGAGTATTCAAAGAAATTGTTGGGGAAAACTTCCCAAATCTTCTAAACAACATAAATACACAAATCATAAATGCTCAGCGAACTCGAAATAGAATAAATCCAAAAAAACCCACTCCAAGACATATACTGATCACACTGTCAAACATAGAAGAGAAGGAGCAAGTTCTGAAAGCAGCAAGAGAAAAGGAATTCACCACATACAAAGGAAACAGCATAAGACTAAGTAGTGACTACTCAGCAGCCACCATGGAGGCGAGAAGGCAGTGGCACGATATATTTAAAATTCTGAGTGAGAGGAATTTCCAGCCAAGAATACTTTATCCAGCAAAGCTCTCCTTCAAATTTGAGGGAGAGCTTAAATTTTTCACAGACAAAGAAATGCTGAGAGAATTTGCTAACAAGAGACCTGCCCTACTGGAGATACTCAAGGGAGCCCTACAGACAGAGAAACAAAGAAAGGACAGAGAGACTTGGAGAAAGGTTCAGTACTAAAGAGATTCGGTATGGGTACAATAAAGGATATTAATAGAGAGAGGGAAAAATATGGCAAACATAAACCAAAGAATAAGATGGCCGATTCAAGAAATGCCTTCACGGTTTTAACGTTGAATGTAAATGGATTAAACTCCCCAATTAAAAGATATAGATTCGCAGAATGGATCAAAAAAAATGAACCATCAATATGTTGCATACAAGAGACTCATCTTAGACACAGGGACACAAAGAAACTGAAAGTGAAAGGATGGAAAAAAATATTTCATGCAAGCTACAGCCAAAAGAAAGCAGGTGTAGCAATATTAATCTCAGATAAAATAGACTTCAAATGCAGGGATGTTTTGAGAGACAAAGAAGGCCACTACATACTAATAAAAGGGGCAATTCAACAAGAAGAAATAACAATCGTAAATGTCTATGCACCCAATCAAGGTGCCACAAAGTACATGAGAGAAACACTGGCAAAACTAAAGGAAGCAATTGATGTTTCCACAATAATTGTGGGAGACTTCAACACATCACTCTCTCCTATAGATAGATCAACCAGACAGAAGACCAATAAGGAAATTGAAAACCTAAACAATCTGATAAATGAATTAGATTTAACAGACATCTACAGGACATTACATCCCAAATCACCAGGATACACATACTTTTCTAGTGCTCATGGAACTTTCTCCAGAATAGATCATATGCTGGGACATAAAACAAGCCTCAGTAAATTTAAAAAGATTGAAATTATTCAAAGCACATTCTCTGACTACAATGGAATACAATTAGAAGTCAATAACCATCAGAGACTTAGAAAATTCACAAATACCTGGAGGTTAAACAACACACTCCTAAACAATCAGTGGGTTAAAGAAGAAATAGCAAGAGAAATTGCTAAATATATAGAGACGAATGAAAATGACATCACAACATACCAAAACCTATGGGATGCAGCAAAAGCAGTGTTAAGGGGGAAATTTATAGCACTAAACGCATATATTAAAAAGGAAGAAAGAGCCAAAATCAAAGAACTAATGGATCAACTGAAGAAGCTAGAAAATGAACAGCAAACCAATCCTAAACCAAGTAGAAGAAAAGAAATAACAATGATTAAATCAGAAATAAATGACATAGAGAACAAAAAAAACAATAGAGAGGATAAATATCACCAAAAGTTGGTTCTTTGAGAAGATCAACAAGATTGACAAGCCCCTAGCTAGACTGACAAAATCAAAAAGAGAGAAGACCCATATAAACAAAATAATGAATGAAAAAGGTGACATAACTGCAGATCCTGAAGAAATTAAAAAAAGTATAAGAGGATATTATGAACAACTGTATGGCAACAAACTGGATAATGTAGAAGAAATGGACAATTTCCTGGAAACATATGAACAACCTAGACTGACCAGAGAAGAAATAGAAGAACTCAACCAACCCATCACAAGCAAAGAGATCCAATCAGTCATCAAAAAGCTTCCCACAAATAAATGCCCAGGGCCAGATGGCTTCACAGGGGAATTCTACCAAACTTTCCAGAAAGAACTGACACCAATCTTACTCAAACTATTTCAAAACATTGAAAAAAATGGAACACTACCTAACTCATTTTATGAAGCTAACATCAATCTAATACCAAAACCAGGCAAAGATGCTACAAAAAAGGAAAACTAGTGGCCAATCTCCCTAATGAATATAGATGCAAAAATCCTCAACAAAATACTTGCAAATCGAATCCAAAGACACATTAAAAAAATCATACACCATGACCAAGTGGGGTTCATTCCAGGCATGCAAGGATGGTTCAACATAAGAAAACCAATCAATGTATTACAACACATTAAAAACTTGAAAAGGAAAAATCAATTGATCATCTCAATAGATGCTGAAAAAGCATTTGACAAAATCCAACATCCCTTTTTGATAAAAACACTTCAAAAGGTAGGAATTGAAGGAAACTTCCTCAACATGATAAAGAGCATATATGAAAAACCCACAGCCAGCATAGTACTCAATGGTGAGAGACTGAAAGCCTTCCCTCTAAGATCAGGAACAAGACAAGGATGCCCGCTGTCACCACTGTTATTCAACATTGTGCTGGAAGTGCTAGCCAGGGCAATCCGGCAAGACAAAGAAATAAAAGGCATCCAAATTGGAAAAGAAGAAGTAAAACTGTCATTGTTTGCAGATGATAAGATCTTATATCTAGAAAACCCTGAGAAATCAATGATACACCTACTAGAGCTAATAAACAAATTTAGCAAAGTAGTGGGATACAAGATTAATGCACATAAGTCAGTAATGTTTCTATATGCTAGAAATGAACAAACTGAAGAGACACTCAAGAAAAAGATACCATTTTCAATAGCAACTAAAAAAATCAAGTACCTAGGAATCAACTTAACCAAAGATGTAAAAGACCTATACAAAGAAAACTACATAACTCTACTAAAAGAAATAGAAGGGGACCTTAAAAGATGGAAAAATATTCCATGTTCATGGATAGGAAGGCTAAATGTCATTAAGATGTCAATTCTACCCAAACTCATCTACAGATTCAATGCAATCCCAATCAAAATTCCAACAACCTACTTTGCAGACTTGGAAAAGCTAGTTATCAAATTTCTTTGGAAAGGGAAGATGCCTCGAATTGCTAAAGACACTCTAAAAAAGAAAAACGAAGTGGGAGGACTTACACTCCCTGACTTTGAAGCTTATTATAAAGCCACAGTTGCCAAAACAGCATGGTACTGGCACAAAGATAGACATATAGATCAATGGAATCGAATTGAGAATTCAGAGATAGACCCTCAGATCTATGGCCGACTGATCTTTGATAAGGCCCCCAAAGTCACCGAACTGAGCCATAATGGTCTTTTCAACAAATGGGGCTGGGAGAGTTGGATATCCATATCCAAAAGAATGAAAGAGGACCCCTACCTCACCCCCTACACAAAAATTAACTCAAAATGGACCAAAGATCTCAATATAAAAGAAAGTACCATAAAACTCCTAGAAGATAATGTAGGAAAACATCTTCAAGACCTTGTATTAGGAGGCCACTTCCTAGACTTTACCCCAAAGCACAAGCAACAAAAGAGAAAATAGATAAATGGGAACTCCTCAAGCTTAGAAGTTTCTGCACCTCAAAGGAATTTCTCAAAAAGGTAAAGAGGCAGCCAACTCAATGGGAAAAATTTTTTGGAAACCATGTATCTGACAAAAGACTGATATCTTGCATATACAAAGAAATCCTACAACTCAATGACAATAGTACAGACAGCCCAATTATAAAATGGGCAAAAGATATGAAAAGACAGTTCTCTGAAGAGGAAATACAAATGGCCAAGAAACACATGAAAAAATGTTCAGCTTCACTAGCTATTAGAGAGATGCAAATTAAGACCAGAATGAGATACCATCTAACACCGGTTAGAATGGCTGCCATTAAACAAACAGGAAACTACAAATGCTGGAGGGGATGTGGAGAAATTGGAACTCTTATTCACTGTTGGTGGGACTGTATAATGGTTCAGCCACTCTGGAAGTCAGTCTGGCAGTTCCTTAGAAAACTAGATATAGAGCTACCATTCGGTCCAGCGATTGCACTTCTCGGTATATACCCGGAAGATCGGAAAGCAGTGACACGAACAGATATCTGCACGCCAATGTTCATAGCAGCATTATTCACAATTGCCAAGAGATGGAAACAACCCAAATGTCCTTCAACAGATGAGTGGATAAATAAAATGTGGTATATACACACGATGGAATACTACGCGGCAGTAAGAAGGAACGATCTGGTGAAACATATGACAACATGGATGAACCTTGAAGACATAATGCTGAGCGAAATAAGCCAGGCACAAAAAGACAAATATTATATGCTACCACTAATGTGAACTTTGAAAAATGTAAAACAAATGGTTTATAATGTAGAATGTAGGGGAACTAGCAGTAGAGAGCAATTAAGGAAGGGGGAACAATAATCCAAGAAGAACAGATAAGCTATTTAACGTTCTAGGGATGCCCAGAAATGACTATGGTCTGTTAATTTCTGATGGATGTAGTAGGAACAAGTTCACTGAAATGTTGCTATATTATGTAACTTTCTTGGGGTAAAGTAGGAACATGTTGGAAGTTAAGCAGTTATCTTAGGTTAGTTGTCTTTTTGTTACTCCCTTGTTATGGTCTCTTTGAAATGTTCTTTTATTGTATGTTTGTTTTCTTTTTAACTTTTTTTTCATACAGTTGATTTAAAAAAGAAGGGAAAGTTAAAAAAAAAAAGAAAAGAAAAAAGACAAACAAGGAAAAAAAAAAAAAAGATGTAGTGCCCCCTTGAGGAGCCTGTGGAGAATGCAGGGGTATTCGCCTACCCCACCTCCATGGTTGCTAACATGACCACAGACATAGGGGACTGGTGGTTTGATTGGTTGAGCCCTCTACCATAAGTTTTACCCTTGGGAAGACGGTTGCTGCAAAGGAGAGGCTAGGCCTCCCTGTATTTGTGCCTAAGAGTCTCCTCCTGAATGCCTCTTTGTTGCTCAGATGTGGCCCTGTCTCTCTAGCTAAGCCAACTTGAAAGGTGAAATCACTGCCCTCCCCCCTACATGGGATCAGACACCCAGGGAAGTGAATCTCCCTGGCAACGTAGAATATGACTCCCGGGGAGGAATGTAGACCCGGCATCGTGGGACGGAGAACATCTTCTTGACCAAAAGGGGGATGTGAAAGGAAATGAAATAAGCTTCAGTGGCAGAGAGATTCCAAAACGAGCTGAGAGATCACTCTGGTGGGCACTCTTACGCACACTTTAGACAACCCTTTTTAGGTTCTAAAGAATTGGGGTAGCTGGTGGTGGATACCTGAAACTATTAAACTACAACCCAGAACCCATGAATCTTGAAGACAGTTGTATAAAAATGTAGCTTATGAGGGATGACAGTGGGATTGGGAATGCCATAAGGACCACACTCCACTTTGTCTAGTTTATGGATGGATGTGTAGAAAAGTAGGGGAAGGAAACAAACAGACAAGGGTACCTAGTGTTCTTTTTTACTTCAATTGCTCTTTTTCACTCTAATTATTATTCTTGTTATTTTTGTGTGTGTGCTAATGAAGGTGTCAGGGATTGATTTAGGTGATGAATGTACAACTATGTAATGGTACTGTGAACAATCGAATGTACAATTTGTTTTGTATGACTGCGTGGTATGTGAATATATCTCAATAAAATGATGATTAAAAAAAATACTACTAACACTGTGGCACATTGTTCACAATTGGCATAATTTTCCCTATGTAACCCTCTATTATTAACTTCTAGTTATAGTTATAGTGTCACACATTTTTTCTAGTTCATGAAAGAGATTTCTAATATTTGTACAGTTAATCATGGACATTGTCCACCATAGATTCACTGTTTCATACATTCCCATCTTTTAATCTCCAGATTTTCTCTGGTGACATATGTGACTCTAAGCTTCCCCTTTTCACCAAATTCACACACTGTCCAGCACTGTTAGTTATTCTCAAAATAACATGCTACTGTCACCTCTGTCCATTTCCAAACACTTAAGTTCAACCTAATTAAACATTCTGCTCATAATAAGCAACCACTCTCCATTCTATAGTTCATTCTATATCCTAATAACTTATATTTCATGTCTATGAGTTTACGTACTCTAAATTAGTTCATATCAGTGAGACCACAAAATATTTGACCTTATGTGGCTGACATTTCCCTCAATATAGTGCCCTCAAGCTTTCTTCATCAACCTCTTGTTTTAAAGACAGTTCTGTTCACACACTACACATTCCATCCTAAGTAAACAATCAATAGTTCCCTGTATAATCATGTATTTATGCATTCACCACCATCTCCATTTCTTCCACAAAGAAGGAGGAAGAATCAAAGAAGATAGAGAGAAAAAAAGAAAAAAGAAACAGAAAATAATTACAGCTAAAAAGCAACATAAGGAAAGATAGAATTAAAGTAAAGTAGGACAAAAGAGTCAGACAACTGGATCAATGCCACGAGTCCCATACCCCTCTCTTATAACCCCCTCTTACAGGCATTTAGCTTTGGTACATTGCCTCTATTACATTAAAGGAAGCATAATATAATGTTTCTGTTAACTATAGTCTCTAGTTTGCATTGATTGTATTTTTCCCCAATACCACCCTGTTTTCCACTCCTTGCAAGGTTGACATTCGTTTGTTCTCCCTCATGTAAAACATATTTGTACATTTTATCACAATTGTTGAGCACTCTAGGTTTCACCAAGTTATACAGTCCCACTCTTTATCTTTCCTCTTTCTTCTTGTGTCCCAAATGCTCCTAAGCTTCCACTTCCAACCATACTCACAGTCATCTTTGTTCAGTGTACTTACTTTGCTGTGCTACCATCATCCAAAATTGTATTCCAAGCCTCTCAGTCCTGTATTTTTCTATCTGTCTGTAGTTCTCCCTTTAGTATTCTCTGTACAGCAAGTATCTTGGTCACAAACTGTCCCTCATATTTTTTTTTTAATCTTCATTTTATTGAGATATATTCACATACCACGCAGTCATACAAAACAAATCGTACTTTCGATTGTTTACAGTACCATTATATAGTGGTACATTCATCACCCAAATCAATCCCTGACACCTTCATTAGCACACACACAAAAATAACAAGAATAATAATTAGAGTGAAAAAGAGCAATTGAAGTAAAAAAGAACACTGGGTACCTTTGTCTGTTTGTTTGTTTCCTTCCCCTATTTTTCTACTCATCCATCCATAAACTAGACAAAGTGGAGTGTGGTCCTTATGGCTTTCCCAATCCCCTTGTCACCCCTCATAAGCTACATTTTTATACAACTGTCTTCGAGATTCATGGGTTCTGGGTTGTAGTTTGATAGTTTCAGGTATCCACCACCAGCTACCCCAATTCTTTAGAACCTAAAAAGGGTTGTCTAAAGTGTGCATAAGAGTACCCACCAGAGTGACCTCTCGGCTCCTTTTGGAATCTCTCTGCCACTGAAGCTTATTTCATTTCCTTTCACATCCCCCTTTTGGTCAAGAAGATGTTCTCCGTCCCACGATGCCGGGTCTACATTCCTCCCCGGGAGTCATATTCCACGTTGCCAGGGAGATTCACTCCCCTGGGTGTCTGATCCCACGTAGGGGGGAGGGCAGTGATTTCACCTTTCAAGTTGGCTCAGCTAGAGAGACAGGGCCACATCTGAGCAACAAAGAGGCATTCAGGAGGAGACTCTTAGGCACAACCATAGGGAGGCCTAGCCTCTCCTTTGCAGCAACCGTCTTCCCAAGGGTAAAACCTGTGGTAGAGGGCTCAACCCATCAAACCACCTGTCCCCTATGTCTGTGGTCATGTTAGCAACCATGGAGGTGGGGTAGGCGAATACCCCTGCATTCTCCACAGGCTCCTCAAGGGGGAGCTACATCTTTTTTTTTCCTTGTTTTTCTTTTTTTTTTTTTTAACTTTCCCTTCTTTTTTAAATCAAGTGTATGAAAAAAAAGTTAAAGAAAACAAACATACAATAAAAGAACATTTCAAAGAGACGATAACAAGGGAGTAAGAAAAAGACAACTAACCTAAGATAACTGCTTAACTTCCAACATGTTCCTACTTTACCCCAAGAAAGTTACCTAACATAGCAACATTTCTGTGAACTTGCTCCTACTATATCCATCAGAAATTAACAGACCATAGTCATTCCTGGGCATCCCCAGAGCGTTAAATTGTCCCTCATATTTTAAGTACAGTTTTGCCAGATATAGGATTCTTGGTTGATGGTTTTTCTCTTTCAGTATCTTAAGTATATAGCACTACTTCCTTCTTGCCTCCATGCTTTCTACTGAGAAATCTGCACACAGTCTTATTAAGCTTCCTTTGTCTGTGATGGATCACTTTTCTCTTGCTACTTTCAAGACTCTTGCTTTGTCTTTGATGTTTGATGATCTGATTATTGTCTTGGCAGAGATTTATTCAGATCTATTGTTTGGAGTATGCTCCTTTTTTTGGATCTGTAATTTTAGTCTTTCATAAGAGATGGGAAATTTTCATTGATGAATTCCTCTATTGCTTCTGCCCCTTTTCCCTTCTCTTCCCCTTTTGGGACACCCATGACAAGTACACTCATGTGCTTCATGTTGTCATTCAATTCCTGAGATGTTGCTCACATTTTTCCATTCTTTTCCCTATCTGTTCTTTTGTGTGTAGGATTTCAGGTGTCTTGTTCTCAGGTTCCTGAGTGTTTTCTTCTGCCTCTTGAGATCTGCTGTTGTATGTCTCCATTGTGTTTTTCATCTCTTGTGTTGTACTTCTCATTTCCATAGATTCTGCCATTTGTTTCCTCAAACTTTCAATTTCTGCCTTATGTCATCCAGTATTTTCTTTATATTCTTTACCTATTTTTCCATATCTTCCCTGAACACATTGATTTGCTTTTTTTATTTGGTTTAGCATATTTCTTTGAAAATATTTAATTGATTGGTTCATTAAAGTGAAACAATATATCAACTGTATCTTGATTGAGGTGGAAGTTTGTTCCTTTGACTGGGCCATATCTCTGCCCTTCCGAGTGTAGTTTGTAGTCTTCTGTTTTCTGGGCATCTGGCTTCCCCAGTTGCCCCAATCAGATTTTCCCAGACAAGAAAGGGTTCAGATCTCTGAGTGGGGTTCTATTGAGTTTCAAATCTCCCTGAGGTTGTGTCTTAGAGATTACAGACTTTCCTGTGAGATATCTAGTGGCTGTGCTTTTACTAACCTGCCCAGCAGGTGGTGCCTCCTCTGACTGGTATAAAGAGGTATTGCCCCTTTAGTTTCTGTTCTGACTGTTTTCCTGCAGGCTCTAGGGTCTGAGTTCTGAAGGGTAGGTGGCAGTGGAGCTGGGCCCCACCTCCTTCCTCTTAGGGAAGATGCACCCCCTAGGGAGTTATCTTCTGCATTTGAATTGTTCTTTGTCTCTCTGACTCTGTTATCTCAATCCCTGTGTGGATCAGAACACTGTAAACTGAAAATGGCTGAGGCTCCCTCACTGAACCACTCAGGTTGAGAGAGAGAAAAAGGGAAAGAAGGCCTCCTTTCAGAGCCAGTCCACAGCCTGCCCAGATTTGCTCACTGGTCAGAGGTAGTACTTGGGCTTCTGGACTCCCATTCCTGGGACACAGAGATTTTCTGGCTCTTTAAGGTCAGTCATCACTAAAAGCCTCTGTCTGCTTTCTATTTTTGTAGCTTGCATTCAAAGCCCATATTTGTTAATTAAAACCCCAGATGGAGCTGGGCTGAGCTGTACTCGCTCACTCCAGGACTGCTGTTCTCTCCCACAGCAAGGTTTTGCAGCTCAGCCTGCCATGGCTGAGGTGCCCTCCAGTGCACTTCTGCAGTTTCTACTTACATATTTTATGCTGTGATCTCAGCCACTTCTAGTGTATTTTTAATTTCACCTATTGTGCTTTTCATTCTCATAAGCTTTGTTATTTTTCCATGCTTTCAAGTTCTTCTTTATGTTCACCTAGCATGTTCTTAATATCCTTTATCTCTTTAGCCATCTCTTTGAATTGGTTTAGGAGATTTGTTTGAATACTCTGATTAGATCTTCCAGATGCTGAATCTCCTCAAACTTTTTGATTTTTTTCTTTGACTGGGTCATATATCTCCATTTCTTAATATGGCTTGTTGTTTTTCCTGATGTCTGGGCATCAGATTATCTTGGTGAGTTCACTCTGAAAGTCATATTCTCTTTTTTGTCATAGGTTTTGTTGATTAAGCTTGTACAATGCTCTTCTTTGACTCTTGGTTTGTCAGTATTACCCAAGTAGGGGTGGGCCAGGGAACCATGATGGGGATGCACATCAGTTCCATGGGGCCCTGGGGAGAACGTCAGGTAAAGAAACCAAAAAGCCTTTACTTCTGCTCCCCAAATGTGTACTTTCCTGGCCTACTCAGCATATGGCCCTCTTTGCCCAAAAGCCTTTTAGATGTATTTTGGAGGTGCACTTTCTCATCTGCCAGCAGATGGTGCTTTTTGGCATCATATTCCCCTCAGCCCACAGTGCTAGATCATGTCCCAGCCTCTTTTGGGAAAGCGGACCTCCACTGCCCTTTTGTAGGACTTGCCCACCTGCCAGAGAACAGAGAACCAGGCACTTTCTGCCCTGAGAGAGGGGTATGGGTGCCAGGAGCTGGGACTGAGTGGGGGTTCCTCAGGAATTGTCATGGCAGCTTCCCCACCTCTTTGTCCCACTCTTTCCTGGGTGTTGCAGAGCACTGCCTCCAATCTCCAGAGCCCCAGATCCATTGTGTGGACAGCTTCTGCTTGAACCCTAGTTGTTTTTCTGGGAGAGAAGTGAGCCAAGCATCTCCCTGATCAGCCATCATCTGACCCCTCACATTTTATCCATTTGGTGGCATCCAATACATTCGCAATGTTGTATAACTGTCCCAATATCTTGTTCCAGAATTTTCATCACCCGAAATGGAAAACCCATACCATTTAAGCAATCATTCCCTATTTTTTCCCTTTCACCCAACCCCTGGTTAATACTAAATTGTTTTCTTTCTCTGTGGATTTTCCCATTTTGGTTATTTCATAGAAAAAGAAATACATTATGTGGCCTTCTGTCAGTCTAAAAAAAGTCACTTTGTATAATGTTTTCAAGGGTCATCCATGTTGTAGCATAGATCAGAATTTCATTCCTCTATACAGTTAAAAATACTTCATTTTATGGATGGTCCACAATTTGTTTATCCATTTATCTGTTGATGGACATATAGGTTATCTCCACATTTTGGCTATTGTACGTGTACCAAGGAGTGGAATTGCTGAGTCATATGGTAATTCTGTTTTTGACTTAATGAGAAATCATCAGTTTTCTATGTAGATGCACTATTTTGCATTTTATGTATCACAGTGTATGAGAATTTCAATTTCTTCACATCCTACCTAACACTTTCAATTTTCTGATAAAAAAAATCATGGCCATCTTACTGGGTGTGAAATGGTATCTCATTTTCAGATATATGATTTGAAAATATTTTCTCCTACTGTGTAGGTTGTATTTTCACTTTCTTGATAGTGTCTACAACTTTTATGATTTTCTATATAGCATCCAGTTCATCAGTGGAGACAGAGTTTACTTCTTCCTTTCCAGTTTGGATGTCCTTTATTTATTTTCTTGCCTTATTGCTTTGATTGGAACTTTAAGTACAAATTAGAATAGAAGCAATGAAGGTGAGCATCCTTGACTTGTTCCTTATCTGAGAGGGGTAAATTTTATTATTTCACTACTGAATATTATGTTAACTGTGTGTTTTAAATAGATGTCCTCCATCAGGTGAGGAAGTTCCCTTCTATTCCTCATTTTCTGAGTATTTTCTTTTTAATCATTAAAGGATCTTGGATTTTGTCAAAGGCTTTTTCAGCTTCAATTGGGGTGATCATGTGTCTTCCCTTTCATTCTGTTAATGTTGTTTTACATCAATAGGGTTTCTTATGCTGACAAACTTGCATTCCTGTAATAACTCCCACTTGGTCATGGTGTTTTTAATTTTAATTTCTACATGTGTTTATCTATTTTATTCTGCAATTCTTCCATTAAAGTCTTCTTTTGTGTTTAATTTTTTAGAGGGTAGCATTTTGATTCCCATCTCGTTCCATTTCTGTGTATTAAGTTATTTTCTTAGTAGTTATCTTGGAGATTACAATTAATTTCTTAAACTTATAACAACCTAGCTTGAATTTATACCAACCTAGCTTCTATATTATATAAAACTCTGCTTCTACTCATCTCATTCCTGCGGTTTTCACAAATTGCACTTTTTGCATTGTGTTTCATTAACATAGATATATAATTATTGTTTTATACGTTTGTATTTTAAATATAAAGTACAATAACACTGGCTTTTATATTTACCCACATGATTACCTTTAACAGCTTCCTTTATTTCTTTTTTGGCTTTGAGTTACTATCTAGTGTCTTTACATTTTAGCCTGAGGTAATCTGTTTAGCATTTCTTGTAGGTAATGTTTACTAACAACAAACTCCTTCATTTTTTATTTGAGAATATCTTAATTTTGCTTTCATTTTGAAGGATGGTTTTACTGGACAGAGACTTATTGACTGATGGTTTTTCTTCTTTATTTCAGCACTTTAAATATTTCATCCCATTGTCTTGTAGCCTCCATGATTTCTGCTAAGAAATAGTCTGTTATTCTATTGGAGATTCCTTGTATGTGGTGAGTCACCTCTCTGCTGCTGCTACAAGTTTGTCTCTTTCAATATTTTAGTTATAATATGTCTTGATTATAATCTCTTTTAGTTTCACCTATTCAGAGTCTGTTGATCTTCTTGGATGTGTTGTTAATAGCTTTTGTCTAATTTTGGAAGTTTTCAGTTATTACTATTAGTTTGGAATATTTATTTTACAAATGATGAGCAAATATGGAGACATGATTATTAACTTTAGACCCTATTTACTTTGGGGTTCATTCTTGGTGTTGTGCACGTCTACAGGCTTTGAAAATTGTACATTGTCATGTTTCCACCATTAAATTATAATAGAGAATAGTTTCACTGGCCAAAAATCCCCCTTGTTTCATAATTTCATCTCATGCCCCACCTATCTGAAAATTTTGCCTTCTCCAGAGTGTCATTGGGTGTGACTATATAGTATATGTCCTTTCAAACTGGCTTCATTCAATCAGAAACCTACACTTGGGGGCTCTTCCATGTGTTGAGTCCAGATAGTTTATTTTTCCTATTGCTGAATGATATTCAACTGTAATATTCATAATTTCTATTTGGTTCTTTTAATGAGTTTTATATATTTATTGATAGTCTTCATTGAGTGTTCTAGGTTGCTAAAGCTGCCAAAATTCAATTTACCAGAAATTGTATGGCTTTTTCAATGAGGATTTATTAGGTTGCAAATTTACAGTTTGAAGGTGACGAAAACATCCAGATTAAGGCATCAAGAGAAGATACCTTCTCTGTGGAAAGGCCAATGGCATCTGGTGTTTGTCCATCACATGGGAAGGCACATGGTGACATCTGCTGATCCCTCTTCTCCTGGGTTTTGGTTTCAAAATGGTTTTCTTCAAAATGTCTCTGAGCTTCTGCCTCTCTTAGCTTCACTCCTGGGGGCAACCTCTGGAATACACATCTTAGCTTCTCTCCACAATGTCTCTCTCAGCTTCTCTGTTAGCTTCTTCCAGGGCAAACTATGGATTTCATCCCTTAACTAAGCATCTCCATGCATCTGGGTCTGTGTCAGCTCTGAGCTCTTTCTCTCATCCTGAGCCCTCTTAATAACTGTAGTAAACTAATTAAGACCCACCTAAAATGGAAGGGGTAGGATCTCCATGGAAATAATCTAATCAAAATGTTTCACCCATAATTGGGTGGGCCACATCTCCATGGAAACAACCTAATTAAAAGGTCTTACTAATTTCAGAATGAACCATCTATCCTGTGTCCAAAACATAAGGCTCTCTATTATCACACTGCTGTCTACCTGGACAGGCTCATGTTCCCCTTTTTATGACATTATCCTCATAATTGTCCAGATATTAAGAAACTGTAATTTTCTAAGTACAACTTATAATGCAATTAATCCCAGCACTTACTATTTTTATGCTTTTTCCTTCAGTGTTCTTACACTCTTCTCTACCTGGAAGAATTCAAACATTTCATTCAAGGATAAATATAATTATTAGCTTCTCTATGAGGACTTTATTAATCTCCCAAGGAAGAGATGACTGTTTTATTTTTGATCCATTTCACCAGCTCTGCATTAACACCTTGGGGCATTGCATATATTTATTTCCATGTTATTATCCTGTTTAGATTGTGAGCTCTTTGAGAGGAGGCACAAAATCTTACTCTTTTCTTCATTACCAGAGCATATGGTATTGATGAATAAATATTTGTTGAATTACTGACAAAACAAATGGTGGAGAGAGTTGAACAGATAATGCTAACTATGGGGGAGAAGGGAGAAGCAGGGAAACAAGAAGAAATACTGTTGAGAGAGGGTAGCCCCATGTATGAGATCCAACATAAGTGAAGACAGAGCAGACACAGAATGTATTTTATTGTACCCAGAATCTCTTTCTAAAATCAGAGATACAGAAATCATTATGGAAACCTTGCAATACTAGAGCCCACATCTAAAGACAGATGAGTTCCTCCTGGGAGGAAGGAGGCCACTGGGATAAGAAGTTAACATGAAGTTCCAAAGCTGGCTCCCAAGGGTCAAAACTGGCACAAGTTTTCATGATGTAATTCTTTCTTACCTCCAGAGAACTAAAAATCTCAGGAAGTAAACATTTAAAAGAATACTTCATTAATGAGGCTCATGAGATTGAAATCCCTAAAGGCATGGAAACTCTAATTGCTTCCCCTACACAGTCTCAAGTCTACTTTACTAATCTCTCATGAGTTTAAAACACAATTTTGCCTTGTGCAGACCTCATAAGTGAAGCCATCTCTCTCCCCTTCCTGGGAGCAGAGCTTCCACGTTCATCCATAATTCAAAAAAGAATCTGCGACATACATTTAGAGAGGCGGGGCAAGATGGCAGACTGGTGAGCTGTATGTTTTAGTTACTCCTCCAGGAAAGCAGGTAGAAAGCCAGGAACTGTGTGGACTGGACACCACAGAGCAATCTGACTTTGGGTATACTTCATACAACACTCATGAAAACGTGGAACTGCTGAGATCAGCGAAATCTGTAAGTTTTTGCGGCCAGGGGACCCGCGCCCATCCCTGCCAGGCTCAGTCCCGGGGGAGGAGGGGCTGTCAGCTCCGGGAAGGAGAAGGGAGAACTGCAGTGGCTGCTCTTATCGGAAACTCATTCTACTGATACAGACTCCAACCATAGATAGACTGAGACCAGACACCAGAGAATCTGAGAGCAGCCAGCCCAGCAGAAAGGAGACAGGCATAGAAAAAAAACAACACGAAAAACTTCAAAATAAAAGCAGAGGATTTTTGGAGTTCTGGTGAACATAGAAAGGGGAAGGGCCCTGACGCGCATATGCAAATCAAGAAAAAAAGCTGATCTCTCTGCCCTGTGGACCTTTCCTTAATGGCCCTGGTTGCTTTGTCTCTTAGCATTTCAATAACCCATTAGATCTCCGAGGAGGGCCCTTTTTTTTTTTTTTTTTTAATCCTTTTTTCTTTTTCTAAAACAATTACTCTAAGAAGCCCAATACAGAAAGCTTCAAAGACTTACTATTTGGGCAGGTCAAGTCAAGAGCAGAACTAGGAGAGCTCTGAGACAAAACGCAATAATCCAGTGGCTGAGAAAATTCACTAAACACCACAACTTCCCAAGAAAAGGGGGGTGTCTGCCCACAGCCATCATCCTGGTGGACAGGAAACACTCCTGCCCATCGCCAGCCCCATAGCCCAGAACTGCCCCACACAACCCAGTGTGACGGAAGTGCTTCAAATAACAGGCACACACCACAAAACTGGGTGTGGACATTAGCCTTCCCTGCAACCTCAGCTGATAGTCCCAGAGTTGGGAAGGTAGAGCAGTGTGAATTAACAAAGCCCCATTCAGCCATCATTTGAGCAGACTGGGAGCCTCCCTACACAGCCCAGCAGCCCAGAACTGCCCTGGGGGGACGGCACTCACCTGTGACATAGCACAGTCATCCCTCAACAGAGGACCCGGGGTGCACGGCCTGGAAGAGGGGCCCACTTGCAAGTCTCAGGAGCCATACGCCAGTACCAAGGACTTGTGGGTCAGTGGCAGAGACAAACTGTGGCAGGACTGAACTGGAGGATTAGACTATTGCAGCAGCTTTAAAACTCTAGGATCATCAGGGAGATTTGATTGTTAGGGCCACCCCCCCTCCCCGACTGCCCAGAAACACGCCCCACATACAGGGCAGGCAACACCAACTACCAGGCAAGCTTGGTACACCAATTGGACCCCACAAGACTCACTCCCCCACTCACCACAAAGGCTAAGCAGGGGAGAACTGGCTTGTGGAGAACAGGTGGCTCGTGGATGCCACCTGCTGGTTAGTTAGAGAAAGTGTACTCCACGAAGCTGTAGATCTGATAAATTAGAGATAAGGACTTCAATTGCTCTACAAATCCTAAAAGAACCCTATCAAGTTCAGCAAATGCCACAAGGCCAAAAACAACAGAAAATTATAAAGCATATGAAAAAACCAGACGATATGGATAACCCAAGCCCAAGCACCCAAACCAAAAGACCAGAAGAGACACAGCACCTAGAGCAGCTACTAAAAGAACTAAAGATGAACAATGAGACCATAGTACGGGAGATAAAGGAAATCAAGAAGACCCTAGAAGAGCATAAAGAAGACATTGCAAGACTAAATAAAAAAATGGATGATCTTATGGAAATTAAAGAAACTGTTGACCAAATTAAAAAGATTATGGACACTCATAGTACAAGACTAGAGGAAGTTGAACAACGAATCAGTGACCTCGAAGATGACAGAATGGAAAATGAAAACATAAAGAAAGAATGGGGAAAAAAATTGAAAAAATCGAAATGGACCTCAGGGATATGATAGATAATATGAAACGTCCAAATATAAGACTCATTGGTGTCCCAGAAGGGGAAGAAAAGGGTAAAGGTCTAGGAAGAGTATTCAAAGAAATTGTTGGGGAAAACTTCCCAAATCTTCTAAACAACATAAATACACAAATCATAAATGCTCAGCGAACTCCAAATAGAATAAATCCAAATAAACACACTCCGAGACATATACTGATCACACTATCAAACACAGAAGAGAAGGAGCAAGTTCTGAAAGCAGCAAGAGAAAAGCAATTCACCACATACAAAGGAAACAGCATAAGACTAAGTAGTGACTACTCAGCAGCCACCATGGAGGCGAGAAGGCAGTGGCACGATATATTTAAAATTCTGAGTGAGAAAAATTTCCAGCCAAGAATACTTTATCCAGCAAAGCTCTCCTTCAAATTTGAGGGAGAGCTTAAATATTTCACAGACAAACAAATGCTGAGAGAATTTGCTAACAAGAGACCTGCCCTACTGGAGATACTCAAGGGAGCCCTACAGACAGAGAAACAAAGAAAGGACAGAGAGACTTGGAGAAAGGTTCAGTGCTAAAGAGATTCGGTATGGGTACAATAAAGGATATTAATAGACAGAGGGGAAAAATTATGACAAACATAAACCAAAGGATAAGATGGCTGATTCAAGAAATGCCTTCACGGTTATAACGTTGAATGTGAATGGATTAAACTCCCCAATTAAAAGATATAGATTTGCAGAATGGATCAAAAAAAATGAACCATCAATATGTTGCATACAAGAGACTCATCTTAGACACAGGGACACAAAGAAACTGAAAGTGAAAGGATGGAAAAAAATATTTCATGCAAGCTACAGCCAAAAGAAAGCAGGTGTAGCAATATTAATCTCAGATAAAATAGACTTCAAATACAGGGATGTTTTGAGAGACAAAGAAGGCCACTACGTACTAATAAAAGGGGCAATTCAGCAAGAAGAAATAACAATCGTAAATGTCTATGCACCCAACCAAGGTGCCACAAAATACATGAGAGAAACACTGGCAAAACTAAAGGAAGCAATTGATGTTTCCACAATAATTGTGGGAGACTTCAACACATCACTCTCTCCTATAGATAGATCAACCAGACAGAAGACCAATAAGGAAATTGAAAACCTAAACAATCTGATAAATGAATTAGATTTAACAGACATATACAGGACATTACATCCCAAATCACCAGGATACACATACTTTTCTAGTGCTCATGGAACTTTCTCCAGAATAGATCATATGCTGGGACATAAAACAAGCCTCAATAAATTTAAAAAGATTGAAATTATTCAAAGCACATTCTCTGACCACAATGGAATACAATTAGAAGTCAATAACCATCAGAGACTTAGAAAATTCACAAATACCTGGAGGTTAAACAACACACTCCTAAACAATCAGTGGGTTACAGAAGAAATAGCAAGAGAAATTGCTAAATATATAGAGACAAATGAAAATGAGAACACAACATACCAAAACCTATGGGATGCAGCAAAAGCAGTGCTAAGGGGGAAATTTATAGCACTAAACGCATATATTAAAAAGGAAGAAAGAGCCAAAATCAAAGAACTAATGGATCAACTGAAGAAGCTAGAAAATGAACAGCAAACCAATCCTAAACCAAGTAGAAGAAAGGAAATAACAAGGATTAAAGCAGAAATAAATGACATAGAGAACAAAAAAACAATAGAGAGAATAAATATCACCAAAAGTTGGTTCTTTGAGAAGATCAACAAGATTGACAAGCCCCTAGCTAGACTGACAAAATCAAAAAGAGAGAAGACCCATATAAACAAAATAATGAATGAAAAAGGTGACATAACTGCAGATCCTGAAGAAATTAAAAAAATTATAACAGGATATTATGAACAACTGTATGGCAATAAACTGGACAAGGTAGAAGAAATGGACAATTTCCTGGAAACATATGAACAACCTAGACTGACCAGAGAAGAAATAGAAGTACTCAACCAACCCATCACAAGCAAAGAGATCCAATCAGTCATCAAAAATCTTCCCACAAATAAATGCCCAGGGCCAGATGGCTTCACAGGGGAATTCTACCAAACTTTCCAGAAAGAACTGACACCAATCTTACTCAAACTCTTTCAAAACATTGAAGAAAAGGGAACGCTACCTAACTCATTTTATGAAGCTAACATCAATCTAATACCAAAACCAGGCAAAGATGCTACAAAAAAGGAAAACTACCGGCCAATCTCCCTAATGAATATAGATGCAAAAATCCTCAACAAAATACTTGCAATTGGAATCCAAAGACACATTAAAAAAATCATACACCATGACCAAGTGGGGTTCATTCCAGGCATGCAAGGATGGTTCAACATAAGAAAATCAATCAATGTATTACAACACATTAAAAACTCGAAAGGGAAAAACCAATTGATCATCTCAATAGATGCTGAAAAGGCATTTGACAAAATCCAACATCCGTTTTTGATAAGAACACTTCAAAAGGTAGGAATTGAAGGAAACTTCCTCAACATGATAAAGAGCATATATGAAAAACCCACAGCCAGCATAGTACTCAATGGTGAGAGACTGAAAGCCTTCCCTCTAAGATCAGGAACAAGACAAGGATGCCCGCTGTCACCACTGTTATTCAACATTGTGCTGGAAGTGCTAGCCAGGGCAATCCAGCAAGACAAAGAAATAAAAGGCATCCAAATTGGAAAAGAAGAAGTAAAACTGTCATTGTTTGCAGATGATATGATCTTATATCTAGAAAACCCTGAGAAATCAACGATACACCTACTAGAGCTAATAAACAAATTTAGCAAAGGAGCGGGATACAAGATTAATGCACATGAGTCAGTAATGTTTCTATATGCTAGAAATGAACAAACTGAAGAGACACTCAAGAAAAAGATACCATTTTCAATAGCAACTAAAAAAATCAAGTACCTAGGAATAAACTTAACCAAAGATGTAAAAGACCTATACAAAGAAAACTACATAACTCTACTAAAAGAAATAGAAGGGGACCTTAAAAGATGGAAAAATATTCCATGTTCATGGATAGGAAGGCTAAATATCATTAAGATGTCAATTCTACCCAAACTCATCTACAGATTCAATGCAATCCCAATCAAAATTCCAACAACCTACTTTGCAGACTTGGAAAAGCTAGTTATCAAATTTCTTTGGAAAGGGAAGATGCCTCGAATTGCTAAAGACACTCTAAAAAAGAAAAACGAAGTGGGAGGACTTACACTCCCTGACTTTGAAGCTTATTATAAAGCCACAGTTGCCAAAACAGCATGGTACTGGCACAAAGATAGACATATAGATCCATGGAATCGAATTGAGAATTCAGAGATAGACCCTCAGATCTATGGCCAACTGATCTTTGATAAGGCCCCCAAAGTCACTGAACTGAGCCATAATGGTCTTTTCAACAAATGGGGCTGGGAGAGTTGGATATCCATATCCAAAAGAATGAAAGAGGACCCCTACCTCACCCCCTACACAAAAATTAACTCAAAATGGACCAAAGATCTCAATATAAAAGAAAGTACCATAAAACTCCTAGAAGATAATGTAGGAAAACATCTTCAAGACCTTGTATTAGGCGGCCACTTCCTAGACTTTACACCAAAAGCACAAGCAACAAAAGAGAAAATAGATAAATGGGAACTCCTCAAGCTTAGAAGTTTCTGCACCTCAAAGGAATTTCTCAAAAAGGTAAAGAGGCAGCCAACTCAATGGGAAAAAATTTTTGGAAACCATGTATCTGACAAAAGACTGATATCTTGCATATACAAAGAAATCCTACAACTCAATGGCAATAGTACAGACAGCCCAATTATAAAATGGGCAAAAGATATGAAAAGACAGTTCTCTGAAGAGGAAATACAAATGGCCAAGAAACACATGAAAAAATGTTCAGCTTCACTAGTTATTAGAGAGATGCAAATTAAAACCACAATGAGATACCATCTAACACCGGTTAGAATGGCTGCCATTAAACAAACAGGAAACTACAAATGCTGGAGGGGATGTGGAGAAATTGGAACTCTTATTCACTGTTGGTGGGACTGTATAATGGTTCAGCCACTCTGGAAGTCAGTCTGGCAGTTCCTTAGAAAACTAGATATAGAGCTACCATTCGATCCGGCGATTGCACTTCTCGGTATATACCCGGAAGATCGGAAAGCAGTGACACGAACAGATATCTGCACGCCAATGTTCATAGCAGCATTATTCACAATTGCCAAGAGATGGAAACAACCCAAATGTCCTTCAACAGATGAGTGGATAAATAAAATGTGGTATATACACACGATGGAATACTACGCGTCAGTAAGAAGGAACGATCTCGTGAAACATATCACGACATGGATGAACCTTGAAGACATAATGCTGAGTGAAATAAGCCAGGCACAAAAAGAGAAATATTATATGCTACCACTAATGTGAACTTTCAAAAATGTAAAACAAATGGTTTATAATGTAGAATGTAGGGGAACTAGCAGTAGAGAGTAATTAAGGAAGGGGGAACAATAATCCAAGAAGAACAAATAAGCTTTTTAACGTTCTGGGGATGCCCAGAAATGACTATGGTCTGTTCATTTCTGATGGATATAGTAGGAACAAGTTCACAGAAAGGTTGCTATATTATGTAACTTTCTTCGGGTAAAGTAGGAACATGTTGGAAGTTAAGCAGTTATCTTAGGTTAGTTGTCTTTTTCTTACTCCCTTGTTATGGTCTCTTTGAAATGTTCTTTTATTGTATGTTTGTTTTCTTTTTAACTTTTTTTTTCATACAGTTGATTTAAAAAAGAAGGGAAAGTTAAAAAAAAAAAAGAAAGAAAGAAAAACAAGGAAAAAAAAATGATGTAGTGCCCCCTTGAGGAGCCTGTGGAGAATGCAGGGGTATTCGCCTACCCCACCTCCATGGTTGCTAACATGACCACAGACATAGGGGACTGGTGGTTTGATGGGTTGAGCCCTCTACCATAAGTTTTACCCTTGGGAAGACGGTTGCTGCAAAGGAGAGGCTAGGCCTCCCTGTATTTGTGCCTAAGAGTCTCCTCCTGAATGCCTCTTTGTTGCTCAGATGTGGCCCTCTCTCTCTGGCTAAGCCAACTTGAAAGGTGAAATCACTGCCCTCCCCCCTACGTGGGATCAGCCACCCAGGGGAGTGAATCTCCCTGGGAACGTGGAATATGACTCCCGGGGAGGAATGTAGACCCGGCATCGTGGGACGGAGAACATCTTCTTGACCAAAAGGGGGATGTGAAAGGAAATGAAATAAGCTTCAGTGGCAGAGAGATTCCAAAACGAGCCGAGAGGTCACTCTGGTGGACACTCTTACGGACACTTTAGACAACCCTTTTTAGGTTCTAAAGAATTGGGGTAGCTGGTGGTGGATACCTGAAACTATCAAATTACAACCCAGAACCCATGAATCTCGAAGACAGATGTATAAAAATGTAGCTTATGAGGGGTGACAATGGGATTGGGAAAGCCATAAGGACCACACTCCACTTTGTCTAGTTTATGGATGGATGAGTAGAAAAATAGGGGAAGGAAACAAACAGACAAAGGTACCCAGTGTTCTTTTTTACTTCAGTTGCTCTTTTTCACTCTAATTATTATTCTTGTTATTTTTGTGTGTGTGCTAATGAAGGTGTCAGGGATTGATTTAGGTGATGAATCTACAACTATGTAATGGTACTGTAAACAATCGAAAGTACGATTTGTTTTGTATGACTGCATGGTATATGAATATATCTCAATAAAATTATTAAAAAAAAAAAAAAAAAAAAAAAAAAGACCACAATGAGATACCATCTAACACCGGTTAGAATGGCTGCCATTAAACAAACAGGAAACTACAAATGCTGGAGGGGATGTGGAGAAATTGGAACTCTTATTCACTGTTGGTGGGACTGTATAATGGTTCAGCCACTCTGGAAGTCAGTCTGGCAGTTCCTTAGAAAACTAGATATAGAGTTACCATTCGATCCAGCGATTGCACTTCTCGGTATATACCCGGAAGATCGGAAAGCAGTGACACGAACAGATATCTGCACGCCAATGTTCATAGCAGCATTATTCACAATTGCCAAAAGATGGAAACAACCCAAATGTCCTTCAACAGATGAGTGGATAAATAAAATGTGGTATATACACACGATGGAATACTACGCAGCAGTAAGAAGGAACGATCTCGTGAAACATATGACAACATGGATGAACCTTGAAGACATAATGCTAAGCGAAATAAGCCAGGCACAAAAAGAGAAATATTATATGCTACCACTAATGTGAACTTTGAAAAATGTAAAACAAATGGCTTATAATGTAGAATGTAGGGGAACTAGCAATAGAGAGCAATTAAGGAAGGGGGAACAATAATCCAAGAAGAACAGATAAGCTATTTAACGTTCTGGGGATGCCCAGGAATGACTATGGTCTGTGAATTTCTGATGGATATAGTAGGAGCAAGTTCACAGAAATGTTGCTATATTAGGTAACTTTCTTGGGGTAAAGTAGGAACATGTTGAAAGTTAAGCAGTTATCTTAGGTTAGTTGTCTTTTTCTTACTGCCTTGTTATGGTCTCTTTGAAATGTTCTTTTATTGTATGTTTGTTTTCTTTTTAACTTTTTTTTCATACAGTTGATTTAAAAAATAAGGGAAAGTTAAAAAAAAAAAAAAAGGAAAAAAAAAAAGATGTAGTGCCCCCTTGAGGAGCCTGTGGAGAATGCAGGGGTATTCGCCTACCCCACCTCCATGGTTGCTAACATGACCACAGACATAGGGGACTGGTGGTTTGATGGGTTGGGCCCTCTACCACAGGTTTTACCCTTGGGAAGACGGTTGCTGCAAAGGAGAGGCTAGGCCTCCCTATGGTTGTGCCTAAGAGCCTCCTCCTGAATGCCTCTTTGTTGCTCAGATGTGGCCCTGTCTCTCTAGCTAAGCCAACTTGAAAGGTGAAATCACTGCCCTCCCCCCTACGTGGGATCAGACACCCAGGGGAGTGAATCTCCCTGGGAACGTGGAATATGACTCCCGGGGAGGAATGTAGACCCGGCATCGTGGGACGGAGAACATCTTCTTGACCAAAAGGGGGATTTGAAAGGAAATGAAATAAGCTTCAGTGGCAGAGAGAATCCAAAAGGAGCCGAGAGGTCACTCTGGTGGGCACTCTTACGCACACTTTAGACAACCCTTTTTAGGTTCTAAAGAATTGGGGTAGCTGGTGGTGGATACCTGAAACTATCAAACTACAACCCAGAACCCATGAATCTCAAAGACAGTTGTATAAAAATGTAGCTTATGAGGGGTGACAAGGGGATTGGGAAAGCCATAAGGACCACACTCCACTTTGTCTAGTTTATGGATGGATGAGTAGAAAAATAGGGGAAGGAAACAAACAGACAAAGGTACCCAGTGTTCTTTTTTACTTCAATTGCTCTTTTTCACTCTAATTATTATTCTTGTTATTCTTGTGTGTGTGCTAATGAAGGTGTCAGGGATTGATTTGGGTGATGAATGTACAACTATGTAATGGTACTGTGAACAATCGAAAGTACGATTTGTTTTGTATGACTGTGTGGTATATGAATATATCTCAATAAAATGAAGATTAAAAAAAACAAAAAAAAAAGACATAATGCTGAGCAAAATAAGCCAGGCACAAAAAGAGACATATTGTATGTTACCACTAATGTGAATTCTGTGAAAAATGTACAATGTTTTATACTGTAGAATGTAGGGGACCTAGAGATACCAATTAGTGGAGGGGGAATGATAATCTAATAAGAACAGATAAACTATGGAGGGTAATCTCAATGTTATGGGAATGCTCAGGAATGATTATGGTTTGTAAACTTTCTTGGATATAGTAAGATCAAGTTGGAAGCAATAGAGTTATTTTAGGTTTTTTTTTTCTCTTATTCCTTTGTTTTCTTAGGGGTTGTTAATTTTCTTGGGGTATGGTAGGAACATGTTGGAAGCAATGTAGTTATTTTAGATTATTTGTTTTTCTTACTCCTCTGTTTGGACATGGTTTATTAATTTTCTTGGGGTATGGTAGGAACATATTGGAAGCAAAGTAGTTATTTTAGGTTATTTGTTTTCCTTAATCCATTGCTTTGTTTGAAATGTTGTGGGGTTTTTTTGGTTGTTGTTTGCCTGTTTGTTTTTAATTTTTTGATAAACAAAGTTAAAAAATTGAAAAAAATCAGTAGAAAAATGGGAGTAAAAACTAAATGACAAATAGGGTGGGATGGGGGGATGGTTTGGGTATTCTTTTTTCACTTTTATTTTTTATTCTTATTCTGATTCTTTCTGATGTAAGGAAAATGTTCAGAAATAGATTGTGGTGATGAACGCATAACTATATGATCATACTGTGAACAGCTGATTGTATACCATGGATGACTGTATGGTTTGTGAGTGTATTTCAATAAAACTGAATTAAAAAAAAAAAAAAAAAAAAGAATCTGCATTGGTGAACACAGACCCTTCTTTGATAATTTCTGGGTGAGTCACAGAATCTTCACCAGAGTGACGGGAATGTATTATGAGTCCAGGGACCCCTTCTATTGGTTATAACTTTAAGGGGAATCAACAGGGAAAACACCTAAAGAAAGCTTTATCATAGAAAGGCCTACTTAGTTAAAAAGTCTGCTTCTGGAGGGAGGTAATGGTTACACTAAAATATCTGTTTTTCTCTAACCTGTCTCATTTGGCTTTAGCTCTCACTCTTGGGGCTTCCCTCATGGAAGAGTCTGTTTAACCGCTTTCATTCATTTCATTAATCATACAACAAACATTTGTTCATCAAATTGGTCATGGTAGGCACTGAATCTATTATTCTTGGAACAAAAAATAAGTAAAACATTTTTCCTTATTTCATAGAAATTATGTCTAAATAGAGCAAGAGACATAGAAATAAGTACATGCAATACCCTGAGGTGGCGCTGAAATCCTGGAGAAAAGCATCCCAAAGTTTGATGCATCCTTTGGAGGTGAGTGATGGCTTCAAAAGGCTGATGGTAATTGTACTAAGCATCGAAGGAGGAACTGGAGTGATTCTAGGGGCAGAATGGGGTAGAAGGATACTAAGGCGAGATGATTGGAACACAGATGAAGGATCAATATAACTGTGAGTTGTGGTTAGTTTTAAAATTAGTTTTTAATATCTGATATAAAATGAGCAGCAGGACATGAAAAGTGGAACATGAGCCTGGCCAGTTTGGCAGCAGCCAGATAACAGAGAGGCTTGTGTTTTGTCCATGAGATATATATTTATGTTTGAAGCTATTGGAGGGTCAGTGTAGGATGTTTAGAAGTTGATTGTCATGAAAAGTCTTCCCCCTGGAAACTCCCTCTGGATGAATTTCTGTTGTCAAATCCCTGGAGTATTGATGAGAGCTGGAAGTAGCACAGTAGAAGTGGGGATGGAGGTGTGGGGAATGGAGCTGCATGGGGTTGAATCATAATGTATAAAATCTTTTCTATTACTATTAGGCACAATGTCAGACATTTTATATTCATTGTATTTAATTATTTCATTTACTTGGAAATTGGAATCACTATTCTGATTTAATGGAAAAAGAATGTGAGACTTACAGCAGATTAATATTCTTGTCCAAAGCATGTAATCATATCTGAAATGAAGCTCAGGATTCATTGTTTCCTATACTTTTGCATTTCACTAATAACTATCCTTCTTTTTATAAATCATTTTTTAAATTGTGGAATATAACATATATACATAGAAGTGATAACTTTCCAAGTGCAATTTAACAAATATAAAATTTCAAAGAATGTTATGGGTTAGAATTACAGTTTCAGTTATTTCCTTGTGATATACAACATATATGAAAAAGGTGATAACTTTTAACGTATGATTTAACAAATAGTTATATAGGACATTTCCAAGAATGTTATGGGTTACAATTTCACAATTTCAATTAGTTTCTTCTTGTGAAATATAACTTACATACAAAAAGGTGATAACTTTCAAATTACAATTTAACATGTAGCTATAGATCAAATTTCAAAGCATTCTATTGGTTACAGTTCCACCATTTCATTTCCTTCCTTCTAGCTATTCTAATACCCTAGCAACAAGGAAAAATAAAGTTATATTGAGATTCAGTATTCAGAATCCTTTGTTAAGTTTCATCTTGTTTTTTTGCTACCCCTTCCTCTAGTTTAATCATTTTCCTGATCTTCAGGGCTGTCTAGGCAGTGGCCACCCTAACTTGTTCATGTTAAAAAGGGGTGTTGACTTTATTGGAAATGGCAGGCATCTGGTTGATGTTCTTGAAGAGGCTATTGCCTCTGTGTTTTGGGACTTAGCTGGCATAGGAGCACGCTAAAAGATTTAAGCCTTGGAAGAATAAACTTAGTGAGTGAAAACTTTATATGGTCTCAGATAAGGGTGCAGGTATTCTTTAGGTTTTGGGGACAACTGTTGTCTTGGGCTTATCGTATTGTGGTCATTTGGCATATCTAGCTGAAGGGATCACCTCCAGGACAGCCTCTTGACCCTATTTGAAATCTCTGATCCACTGAAACCTTTTTTTGCTGCCTTTCTTTTCCCCCTTTTGATCAAAAAGGCATTCTCAATCCTGCAATGCCAAGGTCAGGCTCATTCCTGGAATCCATGTCCCACATCACCAGGAAGGCTAATTCATCTGGGGGCCTTTCCCATGTCAGGGGGAGGGTGATGAATTTGTTTGCAGAGATGGGTTTAGAGAGAGAAAATCCACAATACACTTGACTGTTTAAGCAATATTAGGTTGACAGAAAATTGTGTGGATAGTAGATAGAGTTTTCATAAGGTCTGCACCCACTTTCCCTTGTTCCTAACATCTCCCATACAGAATACCTCATTACATTTATTCATCTTGAATTCTTGGTCTCTTTGTGACAGTGACAGTTTTCTCAGACTCTCCTTGTTTATGATGACCTGGATACATTTGTGGAGTGCAGGTCAGGTGTTTTGTAAAATGTCCCTCCTTGGAATCTGTTTGATGTTTTTATCATGATTTGAGAGGGTTATGGTTTTTTGGAGGAAGACATCAGAGATAATGTGCTGTTTTCATCAAATCATATCCAGGGTACATCTTATCAGCATGACATTGCTGTCAATGTTGACCTTGATCAATACTGTTTGCCAGATTTCCCCACCATAGTGTTCCTTTTTCTCTGCCTTTCCTTATATAATCTTTGCAAAGTAGCCACTATGTGAAGCCCACACATTAGGAGTGGGATTATGCTCAAACTTCTAGAGAGAGCAATATCTACATATTTTTTTCTGCATGGTAGGTTGTCTTTTCTTATTTATTTACTCAATAATTTGTATATATCTGTATGTACTCATGGCATTTATTTTGTACTTTGGGTTGTGATACAATACTACTTCATGTTGTTATTAAATTTTTTTCCAGTTTTGGCCATGGGATCTTTTTCAGCTATGCCATGTATCTTTGATATATTCCCATCATTGATGGTTTTACTTTAGCACCTACTTACTTTCTGGTACCTTAAGATGCTCTGGGCTCTTCTTGTATATTTCTTACCCCAGTCCTTGAGTCATCATTTCTACAAGGAAACTTTTTGGAAGATGGTGTAAAAACCAGGCCTGGGTGCTATCTATACTCCTTGATTCTGGGACCTCAGGGCCCTTTCCACAGAGAATAAGAAAATACATGTGTGTATATTAACCTGCACACACACACTTATCCATAAATATTTCTACCTTCAACCCTCTGTATATATATTAACCTACTCATGAGTTTGTGCTGATGTTGGCAACTCTAAACCATTACCGCACAGAGGATGTGGGGCAAGATGGCAGAGTGATGAGATGTGGGTTTGAGTTACTCTTTTGGGGCAGTTGGTAGATTGCTAGGAACTGTGTGGATCAGACACTGCAGAGGAATTTGAGCTTGAACATACTTCATACAACACTCACGAATGTGTGGATCAGTTGAGACCAGCAAAATCTGTAAGTTCTCCTTGCCAGGGAGCCCATGCCCCTCCCTGCCAGGCACAATCCAAAAGGAGGAGGAGCCATTGGTGCTGGGAATGAGGAGGGAGAACAGCAGGTGCAGCACTGATTAACAAAGTAAGAATGCTGAACAGAAACTCCAACAATAGATAAACTGAGACCAGGCACCAGAGAATCTGTGAGCAGTCAGCCTGGTGGAGAGGAGATAGGGATAGCAAAATCAGCAAAAGAAAAAATCAAAACAAAGAGTTTTGGAGTTGGCATTAAACACAATATGGAGAAGGGTCAGACTGAAACAGAATCAGGCACATATGCAAACCAGGGGGACAGGGCCCTTCCCTGAAAAGTTGGTTTTTCTGGTTTCTTGATTGTTCCTTAATTGCCTCCAACTCCTTGTCTTTTTGCATTTCAATAGCCCATCAGAACTGCAAAGATTTTTTTTCTTTTTTTATTACCTTTTTCTCTTTTTCAAAATAACTATTCTAAGCCCATTACAGAAAGCCTGAAAGACTTGCAATTTGGGCCCAGGCAAGAGCAGAGCTAAGATAGCTCTGAGAGACAAAGCAATTAGTCTACTGATGGAGAAAATTCACTAAAGACCATGACTTACCAAGAAAAGGGGGGTGTGGCCCAGCTCTAGCGGCCTCCTTTGGGGAACTCAGACACCAAGGGCTGGAATTCAGAAAACAGCTTCAGTCAGCAACACCCCTGACTGGGTCAGGGTCACTGGGAGAACTAAAGGCTCCATACCTCCTCACACTGGTGTAGGAGCTGTGGGTTGGCAAGCTCCACCTGCTGGACAGCATAGGAAAAGAACAGAGTCTAAAGGCATCACAGGAGGGTCTCATTCTCAAGGAAATGCCATACCCTTCTCCTGAGGCCTGGGCAGCTCTGGACTGGGAAAAGCTGAATGGGGTTGACTGTATCTAAGGGGAGCCTCACACAAAAAGGCTACACAGAGGAAGGAAAAAGATGGCAGCTAGAGAGGAGTGGAAGCTAGTTAGCCCCCCTGGAACAGCTAATAAACAACTAGGAGCAACTAGTAAATAATCTGGAATACCTGCTGGGGGACAATCATCACTGTCCACACATCATATGCCAAACTGAATTGGGAAGAATGCCCAAGATCACAGCATAAAATCTGTAAATAAAAATGGCAGACCCAAGCTGAGAGCCCCCCCCATAGCACCACAAATTGCAAAGCCTGACTGAGCTACAGACCTCCAACTGAGGTTTTCATTAACAAATGCTGACTGCTCAATACAAGCAATAAATCCTCAAAAAGCAGACGGTGGCTTTTGGTGTCAACTGACCTTGGAAATCCAGAGGACCTCTCTGGGAGGGAGGGAGAGCCAAGAGGAATAGGTGCTATCTCTGGCTGATGGGTGAAACTGAGGGTAGCCATGGACTGGCCCTGAAAGGAGATTTCTGTCCCTATTTTGGCTCTGTGGAGAAAGCCACAGCCATTTTCAGTACCAAGTTCTCTGACCCAGACAAGGGTGGAGACAGCAGAGTCAGAGAGACTATTCAAATGCAAATGATATCTCCCTAGGGGGTGCATCTTCCAGAGGAAAGAGGTGGTGCCAAGCTCTACTACACACTTTCCATTCAGAACCAGACCCCAGAGTCTGGGGGAAAACAGCCACAGACCACACCTCTTTACACCAGTCTGGAGTGACAGGCTGACAGGTGCCACCTGCTGGGCAGAAAATCACAGTGATTTGAGGCCTCACAGGGTGTATCAATCTTCTAAGATACACCCACAGGGCAACTTGATACTATTGCCTCCTTCTGAGACATGAGTCCATTCTGGTCTGGGAAAACCTGATTGGGGTAACCAAAAAAACCAGATGCCTAGACAACAGAAAACTACAACCTACACTAAGAAAAACAGATATGGCCCAGTCAAAGCAACAAACTTACACTTCAACTGAGAAACTGGAATTGAAGCAACCAAGGCTAAATCAATTCAAAATTTTGGGGGAAGATATAGAAAAAGAGATGAAGCATATAATGGCAACACTGATCATACGTAAGACAGAAATTGAAAGTTCAAAAAAAAAAAAAACTGGCAAAACATTTGGAAATGAAAGGCAAAACACAAGAGATGAAAGACACATTAGAGACATACAACAGCAGATCTCAAGAGGCAGAAGAAAACACTCAGGAACTGGAGAACAAGACACCTGAAAGTCTACACACAAAAGGACAGATAGAGAAAAGAATGGAAAAATATGAGCAACGTCTCCAGGAATTGAATGACAACATGAAATATAGGAATGTACATGTCATGGGTGTCTCAGAAGGAGAAGAGAAAGGAAAAGGGGCAGAAGCAATAATAGAGGAAATAATCAATGAAAATTTCCCATCTCTTATGAAAGACATAAAATTACAGATCCAAGAAGCACAGCATACCCCAAATGGAATAGATCTGAATAGGCCTACGCCAAGGCGCTTAATGATCAGATTATCAAATGTCAAAGATAAAGAGAGACTCCTGAAAGCAGCAGGAGAAAAGTGATCCATCACATACAAAGGAAGCTTTTTAAGACTATGTGCAGATTTCTCAATAGAAATCATGGAGGCAAGAAGGAAGTGGGGTGATATATTTAAGAGAAAACCAACATCCAAGAATCCTGTATCTGGCAAAACTCTACTTCAAATATGAGGGAGAGCTCAAAATAGTCTCTGACAAACAGACAATGACAGAGTTTATGAACAAGATACTGCTCTACAAGAAAAACTAAAGGGAGCACTACAGACAGAAAGGAAATGACGGGAGACGGATGTTTGGAACACAGTTTTGGTAGATACTAGCACAGCAATATAAGTACATTGAACAAAGATGATTGAATGATTGAAAGAGGATGGTCAGGAGCATGTGGGACACCAGAAGGAAAGAGGAAAGATAAAGACTGGGACTGTGTAACTCAGTGAAACCTAGGGTACTCAATGATTGTGATAAAATTTACAAATATGTTTTCACATGAGGGAGAACAAATGAATGTTAACATTGCAAGGTCTTAAAAATAGATTGGGATTGAGGAAAAATATAATCAGTGCAAACCTGAGACTATAACTAACAGAAACATCGTATTTTGCTTCTTTTAATGTAACAAGGGCAACACATCAAAGCTAAATGCCTATGGGGGAGCATAGGTGAGGTTTATGGGACTCTTTGCATTGGTGATGTCTGACTCTTTATTCTAATTTAGTTTAATGCTTTCTTTCATTTTGTTTCTTCCTAGCTGTCATGTTTTATCTTTTTCTTTTGTCTCTCTATGTTCTTTGACTCTTCCTCCTTCTTTGCAGAAGAAATGGAGGTGTCCTTATATAGAGAGTGGTGAGGGTGGTTAATTCATACATGATTATATGGGGAACCACCAATTGTTTACATAGGACAGAATGTATGGAGTGTGACAAAACCATCCTTAAAAAATGGGTTGATGGATTAAGGATCTAAGATGACAGCATAGAGAGGAGTGGAAGCTAGTTAGTCCCCAGGGAACAACTAAAAAAAAACAGGAATAGTAAATAATCCAGAATAACTGCAGTGGGACAAATGTGACCATCCACTCATCATACACCAACCTGAATTGGGAGGAATGACTAAGATCACAGTAAATCTGTAAGTAAAAACTGTGGATCCAAGCCAGGAGACCCCTCCCCAAACAGCCCAAGCTGCAAAGCCTCATGGTGCCAGAGAGAAGCTCTCTCCCAGCAAGTAAATATAGCTCAGCTGAGCTCCAACTGGGGTTTTAATTAGTGAGTGTGAACTGCTCACTACAGGTACGCAGCCCCAAAAAACAGACAGAGGCTTTGGGTGACGACTGACCTTGGAGAGCCAGAGGGTCACCAGGGACTAGCCCTGAAGGGAACTTTCTGTCCCTTTTTTGGCTCAGTGAGTAAAGCCTCAGCCATTTTCAGTTCCCATTGCTCTGGCCCAGACAAGGATGGAGATATCATAGGCAGAGAGAGACCATTCAAATGCTAATGACCTCTCCCTAGGGGGGGTCTATCTTCTCTAAGAGGAAAGGGGTGGGGCCCAGCTCTACTACCTGCCTTCCATTCAGAACCAGACCCCAGAGCCTGGGGGAAGACAGCCAAGGGCCACACCTCCCTATACCAGTCTGAAATTACAGGCTGACAGGTGACACTTGCTGGGCAGAAAATCACAGTGACCTGAGGCATCACAGGGTGTACCAATACTCTAAGACAAAGCCCCAGGGAAACCAGATACTGAATATTTCTTCCTTCTGGGACCTGAGCCCATTCTGATCTGGGAAAATCTGATTGGGGTAACCAAGGAAACCATGCCTAGACAACAGAAAACTACAACCTACACTAAGAAAAATGAAGTTATGGCCCAGTCAAAGGAACAGACTTACACTTCAACTGAGATGCAGGAATTGAAAGAACTAATAACAAGTCAATTCAAAAAGTTTAGGGAAGATATGGTGAAAGAGCTGAACTGTATAATGAAAAAACTAAGCACACATAAGGTAGAAATTGAAAGTTCAAAAAACCAACACAGAATCTATGGAAATGAAAGGCACAACACAAGAGATGAAAGGCACAATGAAATGTACAACAGCAGCTCTCAAGAGACAGAAGAAAACACTCAGGAACTGGAGAACAAAACACCTGAAATCCTACACACAAAAGAACAGATAGCAGAAAGAATGGAAAGATATGAGCAATGTCTCTGGGAACTTAAAGACAGAATGAAAAGCAAGAATATACATGTCATTGGTATCCCAGAAGGAGAAGAGAAGGGAAGAGGGGCAGAAGCAATAATAGAGGAAATAATCAATGAAAATTTCCCATCTCTTATGAAAGACATAAAATTACAGATCCAAGAAGCACAGCATACCCCAAATGGAATAGATCTGAATAGGCCTACGCCAAGGCGCTTAATGATCAGATTATCAAATGTCAAAGATAAAGAGAGACTCCTGAAAGCAGCAGGAGAAAAGTGATCCATCACATACAAAGGAAGCTTTTTAAGACTATGTGCAGATTTCTCAATAGAAATCATGGAGGCAAGAAGGAAGTGGGGTGATATATTTAAGAGAAAACCAACATCCAAGAATCCTGTATCTGGCAAAACTCTACTTCAAATATGAGGGAGAGCTCAAAATAGTCTCTGACAAACAATGACCAAGTTTGTGAACAAGATACAGCTCTACAGGAAACACTAAAGGAAGCACTGCAGACAGGAAGGAAAAGACAGGAGTGAGAAGTTTGGAAAACAATTTTGGGAGATAGTAGCACAGCGATGTAGGTATAGCGAACAAAGATGACTGTGAATATGGTTGAAAGAGGAAGGCTGGGACCATGTGGGACACCAGAACAAAAGACGAACGATAAAGACTGGGACTGTGTAACTCAGAGAAACCTAGGGTGCTCAAGATTGTAATAAAAGATACAAATATGTTTTTACATGAGGTAGAACAAATAAATGTCAACATTGCAAGGTGTTAAAAATAGGGTGGGATTGGGGGGAAAATAAATCAATGCAAACTGGAGACTATAATTAACAGGAACATTGTATTATGCTTCCTTTAATATAAAAAAGGCAATATGCCAAAGCTAAACCATATGGGAGGTTGGGGAATAGAGGAAGGGTATGGGACTCCTGGCATTGGTGATGTAGTATGACTCTTTATTCTACTTAGGTTAATGCTATCTTTCCTTTTGTTGCTTTGTAGCTATCAAGTTTTGTGGGGTTTTATGTTTCTTTTTTCTCTCTTTCTCTTTTGACTCTCTGCCTTCTTTGACTCTTCCTCTGTCTTTCAGGAAGAAATGGAGATGTCCTTACATAGAGAGTGGTGATGGTGCTGAATACATATATACTTGACTATACAGGGAACCACCAATTGTTTACCTAGGATGGAATGTATGGTGTGTGAACAGAACCATTTTAAAAGAAATGGGTTGATGCAGAAACTTTGAGGGCACTACATTGAGTGAAATAAGACAGACACATAAAGGCAAATATTGCAGGGTCTCACTGATATGAACTAATTATAATATGTAAAATCATAGACATGAAATATAAGTTACCAGGATATAGAATGAGGCTAAAGAATAGGGAGCGGTTGCTTATTATGAGCAGAATGTTCAACTAGGGTGACCTTAAATGTTTGGAAATGAACAGGGTGATGGTAGCATGTTGTGAGAATAACTAACAGTGCTGAAAGGTGTGTGAAGGTGGTGGAAAGGGTAAGCTCAGAGTCACATACATCACTAGAAGGAAAGTTGGAGGTTAAAAGATGGGAATGTATAAAACAATGAATCTTCTGGGGGACAATGTCAGTGATTAACTATACAATATTAGAAATCTCTGTCATGAAGTAGAACAAAAGTATGACACTATAACTAGAAGTTAATAGTAGAGAGGCATATAGGGAAAAAATATACACCTATTGGAAACTATATACTACAGTTAGTAGTATTTTAACATTCTTTCATCAACAATAATAAATGTACTATACCAAAACTATGAATCAGTAATGGAGGCACGCATGGTTCGGGGTATGGGAAAATCTGTATTTCCTTTTTTTTGTCTTTATTTCTTTTCTGGAGTAATGAAAATGTTCTAAAAATTGAAAATAAATTAATTGTGTTGATGGATGCACAGCTGTATGATGGTAACATGGGCAATTGATTGTACACTTTGGATCTTGGATAGTTGTATGGTATGTGAATAATCTCAGTTAAAAAAACTAAGAAAAATGGGTTGATGAAGAAAGCTGTGGGCACTATAGTGAGTGAAATAAGTCAGAAGCATAAGGACAAATATTGCAGGGTCTCACTGATATGAACTAATTATAATATGTAAACTCACAGACATGAAATATGTTACCAGGATATAGAATGTGGCTAAAGAATGGGAAGCCATTGCTTATTATGAGCAGAATATTTAACTAGGGTGAACTTAAACAGTTGGAAATGGATAGAGGTGATGAAAGCACATTGTGAAAACAATTAACAGTGCTGAATTTTCTGTGAAAGTGGTGGAAAGGGGACGCTCAGAGTCATGTATGTCTCCAGAAGGAAAGTTGGAGATTCAAAGATGGGAATGTATAAAACAATGAATCTTGTCCTGGACAATGTCCATGATTAACCATACAAATATTAGAAATCTCTCTCATGAACTATAACAAATGTAGGCCACTATAATGAGATGTTAATAATAGAGGGGCACTTAGGAAAAATATATACCTATTGCAAACTGTATACTACAGTTAGTATTTTAATGCTCTTTCATCAACAGTAACAAATGTACTGTACCAATACTATGAATCAATAATGGAGGGGGCTGTTTAGGTGGTTGGGAGGATTTGAGTTTCCTTTTTGTCTTTATTTCTTTTCTGGAGTAATAAAAATGTTCTAAAAATTGAAAAAATTATTGTGATGAATGCACAGCTGTATGTTGGTCCAATAGGCAATTGATTGTACACTTTGGATCTTTTGATAATTGTATGGTATGTGGACAATCTCAGTTAAAATAAAGGCTACACAGAGGCAGGGCAAGGAACAGAAAAACAAGAGGTGAAAAATTTCAATCAGCTAAATAGAACCTAAGTAAGTGACCTAGAATAAGCTGAACTAAACACTAAAGGTTAGACAGCAAAGCCAACCAACAAGAAAACTGTAGGTAAAAGTGAAAATGAGCTCCAGAGTAATGTAATCAAGAAAGTCAGAAGCCTAGAGAGCTCAAGACAATGAACCATACTAGGAAACATGAAAATATGGACCAACCAAAGTAACAAACTAATAGTTCAACTGAGATACAGGAGTTGAGGCAACTAATGCTAAATCAATTCAATGAACTGAAGGAAGAACTAATTTAATAGGTGCAAACAAATTTCCTAAGTCAATTAAAATATCAAGTCAAGGGAAGATGTAGCAAAAGAGACAAAGGATATAAGGAAGACACTGGATGACCATAAAGAAGAAGTCATAAACTTGAAAAAACAAATGGCAGAACTTATGAGAATGAAGGGCATAATGGAGGAGATGAAAAAGAGAATGGAGGGATACAAGAGTATACTTGAACAAGAAGAAGAAAGGATCAGTGAATTGGAAGACCAGACATTTGAATTCATACACACAAAAGAACAGAAGGTGAAAAAAATGGAAAAATACAAGCAGGGTCTTAGGGAGCTGAGTGGCAACATGATGTGCAAAATATATGTGTTATGGGTGACCTGGAGGGAGAAGAAAAGGGAAAAGGGGCAGAAAGAATAATAGAAGAAATAATCACTGAAAATTTCCCAATCTTATGAAAGGCAGAAATTACAGATTCAAGAAGTACAACACACCCAAACAGAATAGACCCCAATAGAATTACACCAAGACATTTACTCATAAGATAGTCCAATGTCAAAGACAAAGAGAGAATTCTGAAGGCAGCATGAGAAAAGCAATCCATCACATACATGAGAAGCTCAATTTCTCCACAGAAACCACTGTAGCAAGAAGACAGTGGTATGATATATTTAAGATACTGAAAGAGAAGGACTGCCAACCAAGAATTCTATATCCAGGAAACTGTCCTTCAAAAATGAGGGAGAGTATAAAATACTTTCAGACAAACAGACACTTAGAGAGTTCGTGAATAAGAGACTGCAACTACAAGAAATACTGAAGGGAGTGCTACAGGCTGATAGCAAAAGGCAGGAGAGAGAGGTTTGGAGAAGAGTGTAGAAATGAAGCATATCCGGAAGGGTATAAGGGGCAGAGGAAAAAATAAGACATGACATATAAATTACAAAAGACAAAATGGTAGAAGAAAGTACTGCCATTACAGTAATAACACTAAATGTTAATGGATTACACTCCCCAATATAAAGACACAGACTGGCACAACAGATTAAAAAACAGGACTCATCTATATGCTGTCTACAATAAACTCTCTTTAGACACAAGGACAAAAATAGGCTGAAAGTGAAAGGTTGGAAAAATATATTTCCTGCAGGCAGCAACCAGAAAAAAGCAGGAGTAGCTATATTAATATCAGACAAATTATACTTTAAAAGTAAAACAATTAAAAGAGACAAAGAAGAACACTATATATTAATAAAAGGATCACTTCATCAAGAAACCACAACAATCATAAATATTTATGCACCGAGCAAGAGTGTCCCCAAATTCATGTGGCAAACACTGAGGACACTGAAAGCAGAAGTAGATACCCCAACAATAATAGTTGGAGACTTCAGTACACTGCTCTCATCAATGGATAGAACATCTAGACAGAGGATCAATAAGGAAATGGAGATGTTAAATTGGACAGTAAGTGAACAAGACTTGACAAATATTTATAGAACACTACACCCCACAACAGCAGGATACACATTTTTCTCAAGTGCTCATGGAACATTCTCTAAGATAGACCACATGATGGGTCACAAAGCAAGTCTCAACATATTTTAAAATATTGATATTATAAACCATTACCACACAGAACTTTCTAGCCTCCTCCTCTTGCTTATCTGTAACCTCCTACTCCACGGTGAAGAAAATATTCCCCCATCTGCCATGCATTTACTTAATAACTCGATTCCAGGATACATGTACAGAAGTAAAAGAATGGTTAACCGTTACCTTGCTGGGATACATCTATATCATCTAAAGTGCAGTGCTCATACTGTGTTTATTTTCCAGACTGCATTCATATCCAATATTTTTTATTTTGGCAACTTTCCCCTATCTCCTTCACTGAAGGCATGCCAAACATACATACAGCTTCATTGTTTTGCACCATTTTGCCTTCCACGCTGGAATTGCCTTGACTTTGTTAGTGAATTTTTATTTGCATACATTATGGTTCACTTTTTGTGTTGTAAAGTTCAATGGTTTCTTTTAATTGAGATATATTCACATACCATGCAGGCATACAAAGTGTACATTCAATTGTCCACAGTACTATTATATAGTTCTGCATTCATCACCAAAATTAATTTTTGAATCTTTTCATTACCAAACACACAAAAATAATAAGAATAAAAATTAAAGTGAAAAAGAGTGATTAAAGTACAAAAGAGCACTTGGTGTAACAAATGCATAACATCACATCTACAAATATATTATTATACAGAGTTGCTTCACTGCTCTAATAATTCCACTCTACTTCACTTTTTCAACCCTCTTCCCCTCACCCCAAATCCCTGGCAACTAGTGATCCATTCTATTGTCAATATTGTTTTGCCTTATCCAGAAGGTCATATCACTGATGTCATATATAAACAGCACTTTTAGTCTGGTTTCTTTCCATTGTCAACAATCATTTAGGATTCATCCTTGACTCTTGTGGATGGATGCAACATTTATTTTTATTACTGAATAATATTCCATTGTATAGTTATAGCAGAGTGTGTCTGTCCTTTCACCTATTTAAAGGCATTTTGGTTGTTTTCAGTTTTAGGAGATTACGAATAAAGCTGCTACAAACATTCACATGTAGGTTTTTGTGCAGACTTAAGTTTTTAAATCAGGTGCATATATACCTGAGGTGGTTTGGAAATGAAAGTATCCCAGAAATCGTGTTCTTAAAGCTAATCCATTCCTGAGGGTGTAAACCTATTGTGAGTAGGATCTTTTGATGAGGTTACTTCAGTTGTGGTGTGACACAATGTGGATTATAATCCTCTCACTGGAGTCCTTTATAAGAGAATGAAATTCAGTCAGAGAGAAAGCCACAGGAGCAAGAAGCTAAAATCAGTGGAACCCAGAAGAGAAGGGAGAAACCAGTAGAGGCCACCCTGTGTCTTGCCATGTGGCAGAGGAGCCAAGGATCACTGGCAGCTGGCCTTTGGGAGGAAAGCATCCCCTAGATGATGCTTTGATTTGAACATTCCCATGGTCTCAAATTTTAACCTAGTAAATTCCCATTGTTCAAAAGCAACCCATTTCATAGTATCTGCTTTAAGCAGTCTAGGAAACCAAAACAGATTTTGGTACCAGGACACTGAGGTGCTTCTATTGCAAATGCCAAAAATTGGAAACAGATGTGGAATTAGGTAACTGAGAGAGGCTGGAAGAATTGTGAGATGTTTGATAGAAAAGGACTGGCTTGCTTTGAAGAGACTGTTGGTAGAAATATGGACACTAAAGTTACTTCCAATAAGCCCTTAGACAGAAATGATCAATGTGTTTCCAGAAACTGGAAGAAAGGATACCTTTGTTTTAATATGGCAGAGAACTTGGAAAAATTGAGTTCTGTTATCCAATGATAGGGAGAAGTTGAGAGTTATAAAGTTGGGTATTTAGTTGAGGAGATTTTGAAGCTGAATTTGGAAAATGCAACCTGGTTTCTCCTTGCAGCTTATATTAAAATGTGAGAGGGAAGAAATAATCTGAGACCTGAATTCCTGGGCACAAAGAAACCAGAAATTGACAGTTTGTAAAACCCAGATGATAGAGCTCTATGTGAGGGTTTAAATGAACATGTATGAGTCAGCCATTTCAATGCAAGTCAGGACTGGAAATACAGCCACCCAGGAAGGATATGTGGAAAGTTCTTTTGTCTGATGGTTTGGATCCCAGTGTACAACATGAAAAACCTACAAGTTTTCCATGGTAGCCTGGAATAAAAGGGACAGAAGAGGGACAAACTGAATGAAAAATGATTTTAAAGGCAGAACCATGGAAGCTGAGGACTGGACTGAAGATATTTTGGGCAAAGAGAGAGAGAGCCCACCCATGTGTGTGAAAGGAAGAATGTGCCTTGGTTTAGATCTTTTGCCCTTTTTAAAAAATTAACACAATTTTATTGAGATTTATTTACACTTCCAAATCATACAATCTGTGGTTCACAGTATCTTCACAAATTTGTGAATTCATCACCATAATCATTTTTAGAACATTTGCATTAAAAAGAAATGAAAAAGAAGACCCAAACATCTGATACCCCTTACTCCTTCCTCTTACTGATCACTTGAATTTCACTCTACCAAATTTTAAGACTTACAGTAGATGTACGTTTACCAAGACAGTGTAGTATTGTCAGAGATAGATATATGGATCAGTGGAACAGAGAGAAAAAAACATCCAGAAGGAGATCCTTACAAACATATGCAACTGACTTATATTTTGCTGTATAGTTATACAGTCATTGTCAAAGATCAAGGCTACTGGATTACAGTTCAACAACTTCAAGTATTTCCTTCTTTTTGCCTGTCTTTAATTAAATGTTTGCTTTCTTATTGTTGGGTGTTAAGAGGTCTTTGTGTATTTGGATACAAATCATTTATCAGACATGTGCTTTGCAAATATTTCCTACAAGCCTTAATATTTTCTTCTCATTCCCTTATCAATGTCTCTCACAGGACAGAAAATTTTAATTTTACAGAAGTCCAACTTATAAATGTTCTTTTTTCATGGGTCATGCATAGGATGCTGTTCCAGTTTGCTAATGCTGCCATTATGCAAAATACCAGAAATGGATTGGCTTTTATAAAGTGGGTTTATTTGGTTACAAAGTTACAGTCTTAAGGCCATAGTAGCGTCCAAGCTAAGGCATCAACCATAGGGTGCCTTCACTGAGGATGGCCAATTGCATCTGGAAAACATCAGTTAGTTGGGAAGACACATGGCTGGCATCTGCTGATCCTGTGTTGTGTTCCATGTCCTCTCTCAGCTCCTGTGTGTTCTTGGTTCTTTCTCCTGGTCTTTTCCAAAGGCTTAGGTGGCAGCATTCTGGGCTTAGCTTCTCCAGGAAACTCTGGGCTAGTATCTCCAAAGCATCAGGAAAAGTTGGCTTTTGACAGCCATCTCTAAAGTGTCTCTCTCAGCTGTTCTCCAAAATGTCACTCTCAGCTGCTCTGAGGTCCTTCTGTTTGTCAGTTCTTTTATAGGACTTCAGTGATTAAATCCAGACCTACTCTGAATGGGTGAGGCCCATGCCTCCATGGAAATAATCTAATTAAAGGTTACCCACTGTTGGGTGGGTCACATTTCCATGGAAACACACAATCAAAGGATTCCAACCTAATCAACACTACATTAAATAATATGGCTTTTGGAGGGATATAATATATCCAAACCAGCACAGATGCTATATCTAAAAACTCATCACCAAACCATAGGTCCCCAGATTTTCTTGTATGTTTAATTCTAGAAATTTTATAATTTGCATTTTATTTTTAAGTGTATTATTCGTTTTGAGTGAATATTTGTGAACTGTATACAGACTGTGCCTGAATTCCCGTTTGTTTGCATGTGCATTCCACTTTTCCAGGGCTGTTGAAAAGACAATACTTTCTCTATTTTATTGCCCTTGTCATTTTTATCAAAGATCAGTTGACTGCCTTTGTATGTGTCTATTTCTGCATTCTGTAACATTAGTCTATATTTCTGTTTCACCCATATTTCATTGTTTGATTGTTGTGGTTTTAAAATTAGTGCTGAAGTCAAGTAGTATGGGTTCTCCAACTTTGTACTTTTCTTAATATTGTTCTGCCTATGTAGGTCTTTTGTTTTGATGTATAAATTTTAGAATTAGTTAGTCAACATCCACAAAACAACTTCCTGGAATTTAGAATGGTATTGAGTTAAATGTATAGATTAGGTTGGGAAGAAGCACATCTTAACAATACTGAGTCTCCAACCATGAAGACAAAATACTTTTCTTCCTTCCTTCCTTACCCTCTTTCTTTCTTTTGAAATTTTTAATGTAGTAACTCACATACAACTCAAAATTTCTCATTGTTTCCATTTAAAAGTGCAAAATTTGGTAATATGGATTATATTCAAAATATTGTAAGACCATCACCAATGGATAATTACCCCACCTTTTAATCACATCACACAAATGACTGTCAAAATGTTTGTTGAATAAAATAAACTCTAAGAGAATTTTCAGTAGAAAATATTGTTTTGGGAAAACATTTACAATTGTGGCAAGGATAGATAATCTTTTTGCTAGTCAGCAAAAGGATAGAGGACAAGGAAAAGGATTTGGTTTCCCTGACATTTCCAGATGAAGAGCATTAGTTGTATATATAATAAACATGAAATAATTTAATGCATTTACATTACAATCCATAGCATATATGTTAAATTGATGATAGCTCCTTGTAGCCAAATTTACATTGCTATGATCTCTTTTCCAGCAGTTTCATCAGCTATATGAAAAAAGAAAACCAAGCACACGTTTCAGAATTTATCCTCCTGGGACTCTCAGAAGACACAGAATTGCAGCCCCTCCTCTATGGGCTGTTCCTGATGATGTACCTGGTCACTTTCTTTGCGAACCTGCTCATCATCCTGGCCATCATCTCTGGCTCCCACCTCCACACACCTATGTACTTCTTCCTCTCTAACCTGTCTTTTGCAGATACCTGTTTCATCTCCACCACTGTCCCGAAGATGCTGGTGAACATCCAGACAGAGAGCAAAATCATAACCTATGAAAAATGCCTCACCCAGATGTATTTTTTTATGCTTTTTGGAGAATTAGAAAATTTCTTCTTAACTGTGATGGCCTATGACCGCTTTGTTGCCATCTGTCACCCCCTGCACTACACAGTCATCATGAATCCCCAGCTCTGTGGTCTCCTGCTGCTGGCATCCTGGTTATTAAGTGTTCTGGACTCTCTTTTACATGGCTTAATGGTTTTGCAATTGTCTTTTTGTACTGAGTTGGAAATCCCCCACTTTTTTTGTGAACTTAATCAGGTGGTCAAACTTGCTTGTTCTGACACCTTCCTCAATGACCTAGCGATGTATTTTGCAGCTGGAGTTGTGGGTATTATTCCACTCACTGGGATCCTTTTCTCTTATTACAAGATTGTATCCTCCATTTTGAGAATTTCAACCACTGGGGGCAAGTATAAGGCATTTTCCACTTGTGGGTCTCACCTCTCGGTAGTGTCCTTGTTTTATGGTACAGGTATTGGAGAACACCTTAGTTCTGCTGCTACCCAAAACTCAAGGGCAAGTGCAATAGCATCAGTGATGTACATGGTGGTCACTCCCACGCTGGACCCCTTTATCTACAGTCTTAGAAACAAGGGCCTAAAGCATGCCTTAAAAAACTCTTCAGCTGAGAGACAGTCTTTCTGTAAAAGGATACTTTGTCTCAAGTTTACAAATTGGTTCATGAGTGACAGAGGTTAAACACTGGGACATATAAATCTAGAATATTTTCTTAGTTTATAGAAAGATTATGTTATTTGCCTTATTTCTGGAATTCTACCTCCTTAATTTTTATACATCAAAACACCTGTTTCTTCTGTATTTTTATTAAACCATTTGACTTCTCCAATTGCTGTCCATGGTTTGAGTATTGAAACAGAACACACTGCCTGGATTTTATCAGCAAAATATTTAATACAGGTAATTTTGTACACATAAAATTATAGGAATTGCTGGAGGGTTGAATTGGAATCACCATTTGATTAAGTTTACAATAATACACATTCTGTCTCTGATATATGACTTTCTCCTGAACAAACCCCAACATAAGTTAAGTCAGGATATATTTGACATTATAACACCTGTTACTTCAAACATTAATGGTGTCCCTAATCTCTGTGTTTTCTCCAGGTCTGTAATGTTAGTCTTTAAATATTATTTGGATAGGTGGGGACATTTTCAGGAAGTTTCCCTTGGCAATCCCTACAATAATAGTCCTCATTAACAGATCCTAAAAAGCAATGTATTTTGCCCATTGCCAACTATGTCTTTTCAATTATTAATCCCAAATATTAGGAAATAATATCAGGGTCTTATGTAGACCTACTGTGCTCTTTGTGAGGTAGAATAAGGCAAATGCTTCATTTATCACCTTACCATAGGTCCATCACTCTGAATCACAAACCAGAGTGGCATTTTGAGATTTAGAAATTCCTCTGAGCTTGTGTTCAATTGTGAAAAAAATATGACATTGTTGTTTTGTTTCACTCACTTCCCATTCTTTGGCAAAGTTGTGAATTCATCTTATTTTGTACTTCCTCAAATCAAAGACCATACACTGTTTTTCAGTTATAACCACATCAGAAAATACATTCTGTAATTTTCAGAAAATAGAGATTTGGGTCATGCAGTCCTGGATATTTTCTGGTTTCTGATTGTGCCATAATGTGAAAATTGAATATCCTCAGCTTGCCATTTAAAAAAATCTCTCCAGTGCAATTAAAAACCCCATCTTATTCCACATTCCTTGGATTATGATTCCCCCAAAAAATCATTTTTTATATAAATCAGTTTGAAAAGTCTTCCCTGGCTGTTTCTTTAGGGATTGCTGCAAACAATATGTTGTGAATGCTATGCATACACCAGTGGTGTACATTTATCCAATAGAAATAGTGCCATTGTTCAAATATGGAGGAACTAGTAACACCAAACAAGTTGATCTATCAATTTCCATATTCCTATCCTGGAAGATCTGTAATTTTGCAGTCAGTTCTTGTATCCAATAGTTTATTTCTATGGCTTTTTTTCTTTAAGCAGAAATCTTACCTAAACTAGTGGTATACTTTTAGCCAATGTAAATAACATCATTGTGGTCCTAACTTCCAATAAGTTGTTACCTCAATTCTCAGATTCTTTTCCTGGAAGATCTCTGTTTTTGCAATCAATTTCTGTATCCAATAATTTACCTGTATGGCTTATTTTCTTTAAGCAGAAATATCTTTTGGAAAAAAAGAATCTCTTTAAGAATTTTCTGAAGAAATTTACTAAACATGGACTGTCAACATCATTGAAGAAACTGGAGGTATTTCTTTGAAGTAATTGGAAGTTTAGTAAACACTGAGAAACAGTCTGCCAGGAATCTTGGCAATTCTGCTATCATCAGGAACATTGTATAATAAGAATATTCCCCAGAAGCATTTTCTGTGCTCCAGAAGGAGAGAGAAATGGCAGCTAAGAGCCAGTCCACCCTACCAACCTCACACCATATCATGCAGACTGGATGGCGGATGCCAAACTTACTTAGATTCTGAATGTATTTTAGGAGAGAGGGTGATTGTATGTCTTTCAAAATCCTGAAGACTTTTCCTGTTTCCTTTCCAACATTCCCAGCTAGTCCACAGGTTCCGAAGAAAAAAGAACATGGATGAGTGACGGAAATCATTACCACTCTGCCATATACTCCAATTATTTACTTTAATCATTACTTCTATTACCATTCTAGTGGCTGCTAAATTTTTCTTAGATGAAGTCTTCCTGTCTTTTTCAGAAGCCTTAAAGTATTTGGTAACAATAATGATTCACTCTGAACTGAGGAGATAAATTTGTTTTTATTGACAACTAAATTTTGTTCTTGAAGACTCTATACATGGCTACAAGAAAAAATATCACCAAATTATTAACAAAACAGGTGCAGCGTCAGGTTTCATTTTAAAGTGAAAACTGGAAGATTCAGTGAAGTATAGATTTCAGCAAAAGAAACTTTCCTGAGTTCTCTGAGGGATAAATAGCTAAGGTTACAGAGGCAAATACTATTATTTTTTCTGGAGAATGTGGGGAATAGATTGCTGTCTTGAAATGATGAATGTTACATTATATAGAAGGAGGAGAAGACTCATTTTGAGTGAGCTCTGTTCTATTCAACTGTATTCCATTGAGTAAATCAAATAATCATTTACTTGGACTCTTCCATGCAAAATTTTAGAAAAGAAAAATGCTTTGTATTGGAAGATTAATTGTCAAGAATAGGGAAGGCAGAATAATCACTGCCAGATCCATGGGACTCCATTTAAACTAAGGCACTGTATAAAGCAGTAACAGAGCCCTTACCACTTACCATGCCATAAAAATGCAGACAGTCTCAAAGGTGTGTATTGGAAACATAGGAGCAATGACTCCTTCCACAACTGCCTGGAGCTGAGACTCCAGGAGGAACAAATGATAGAATAACAGTATAGGATGGGAAGATCTGGGAAATCATCTCCACACGGTCATCCACCAAGGTCAATGTTCTCATTTTCCCCTCACTTTCAGATTACCATTTTCTGAAGAATTGGATTCAACCAACTTAGCTCTGAGATACATCTTCCAATCTGACATTACATACCTGTTTCATCTCCTTGAGTTTCCATAATGCTGATATGTAGTGTTTAGGGAAGAAGCAGAGCAATCAGAAAAAAATTCACTTGAATGAGCCAAAGAAGTTCTGTTGTGCTATGAGAAATAAATGTAATGGCAGAGAATGATTTACTGTCAATAACTGCAGGGACATGAGAAAAAGTTCAATATAGGGGAAGCCTAGAAATAAAAATTTGTTTTATCATTTAATTTCTGTTTCTGGATGGGGATTTGGTTTCTAATGCAGCCAATTTTCTCTCAATTCCACTTCATGGAAATTTTTACTTTTCATCAATATATATTTAAACCCTAGAAGTTCTATTTGATTTATTTCTGAAATATGTTTGTACCATGGTATATATTTACAAGCTTCTTTTAAATTTCCTCAATCTTATAAAAATAGTTGTTCCATGATCTGTGCCTGTATCATTTAAACATCTGAAACAGTTAAAGGCTTTTATTCACCATCTTCTTTTCTTCTGGCTCTTAGTCAAGGTACAAAATAGTCTTAATTAAATTTTCAAGAAATAAATCCCAGGGGAAATTAGTAAATATCTTGAGACAAATGAAAAGGAAGACACTGTACCAAAACTAATTCTTGTTTGTATTTCTGTATTTAAAGGATGGTGCACTAGCATTTGCAGTGTATTTGTAAACAATACTTATGAGAAGATCTCCTACTACCTGGATTGCAGAAAATGCCAAGTGTGTAGATCCAACAATTTTAGTGGATATAGCTCTTGATTATACAATGTCCCTGGTGATAGCAGAATTACCAAAGTTCCTAGCAGACTGTTTCTCAGTGTTTACTAAACTTCCAATTACTTGAATGACACAGCTCTAGCTTCTTCAACAATGTTCAGATTACAGGCCTACTAAATTTCTTCAGAAAATTCTTAAAAAAGATTTATTTGAAAGAGATTTCTGCTTAAAGAAAATAAGCCACACAGGTAAAGTATTAGATACAGAAATTGGTTGCCAAAAAACAGGTCTTCCAGGATAAGAATCTGTGAATTGAGACATCAATATGTTGGAAGTTAGGACAACAATGACATTATTTACATTGGCTAAATGTATACCACAAGTGTATGTATAGTATTGGCAATTCTGGTTGACAATATACTTTTTGCAGTCATTCCTCAAGAAATTGTTTAGGGAAGATTTTTGAAAATTGTTTAGTTCATGTTATGCAATATTTGTTGAGAAACACAATTCCATGGATGTGTAGTAAAGTCGGTCCTTTTATTTGTCCTGGAGAGATTTCCAAAAAAAAAAAAAATTGACAATCTGAGGATTTTAATTCTCAGATTACAGCACAATCAAAAATAAGAAATTATTTTGGACAGCATGACTCTGTAAACCACAGTGCTGATGTGGGTATGACTAATTGAAAGAGTCTGATCTTGTGGGTTAATGGATTGAAAAATAAATGAATTCACAGCTTTGCCAAAGAATGTAAAGTGAATAAAATACATGACATTGTCTTTCTTTCGAAACTGGACATTGACTCAGAGCAATCTCTAATCTCAAAATGCCATTCTAATTTGTCAGTGAAGGAGATGGCTCTTGGGTTAGGTGAGGAATGGAGCATTAGACTTATTGTACCTCACAAAGAAGAGAGTAGGTCTACTTAAAACCATATGATTGTTTCCTAATGTTCATGATTAGTAGTTGAAGAAGACATAATTGGCAATTACAAAATACATACGTTCCTTTTTAGGATTAGTAATTGAGGACTATTATTGCAGAATGTGGCAAGGGAAATTCCATGAAAATGTCCCTGCCTAGGTAAATAATTTTTAAAGAGCAAAATTATATTCCTTGAAGAATCCCAGTGATTAGTGAACCCATCAATGATTGAAGAATCAGGGGTTGTAATGTCTAATATATCCCCAACTAACCTATGTTGGGGACCATGAAGGAGAGAAAGTCATATATCATAAATGGAATGTAGATTATTAAAAGTTAATCATATGGTGGCTCCAGTTCAGGATGAAACCTGTTTCCAGTGCCAATTAACATATCCCCCGAAATGGATATTCAGTATTCAATATGACAAATGATTTTCACCAAAAGCTTATAACACAAGAGCAGCTGATTTTATCTGTCAGAGACTGCAGTACACCTTCATCCCTCCAGCAATTCCTGTCATTTTATATACCCAATATCCAGCATTACATATGTACCACTGAATATTCAGGCAGAGAAGATAGGCTCAATACTATATACTCAGAATGCAATTAGAGAGTTCATATAATTTAATGAAAATGGGGAAGATACAGTTGATTTTTATGGATAAAAAGTAAAGAGATACAATTCTAGAAATTACATAAATAGCAGAATATCTTTCTATACATTGATAAGATTAGAACTTCCAATATTGAAACTGTGTTTATGATGAGCAAAGTTTTTTAACTTGAGACAAAGGATCCTTTTCTAAAAGAATGTTTCTCAGATGAGGAGTTTTTTCAAGGTGTGATTTATGTCTTTGTTTCTAAGACTACAGGTAACGGGGTTCAGCATGGGCATGACCACTGTGTACATCACTGAAACAATTGCACTTGCCCTTGAGTTTTGGGTAGCAACAAAACTAAGATACACAACAAGACCTGTACCATAAAACAGGAACACTACTGAGAAGTAAGACCCACAAGTAGAGAATGCTTTATACTTGCCCCAGCTGAGGAAATTCTCAAAATAGAGGATACAATCTTAGAGTAAGAGAAAAGGGTACCGGATAATGAAATAAAAAACACAATTCCAGTTGCAAAATGTATCACTAGGTCATTGAGGAAGATGTCAGAACAAGAAATTTGCACTACCTGATTCAGATCACAAAAAAAGAGGGGAATATCTAAGTCTGTACAAAAAGACAATTGCCAAACCATTAAGTCATGTAAAAGAGACACCAGAACACTCAATAACCAGGAAGCCAGCAGCAGGAGACCACAGAGCCAGGGATTCATGATGACCATGTAGTACAGGGGGTGGCAGAAGGCCACAAATTGGTCATAGGCCATTGCAGTCAGAAGGAAGTTGTCTAATCCTACAAAAAGCATGAAAAAATACATCTGGGTGAAGTAGTTTTTGTAAGTAATGTTTTTGCTCTCTGTCTGGATGTCCATCAGCATGTTTGGGACAGTGGTGGAGGTGAAACAGAGATTTGTAATAGCCAGGTTAGAGAGGAAGAAGTACATGGGTGTGTGGAGGTGAGAGAGGTGATGGGCAGGATGATTAAGGTCACCAATCAAGGTGACCAGGTACATTGTCAGGAACAGCCCAAAGAGGAGGGACTGCACTTCAGTATCCTCTGAGGGTCCAAGGAGGATAAATTGGAAGACATGTGTTTGGTTTCCTGATTTCACGTAGCTGATGAAACTGCTGGAAAACAGCCCAGAGCAATGCAAGTTTATTCACAAGGGGTAATCATCAATGTAAAACAAATATCATGGTTTTTATTGTATACACATTGAATTAATTATTTCTTATTTTATGCATATACCTAGAGGCCTTTACCTGAAAAATGTCCGGCAAACCAATGTTCCTGCTTCTCCTTGATGCTGTTGCTGACTATCCATCCTGTCCATAATTGCAAACATTTCCCCAGGACAGAACATTCCACTAGAAATGCTCCTACACTTTATTTTATTCAACAATCACTGGACCAGTCTTTTGGTACCATGTGATGGAGAGTTGAGGATATGGATATTGTTGATGGCACATCAAAATTTTGAAAGTAATTAAGATTACCAAATTGCACACTTGAAAATGGTTAAAATGAGAAATTTTGAGTTGTATATAGATTACTCAGTAAAATGTTAGGAACAAATAGTTACTTCATTATCATTGATGATAGGCTCAATATTAAAATGCCGTTTCATCTCAAAATGATCTATACATTCAACTCAATCCTATTCCAAATGGCAGCAAGTTACTTTGTGGACATTGACAAATTAATTCTAAAGTTTATATTGAAAGGCAAAACTGCTTGATTGTCTAAACAATGCTGAAGATGTAGAAACACAAAGTTGGAAGACACATAGTACCTGATTTCAAGAGTAATTACAAGGATACAATGATCAAACTGTATTGTACTGGTGAAATACAAACATAAACTGAAGTGTGAGAATTCAGAAATAGATACAAAACATTAGGGAACTCAGAAATAGACCCACACAATTGCAGTCAATTGATTTTTGACAAAGGAGCAAGAGCAATTAAATGGACAATACATAGTCTTTTCAACAAAGGTTGCTGAACAATGGAATGCTCACAAGCAAACCAAACAAGGTAACTTAGACAAACATATTCATTGCACAAAAATTAACTCAAAACTTAAAACTAAACTGCAAAATATAATACTTCAAGAAGAAAACACAGGAAAATCTAGCAGTTCTGAGGTTTTTGATACAGCACCCAAATCATGACCCATGAGAGAAAGAAAATTTATAAATTGGACTGCATTAAAACATAAAACCTCTGCTCTGTGAAAGACATTGATAAGAATAAAAATGAAATCCAGAGATTTGAGAAAATATTTGCAAAACACATATCTGATAAATGATTTGAAACCAAATATACAAAGAATTCTTAACCCCCAATTTAAAAATGGGCAAAAGATCAGAACAGAAACTATATAAAGTAGATATAAGGTTGGCAAATAAGCATGAGAAAAGATGCTCAACATTATTTGCCATTAGGGAATTTCAGAATTAAAACCACAGTGATACATCATCTCATATCCCTTAGAATACCTCAAAACCTAAACACTGACATTACCAATAGCTGGTGAGGATGGAGTGCAATATGGAATCTCATTCACTGCTAGTGAGAATACAAAATGGTACAAACAGAAGACAATTTTGATGTGGGCATACCAAAGAGACGCAGGGCACAGCTGAAAGATAACCCATCACCAAACAGCTACAAAACTGAACAACAAAATAAATAAAGAAGTTTATCACAACCCAAAGTTTAAAATAAATGTCATGAATCCATAATGAAACAAATAAAATTGAATATATTAATAACAAGAGAAAAATCTTCCATGCATGAGAATTCCAATTATTTATGTAGATATTTTTCTCCCTAGATAAATATCTAGAAGGTGAAGCATAATCCCCACTGCTAAATTGTGGCCTCACACTCTAATATGGAATATTAGATATATGGAAAAGTGGGGAGATGTGGAACTTTAAAGTGGAGAAACATGGCAAGTATTTTTGATCAAGTTCAACAACAGTGATAAATGCCATTGGCAAGATCAACCTGGATACATGATATAATAAAATTTGATCTTTATCTCTGGTAGTTTCCTTTATAACTCATCACCCAAATCTAATCATGAGAAGAACATCACACACATTCCACCTGAGAGATATTTTACAAACTACCTGACCAGCACTCCTCCAAAATATCCAAGTCATTAAAAACAAGGAGAATCTGAGAAACTCTTATTTATACTAAATAAATGCAATGTGGTCTTCTGGATGGAAGCTGTTCAGAATAGGGGAAAACTGAGTGAAAGGTTTTGGAAACTGTCTCTACTACCCTTGAAATTTTTTGTAAGTCTAATGCTGTTTTTAAAATTAAGTTTATAAAGTAGTAAAATTATTATGGAAATGCAAAAGCCTAGGTAGCAATGAACTCCAAGTTTCATTCCGGATGTGATTATACACTTTGGACCGGAATAGTGCCCTGTTGTGAGTCTCACATTCTTCATCCTATAAATCACTAGAGTGATACAAATTTCATTGAACAATTGAAAGAATTAAAATAATAAATATAAAATGTTCAGCATTCTGCTTAGTATTAATACAGAATATTTTTATATATTACAATTGAACCCCACACAGATTCATTCCCCACACCTCCATCTCACTTCCACCATGATATTTCCAGCACTCACCATCTCTCCAGGAATTTGACAACAGAAATTGACCCACAGTGAGCTTTCCACAAGACAAGACTGTTCAGAACATCACCTTCTATAAACCATGCACTTCAAACATAAATATCAATCTCATGGACAAATGCAAGGCTCTCTGTTATCTGGCTGCTGCCCACCTAGCCAAGTTCATGTTACACTTTTCACTCCCTGCCTCTCATTATGTATCTAATGTTAAGAATTATTTTTAAAACCCCAAAACACCTTATGGTTATATCGATCCCCCTTCTGAGTCCCAGTCATCTCTTTTTTGGTGTGCTTCTACCCTGTTCTTCTCCTGGAATTAATCCAATTGCCCCTGCAAGGATCAGCACAATTATCAGTAGCCTTTTGAAGCTGCCATTAGCCTCCACACAATGACTAAATTTTCTATCCAATTCACCAGGGTTTCAGCACCACCTCAGATATTGCATGCACTCATTACTCTGTCTCTTCCCCTGCTTAGATGTAATCTCTTTGAAATAAGGAAAAATGTCCTACTTATGTCTTTATTCCAAGAATAATATTCAGTGCCTACCATGAAGTATTTGATGAGTAAATATTTGTTGGATGATTTAAAGAAAAAAATGGATAAATGTGTTTAAACAGATACTTCCATGAGGGAATCCTCATGAGGGACAGCTAAGGCCAGATGAGACAAACTAGGGAAATAAGATATTTTAGTGTACCCATTACCTACCCCCACAATCAAACTTTTAACCAGACAGGACAATGTATTATTAAGCTTTCTTTATGGGTTTTCCCTGTTGATGCCCTTAAAGTTACAAACAATAAAAGGGGAGCCTGGACTCATAATACATTCATCCTGCTCTGGTAAGTACTCTGTAACTCACTGAGAAATTATCAAAGAAGGGTCTGTGTTCACAAATGAAGTTTCATCCTTGAAAGAAGAGTAAGTTGGAAGCTTTGTTCCCAGGAAAGACAGGAGATGAAACCACTCATGAGGTCTCCAGAAGACAAAATTGCATTTCCTCCTCACCAGAGATTAGTAAAATAGAAAGGAGATAGTGTATGGGAAGCATTTAGAGTTTTCATGCCTTTAGGGGTTCCATTCCCATGAGCATCGTGAATGATGAATTCCATCATCTCTCTACTCTCTGAGATATTTAGTTCTCTGGAGGTAAGAAAGAGAAATGCAATGCAATCTTGTGCCACTTTTGACCCTGGGGAGGCAGTTTGGGACTATATGTTCATGTCTCATCCCAATGGACTCCCTCCCAAGAGGAGGTCACCTCTCTTTAGCTGTGGGTTCTAGAACTGCAAAGTCTCCCATGAAGATTTCTGGATCTCTGATTCTAGAGACAGATTCTGGGTTCACTAAAACATTTTCCCTGTCTGATCTGTCTCCTCCTGTGTTAGCTCTCATCCACGGGGATGCCTTCTCTCTAGAGGAATTCCTCTTGATTCACTTTTTCTCCTTTCTCCCCCATCATTAGCAATATCTGTTCAGTTCTCTTCACCATTCATTTTTTTCAGTCATTCAAGAAATATTTATCCAACAATACTTTATGGTGAGCACTAAACTATGGTCTGAGATTTGAGAAAAATGTAAGATATTGTGCTTCCATCAGACAGTCTAAGGAGGCCAAGAGATATGGAAATAAATAAAAGCAACACCCTAAGGGAGTAGTGCAGTCCTGGTGGAGTGAATTCCACATGAATATGGATCAGCTTTCCCATTTCTGCAAAAATGGCTCCTGGGATTTTGATAGCGATTATGTTCAGCCAAGATCTCTTGGGGTGTTATTGACAGCTTAATAATATTAATTCTTCCTGCCCAAGGGCACAGGAAGTTTTGCCATTTACTTAGGTCTTCTATAATTTCCTTCAGCAGTGTTTTGTATTTTTCAGTATAAAGTCTTTGAACTCTTGAGTTCAACTCATTCCCAGGTGTTTTATTCTTTATGAAGCTCTGCTGTGAATGAATTTTGTAACTTCAAATTAGGGATGTTCTTTCCTGGTGCATAAAATAAAAGTGATTTTTGCATGTTAATCTTGTAACTTGCATTTGGCTGTATAACTTCATGAACATTACAAGTTTTATTGTGGATATTTGTGTACTTTCTAGATGAAGTATCATGGCATCTTGAATTCAGAAAGTTTTACTTCTTCCTTTCTAAATGAATGCCTTTTCTTTTGTTCTACTGTCTAATTTCTTTGTGAGTGACTTCCAGTATAATACTGAATAGCAGTAGTGAAATTGGGTATTTTGTTTTGTTCCAGACATCAAAGGGAAGGTCTTCACCTTTCAGCATTGACTATAAGATTAGCTGTGCTTTTATATATATATATATATATATATATATATATATATATATATACCCTTTTTCATGTAGAGGAAGGTACATTCCTTTCTTATTTTTCTGGGTGTTTTTATCATGAAGGTGTGCTGGATTCTGTAAAATGTATTTACTGCATCAAATAAGATTGTCATGTGATTTTTCCCCTCCATTCTGTGAATGTGGTGTGCTACACTGATTGATCATCTAATGATGAACAACCTTGAATTCATGAGACAAATCCAATATTTTCAGAGTGGATAATTTTTTTCTATTCTGTTGAATTCAATTTGCTAGTATTTTATTAAGGATTTTGCATCTATATTCATAAGGGAAATTGTTCCATTGTTTTCCTTTCTTGTCAGGTCTTTATATAGTTTTTGTATCACAATAATGCCACTCTCATGGAAAGAATTAAGAAGAGTTCCCTCTGCTTCAATATGGAACGATTTGGAAAGTATTGGAGTTAATTTGTCTTGGAGTGTTTGATAGAATTCACTATTGAAATGGTCTGATCCTGGGCTTATCTTTCTTGGGAGGTTTTTGGTTACTGCTTAAATATTCTTGCTTATTATACATCCATCAATGTCTTCTACTTTTTGATTCAATTTAGGAAATTTGTGTGTTTCTAGTAATTTGTTCATTACTTTTAGATTATCTAGATTTTTGTGAGAAATTGTTCATAATAATCACTAACAGTCCTTTAAATTCTACAATACCTGTTTATTCCCCAAATTCATTTTGGGTTTTAGTAATTTGCCCTCTTTCCTTTTTCTTTTTAAATCTAGCTAAATGTTGGCAATTTTATTGAGCTTTTCCAAGAACTAACTACAGTTTCATTGTTCTCTCAATTGTTTTTCTATTCTTTATTTCATTTATCCCCACCATTCTATACTTATTATTTGGGTTAAAAATGCCCCTCTTTTTCCAGTTCTTCCAGATGTATTTATGTTATTGATTTGCAATCTTTCTTCTTTTCTAATAAAGGCATACATACCTATAAATTTCCCTCTGACGGTGTGAGAAAATCTAATTTAAAAATTAGAGTTGCATACTGAAAGTACTGTAATACTGACATTTGTATTTATCTATATCATCACATTTATCTATATATTTATTTTTTCAGATGGCTCTGAGCTACTGCCTAGTGTCCTTTTATTTCAATCTGAAAAATTCACTGTAGCATTTTTGTAGGGCAGTTCTATTGCTGTGAACTCCCTCAGCTTTTGATTATCCAGAAATATCTTAAACTACTCATGTAGCACTAGGCTGAGGACAAGCATATACCTAGATAGCCATTTTTCCTAGTGTGCTATTTATCAATGATATTTAGAATGATAAAGGTACTGGAATCTTTACCAGAGCTTCCATTTTGTAAAGTATGAGTTTCATATCCATCATCACTAATACAGAATATCAGGTTCTTCTGTGTTGATATATACCCTCAAAACTGTATTCAGTTATCAATGTTAAAATTCTTGAACTTGATTACTGTACTTATAGTGGTTACATATGTGGATGGCCTTTTTCTTAGGAAATGTACATGATGATAGCACGTGTTTAAGGTGCATAATATATAAAGCGAGCTCTTGAAAGTTGGAAAAAATTTAAGTAGGTAGATTGAATGGTATAGCAAATGTCACAAAAAATTTCAATTCCTGGATCCGGGTATCTTCAAGAAAATGTTGGAGACATCTGATTGGGTTTGTATCATTTTATAAAAGAATTTTTGTATTATTTTTGTAACTGTTGTTTAAATTTGAAAGTATTTCAAAATAAAACATTGAAGAAAAAATAAACTACATCTACATTTGAACTCCCTTCCCCAACATAGCTCCCAAATATTCTATTTTGAGTCTCAATCATTTTCTTATTTTCAGGGCAGAGCAGGGATATATTTGAAGGTTGATTTTTTATTATTTTTCCAGGATTTTATTTATCTGAAGAAAAGTGGTGCACCTTCCATATAGGCCATGCTTCAATGTTATCAACTTATCAACATGTAGCTAATTGATCCTCCAAGGATATATTTCCACATTACTCAATGTTGGTTTCTGATGTTGGAAATTGGTGAACTGAGCAGTGACTACACCATATATGCCTCAGCAAATGTAAGTTCACCTTTCTCAGCCCCAAATTAACTTCTATCCCTGCTGTTGAGGCTAATCTGTTCATGGGTGTATTGGGCAGTGACAAGGGTAGCTGGAATAAAAGGTTTACTGCCATCCAAAGAATGATTCAAATTTCCCTTGATTACTATAAATTCTTCTACTGAAGTTGGTCCTTGGTGAGCATTCACATAGGATGTGATTATCTGCATGTTCTGCACTCACTCAGTGTGCCGGTTTGAGTGTATTGTGTCCCCCAAATGCCATTATCTTTGTGGTCTTGTGTGGGGCAGAAGTTTTTGGTGCTGGTTGGATTTGCTTGGAATGTGCCCCACCCAGCTGTGGGAGATGATTCCGATGAGATGTTCCCATGGAGGCGTGGCCCCACCCATTCAGGGTGGGCCTTTATCGGTGGAGCTATATAAATGAGCTGACTTGAGGGGAAGAAAGAGAGTGCAGCTGGGAGTGATGTTTTGAAGAGAAGCAAGCTTGCTAGAAAGGCACATCCTTGGAGAAAGCCGTTTTGAGGCCAGAGCTTTGGAGCAGATGCCAGCTGCCTTCCTAGCTAACAGAGGTTTTCCGGAGACCATTGGCCATCCTCCGGTGAGGGTACCCGATTGCTGATGTGTTACCTTGGACTCTTTGTGGCCTTAAGACTGTAACTGTGTAGTGAAATAAACCCCCATTTTATAAAAGCCTATCCATCTCTGGTGTTTTGCATTCTGCAGCATTAGCAAACTAGGATACTCAGAACTGCATAATTCATTGTATTCTATCTGCATTACTCTGGCATTTGGCTTACAGCTTCTTATATAAGTATCTGTTTACCTCCATATCTATTGTGTAAGGCCAACAGAAGCACTTGATCATGCAGGAAATAGATTCTAGTGGACACTTTAGAATAACATATGTGTATCAGAGGGTGGGAAACACATTCCACAGAAATTCAGGGTCATACCACATTTGCAAATTTCTTACAAGTCAGTGGTCAGTGACATTTGGTGATATCCCTTTCAATCTGAAAGATGACTTGCTGCATTTGACTTCTCTTGACCCAGAGAGAATCATCTTTACTGTTGGTCTCCCTTGTATATTCAAAGGCAACTTATCTCTCATTTTTACACACTTATCTACACATCCTATAGAATAGTGGTTGAAGTGTCTGTGACAGATGGGGTTGCTTGATGGAGACTTTGGCATGCCCACTGTATAGGTGAATCACAATGCAGTCCTTGAGGATCTTGGAGGAATGTCCTGTCGCATTTAAGGATAACTATTCTTCATGACAGAAAGAGCTTTTAGCTTGCTGCTGGACACTAGTAAAGAATATCTGCTTAATTTGGTCCATCAACATACCATGCAACCTGACCTGTCCATTGTGAACCCACAAAAATATAAATATGGGCATACATAAAAACACTCCAAGAAAACAGTGCACAAATGATCAGGTTTTAGCTGGTGTTGAAGCAAAAGTAAGTTGCATGAGCAAATGGGCTGACTCTATGACTCATAAGCATCTCAACCTAGACTAGTGACCTAACAGGAAGTTCCAGCTGACTAGGAAAGAATAACTTCCAGGTTGAAAATATTAATGAATTTTATCATTCTAAAAATCAATGATAAATAGCACACTAGGCAAAAATGGGTATCTACATACAATGCTTCTTTGGGTCTAGTGTTACATGGTGATATTCTGGTACTATTGAAAAAGTGAGATGCAGAATTGTATCCCCATCCAGTGGTCATCCAGAAGAATAGTGTAAAGGGGAAGCTTCTTCTGACAGAGGTAAAAAATGAGAAGTAGACTGTTGGCTTTTTGTCAGCAAGGAGAGATGGACAGAAATATTGGTTTACATTAATTCATGGGTAATAATGTTTTGGCAGGATGGTCAGAGAAATGGAAGGAAAGGACCTGAATGGAAAGAAAATATGATTATATTTGTATGCTATGGAAATACTGGCCAAAGAGAAAGTTAATAAGCAGAAGGTCATGGTAATTATAGGACAAGCTGAATAATTGTGTATGTAGTGGTCATTTTTCACACTTAACTATGTACTCTTCTAATGGGCTCTTCATCAGTTATTTTAATTCAATTATATTGAGATTTATTCACACATCATGCAGTCATACAAAGTGTACATTCAATTCACAGTACCATTATATAGTTGTGCATTCATCACCAAAATTAATTTTTAAACACTTTCATTACCACACACACAAACAAATAAGAATAAAAATTAAAGTGAAAAAGAACAATTAAAGCAAAAAAGAACACTGGGTGCCATTTTTTTGCCCCCATTTTTCTACTCACCCATCCATACACTGGACAAAGGGGAGTATGGTCCATACGGCTTTCTCAATCACATTATCACCCCTCATAAGCTACATCTCTATACAATCATTTTCAGGATTCAAGGGTTCTGGGTTGTAGTTTGATAGTTTCAGGTGTCCACTGCTAGCAATTCCAATTCATTATAACCTAAAAAGGGTTGTCTATATTGTGTGTAAGAGTGCCCAGCAGAGTGAACTCTCAGCTCCTTTTGGAATCTCTCTGCCACTGAAGCTTATTTCATTTCCTTTCACATCCCCCTTTCGGTCAAGAAGGCATTCTCCATCCCATGATGCCGGGTCTGGATTCCTCCCCGGGGGTCATATTCCACATTGCCAGGGAGAGTCACTCTCTGGGTGTCAGATCCCACGTAGGGGGGAGGTCAGTGATTTCACCTGCCAAGTTGGCTTAGCTAGAGAGAGAGGGCCACATCTGAGCAACAAAGAGGCATTCAGGAGGAGACACTTAGGCACAATTATAGGGAGGTCTAGCCTCTCCTTTGCAGCAACAGTCTTCCAAAGGGCAAGTCCTGTGGCAGGGGCTCAACCCTTCAAACCACGTGTCCCTTATGTCTGAGACCACATTAGCAACCATGGAGGTGGGGAAGCCCAACACCCCTGTATTCTCCACCAGCTCCTCAGGGGGACTCCACATATTTTTCCATTGTTTTTTGTTTTTTTAACTCTTTTTTCAAAATTAACTATTAACTATATCATAAAAAAATTTAAAAAAATACATACAATAAAAAAACATTTCAAACAAACCATACCCACCAAAAATTAACAAACCGCAGTCATTCCTGGGCATTCCCAGAATGTTAAATTTACTGTTCTTACTGGGCTATCATTCCCCCTTCATTAATTGCTCTCTATCACTAATTCCCCTACATTTTACATTATAAACCTTTTACATTTTTCAATGTTCACATTAGTGGTAGCATGTAATATTTCTGTTTTTGTGCCTGGCTTATTTTGCTCAGCATTATGTCTTCAAGGTTCATCCATGTTGTCACATGTTTCACGACATCGCTCCTTCTTACTGTCGCATAGTATTCCACTGTGTGTATATACCACGTTTTATTTATCCACTCCTCTGTTGAAGGACGTTTGGGTTGTTTCCATCTCTTGGCAAATGTGAATAATGCTGCTATGAACTTTGGCATGCAGACTTCGGTTTGTTTCACTGCTTTCAGATCTTCTGGGTATATACTGAGAAGTACAATTGCTGGATTGAAGGGTAACTCTGTATCTAGTTTTCTAAGGAACTGTCAGACTGACTTCCAGAGTGGCTGAGCCGTTATAAAGTCCCATCAACAATTATTAAGAGTTCCAATTTCTCCACATCCCCTCCAGCATTTGCAGTTTCCTGTTTGTTTAATGGAAACCATTCTAATTGATGTGAGATGATATCTCATTGTGGTCTTAATTTGTATTTCCCTAATAGCTAGTGAAGATGAACATTTTTTCATGTGTTTTTTCACCATTCGAGTTTCCTCTTCCGTGAAATGCCTTTTCATATCTTTTTGCCCATTTTATATTTGGTCTGTCTATACTATTGTCATTGAGTTGTAGGATTTCTTTATGTATGCCAGATATCACTCTAAATATTTTTCCCATTGAGTTGGTTGTCTCTTCATCTTTTTGACAAATTCCTTTGAGGTACAGAAACTTCTAACTTTGAAGAGTTCCCAATTATCTATTTTTTCTTTTGTTGCTTGTGCTTTGAGTGTAAGGTCTAGGTAGAGGCTGCCTAATACAAGGTCTTGAAGATGTTTCCCTACATTACCTTCTAGAATTTTTATGGTACTGCCTTTTACATTGAGATCTTTGATCCACCTTGTGTTAATTTTTGTGTAGGGGGTGAGGTAGGGGTCCTCTTTCATTCTTTTGAATATGGATATCCAGCTCTCCCAGCCCCATTTGTTGAAAAGACTATTATGTCCCATTTCAGTGGCCTTGGGGCCTTATCAAAGATCAGTCAGCCATAGGTCTGGGGGTTTATCTCTGAATTCTCAATTCAGTTCCATTGATCAATATGTCTGTCTTTTTCCCAGTACCATGTTGTTTTGACTACTGTGGCTTTATAATAAGCTTCAAAGTCAGGGAGTGTAAGTCCTCCCACTTCATTTTTCTTTATTAGAGGGTTTTTAGCAATTCAAGGCGTCTTCCCTTTCCAAATAAATTTGATGACTAGCTTTTCCAAGTCTGCAAAGTAGGTTGTTGCAATTTTGATTGTGATTACATTGAATCTGTAGATGAGTTTGGGTAGAACTGACATCTTAGTGACATTAAGCCTTCCTATCCATGAACTTGGAATACTTTTCCATCTTTTTAGGTCCCCTTCTATTTCTTTTAGCAAAGCAATGTAATTTTCTGTATATAGGTCTTTTACATCTTTGGTTAAGTTTATTCCTAGGTACTTGATTTTTTAGTTGCTACTGAAAATGGTATCTTTTCCTTAAGTGTCTCTTCACTTTGTTCATTTCTAGCATATAAAAACTTTACTGACTTATGTGTATTAATCTTGTATCTCACTATATTGCTAAATTTCTTTATTAGCTGTAGTAGCTGTATCATCAGTTTCTCAGTTTTTTCCAGATATAAGATCATAGTATCTGCAAAAAATGACAGTTTTACTTCTTCCTTTCCAATTTGGATGTCTTTTACTTCTTTGTTTTGCTGGATTGCCCTGGCTAGCACTTCCAGCACAATGTTGAATAACAGTGGTGACAGCGGGCATCCTTGTTTCATTCCTGATCTTAGAGGAAAGACTTTCAGTCTCTCACCTTTGAGTACTATGCTGGCTGTGGGTTTTTCATATATGCTCTTTATCATATTGAGGCAGTTTCCCTCAATTCCTACCTTTTGAAGTGTTTTTATCAAAAAGCGATGTTGGATTTTGCCATATACATTTTCAGCATCTATTGAGATGATCATTTGATTTTTCTCTTTTGATTTGCTAATGTGTTATATTACTTGATTGATTTTCTTATGTTGAACCATCCTTGCATGCCTGGAATGAACCCCAGTTGGTCATGGTGTATGATTTTTTTAATGTGTGTTTGGATTCAATTTGCAAGAATTTTGTTGAAAATTTTTGCATCTATACTCATTAGGGGGATTGGCATGCAGTTTTCCTTTTTTGTAGCCTCGTTGCCTGGTATTGGTATTAGACTGATGTCAGCTTCATAATATGTGTTAGGTAGTATTCCATTTTCTTCAGTGTTTTGAAAGAGTTTAAGTAAGATTGGTGTCAGTTCTTTTTGGACAGTTTGGTAGAATTCCCCTGTGAAGCCATCTGGTCCTGGGCATTTATTTGTAGGAAGTTTTTTGATGACTGATTGGATCTCTCTGCTTGTGTTTGGTTGGCTGAGGTCTTCTATTTCTTCTCTGGTCAGCCTAGGTTGTTCACATGTTTCCAAGAAATTTTCCATTTCCTCTACATTATCCAGTTTGTTGGCACACAGTTGTTCATAATATCCTCTTAAAATTTTTTAAAATTTCTTCTGGATCCACTGTAATGTCACCTTTCTCATTCATTATTTTGTTAATATGGGTCTTCTCTCTTTTTATTTTGTCAGTCTAGCTAGGGGCTTGTCAATCTTGTTGAACTTCTCAAAGAACCAAATTTTTGTGCTATTTATTCTCTCTTTTTTTTGCTGTTCTCTATGTCATTAATTTCTCCTTTAATCCTTGTTATTTCTTTTCTTCTACTCAGTTTAGGATTGGTTTGCTGTTCATTTTCTAACTTCTCCAGTTGCTCCATTAGTGCTTTGATTTTAGCTCTTTCTTTCTTTTTGATGTATGCATTTAGCACTATAAATTTCCCACTCAGTACTGCTTTTGCTGCATCCCCTAGGTTTTGATATGTTGTGTTCTCATTTTCATCCATATGTATATATTTAGCAATTTCTCTTGTTTTTTCTTCTTTAACCCACTGATTGTTTAGGAGTGTGTTGCTTAACTTCCAGGTATTTGTGAATTTTCTAAGTCTCTGATGGTTATAGACTTCTAATTTTATTCTGTTGTGTTCAGAGAATGTGCTTTCTTTGAATAATTTCAATTTTTTTTAATTTATTAAGGCTTGTTTTATGTTCCAGCATATGATATATTCTGGAGAAAGTTTCATGAGCACTGGAGAAGAATGTGTATCTTGATTATTTGGGATGTAATGTTCTACATATCTGTTAAATCCAATTAGTTCATCAGATTGTTTAGGTTTTCAATCTCCTTATTGGTCTTCTGTCTGGTTGATCTATCTATAGGAGAGAGTGATGTGTTGAAATCTCCCATAATTATTGTGGAAACAGTAATTTCTTCCTTTAGTTTTCCAGTGTTTGTTTCATATATTTTGGGGCACCTTGATTTGGTGCATAAACATTTATGATTGTTATTTATTCTTGTTGACTTGCCCCTTTTATTAGTATATAGTGGCCTTCTTTGTCTCTCATAGCATCCTTGTATTTAAAACCTATTTTATCTAAGATTAATATTGCTTCTCCTTTATATCCTGTACCATGCTCTCATTGTTTGTCTTTACTTCTTTGATTAATTGCTCCAAGTACTGTGTCTCCTCTGATCTTTTTATTTGGGTGTTTGGGTTTGGGTTCTCCATATCATCTGGTTTTTTTCATATGCTTTACATTTTTTCTGTTGTTTTTGGTCTCTTGGCTTTTGCTTAACTTTATAGGTTTCTTTTAGGATATGTAGACTATTTTAAACACTTATCTCTAATTTGTCAGATCTACAATTTGGTGGAGTACACTTTCTCTAACTAAACAGCAAGTGGCATCCATGAGCCACCTATTCCCCTCAAGCTAGTTCTCCCCAAATTTGTCTTTGTGGTGAGTGTGGGTCTGAGTCTTGCAGGGGTCCAATTGGTGTACCAAGTTCGCATGTGTAGTTGGTGCTGCCCACTCTGAATGGGAATCATGTGTCTGAGCATTTAGGGAAGGAGGGCCACTTTAAAAATCAAATATCCCAGGTGTTCCTGGAGATTTGAAGCTGTTGAAATAGTCTAACCCTTCAGTTCAGTCTCACCACAGTTTGTCTCTGCTGCTGACCCACAAGTCCTTGGTATTTGTGTATGGTCTCTGGAAATTGTGAGTGGGTCCTTATACCCAGCTGTGCCCTCCTAGGGCCTCTTCTGAGGGAATACTGTGCTACATCACATGTGAGCCCCATCCACCAAGGAAAAGTCTGGGCCACAGGGCCAGGTAGGGTTGTTCCCAACCTGCTGAAAGGATGGCTGAATGGGGCATGTTAATTTCCACCTTTTCATACAGCTAAACCTTCCCAGATCTGGGACAATTAGCTGCAGTTGCATGAAAGTCTGTTGTTCATGCCAGATATTGTGGCATGTGTGCATGTTGCTGGAAACACTTCCCATCACACTGGGTTTTTTGGGGCAGCTCTGGGCTTTGGTACTGGTGCCAGGCAGAAGCATCCTAGCCCACTGGGAAGATGGCTGTAAGGGGATGTCCCCCTTTTCTTGGGAAATTATAGTGTTTAGCAAATTTTCTTGGCCACTAGACTTATTGTTTGTCCCTCAGAGCTATCTTAGGTTGGCTCTTGCCTGGGAACAAATTGCAAATCTTTGAAGCTTTCTGTATTGGGCTTCATAGAGCAATTGTTTTAGAAAAAGAGAAAAAAGATTAAAAAGAAAAAGAAGGGTCCTCCTTGCAGATCTAATGGGCTATTGAAATGCTAAGAGACAAGAAGTTTAAGGCCATTAAGGAACAATCAAGAAAGCAGAGAAACCAGCTCTTCAGACAAGGCTCCTCCTCACCCTCTGGATTTGCAGATGTGCCTGATTCTGTTTGAGACCTGCCCTTCTCCATTTTATGTTCACTGGAACTCCAAAAGGTCTCTGTTCTTATTTTAGGGTTTTTTTTTGCTGTTTTTGCTAGCCCCTATCTCCTCTCTTCCTGGCTGATTGCTCTCAGATTCTCTGGTGTCTGGTCTCAGTCTATCTATGATTGGAGTTTTGATCAGCAGTTTGAGTTTTCAATGAAAACTGCAGCTGTAGTTCTCCCTCCTGGTCCCCAGCTCTGATGGCCCCTCCTCCCATGGACTGAGCCTGGCGGGGAGGGGCAAGCTTCCCCTGGCTGCAAGAACTTATAGATTTTGCTGATCTCAGCTGTTCCACCTGTTCATGAGTATTGTATGAAATCTGCCGAAAGTCAAATTGCTCTGCAGTGTCCAGTCCATTCAGTTCCTGGATTTCTACCTACAGCCCTGGAGGAGTAACTGAAACCCATACCTCAGCACTCTACCATCTTGCCCTGCCCCCTCTTCATCAGTTTTGTCAGTGGCCGGTATGGAGGTTATGCAGGATATATTTCAATTCATTCATGATGTGGGCTGACAGTAAGGAAACGATATAGCCACCAAACAAACAATAATAGGGACCTGGTTGGGTAGAGGAGTTCAAATGCCAGCTGCAGTTTTGGTAGCCTGTCAATACTGAAGAACATGAAATTTTATATTAGTGAAGTCAGTGTCAAATGAAAATGAAGCTCAAACATCTCATAAGTGGAAATTCTGGCAAGATCTCCTGTATAAAAGTGGCATCCTTAGAATTATAGTGACATTCTAAAGATTAAAGATATACAAACACAGCAATCAGAAATGGATATGAAGAGAAAGACCTGCCCTGAACCTGGTGCATCATGGTGGGGAAGGCTCTCTGAATTATGAGCTGCTGTGCAGTCTGAAATCACAGCACTTGTATGATCTTAGAAACTCTAAGTGGAAAGCTTAACTTAAATGTTCCTGACTTAATAAATTAAAAAATAAAGTCAAATGTAAGCTCTCAGTCTTCTTCCTGGATCCCCAAGAATTCTCACGAATATGGATTCAAAAAATTAAACAGACCATGATAAGAATTTCATCACAGATGCTAAGAAAAAAAGATACCATGACTAAGAACCAGAAGAAAAGCAGATGGTTGAAAAGAGACTTTAACTCTTTCAGATATTGAAATTATTCAGAAACAGATCATAGAAAAACTCTTCTTAAAAAGTTTGAGAAAGTTAAAAAGAATCTTGAAAATATATAGTTACAAAAACATATTTCAAAAATGAATCCAGAGGGGCACCTGGGGAAGTGAGGAACCACCCTGGGTTCTTGCCAGGTGCTCTCCTCCCACAAAGCTCTGTGCCAATTTAGCTCCCTCATTTTTTCATTGTGCTTATGGTGGCTGCTCTTTAAAAACTGTCTTTCTGGGGGAGGTGCAAGATGGCAGCATAGACAGGTGTGGAATTTAGTTAATTCCCTGGAGCAACTAATAAACAACCAGGAACAACCAGTCAATAATCTGGAACAACTGCAGGGGGACAACTGTGACTGTCCACACATTGCACAGCAACCTGGATTGGGTGCAGTGGCTGAGATTGCAGCATAAAAACTGTAAGTAAAAACCAAGAAACCATGCAGGGAGGTCCCACTCACCCCCGCCCCCCATGGAAGGCTAAGCTGCAAGAACTTGCTGTGGGAGAAAGCAGCATTTCCAGAGTGAGCAATTATACCACAACCTAGCACCAACTGGGGTATTAATTAACAAATGTGCACTGCTGAATACCAGCTACAAACATAGGAAAACCCCTAAAAAAGAGCAAAGTACCCTGAGGGGTAGGGCTGATAGAAAAAAAATAATTAAAAAAAAATACAGGAGCTCTCAGAGACTGCTGACCTTGAGAGTCAGAAAACACCTGTGCCCTGGAAAAGGGATCCAGGAAGACAGGGTGCTCTCTCTGACCAAAGGGTGAAACTGGGGGCTGTGGACTGGCTCTGAAAAGGGGCTTTCTTTCCCTTTTTTCTCTCTCTCAACTGAGTGGCTCAGTGGAGAAAGCACAAGCTATTTTCAGTTCACAGCACTCTGACACCGACAGGGATGTAGTTAACAGAGTCAGAGAGACAAAGGAGTAATTCAAATGCAGAAGATAACTCCCTAAGTGGTGTATATTCCCTAAGCAGAAGGAAGTGGGGCCCAGCTCTAGTGCCTGTCCTCCCTTCAAAATTTAGATCCCAGGGCCTGGGGGAAAACAGTCAAAAGAGAAACAACTTAAGCTGAAAATTAAAGGGACCAAACGTCTTTACACCAATTGGGAGTACAGGCTGACATGTGTCACCTGCTGGGCAGGATAAGAAAAGCACAGTGGCTAGAGGCCTCACAGGAAAGTCTGCCAGTCTTGTAAGACACAACCTCAGGGAAACTTGACACTGAATATAGCTGCATTCTGAGACTTGAACTCTTTCTCTTCTGGGAAAACCTGATTGGGGTAACCAAGGAAACCAGATTCCTAGGCAATGGAAACTACAGATTACACTAGGAAAAAAGATATGGCCCAGTCAAAGGAACAAACTTACACCTCAATTAAGACACAATTGAGATATTGTTTCACTTTAATGAAACAATCCATTAAAGATTTTCAAATAATTCTGCTAAATCAATTCAAAAGCCAATGAGCACAGGGAAGATATGGCAAAGGAGATAAAGCATATAAATAAAACACTTGGCAAACATAAGGTAGAAATCAAAAGTTCAAAAAAAAAAAAAACTGGCTGAACATATGGAAATGAAAGGCACACCACAAGTGATGAAAAACACAATGCACAATGGAGACATAAAACAGCAGATTTCCAGAGGCAGAAGAAAACTTTCAGGAATTGGAGAACAAGACACCTGAGATATTACACACAAAAGAACAGATAGGGAAAAGAATGGAAAAATATGAGCAATGTCTCAGGGAACTGAATGACAACATGGAGCACATGAATATACATGCCATGGGTTTCCCAGGTGGAGAATAGAGTGGGAAAGGGGCAGAAGCAATAATAGAGGAAGTAATGAATAAAATTTTTCATCTCTTATGAAAGGCATAAAATTACAGATCCAAGAAGCACAGCATACCCCTAAGAGAATAAATCTAAATGACCTATGCCAAGACACTTAGTAATCAGATTATCAAATGTCAAAGACCTAGAGAATCCTGAAAGCAGCAAGAGACAAGCAATCCATCTCCTACAAGGGAAGCTTGATAAGACTATGTGTGGATTTCTCAATAGAAACCATGGAAGCAAGATGGAAGAGGTGTGATATATTTAAGATACTGAAAGATAAAAACTGCCAAACAAGAATCCTATATCCAGCAAAACTGTCCTTTAAATATAAGGGAGAGTTTAAAATATTCTCTGACAAACAATGAGAGAGTTTTTGAACAAGATACCTGCTCTACAGGAAATACTAAAGGGAGCACTACAGACTGACAGGAAAAGACAGGGTGAGAAGTTTGGAAAAAAATTTTGGGTGATGGTAGCACAACAATGTGAGCGTACTGAACAAAGATGACTGTGAGTATGGTTCAAAGAGGAAGTCAGGAGCATGTGGGTCACCAGAAGGAAAGAGGAAAGATGAAGACTGGGACAGTATAACTCAGTGAAACCTATAATGCTTAACAATTGTGATAAAATGTACAAATATGTTTTCACATGAGGGAGAACAAATGAATGTTAACCTTGCAAGGTGTTTAGAATGGGGTGGTATTGTGGAAAAATACAATAAATGCAAACTAGAGACTATAGTTAACAGAAACATTGTATTATGCTTCCTTTAATGTAACAAAGGCAAAACACCAAAGCTAAATGCCTATAAGAGTGGGACATATGGGTGGCATATGGGACTCTTGGCATTGGTGATGTTATCTTACTCTTTTATTGTACTTTAGTTTAATTCTATCTTTCTTCTTGTTGCTTTTTTCTGTCATTTTTGTCTTCCTTTTTCTTTTTCTTTTGTCTCTCCACCTTTTTTGACTCTTCCTCCTTCTTTCTGGAAGAAATAGAGGTGTCCTTATATAGATAGTGCTGATGGTGGTGAATGCATAAGTACATGATTTTACAGTTAATCGATTGTTAACTTAGGACAGACTGTATGGTGTCTTAAAAAGACATTGCCGAGAGAGGCGGGGCAAGATGGCAGACTGGTGAGCTGTAAGTTTTAGTTACTCCTCCAGGAAAGTAGGTAAAAAGCCAGGAACTGCGTGGACTGGACACCACAGAGCAATCTGTCTTTGGGCATACTTCATACAACACTCATGAAAATGTCAAACTGCTGAGAAAAGCAAAATCTGTAAGTTTTTGCAGCCAGGGGACCCGCGCCCCTCCCTGCCAGGCTCAGTCCCGTGGGAGGAGGGACTGCCAGCTCCAGGAAGGAGAAGGGAGAACTGCAGTGGTAGCCCTTCTCCGAAACTCATTCTACTGATTCAAACTCCAACCATAGATAGACTGAGACCAGACACCAGAGAATCTGAGAGCTGCCAGCCCAGCAGAGAGGAGACAGGCATAGAAAAAAAAAAATAACACGAAAAACTCCAAAATAAAAGCAGAGGATTTTTGGAGTTCTGGTGAACACAGAAAGGGGAAGGGCGGAGCTCAGGCCTTGAGGCGCATATGCAAATCCCGAAGCAAAGCTGATCTCTCTGCCCTGTGGACCTTTCCTTAATGGCCCTGGTTGCTTTGTCTATTAGCATTTCAATAACCCATTAGATCTCTGAGGAGGGCCCTTTTTTTTTTTTTTTTTTAATCCTTTCTTCTTTTTCTAAAACAATTACTCTAAGAAGCCCAATACAGAAAGCTTCAAAGAATTGCAGTTTGGGCACGTCAAGACAAGAGCAGAACTAAGAGAGCTCTGAGACAAAAGGCAATAATCCAGTGGCTGAGAAAATTCACTAAACACCACAACTTCCCAAGAAAAGGGGGGTGTCCGCTCACAGCCACCATCCTGGTGGACAGGAAACACTCCTGCCCATCGCCAGACCCATAGCCCAGAGCTGCCCCAGACAACCCAGTGTAACGGAACTGCTTCAAATAACAGGCACACACCACAAAACTGGGCGTGGACATTAGCCTTCCCTGCAACCTCAGCTGATTGTCCCAAAGCTGGGAAGGTGGAGCAGTGTGAATTAACAAAGCCCCATTCAGCCATCATTTCAGCAGACTGGGAGCCTCCCTACACAGCCCAGCAGCCCAGAACTGCCCTGGGGGAACGGCACTCACCTGTGACATAGCACAGTCATCCCTCAACAGAGGACCCGGGGTGCACAGCCTGGAAGAGGGGCCCACTTGCAAGTCTCAGGAACCATATGCCAATACCAAGGACTTGTGGGTCAGTGGCAGAGACAAACTGTGGCAGGACTGAACTGAAGGATTAGACTACTGCAGCAGCTTTAAAACTCTAGGATCATCAGGGAGATTTGATTGTTAGGGCCACCCCCCCTCCCCGACTGCCCAGAAACACGCCCCACATACAGGGCAGGCAACACCAACTACACATGCAAGCTTGGTACACCAATTGGGCCCCACAAGACTCACTCCCCCACTCACCAAAAAAAAGGCTAAGCAGGGGAGGGCTGGCTTGTGGAGAACAGGTGGCTCGTGGATGCCACCTGCTGGTTAGTTAGAGAAAGTGTTCTCCACGAAGCTGTAGATCTGATAAATTAGAGATAAGGACTTCAATAGGTCTACAAACCCTAAAAGAACCCTATCAAGTTCAGCAAATGCCACGAGGCCAAAAACAACAGAAAATTATAAAGCATATGAAAAAACCAGACGATATGGATAACCCAAGCCCAAGCACCCAAATCAAAAGATCAGAAGAGACACAGCATCTAGAGCAGCTACTCAAAGAACTAAAGATGAACAATGAGACCATAGTACGGGATATGAAGGAAATCAAGAAGACCCTAGAAGAGCATAAAGAAGACATTGCAAGACTAAATAAAAAAATGGATGATCTTATGGAAATTAAAGAAACTGTTGACCAAATTAAAAAGATTCTGGACACTCATAGTACAAGACTAGAGGAAGTTGAACAACGAATCAGTGACCTGGAAGATGACAGAATGGAAAATGAAAGCATAAAAGAAAGAATGGGGAAAAAAATTGAAAAAATCGAAATGGACCTCAGGGATATGATAGATGATATGAAACGTCCAAATATAAGACTCATTGGTGTCCCAGAAGGGGAAGAAAAGGGTAAAGGTCTAGGAAGAGTATTCAAAGAAATTGTTGGGGAAAACTTCCCAAATCTTCAAAACAACATAAATACACAAATCATAAATGCTCAGCGAACTCCAAATAGAATAAATCCAAATAAACACACTCCGAGACATATACTGACCACACTGTCAAACACAGAAGAGAAGGAGCAAGTTCTGAAAGCAGCAAGAGAAAAGCAATTCACCACATACAAAGGAAACAGCATAAGACTAAGTAGTGACTACTCAGCAGCCACCATGGAGGCAAGAAGGCAGTGGCACGATATATTTAAAATTCTGAGTGAGAAAAATTTCCAGCCAAGAATACTTTATCCAGCAAAGCTCTCCTTCAAATTTGAGGGAGAGCTTAAATTTTTCACAGACAAACAAATGCTGAGAGAATTTGCTAACAAGAGACCTGCCCTACTGGAGATACTAAAGGGAGCCCTACAGACAGAGAAACAAAGACAGGACAGAGAGACTTGGAGAAAGGTTCAGTACTAAAGAGATTCGGTATGGGTACAATAAAGGATATTAATAGAGAGAGGGAAAAATATGGCAAACATAAACCAAAGGATAAGATGGCCGATTCAAGAAATGCCTTCACGGTTTTAACGCTGAATGTAAATGGATTAAACTCCCCAATTAAAAGATATAGATTCGCAGAATGGATCAAAAAAAATGAACCATCAATATGTTGCATACAAGAGACTCATCTTAGACACAGGGACACAAAGAAACTGAAAGTGAAAGGATGGAAAAAAATATTTCATGCAAGCTACAGCCAAAAGAAAGCAGGTGTAGCAATATTAATCTCAGATAAAATAGACTTCAAATGCAGGGATGTTTTGAGAGACAAAGAAGGCCACTACATACTAATAAAAGGGGCAATTCAGCAAGAAGAAATAACAATCGTAAATGTCTATGCACCCAATCAAGGTGCCACAAAATACATGAGAGAAACACTGGCAAAACTAAAGGAAGCAATTGATGTTTCCACAATAATTGTGGGAGACTTCAACACATCACTCTCTCCTATAGATAGATCAACCAGACAGAAGACCAATAAGGAAATTGAAAACCTAAACAATCTGATAAATGAATTAGATTTAACAGACATATACAGGACATTACATCCCAAATCACCAGGATACACATACTTTTCTAGTGCTCATGGAACTTTCTCCAGAATAGATCATATGCTGGGACATAAAACAAGCCTCAATAAATTTAAAAAGATTGAAATTATTCAAAGCACATTCTCTGACCACAATGGAATACAATTAGAAGTCAATAACCATCAGAGACTTAGAAAATTCACAAATACCTGGAGGTTAAACAACACACTCCTAAACAATCAGTGGGTTAAAGAAGAAATAGCAAGAGAAATTGCTAAATATATAGAGACGAAGGAAAATGAGAACACAACATACCAAAACCTATGGGATGCAGTAAAAGCAGTGCTAAAGGGGAAATTTATAGCACTAAACGCATGTATTAAAAAGGAAGAAAGAGCCAAAATCAAAGAACCAATGGATCAACTGAAGAAGCTAGAAAATGAACAGCAAAACCAATCCTAAACCAAGTACAAGAAAAGAAATAACAAGGATTAAAGCAGAAATAAATGACATAGAGAACAAAAAAACAATAGAGAGGATAAATATCACCAAAAGTTGGTTCTTTGAGAAGATCAACAAGATTGACAAGCCCGTAGCTAGACTGACAAAATCAAAAAGAGAGAAGACCCATATAAACAAAATAATGAATGAAAAAGGTGACATAACTGCAGATCCTGAAGAAATTAAAAAAATTATAAGAGGATATTATGAACAATTGTATGGCAACAAACTGGATAATGTAGAAGAAATGGACAATTTCCTGGAAACATATGAACAACCTAGACTGACCACAGAAGAAATAGAAGACCTGAACCAACCCATCACAAGCAAAGAGATCCAATCAGTCATCAAAAATCTTCCCACAAATAAATGCCCAGGGCCAGATGGCTTCACAAGGGAATTCTACCAAACTTTCCAGAAAGAACTGACACCAATCTTACTCAAACTCTTTCAAAACATTGAAAAAAATGGAACACTACCTAACTCATTTTATGAAGCTAACATCAATCTAATCCCAAAACCAGGCAAAGATGCTACAAAAAAGGAAAACTACCGGCCAATCTCCCTAATGAATATAGATGCAAAAATCCTCAACAAAATACTTGCAAATCGAATCCAAAGACACATTAAAAAAATCATACACCATGACCAAGTGGGGTTCATTCCAGGCATGCAAGGATGGTTCAACATAAGAAAAACAATCAATGTATTACAACACATTAACAAGTTGAAAGGGAAAAATCAATTGATCATCTCAATAGATGCTGAAAAAGCATTTGACAAAATCCAACATCCCTTTTTGATAAAAACACTTCAAAACGTAGGAATTGAAGGAAACTTCCTCAACATGATAAAGAGCATATATGAAAAACCCACAGCCAGCATAGTACTCAATGGTGAGAGACTGAAAGCCTTCCCTCTAAGATCAGGAACAAGACAAGGATGCCCGCTGTCACCACTGTTATTCAACATTGTGCTGGAAGTGCCTGGAAGTGCTAGCCAGGGCAATCCGGCAAGACAAAGCAATAAAAGGCATCCAAATTGGAAAGGAAGAAGTAAAACTGTCATTGTTTGCAGATGATTGATCTTATATCTAGAAAACCCTGAGAAATCGACGAGACAGATACTAGAGCTAATAAACAAATTTAGCAAAGTAGCGGGATACAAGATTAATGCACATAAGTCAGTCATGTTTCTATATGCTAGAAATGAACAAACTGAAGAGACACTCAAGAAAAAGATACCATTTTCAATAGCAACTAAAAAAATCAAGTACCTAGGAATCAACTTAACCAAAGATGTAAAAGACCTATACAAAGAAAACTACATAACTCTACTAAAAGAAATAGAAGGGGACCTTAAAAGATGGAAAAATATTCCATGTTCATGGATAGGAAGGCTAAATGTCATTAAGATGTCAATTCTACCCAAACTCATCTACAGATTCAATGCAATCCCAATCAAAATTCCAACAACCTACTTTGCAGACTTGGAAAAGCTAGTTATCAAATTTATTTGGAAAGGGAAGATGCCTCGAATTGCTAAAGACACTCTAAAAAAGAAAAACGAAGTGGGAGGACTTACACTCCCTGACTTTGAAGCTTATTATAAAGCCACAGTTGCCAAAACAGCATGGTACTGGCACAAAGATAGACATATAGATCAATGGAATCGAGTTGAGAATTCAGAGATAGACCCTCAGATCTATGGCCGACTGATCTTTGATAAGGCCCCCAAAGTCACTGAAGTGAGCCATAATGGTCTTTTCAACAAACGGGGCTGGGAGAGGTGGATATCCATATCCAAAAGAATGAAAGAGGACCCCTACCTCACCCCCTACACAAAAATTAACTCAAAATGGACCAAAGATCTCAATATAAAAGATAGTACCATAAAACTCCTAGAAGATAATGTAGGAAAACATCTTCAAGACCTTGTATTAGGCGGCCACTTCCTAGACTTTACACCCAAAGCACAAGCAACAAAAGAGAAAATAGATAAATGGGAACTCCTCAAGCTTAGAAGTTTCTGCACCTCAAAGGAATTTCTCAAAAAGGTAAGGAGGCAGCCAACTCAATGGGAGAAAATTTTTGGAAACCATGTATCTGACAAAAGACTGATATCTTGCATATACAAAGAAATCCTACAACTCAATGACAATAGTACAGACAGCCCAATTATAAAATGGGCAAAAGTTATGAAAAGACAGTTCTCTGAAGAAGAAATACAAATGGCCAAGAAACACATGAAAAAATGTTCAGCTTCACTAGCTATTAGAGAGATGCAAATTAAGACCACAATGAGATACCATCTAACACCGGTTAGAATGGCTGCCATTAAACAAACAGGAAACTACAAATGCTGGAGGGGATGTGGAGAAATTGGAACTCTTATTCATTGTTGGTGGGACTGTATAATGGTTCAGCCACTCTGGAAGTCAGTCTGGCAGTTCCTTAGAAAACTAGATATAGAGTTACCATTCGATCCAGCGATTGCACTTCTCGGTATATACCCGGAAGATCGGAAAGCAGTGACACGAACAGATATCTGCACGCCAATGTTCATAGCAGCATTATTCACAATTGCCAAGAGATGGAAACAACCCAAATGTCCTTCAACAGATGAGTGGATAAATAAAATGTGGTATATACACACGATGGAATACTACGCAGCAGTAAGAAGGAACGATCTTGTGAAACATATGACAACATGGATGAACCTTGAAGACATAATGCTGAGCGAAATAAGCCAGGCACAAAAAGAGAAATATTATATGCTACCACTAATGTGAACTTTGAAAAATGTAAAACAAATGGTTTATAATGTAGAATGTAGGGGAACTAGCAGTAGAGAGCAATTAAGGAAGGGGGAACAAGAATCCAAGAAGAACAGATAAGCTATTTAACGTTCTGGGGATGCCCAGAAATGACTATGGTCTGTTAATTTCTGATGGATGTAGTAGGAACAAGTTCACAGAAATGTTGCTATATTATGTAACTTTCTTGGGGCAAAGTAGGAACATGTTGGAAGTTAAGCAGTTGTCTTAGGTTAGTTGTCTTTTTCTTACCCCCTTGTTATGGTCTCTTTGAAATGTTCTTTTATTGTATGTTTGTTTTCTTTTTAACTTTTTTTTTCATACAGTTGATTTAAAAAAGAAGGGAAAGTTAAAAAAAAAAAAAAGAAAGAAAAACAAGGAAAAAAAAATGTAGTGCCCCCTTGAGGAGCCTGTGGAGAATGCAGGGGTATTCGCCTACCCCACCTCCATGGTTGCTAACATGACCACAGACATAGGGGACTGGTGGTTTGATGGGTTGAGCCCTCTACCATAAGTTTTACCCTTGGGAAGACGGTTGCTGCAAAGGAGAGGCTAGGCCTCCCTATATTTGTGCCTAAGAGTCTCCTCCTGAATGCCTCTTTGTTGCTCAGATGTGGCCCTCTCTCTCTGGCTAAGCCAACTTGAAAGGTGAAATCACTGCCCTCCCCCCTACGTGGGATCAGACACCCAGGGGAGTGAATCTCCCTGGCAACGTGGAATATGACTCCCGGGGAGGAATGTAGACCCGGCATCGTGGGACGGAGAACATCTTCTTGACCAAAAGGGGGATGTGAAAGGAAATGAAATAAGCTTCAGTGGCAGAGAGATTCCTAAACGAGCCGAGAGGTCACTCTGGAGGGCACTCTTACGCACACTTTAGACAACCCTTTTTAGGTTCTAAAGAATTGGGGTAGCTGGTGGTGGATACCTGAAATTATCAAACTACAACCCAGAACCCATGAATCTCGAAGACAGTTGTATAAAAATGTGGCTTATGAGGGGTGACAATGGGATTGGGAAAGCCATAAGGACCAAACTCCACTTTGTCTAGTTTATGGATGGATGTGTAGAAAAGTAGGGGAAGGAAACAAACAGACAAAGGTACCCAGTGTTCTTTTTTACTTCAATTGCTCTTTTTCACTCTAATTATTATTCTTGTTATTTTTGTGTGTGTGCTAATGAAGGTGTCAGGGATTGATTTAGGTGATGAATGTACAACTATGTAATGGTACTGTAAACAATCGAAAGTTCAATTTGTTTTGCATGACTGCATGGTATGTGAATATATCTCAATAAAATGATGATAAAAAAAAAAGACATTGTCTTAAAAAGGGGGACTTAATGAAGAAACCTTGCGGGTACTATCTGGAGTGAAATAAGTCAGACACAAAAGGACAAATATTGAATGGTATCACTGATATAAACTAATTATAATATGTAAATTCATAGACATGAAATATAGATTACCAGGATATAGAATGAGGCTAAAGAATGGGTTGTGGTTGCTTATTATGAGCAGGTTGAACTTAAGTGTTTGGAAATGGACAGGGTGATGGCAGCATGTTATTGTAAGAATAACTAACAGTGCTGAATGATGTGTAAATGTGGTGGAAAGGAGAAGCTTAGAGTCATGTATGTCACCAGAAGGAAAGTTGGATATTAAAATATGGGAATGTATAAAACAGTGAATCTTATGGTGGACAATGTTCATGATTAACTGTACAAATATTAGAAATCTCTTTCATGAATTAGAACAAATGTATGACATGAAAACTAGAAGTTAAAAATAGAGGGGTATATAGGGGAAAATGTACCTATTGCAAACTATGCACTACAGTTAGTATTTTAACATTCTTTGATCAACAGTAACAAATGTACTATACCAATGCTATGAATCAATAATGGAGGGTGGGGATTTAGGGGTGTGGGAGTGTTCTAGTTTGCTAAAGCTGCTGGAATGCAAAACACCAGAGATGGATTGGCTTTTACCAAAGGGGGTTTATTTGGTTACACAGTTACAGTCTTAAGGCCATAAAGTGTCCAAGGTAACACATCAGCAATTGGGTACCTTCACTCGAGGATGGACAATGGTGTCTGGAAAACCTCTGCTAGCTGGGAAGGCACGTGGCTGGTGTCAGTTCCAAAGTTCTGGTTTCAAAATGTCTTTCTCCCAGGATGTTCCTCTCTAGGCTGAAGTTCCTCAAAAACATCACTCTTAGTTGCACTTGGGGTATTTCTCCTCTCTTAGCTTCTCTGGAGCAAGAGTCTGCTTTCAATGGCCATCTTCAAACTGTCTCTCATCTGCAGCTCCTGTGCTTTCTTCAAAGTGTCCCTTTTGGTTGTAGTAGCTTGCTCCTTCTGTCTGATCTTATCTAGTGCTCCAAGAGGTGTGGAATTTAGAACAACTAGCAAGTAGCCAGGTACAACTAATAAATAATCTGAAACAAATGTTAGGGGAACTTTTGTGACCAGACAACTTTGTACACCAGTCTGGCATGGGTGGAAAGGCTGAGATTGCAGCAAAGAACTGTAAGTAAATCTCTCCAAACTGAATATCTAGCACTCCTCCCCCACCAACATGGCAGGCTGCTTTGGAGCAGGTGGGAAAAGGAAGCAGTCCCTGCTGGAAGCACAGTAATGTAGTTCAACCAAGTGCCAAATTCAGTTTTCATTAACAAATTATGAGCACAGATAAACCTGGAGCAAGCAGGAAACAAGCCCAAATGTTTCTCATGGCAGAGAGTGGGCAGGGCTGATGAGCTGATGAAAAAAAGACATTAAAAATGTAAACAGTGGCTTTTGGAGTTATCTGAGCTCAGCATCCTGGAAAACAGTTGTGTTCCAAGAAAAGGGGCACAGAGAACTAGGTGCCAACTCTGGCTCTTGTATGGTGAACTGGAGCAATGGGGACTGGTTGTGAAAAAGGGACTTCTTTCTTTTTCCCTGTTTTTTTCCCTCATTCTAAGTAGCTCATTATAGAAAGCCTTCAGGCAAGTTCATTCGTCATCACTGACCCAGCAAGGGTGGAATTAAGATAGTTAGAAAGTCAAAGTAAAAGTAAAAACTCAAGTATAGGAGACAATTCCCTAAAGGTATTATTTTCCCTAGAAAAGGGGAGCACAGTGCCCAGCTCAAGTGGCAACCAGACATCCCTCAGAGAACTCAGATCCCAGGGCCTGGAGAAAAGACAACAGAAACATGTAGGCTTGGATTCTGACACCCTCAGACCCTGGCCAGGAAACAGACTGCTGTGAATTAAAGGCACTGCATTTCTTTACACCAGTGGGGAGCTGTGGGCTGACAAACACCATCTGCTGGAAAGCATAGGAAAAGAACAGGGTCTAGAGGCCTCACTGGAAAGTCTGACAACCTGCAGGGTCTCATCCTCAGGGAAATCTAACATAGATTACACACTCCTTAAATCAGGGCCTGTCTGGTCTGGGAAAATCTGATTGGGTTAATCAAAAACTAGACAATAAAAAACTGTGAATCATGTTAGGGAAAATGAAGATATGACCCAGTCAAAGGAATAAACTTACACTTAAAATGAGATGTAAGATTTGAAACAATTAATTAAAGATCTTCAAAAAATATGCTAAATCAATTAAAACATCAAATCAATGAGTTAATGGAAGATATGGCCAAGAGATGAAGGATATGAGGAAGACTCCAAAGAAGAACTCAAGAGTCTGAAAAAACAATTGGTATAATTTATGGGAGTGAAAGGCACAATAGAAGAAATGAAAAACACAATGGAGATATCCAATGACAGATCTGAAGAGGCAGAAGAAAGAATTCATGAACTAGAGTACAGGACAACTTAAATCCTACACACAAAAAGAACATATAGTAAAAAGAATGGAAAAATATGAGCAGGGTCTCAGGGAATTGAATCACAACATTTAGCATGCAAATATATGTGTCATGGGTGTCCCTGAAGGAGAAGAGAAGGAAAAGGGGACAGAAATAATAATACAGGAAATAATCAGTGAGAATCTCCCATCTCTTACGAAAGACATAAAATTAAGATCCAAGAAATGCAACATGCCCCAAACAGAAAAGATTCAAGTAGACTGACTCCAGGACAATTAATAATCAAATTACCAAATGTCAAAAACAAAGAGAGAATTCTGGAAGCAGCAAGAGAAAAGTAATCCAACACATACAAAGGAAGCTTGATAAGATTATTTGTGGATTTCTCAGTAGAAACCATGGAGGTGAGAAAGCAGTGGTATGATATATTTAAGAAATTGAAAGGGAAAAACTGCCAGCCAAGAATTCTATATCCAAAACTGTCATTCAAAACTGAAGGAGAGGTTTAAATATTTTCAGAGAAACTGACACCGAGTTTGTGAAGAAGATACCTGCTCTACAAGAAATTCTAAAGGGAGCACTACAGGCAGAAAGGGAAATATACGAGTGAGGGGGTTGGAGAAGTCTGTAGAAATTAAGACTATCAGCATGGGTAAAAAGAGAGAGAAAGGAAAAAATAGAAATTAAATAACATTTTACTTATAAAATCCAAAAGTCAAAATGGTAGACAGTAGACATTACATTGAGTGAAATTAGCCAGAAACAAAATGAAGGATACTGTGTGGTCTCACTAATAGGAACTAATATTGACAAGCAAAATTTGAGAGTTAAGATCACAGGTTACCAGGAGATAGAGGTTAGAGATTGGGTACTTGATGCTGAAGGAGTACAGAAGGGTCAAAAAGATTGCCTATATAGATCCAGAAATGGAATGGATAGCAAAATAGTGTGTGATGGTAGCACGATAAAGTACTCTAAACAAAAATGAGTGTGAGTGAGGTTGAAAAGTGAAAGCTAGGTGCATAGATGACACCAGATGAAAAGATACATGATAAAGACTGGGATTGTATAACTTAGTGAAACCTAGAATGTTCAATGATGATGATTAAATGAACAAATAAAAGAATGTTTTAAATGAGGGAGAACAACTGAATGTCAACATTGCAAGGTGTTGAAAATTGGATGGTATAGAGGAGAAATACAATCAATGCAAACTAGAGTCTATAGTTAAAAGTGACATTGTCAGATGTTTCCATCAATTGTTATGAGAGGCAATGTACCAATGATAAATGTCTGTAAGAAGGGAATATAAAGGAGGGGTATGGGATTCTTGTCTTCAGTGTTATTGTCTGTCCTCATGTAGATTGTCATGGAATCATTGATCTTTTAATTAGGACAGATTGTATGGCATGTGAATAAAACTGTTTAAAAATTAAACAGTTGGAAACAAGTGCTGGAGAAAATGTGGAGAGAGGGATGCACTAACTCACTGTTGTTTGGGAAGTAGAGTGGTGCATTCCCTCTGGAGTGCAGTGTCATGGTTCCACAGGAAGCTAACTATGGATTTGACATATGGTCCTACAGCCCCATTATTGGGTATATACTTGGAAGAACTGAGAGAAGGGACATGAATGGACATTGCACACTGGTGTTTATGGTGGCATTATTCATGATTCACAATGGATGGAGGTGACCTAAGGATACACGAGTTGTAGTGGCTATCTCTAAATTCTGAGATACTGTGGGTAACCTGGTTGGTCCATGGAACTTTGGGTATCTGTGTGACACCTGAAAATCAGAGCCTGAGTTTGGCAGCTATGAATGTCAGTATTATTCCATGCAGCAACTGTTGAAAGAGCTAAAAAATAGTTCAGACTTCAATTAGAGATATGAACAAAATGGATCTGGTTAGGGCTAAGGTAAATCAGGCCCAAGGGTAAAGGATGATACTGACTGGGTTTTCAAACTACAACTTTTGTGCAAGACCAAGGGAGAAGATGTTTACTTGGTGTAGGAACTATATTTTGTCTAGCACACTAGATAATTTAATTTGTATTATCAGTTTGTTTGAACACTGTAGGTGCATGGAGCTTTGAATGGGGAGTGGGATTTTGTGAGTTTGTTCAGGCTGGGGTAAAATCCTGATACAACCCAGAGTGATATGGGCAGAGAATAAAATTGTATTTGTAGGCCCCCCTGAGGAACTGGGGATAAATGAAGAAATGTTTAACTTCCCCACCTAGGTTATTGCTGATTTTCTCACAAACCTTGAAGACTGCCAATCTGGTGGGCTGAGCCCTTGGTCTAGGGACTTTCCCTTGTGAGGCTTGTTGCTCCAAAGGAGAGGCTAAGCCTGCTTTAATTATGACTAAGAATCTCCCCCAGAGAGCCTCTTTGTTGCTCAGATGTGGCCCTCTCTCTCTCTAAACCCACTTCACAAGTGAACTCACTAACCACCTCCTATGTGGGACATGACTCCCAGGGGTGAATGCCCCTGGCAATGCATGAGATGACTCCTGGGGATGAGCTTGGACCTAGCACTGAGAGACTGAGAAAATCTTCTTGACTAAAAGGGGGAGGAGAGATGAAACAAAATAAGGTTCCTGTGGCTGAGAGATGTCAAATGGAGTTGAGAGGTCACTTTGGAGGATATTCTTATGCACTATACAGCTCTCACTTTTTAGGTTTTGGTGTCTTGGAATGGCTAGAGGGAAATACCTGAAGCTGTCAAGACTGCAACCCAGTGTCCTTGATTCTTGAAGATGATTGTATAACTATGTGACTTGCACAGTGCGACTGTGTGATTGTGAAACTCTTGTGGCTCGCACTCCCTTTATCCAGTGTATGGATGATGAGTGGAAAACTGGGGACAAAAATTAGGTGAAGAATAGGGTGGGGTGGAGGGGATGGAAAGTTCTGGGTGTTCTTTTTTTGTTTTTACTTTGGAGTAAGGAAGAGGTTCAAAAATTGATTCTTGTGATGAATTCACAACTGTAAGATGGTGCTGTGAATGGTTGACTGTACACTGTGGGTGACTGCAGGTGTGTGAATACATCTCAGTAAAACTACTTAAAATGTGAATGAACAATTGGACAATTGGGGGAGGAGTGGACTGGGACGTTTTGGATATTCTTTTAATTTTAATTTAATTTTAATTTTATTATTGAAGTAATGAAAATGTTCAAAGTTTGTGGTAATGAATTCACAACTATATGATGATACTGTGAACAACTGATTGTACACTTTGGGGCATTATATGTCATGTGAATATATCTCAATAAAATTGCATTTAAAAAAATCATCACAGTGAGCTTTCCACAGGGCAAGACATTTCAAGAACATTATCTTCTATAATATCTGCAATGATTCTCCAATAAGTTCGAACATAAATGTCAATTTCATGGACAAACACAAGGCTCTCTGTTATCTGACTGCTGCCCACTTGCCAGGATCATGATCCACTTTTCACTCCCAGACACTCATTGTTCTTCAGATATTAGGAACTACTTTTAAAACCCAACCACATATTATGGTTATATTGATCCTATATTTTTGTCCCTTCTAACTTCTTCTCCTGGAATTACTCCAATTCATCCTTCAAGGCTCAATACAATTATCAGTGCCCTTGTGATGCTTTCACTAAACTCCACAGGATGAGTCCAAATTTCTGAGTCCCCCTCACCAAGATTTCATTGCCACCTCAGGATATTGCATGCACTCATTTCTGTCTCTTGCCCTATTTACAAGTAACCTCTAAGAAATAAGGAAAAATGTCTTATTTCTTTATTCCCAGAAAAATATTCAGTGCCTTCAATGAAGTATCTGATGAATAAATGTTTAACAAATGATTGAAAAAATAATGGATGAATGTGGTTAAACAAATACTTCCCTGAGGGAAGCCCATGAATGAGAGCTAACACCAGATGAGACAGATCAGAGAAAGAAGATATTTTAGTGTATACGTTACCTCCCTCCACAATCAATCTTTTTAACTAGGCAGGACTTTGTATGATTAAGCTTTTTAATGTGTTTCCCTGTTGATACCTCTAAAGTTACAACCAATAAAAGGCACCCCTTGTATCTCCATGCTCTGGTGACGATTTTGTAACTCACCTAGAAATCATCAAAGAAGAGTCTGAGGTCACCGGTGCAGATTCTTCCTTGAATGAAGAATGCAGTTGGAAGCTTTGCTCCCAGGAAGCACAGGGTGATGTAAGCACTGATGAGATCTTGAAAAGACACAGTTGTGTTTCCTCCTCACCAGAGATTAGTAAAATATTCTAGGGAGAGTGTAGGGGAAGCATTTAGAGTTTCTGAGCCCTTAGGGGTCTCATTCCCATGAGTATCGTGAATGATGTATTCTTTTGTCTCTCTATTCTAAGAGTTAGTTCACTAATTCCCTGGAGCTAAGAAAGAAAAGCACAGGGCAAACTTGTGCCATGTTTGACCCTTGGGTGAAAGCTTGGAAATTCATGTTTGTCTCTTATCCCAGCAGACTCCTTCCTCCCAGGAGGAGTTCATCTCTCTTTAGGTGTGGGCTCCAGTACTGCAACATCTCCCATAATTATTTCTGTATCTCTGATTCTAGAGATTCTCTCTCGAATCTGTTTCTTCTGGTGTTGGCACTCATTCATCAGTCTTCCCTCTGTCAACAGTATTTCCTCGTTTCACTGCTTCTCTTTTCTCCCCCATCATTAGCAATATTTGTTCAATTTTCTTTCCCATTTGTTTTTTCACTCATTCAACAAATATTTTTTAACCAACAGTATATGGCGAGCACTAAACCATGGTCTGAGAATTGTGAAAAGAGAAAGATTTGTGCTTCTGTTCAGTCTAAACAGGTCAAGATATATGGAAGTAAATAAATGTAACTCCCTAAGGTGGTACTTCAATTCTGTTGAAGTGCAATTCCATATGAATGAGGGAAAGCTCCTTTATTTCTGCTAAAACTGTTCTTGGTAATTTGGTAGGGATTACATTCAAATTATAGCTCACATTGGGTATTATTGACAGCTTAATATTAATTCTTCCTTTCTAATACCACAAGATGACTTGCCATTTACTACATTCTTCTCTAATTTCCTTCAGTGGAGTTTTGTAGTTTTCAGTGTTCAAGCCCTTCAACACTTAAATTACAATAATTCTTGTTTTATTCCTGATCTAAGAGGGAAAAATTTCAGTCTCTCACAGTTGAATATGATGATAGCTGTGGGTCTTTCATATATGCTCTTTATCATGTTGTGGAAGTTTTAATTGATTCCTGCCTTTCAATGTGTTTTTTCAAGGAAGGATGCTGAATTTGTCAAATGCCTTTTCTGCATCCATCAAGGTGATCATGTGGTTTTTCTCTTTCCATTTGTTGATGTGGTGTATTACCTTAATTGACTTGTGTTGAAACACCCTTGAATAACTGAAACAAAACCCACTTGGTAAAGGTGTATAATTTTTTTAATAGATTCAATTTGCAAGCATTTTTTTGAGAATTTTTGCACCTATAGTCCCTGGAAAGATAGTTTTCTTTTATGGTTATATCTTTAACAGGATTTGTTATTAGGGTGATGTTGGCTTCAGAGAATGAGTTTGGGTAGTGTTCCCTCTTCTTCAGATAATCAGTTAGGAGTGTTCCCTCTTCTTCAATTTGTGGCAAGAGTTTAAGCAGGAATGGTGTTAATTCTACTTGGAAAATTCACCTGAGAAACCATCCGCTTCTGAGCTTTTCTTCATTGTAAGAGTTTAGATACCTGATTCAATCTCAACTGATTCAATCTCTTCACTTTAGATTGCCTTGTTCAGGTCTTCTATTTCTTCTGAAGTCTGTGTAGGTTTTTTGTGTATTTATAGGAAATTGTCCATTTCATCGAAGTTGTCTAGTTTGTTAACACACAGTTGTTCATTGTATCCCCTTATGAACTTTTTTATTTCTTTGGGGTCCATAGTAATGACCTCCCTCTCATTCCTGGTTTTGTTTATTTGCATCTATCTTTTTCTTTATGAGTCTAGCTAAGCATTTGTCATTTTTATTGATCCTGTCAGAGAACCGTTTTGTGATTTTGTTATTACTTTCTGTTTGCTTTGAGGTTAGTTGGCTGTTCTAGTTAGTGTGCTTTTAGGTCTTTGAGTTTAGCTTTTTTCCTTTTTAATATAGGCATTTAGGGCTATAAATTTCCCTCTCAACACTACATTCACTGCAGACCAGAAGGTTGATATGCTGTGTTAACATTTTCATTTGTCTTGAGTATTTTCTGATTCTTCTTGCAAATTCTTCTTTGACCCACATATAGTTTAACCATGTGGTGGTAACCTCTGTGAATTTATTAATTTTCCCATTCTCCACCTGTTATTGATCTCCAGGTTCATTACATTATGATCAGAGAATGTGATTTGTATAATGTCAATCTTTTTAAATTTATTGAGACTCATTGTCTGACCCAACATGTGGTCTATCCTGGAGAATGATCCACGGGTAATTGAGAATAATGTATATCCTGCTGCTTTGGGGCATGATGTTCTGTATGTCTGTTAGGCCTGGATCATTTATCATATTATTAAAGTTCTTGGTTTTCTTGTTGATATTCTGTAAAGATGTTCTATGAATTGATGATAGTGTTATATTGAATTCTCCCACTATTATTGCAGTGACATCTATTTCTCCATTCAGTTTTACTAGTGTTGTCCTCATATATTTGGGATGTCCTCATTTGGTGCTTAAACACTCATGATTGTGATTTCATGTTGGTGAATTGCCCCTTTTATTAATATAGTATGTCCTTCCTTGTCTTTTATAATAGTTTTGTATTTGAAGTCTATTCTGCCCAATATTAGTATTGCTATCTCAGCATTTTTTGCTTACTGTTTGTGAGGAACATCTTTTTCCAACTTTTCACTTTCAATCTCTTTTTGTCCTTTGGTCTAATGTGAGTCTTTTTTGACAGCAGATAGATGTATCAGAAGCTTTTTGTCTAGTCTGCCAACCTACATCTTTTGAATGAAGAGTTTAATCTTTTCACATTCAATGTTATTACAGTAAAGACACTACTTACTTCAACCATTTTATCCTTTAATTTTTATTTATCATGTTTTATTTTTGTATCTATTTTACCCTTTTGGTTACCCTTACTGGTAATCTTCATTAGTATACAATCCTCCCAGTCTCTCCTCTCTTTTCCTCTAAGCCTGCACACCTGCTTTTAGTATTTCTTAAACTGGATTTCATATTGACAAGTGTTCTCATTTTTTGTTTATATGTGAATATTTTCTACTATCCCTCATTTTCAAAGGACAGCTTTGCAAAATAAAGACTACTTGGCTCCAGATTTTCTCTGTAGTACCTTAACTCGGTCATAACACTGCCTTCTATCCTCCATAGTGTCTGATGAGAAATTGGCATTTAACCTTATTGCAGTTCCTGTATATGTGATGGATCACTTTTCTCTTGCTACTTATAGGATTCTATTTTTAGCATTCAATATTCTGATGAGATTGGGTCTCAGGTCTATTAGGATTTACTATATTTGGAGTACACTGTGTTTCTTGGACATATATATTTTTGTTTTTCATAAGACTTGGGAAATTCTCAGTCATTATTTCCTCAAAAGTTCTTTCTGACCTTTTTCTCTCTGTACTCATTCTGGGATAACCAGGATGCTTAGGTTTGTGCATTTCACACTGTCATCCAATTCTCTGAGACCCTGAACAATTTTTCCATTCTTTTCTCTATCAGTTCTACTGTCTGTAAGGTTTTGATTGTCTTATCTTGTAATTTTCTGATTTCTTCTTATTCCTATTGTACTCTGCTGTTGTAAACCTCTAGTGTAATTTTAATCTATTCTATTTTACCTTTTTCCCCATACATTCTGTTGTTTCTTTTCTTACTTTCAATTTTTTTATGCTCATCCAATATCTTCTTAATATCCTTTATGTCTTTATCCATATTCTCTTTCATCTCCTTGAAGTGATTTAGATTTGTTTGAATATCTTTCACTAGTTTCCATTTTTGTGTCTCCCCTAAAGTTTTGATTTGTTCCTTTGTCTGGGGCATATCTTCCTGTTTCTTAGTATGGCTTATAATGTTGTCCTAATGTCTTGGCATCTGGTTACATTGATGAGTTTATTCTGAAGGTCAATTTCTGTCTAATGACTAGGGTTTTATAACTCATTGGCTTTGTGTTAATGCTCTTATTTAACACTTGTTTCAACTTATTCTAGACATTTACAATTGCCTGTGTTTAAATGATCAGATTTTTACTGTTTCTCCTCATCTGATTCTAGTCCTGGTTATGTGGTACAATTTTTAAGATTACACTATTTGTGCAATTCTTTCATCCCCAGGAGATAGCTTCTTTCCGCTATTCCTTTTCTAGGTTTTAAGCTTACTTATAATTGTGCCTGAGTCACCCCCAGAGAACCTGTTTGCTCAGATATGGCCAGTCTCTCTCTCTCTAAGCCCAATTGGCAGGTAAAGTAACTTCCACCCCCTCCCCCACTATGTGGGGCCTGACTCCTTGGGGTGTACATCTCCCTGGCAATGTGATATGTGACTCCTGGGGATAAGCCTGGGCCCTGCATCGTGAACTAGCCAGAGACTTCTTGACCAAATTGGGGAAGAGAAATGAAGCAAAATAAAATTTCAGTGACTGAGAGATTTCAAATAGAGTCAAGAGGTCATTCTGGAGGTTATTCTTATTCACTATATAGATCTCCCTCTTTAGTTTTTAGGGTATTAAAATATCTAGAAGGAAATAACTGAAACTGTTGAACTGCAATCCAGTATCCTTGATTCTTGAAGATGACCACATAACTATATAGTTTATATGGTGTGACTGTGTGATTGTGAAACCTTGTGGCTTATATTCACTTTATCCATTATATGGACAAATTTGTAGGAAAAAGGGGGTCTAAAAGCAAATAAATAATAGGGGGAGAGGAGTATGAGATGTTTTGGGTGTTATTTTTTACTTTTATTTTTATTCTAATTTTTATTTTTATTCCTATTTTTATTTTTGGAGTAATGAAAATGTTCAAAAAATTGTTTGTAGTGATGATTGATCACTGTTGGTTGGAAAGTAGAATGGTGCAGCCATTCTATATCATACGGTATATGATGAGACTGTGAACAATTGATTGTACACTTTATATGATTGTATAGTTTGTGAATATATCTCAATAAATTTCATAAAAATGAATCAAATAGAACCTTTAAATGTTGAAATATACATAGATGGAAATTTAAAATTTCCATGAAGTGTCACTGACAGATAGTTGGTGCAATAGAAATCAAAGCCTCCTCCAGAAGTGGAAATTGGACAATAAAGCAGATTTATATGGGTAGAATATCCCTATATCTGATCTTCCTCTGTGTCCCTGCAGTTACTGTAAGTAAAGCATTCCCTGCCATGACATTTCTTTTCCTCAGCACAACAGAACTTCTCTGGCTCATTGAAGTGATATTTTTGTTCCACTGGCTCTGTTTCTGCCCTAGATATTAGATAAACACAAAATATCTGCATTCTGGAAACTCAAGGAGATGAAACAGATGTGTAATCTCAGCTTGTATGATGTATCTCAGAGCAATGTGGTTGCTTCCTATTCTTCTGAGGAAGGTGATCTGCAAGTAAGGGGAGATGAGAATTTGACCCTTGTGGAGGACCATGTGAAGATTTCATCCAATGCTCTTATACTATCATTTATTTCTCTTGGAATCTCTGATCTTTGTAGTGGGGGAAGGTGACATTGTTCTTTTGTGATATACACACTTTTTATTCTGGCCACATTATTATGGAACATTACAAGCAGTAGGGGTTCTGTCATTGCTTTCTGCTGTGCCTGAGGTTAAATGGTTTTCCCTAGACATGGCAATGTTTATTCCGACTTCCTCTTCTCTGAACAATTTTTCTTCTCATAGAAAGTATTTGTCTTTTCTAAAATTTTGCATGGAATTGTCCCAGGAAATGATTACTGAATTTACCCAATAGAATACAAATGAACAGAATCAAGAACACTCAAGATGAGTCTTATCCTTGTTCTATGTACCATTACCTTTGACAGTTTTCTGGCAGCAATCATCAAGTCCACCATTTCTCCAGGGAAAATAATAGTACCTCCCTGTGAAACAGTTTTTATCCCTCACAGAATTCACAAAATTTTCTTTTGCTGAAATCTATATTTTAATGACTCTCCTCAAGTTTTACTATTAAACAAAACCCAACTCTGCTTTGCTGTTTCACCAACAGAAGACAATATAAAAATTATTTTTCTTGTAACCATGTATACAGTCTTCAAGAAAAAAATTTTATTTTCAATGAGAACAAATTTTTCCCCTCCATTCACAGTGACATGTTATTGTTACCACATATTTTATACATGGGGATGAGTAAATTCTACTGATAAAATCCAGGAAGATTTTTCTTCTTAGAATAAAAATAGGAGTCACTATTATGTTACTTGAAGTAAAGAATTGGGGTGTATGGCAGAGTTATAATGGTCTTTCACTCCCTCATAACATGTTTTATGAAACATCTTTTCTTAACAACCTATGTACTACCTAATGAAACAAAAAGGAAACAGGTAAAAGTATTAGGGAATTTTGAATAACATAAAATTGACCTCCCTCCTAAAATACACTTGGACTATAAGTAATTTTGTCATGCACCATCCAGTCTACATGATATGGTGTGAGGTGGGTAGGGTGGACTGGCTCATGGCAACTATTTCTCCATCTTTCTAGTTTGCGTTCTTCTCCTCCAGAGGGTGGTGCACCATCAGATGCAGTTCATATGTAACCAACAATCATGGCAAGTGCTCCTACTTACTGCACTGCAGAAAATGCACTGTATTTGTGGATCCAAAATTGCAGTGATGTCTTCTTGATTATACAATGTTCCTGATGATAGCAGAAGTAGCAACATCCCAGCTTGACCCTTTTTCAGTTTCTTCTATATTTCCAGATACTTGAAAACCTACTTCCAGTTTCTTCAAAAATGTTGAGAGTTCATGCTTATTAAGTGTTTCAATTTGGTAAAGCTGCCATAATGCAATATATCAGAAAAGGGGTTGGCTTTTAACAGTGGGGTTTATTAAGTTACAACTTACAAACCTAAGGACTGAAAATATCCAGATTAAGGCATCAACAGGAGGATAACCTCTCTGGAGAAAGGCTGCTGGCATTTGGAGTTCCTCTGACAAACAACAAGGCAAATGACCAGGATCTGCTGGACTTTCCTCCCAGGTTTCATCACTTTCAGCTTCTGATGCCAATGACTTTCTCTCTGAGCATCTGTGAGTACTTTCTTAGCATCTCTGGGACATCATTTAGCTCTCTAAATTCTCTCCAAACATATCTGCCTTTTAGCCTATCATGAAGGACTCCAGTAAAGAATTAAGACCCAACATGAATGGACTGGGTAAAATCTCAGTTGAAACAACCTTACCAGAAGGTTCCACTCACAGTGGAATGGATTAAAAGTAAACGGCCTTTTCTGAGGTACACAACAGCTCCAAACCAGCAAAATAAATATCTTCTCAAAAAATAGAGTCTGATCATGTGGTTTAATGCTTTACAAAAGAAGAATTCATACCTTTGCCAAATAATGTGAAATGAGTGAAAGGAAATGACCAGATCAGTTTCTCCAAATTAGACACCATGTCAGAGTAATTACCAATCCCAAAATGCCAGTAGGGCTTGCCAAACAAAGTGAAGGCTCTGAGCTCAGGTGATGAATGAAGCATTTGCCTTAGTTTAGCTGAAAAAGAGCACAGTAGATCTATAGAAAAGCCATGATACTATTTTTCAATATCTTGGGTTGATAGCTGTAGGAAATATAGCTGGCAATGTTCAAAATGCCAACAATGCTATTTATGATGTGTCAATGAGGGCTATTATTGCAGCAAGTGCCAAGGCAAATTTGCTGAAAATTTTTCTGCCTATGAAAATATTTTTTAAAGAGCAAAATTGCATCACTGGAAGAATCACAGAGATAATTGACACCCCAATATTTAAATAATCAGAAGTTGTAATATCTATTACATCATCACCTAACTAATGTAGGGGACTGTGCAGGAGAAAGTCATATATCAGAGACATTAATTAGATTCTTATAAATTAATCAGATGTTGAATCCAGTTCATCAGGTGTCCTCTCTCTGGACCTGAATAACACAAACCCTGGCAATGGGAGAACAGCCCATGATAAGACAAATGACTTTTCACCAAAAGCATATAACAAGAGCAGTATTTTTCATCTGGAAAGGACTGCATTATATAACCTATTGCCTGTGCTAAATATTTTACTACAGCATATTCAGGCAGCAGATAGTCTCCAACATTGAATCCATGGAATTTAAAATGAATGAAATCAAAGATTTGGGAAAAGTAAACAGAATAAATGGGTGTTTTTGATATGTAAAAATTAGAGATATAGAATTACAGGAGTTAGAAAGATAGAATGCTATCTTTTCATAAACTGATAAAACAGTTGAGAATTAGATTTCCTAGTGTTTTGACTTCTGTTAATAATAAGGAAATTTCTAAACTTGAGACAAAAGATCCACTTATAGACAGAATGCTCCTCAGTAGAAGAGTTTTTTAAGGCATGCTTTAGGCCCTTGTTTCTAAGACTATAGACAAAGTGGTCCAGCGTGGGAGTGACCACCGTGTACATCAATGAGGCTATTGTGCTTGCCCTTGAGTTTTGGGTACAAGAAGAAGTAAGTTACACTCCAAGAGCTGTGCCATAAAACAGGGACACTACAGGGAGGTGGAAAATGCTTTATACCTGTCTTGAGCTGATGAAATCCTTAAAACAGAGAATAGAATATTAGCATAAGAGCAAAGGAGAGCAGAGAGTGGACTAACAACCACAAGTCCAGCTGGAAAATACATCAGTATGTCATTAAGGAAGGTGTCAGAACAAGAAAGTTGGACTACCTGGTCAATTTCACAGAAAAAGTAGGGGATTTCCGACTCTGTACCAAAACACAATTACAAAACAATTAGGTCAAGTAAAAGAGAGTCCAGAATACTCAATAACAGGATTGAAGCAGCAGGAGATCATACAGCTTGGGGTTCATGATGACCATGGTGTGCAGGGGTGACACATGGCCGTGAAGTATTCACAGGCCATCATAGTCAGCAGGAAGTTGCCTAATCCTCCAAAAAGCATGGAAAAATACATCTGCTTGGGGCAGCTTTCATAGGTTATGATTTTGCTCTCTGACTGGATGTTCATATGATCCTTTGGTGGAAAAGAAACCAATATCTACTAAAGACAGATTAGAGAAGAAGTACATGAGCGTGTGGTGGTGAGAGTCAGAGATGATGGCCAGGATGATGAGCAGGTTCCCAATGAAGGCGACCAGGTAGATGGACAGGAACTGCTCAAAGAGGAGCTTCTACTCCTCTAAATCTTCTGAGCATCTAAGGAGGATAAATTCTGAAACATGTGTCTGGTTTGCTGGTTCAATGTAGCTGATGAAACTGCTGGAAAAGAGAACAGAGTGGTGCAACATCAGCCACAAGCACCTATCAGCAAATTTACATAAATGCTATAGCTTGTATTGTAAAAATATTGAAATAATTATTTCTTATATAGAGATCTAAAGCCCTTTATCAGGTAATGTCAGGGAAACCAACTGCTCCTGCTCCTTCTTTATGCTTTTGCTGACTAGCCATCCTTTTCCACAATTGTAAACATTTTCTCAAAACAATATTTTCCACTACAAATGCTGCAAATGCTCTTGGGTTCAGCAAACCTTTTGACCAGTCATTTTATACCATGTGAAGAAAAAGTTGGGTTAATGAATATTGGTAATGAAGGCATAATATATTGAATATAATCAATTTTAACAAATTGTATGCAAGAAAATAGATAAAATGAGAAATTTTAATTGTATACACCTGTGCCAGTTTGGAAGCATTATGTCTTCCAAAACACCATTATTTTTGATGCAGTCTTGTGTGGGCAGACATATTAGTGTTGATTAGGTTGTAATTCTTTGATTGAGTGTTTCCATGGAGATGCAACCCACCCAACTGTAGGTGATAACTCTGATTACATAATTTCCATGGTGGTGTGGCTCTGCCCATTAACCTTGGGCCTTGATTAGTTTACTAGAGCACTATATAAGCTCAGACAGAAGGAGCAAGATTGGCTATAGCCAAGAGGGACACTTTGAAGAATGCTCAGGAGCTGAGAGAGGAGCTGCAGATGAGAGACAGTTTGAAGATGGCCATTGAAAGCAGACTCCAGCTCTGGAGAAGCTAAGAGAGGACAAATGCCTCAAGAGCAACTGAGAGTGACATTTTGAAGAGGAGCTGCAGCCCAGAGAGCAATGTCCTGGGAGAAAGCCATTTTGAAACCAGAACTTGGAGCAGATGCCAGCCACGTGCCTTCCCAGCTAACAGAGATTTTCTGGGTGCCACTGGCCATCCTCCAGTGAAGGTACCCAATTGTTGATGCATGGCCTTAAGACTGTAACTGTGTAATCAAATAAACCCCCTTTATAAAAGCCAATCCATTTCTGTTGCTTGGAAATCTGGCAGCATTGGCAAACCAGAACAGATTTTTGTACCAGAGAAGTGGTGTGCTGCTGAGTTTGCAAATACCAAACATGTTGGAATGGCTTTTTAAATTGATAGGGGGAAGATTCTGGGAGAATTGTGAAGAGCTTGATAGAAAAGGCCTAGACTGCTTTGAAGAGACTCTTGGTAGAAATATGGACTCTAAAGATACTTCTGATAAGACCTTGAGCAGTAATGATGAATGTGTTGTTGCAAACTGGAAAGAAGGTGATTATTGTTTTAAAGTGGCAGGGAATTTGGCAACACTGAGTCCTGGTGTTGGATGGAAGGCAGAATTTGAAAGCAACAACCTGGTATACTTAGCTGATGATATCTCCAAACTAAATATAGAAGTAGCCTGGCTTCTGCTTGCATCATATAGTAAAATGTGACAGGAGAGAGACAAGCTGAAAAATGAACTCTTGGGTATGAAGAAACCAGAAATTGATAGTTTGAAAAATTATGCACTTCCAAAAAGTGATATCTCAAAGCAACAATCCCACGTGTGGATTTAACCAAACATGGAACCTGACTGCCATTTCAGCACAAGTCAGGACTTGAGATGGAGTTATCCAGAAAGGGTTTGTGGGAAGTTCTATTGTGTGATGGTTTTGACACCCGTGTACTTCAGATGAAGCCAACAGAATTTTTGCAAGATCTTTATAGATGGAGCTGCTTCTGGTCTGGACTGGAGGAGACAGACAAGGAACAAATTGAAGGAAAAATTTCTTCAAAGACAGAACCATGGAAGTTGAGGTCTGGAGTCAAGAGTTCTCAGGCCAGGAGAGTGGAGTGGCCCACATGCATGGAAAGGGTGAGTTTGTCCTAGAGGTCAAGGGTGGACCTTCTACCTCAATATTCAGGAAGATTTCTGTTACCCCAAGTCTCAGAAATGGTGGATCACATTTTCTAGGGATTGGGAAAAATCTGGCCACCACCCCAATATTCTGAAGGGGTTGATCTTGTGCCCCAGAGATGGAAGAGAATCCTGGTGCTTCCCCAATATTTGAGGAGGTTGGGGTTGAGAAGGTGGTCTCCCCTCTGTGTGAATATGTTAGAGCACTCACCCCAGTGTTTGGAGAGAAAAGGGCTGCTGCAAAGGCCCTTAGGAAGGGTTATACTCCTGCTCTCCCAAGCCCCATGGATAAAATATTCTGTAAATGACTCTCAGAATTTGAAATCTAATGGGGCTTGCCCTGCAGATTTTAGGAACTGTTTTGGTCACTTAAACCCTGTTTTCCTTTCAGTTTCTTTTTATGGCAACAGGAATGTTTTTCCTATGACTGTCCCTCCTTTGTATATCAGAGGCAGAGAACTTGTTCTGTTTCACAAGTACAGAGCCAGAGGGGAGTTTTGCTTTGGGACAGACTATGCTTGTAACTGATTTTGATGGGATCTTGTACTTACCCATCATGACTGAAATGATTCAAGTTTTTGTGATATTGTGATGGGACGGATGTATTTTTTGTATATGAAAATATCATATCATTTTGGAGTCCAGGGGGTGGAATGTGCCAGTTTGAATGTACTGTCTCCCAAAATGCCATTATTTTGATGCAATCTTATGTGGGCAGACATAGTAGTGTTGATTAGATTGTAATTCCTTGATTGAGTGTTTCCATGGAGATGCAACCCACCCAACTTTAGGTGATAACTCTGATTACATAATTTCCATGGAGGTGTGGCTCTGCCCATTAACTTTGGGCCTTGATTAGTTTACTAGAGCACTATATAAGCTCAGACAGAAGGAGCAAGCTTGGCTATAGCCAAGAGGGACACTTTGAAGAATGCACAGGAGCTGAGAGAGGAGCTGCAGATGAGAGACAGTTTGAAGACGGCTGCTGAAAGCAGACTCCAGCTCTGGAGAAGCTAAGAGAGGACAAATGCCCCAAGAGCAACTGAGAGTGACATTTTGAAGAGGAGCTGTGGCCTAGAGAGGAATGTCCCAGAGAAAGCTATTTTGAAACCAGAACTTGGAGCAGATGCCAGTCACTTGCCTTCCCAGCTAACAGGGATTTTCTGGATGCCATTGGCCATCTTCCAGTGAAGGTACCCAATTGTTGATGCATTACCTTGGACACTTTATGGCCTCAAGACTGTAACCATGTAACCAAATAAACCCCCTTTATAAAAGCCAATCCATTTCTGTTGTTTTGCAACCTGGCAGCATTGGCAAACTGGAACAATACCTTACTACAATAAGAAGTTTAGTATGGTTAATAAACTAATTAGAGGTATTCTGTCTTCATGATTTGTTACACTCAATATGGTGAAGACACCATTTCTTCCCAACTTGATCTACACATTCAAATAAATCCTGTCCTAAATTGTGGCATGTTATTTTGTGGATATTGACAAATGAATTCTAAAGGAATATGGATAGGAAAAGGCCTTGATTTCCAAAACAATACTGAAGAAGTACAAATTTGCAGGACACAAACTACCAAATTTCAAGTCTAACTATAAAGTCAAAATAATAAACAGTGTTGTATTTTTCAAAAGGAAATATAGAGTATGTTAGAGAACACAGAAATAGACCCACACAAATGCATTCCACTAATCTTTGACAAATGGGATAGGAAAATTCCATGGGCAAAATATGGTCTTTAAAACAAGTGGTGCTGAAACAATGGGATGCACACTTTGAAAACAAAAAAAAAAAAAAAAAAAAAAAAGGAATTTAGGCATACCCTGTAAACATTTCACAAAAACTAAATCAAAATGAATAATGCACTTAAAAGTAAAGTTCAGTAGTATGAAACGTCTAGAATGATACAAATAAGAAACCTAGGGGCCTGTGGTTTGGCAATGATTTTTAGATATAGCTGTGAATTCACAATCCATGAAGAAATTGTTATAATTTTTGTCTTTATTAAAATTTAAAATTTCTGCTACATAAAAGACATTGATAATGAAGTGAAAAGAAAATCCCCAGATGTGGGAAAATAATTTACAAAACACCAAATAAATAATTTGCATTCAAATATAAAAAGAACACAACTCTAAAATAAGAAAGCTAATACCCAGTTTAAAAACAGGCATAAAACCTGAAAAGAAGTTTAAATAAAGATGATATACAGTTGACAAATAAGCCTGTGAAATATTTTCTACATCAATCAGTTGCAATTAGGGAATTTCAAAATTAAAACCACAATAATATATCATCACACACTCTTAGAATATCTAAATACCTAAATACTGACAATAGCAATGCTGGTGAGGAAGTGGAGCAATACAGACTACCATGTATTTATTGTGAGAATGGAAAATGGTGCAGCCAGAAGAAAGTTTGGAAGTTTCTTGTAAAAGTATACCTGGTATATACACCAGAAAACCTAGTTCTTAAAATTAATCCATTACTGTTGATGTGAACTCATTGTAGGTAAGACATTTTGGTGAAGTTATTTCAGTTAAGATGTAGGCCAACTCAATCAGGATGGGTCTTAATCCTATTACTGGAGTCCTTTATAAGCAGAATGAAATTCAGACAAAAGAAGCCATAGGAAGCAAGAAGCTGAAGGTCAATAGAACCTTGAAGAGAAAGAGAGACCAGGAAAGGAAACTAAGTGCATTGCCATGTGACAGAGGAGCCCAGGGCCAAGGATCACTGGCAGACAGCCCCAGAACATCACAGTCTTCAGGAAGAAAGCACTACCTTCACGATGACTCAATTTGTACTTTTCCTGCCTCATGCCCATGAATTCATAAATTTCACTTGTAAAAGTCAACCCATTGCATGCTATTTACTTAAGTAGCCAAGGAAACTAAGGCATCATATAACCTACCAGTTGTGTTTTTAGGTACATATGCATCTGATTTGAAAACTAAGGTCCAACAAAAACCCACACATGAATGTTTATAACATATTTATTTTGAATCTCTAAAATTTGAAAGCCACAAAGATGTCCTTCAATAAATGAATAAAAACACACTGTGCTCTCTCTATTCAATGCAATATTATCCAGTGATAAAAAGAAATATTTCATCTACCCACAAAAGACAAGGAAAAATCTTAAATGAATGTTGTGGATTAAAAGAAATCATTCTAAAAATGCTCCATATATATGATTTCACTTACATGGCCTTTGCGTAGGCACACCAATTGAGACAATAGAATGATCAATGGTTGCCAGGAGTTTGTGGGGAGAGGAGAGTTGAATAGGTGAAGCACAGGGGAGTTTTTAAAGTAGTGAAACTCTGTGTGTAATACCATATATACTGATACGTGATATTATATATTCATTAAAACCCATTGAACATTATAACAAAAAGTGAACCTTATTGTACACAAATAAAAAGTCATTGCAAGGTTTTGGGAATCCCAGAATGGAATTCAAAATGTTGCAAAACAATCTAAATATATTATAAATGATCAGCATGGCCTCACAGAAGGAAAAAGAGAGAAAAGGTGCTGAAGCTACTAAATTTTGATACGAATGGAGTCTGTAATGGGAAAGCAATGGCTACTGCACATAAGTATGGTACTTTAGTTGATAAGATGGTATCCCAACAGGGTAAATGGTAACAATTCTTTTACTTATATACGTGTATGCTTATATCTAGCAATTAAGTAAATTGTTGGCAGGTGAGGGGAATACATTTCCCACTGTGAAGTTGGAGGTTACAGACAAGCATGGAGAGGAGGTGAGTCTTCTGTGTGGCAATGATTTAGAGTTGGATATACCAGCATAAACTCATGTGTAGGTTGATATATATAGAGAGAGTTACAGTAGAAATATTTATAGATATTTATAGATACATGTAGAAATATATATATATATATATATACAGTTTAGTAAACATGCATACATTTCCTTACTCTGTCAGTGGAGAGTGACAAGAGATCCCAGAAGTAAGGAGCACAGATAGTTCCCAGATCATGATTTCTAACTCCATTCTCCAATTAAAGGCTCCTTTGAGAAATGATGACTCAAGGACTGGGACAAGAAATCTAAAAGAGGAGCCTGGAGTATCTTACAGTACTAGAAAGTAAGTAGATGTTAAAATAGAACCCTCAGTGGGGCAAGATGGTGGAATGGTGAGGTGTGGGTTTTAGTTACTCCTCTGGGGCAGTTAGTAGATAGCAAGGAACTGTGTGGACTGGACACCAGAGACGAATTTGACTTTGAGCTTATTCATACAGCAGTCATGAATGTGTGGAGCAGCTGAGATCAGTGAAATCTGTAAGTTTTCATGGCCAGGGGGCCTGTGCCCCTCACTGCCAGGCACAATCCCTTGGGAGGAGGGACCATCAGTGCTGGGAGCCAGGAGGGAGAATTGCAGTTGCAGAACTGATTAACAAACTCAGACTGCTGAACAGAAACTCCAACCATAGATAAACCAAGACCAGACACTGGAGAATCTGAGACCAGTCAGTATGGCAGAGAGAAGACAGGGATAGCAAAAACAGCAAAAAAAATAAAAATTAAAATTAAAATTAAAATTAAAAAAATAAAAACAGGGACTTTTGGAGTTTGGGGTGAAAATAATAGGGAGAAGGGCTGGGTTCAAACAGAATCAGACACCTATGCAAACCCAGGGCCCAGGGCCCTTCTCTGAAAAGCCAGTTTTTCTGGTTTCTTGATTGTTCCTTAATCACCTCCAACTCCTTGTCTTTTTGCATTTAAATAGCCCATAAGAACTGCAAAGACTGAATTAAAGGGATTTTCTTTAAATAGTCTATATTGGGCCCTGCTTTTCTTTTTTCTTTTATCTTCTCTTTTTTTAAGTAACTATTCTAGGAAGCCCATTACATAAAGCTTCAAAGACTTGCAATTTGGGCCTAGGCAAGAGCAGAGCTAAGATAGCTCTGAGGGACAAAGTAACAAGTCTAATGGCAGAGAAAATTCACTAAAACCATAACTTCCCAAGGAAAGGGGTGTGTGCCCCAGCTCCAGTGGCAGCCCCCCTTTGGGAAAATCAGACACCAGGGGATGGAATTCAGAAAATAGCTTCAGTCAACCACACCCTAAACATGGTCAGGGTCACCAGGAGAACTAAAGGCTCCGTATCTCCTCATGCTGGTGGGGTAACTGTGGGTTGTCAAGAACCACCTGCTGGACAGCATAGGAAAAGCACAGAGTCTAAAGGCCTCACAGGAGGGTTTCATTCTCAAGGAAACTCCATACCCTCCTCCTGAGACCTGGGTCTTTCTGGACTGGGGAAACATGACTGGGGTTGACCATATCTGAGGAGACCCTCACAAAAAAGGCTACATAGAGGCAGGACAAGAAACAGAAAAACAAGAGGGGAAAAGCTCCAATCAATTAAATAGAACCTAACTTAGAGGCCTGGAATAAGCTGAACTAAACACCAGAGGTTAGAGAACAAAGAAAACCAACAAGATAACCCTAGGTAAGAGTGAAAATGAGCTACAGAATAAACTAATCAAGAAAGTCTGATGCCTAGACAGCTCAAGATAATGAGCCACACTAAGAAACAGGAAAATATGGACCAGCCAAAGGAAGAACCTAATAGTTCAACCAAGATACAGGAGTTGAGGCAACTAATGCTAAATCAATTCAATGAACTGCAGGAGCTCTATTAAAGATATTCAAACAAATCTAAATCAATTCAAAAATTCCATCAATGAACTGATGGAAGATATAGCAAAAGAGATGAAGGATATAAGGAAGACACTGGATGACTATAAAGAAGAAGTCAAAAACTTGAAGATACAATGGCAGAACTTATGCAAATGAAGGGCTTAATTGAGGAGAGGAAAAAGACAATGGAGGGATACAACAGATTTGAACAGGCAGAAGAAAAGATCAGTGAATTGGAAGACCAGACATTTGAATTCATACACACAAAAGAAAAGATGTGAAAAGAATGGAAAAATGTGAGCAGGGTTTTAGGGAGCAGAGTGACAATATGAAGCACATGAATATACATGTTATGGGTGTCCCAGAGAGAGAAGAGAGGGGAAAAGGGGTAGAAAGAATAATAGAAGAAATAATCACTGAAAATTTCCCAACTCTTATGAAAGACAGAAAATTAAAGATTCAAGAAGTATAGTGCACCCCAAACAGAATAGACCCTAATAGACCTACTCCAAGACACTTACTGATCAGATTGTTCAATCTCAAAGACAGAGAAAATTCTAAAAGTAGCAAGAGAAAGGCAATCCATCACATACAAGGGAAGATCAATAAGACTATGTACAGATTTCTCTGCAGAAACCATGGAGGCAAGAAGACAGAGGTATGATGTATTTAAGATATCAAAAGAGAAGAACGGCTGACCAAGAATTCTATATCTGGCAAAACTGCCATTCAAAAATGAGGGAGAGATTAAAATATTTTCAGAGAAACAGACACTGAGAGAATTTGTGAATAAGAGAACAGAGCTACAAGAAATACTAAAGGGAGTGCTACAGGCTAATAGGAAAAGACAGGATAGAGAGGATTGGAGAAGAGTGTAGAAATGAAGATTATCAGAATGGGTAATGGAAGAGAGAAGAAAAATATAAGACATGACATATAAGATACAAAACACAAAATGGCAGAAGAAAGCACTGCCATTACAGTAATAACAGTAAATATTAATGGATTAAACTCCCCAATAAAAAGACACAGACTGGAAGAATGGATTAAAAAACAGGACCCATCTATATGCTGTCTACAAGAATCTCACTTTAGATACAAGGACAAAAATAAGCTGAAAATGGAAGGTTGGAAAAAGGTATTTCATGCAAACAGCAGCCAGAAAAAAGTGGGAGTAGCTATATTAATATCAGACAACTTAGACTTGAAAAGTAAAACAATTAAAAGAGACAAAGAAGGAAACGATATATTAATAAAAGAGTCAATTCCTTGAGAAAACATAACAATTATAAATATTTATACACCAAGTCAGAGTGCTCCAAAATTCATGAGGCAAACACTGAGAACACTGAAAGAAGAAGATAACTCTACAATTACAGTTGGAGACTTCAATACACTGCTCTCATCAATGGACAAATATCTAGACAGAGGATCAATTAGGAAATGGAGATATTGAATTGTATGATAAATGGACTAGACTTGACAGACATTTAGAGAGCACTACACCCCACAACAGAAGGACACAGGTTTTTCTTCAGTGCTCGTGGAACATTCTCTAGGATAGATCACATGTTGGGTCACAAAGTAAGTCTCAACAGATTTAAAAATATTGATATTATGAAAAACACTTTCTCAGATCATAATGGAATGAAGTTGGAAATAAATAACAGGCAGAAGGTTAAAAAAATCACAAATGTGTATGGAGACTAAACAACACTTTTAGAAAACCAGTGGGTAAAGGAAGGAATTACAAGAGAAATTAGTAAATACCTCAAAGAAAATGACAATGAAAACACAACATATGAAAACTTATCAGATGCAGCAAAGGTGGTGCTGAGAGGGAAATTTATTGCCAAAAATGTTTATACTAAAAGAGAAGAGAGAGCAGAAATTGAGGAATTAACAGTTCACCTGGAGGAACTAGAGAAAGAACAGCAAAATAACCCCAAAGCAAACAGAAGGAAAGAAATAACAAAGACTGGAGCAGAAATAAATGAAACTAAGAATAGGAAAACAATAGAGAGAACTATCAAAACCAGAAGTTGGTTCTTTGAAAAAATCAACAAAATTGATGGAACCCTAACTAGGCTAATAGAGATAGAGATAGAGAAGGGAGAGAGATAGAGAGATAGAGAGATAGAGAGATAGAGAGATAGAGAGAGAGAGAGGGAGAAGATTCAAATAAATGCAATTAGAAATGGGAAAGGAAACCTAACTTCTGACCCTGCAGAAATAAATGAAATAATGAAAATATACTATGAGAAACTATATGCTAATAAACTAGATAACTTATATGAAGTGGAAAACTTCCTAGAAAAGCATAAACAACCAACATTGACCCAAGAAGAAATAGATGACGTCAGCAAACCAATCACAAGTAAAGAGATTGAGTCAGTCATCAAAAAGCTCCCCCAAAAGAAAAGCCCAGGACCAGATGGCTTCACATGTGAATTCTACCAAGTATTCAAGAAAGAATTAACACCAATCCTGCTCAAACTCTTCAAAAAAATTTACGAGGAGGGAAAGCTACCCAATTGATTATATGAAGCCAGCATCACCCTATTACCAAAATCAGACAAAAATACAATAACAAAAAAAGAAAATTATAGACCAATTTCTTTAATGAATATAGATGCAAAAAATCCTCAACAAAATACTCGCAAATTGAATCCAGCAGCACATTAAAAGAATTACACACCATGATAAAGTGGCATTTATTCCAGGTATGCAAGGCTGGCTCAACAAAACAAAATCAATTAATGTAATACACCACATCAATAAATCAAAGCAGAAGAACCACATGATCATCTTGATCAATGCAGAAAAGGCATGTGACAAAATTCAACATCCTTTCTTGATAAAAACATTTCAAAGGATAGGAATAGAAGGGAATTAAGTGATAAAGGCAATGTATGAAAAACCCAGAGCTAACATCATACTCAATGGGGAGAGAACGAAAGCTTTCCCTCTAAGATCAGGAACAGGACAGGCATGCCAATGTCACCATTGCTATTCAACATTGCACTGGAAGCTCTACCTAGAGCAATTAGGCAAGGAAAAGAAATAAAAGGCATCCCAATTGGAGAGGAGGAAGTAAGATTTTCACAACTTGCAGATGCTATGATCTATATGCAGAAAGCCCAGAAAAATCTACAGCAAAACTATCAGAACTAATCAATGAATACAGCAAAATGGCAGGCTACAAGATCGCATGCAAAAGTCTGTAGTGTTTTTATACACAATGTGCAACAAGAGGAAGAAATTTTAAAAAATCATTTTAAAACAGCAACCAAAAGAATCAAAATCAACCAAGGCCACAAAAGACCTATACAAAGAAAACTACAAGAAACTGCCAACAGAAATTGTACAGAAAACTAAAAAAAATGGAAGAACATACTGTGTTCGTGGATTGGAAGACTGAATACAAAGATGTCAATTCTACCTAAATGGATTTATAGATTCAATGCAATACCAATTAAATTCCCCAAAACTTACTTTGCAAAAATAGGAAAACCAATAGCCAAATTTATTTGGAAGGGAAGGTGCCCTGAATAGCCAAAAATATCTTGCAACAGAGGAATGAATTGGGATGTCTCACACTACCTGAGTTTGAAGCATCTGGATTGACAGTAAGAGGTGGCTCAGGAATGCTATCTGCTGTAGGTCGTGGAAAGTGCACTCTACCAAGCTGTAACTCTGCCAAAATATAGATAATTGTTTAAATAAGCCTGCATACCCTAAAAGAACCCTTTCAAGGTATGGAAATGCCAAGAAGCCAAAAACAACAGAAACTTTTAAAGCATATGAAGAAACTAGAATATATGGATAACCCAAATACCCAAATTAAAAAAAACAGAGGAGACACAGAACTTGGATCAATTAGTCAAAGAACTAATCACAAACACCAATACCATGGCTCAGGATATAAAGGAAATAAAGAAGACCCTAGAAGAGCATAAAGAAGAATTTGCAAGAGTAAGTAAATAATAGAGGATCCTGTGGAAATAAAAGAAACTGTTCCTCAAAAATTAAAAGCTTCTGTACCTCAAAGGAATTTATCAAAAAGGTGAAGAGTCAAGAAATTCAATGGGAAAAAATATTTGGAAACCATGTATTTGACAAAAGACTGATATCTTGCATGTATAAAGAAATCCTACAACTCAACAACAGTACAAAGAGTCCAATTATAAAATGGGCAAAATATATGAAGAGACATTTCTCTTAAGATGAAATACAAATGGATAAAGAACACATGAAAAAATGTTCACCTTCACCAGTTATTAGGGAGATGTGTGATATCATCTCACACTAATAAAATGGCTGCCAATAAGCAAACAGGAAACTACAAATGCTGGAGATGATGTGGAGAAATTGTAACTCTTATTTATTACTGGTAGGACTGTATAATGGTACAGCCACACTGTAGGACAGTCTGGCTGTTTCTTATAAAACTAGATACCAAGTTAACCTTCAATCCAGCAATTTCATTTCTCGGTATATACCCAGAAGATATGAAAGCAGTGACATGAACAGATACTTGCACACTTATGTTGAGAGCAGTAGTATTTATAATTGCCAAGAGACAGAAACAATCCAAATGTACCTCAACACGAGTGGATAAACAAAATGTGGTATATACACATGATGGAATACTACACGACAGTAAGAAGGATGGAGGTTGTGAAACATATGATAACATAGACAAACCTTGAAGACATAAGGCTGACTGAAATAAGCCAGACACAAAAAGAGAGATATTGTATGTTACCACTAATATGATCTCTGAAAACTGTAAAATAAATGTTTTATATTATAGAATGTAGGGGAACTAGAGATAGACAGCAACTAGTGATGGGGAATGATAATCTAATAAGAACAGATGAGTCATTGAGTGTAATCTCAATGTTATGGAAATGCTCAGGAATGATTATAGTTTGTAAATTTTGTTGGGAATGGTAGGAACATATTGGAAGCAATGTAGTTATTGTATGTTGTTTTTCTTATTCCTTTGTTTTGTTTTGCTTGAAATGTTTTTTGTTTTTTAATTTGTTGATAAATAAAGTTAAAAAAATATGTCAAAAGATGCTCAACTTCACTGACTATTAGGGAAATGAAAATCAAAACCACAATGAGATAACATTTCACACCTACTAGAATGGCCATTTCAAAAAAAAAAACAAAACAGAAAATTAAAAGTGTTGGAGAGCATGTGGAGGAAAAGGCAGATATATTCACTGTTTGGTGTTAATGTAGAATGGTTCAGCCAATCAAGAATGTAGTGTGACTGTTATTCAAGAATCTAAGTACAGAATTGCCATATGATCCAGCAATTCCATTACCAGGTGTATACTCAAAGGAAATGTAAGCTAAGACATGAATGGATATTTGTAAACTGATGTTAATAGCCATGTTACGCATGATTGCCAAGAGAGGAAACAACCCACATGTCCATCAATGGATGAATGGATAAACAAACTGTGGTATATACATATGATGGAATATTATGCAGTTGTAAGACTGAACAAAGCCATGGAACATATAAAAACATTAGTGAACCTTGAGGATGTTGAGTGACATTAGCCAGAAACAAAAGGTCAAACACTTTATGTTCTTACTAATATGAACTAACATTAAAGAGAAAACTTTGAGAGTTAAAGCTGATAACCCAGGTTTTCAGGAGATAGAAAGAAGGTAGAGATTGGGCACTTGGTGCGGATAGAGTATAGAATGTTCAGCAGGATTGATTGAATAGATCCAGAAATAGACAGCAAACACTGGTGTGATGGTAGCACAATATTTAAGTATACTGAGCAAAGATATCTGTGAGTAAAGCTGAGAGAGAAGAGCTAGGGTCATGTATGACACCAGTGATAAGACTGACAACAAAGACTGGGACTTTATAATTTAGTTAAACCTAGAGTGGTCAATGATGGTGACTAAATGTATAAATATAAAACTTTTTACATGTGGGAGGACAAATGAATGTCAACTTTGCAAAAGGTTGAAAAAGGTTGGTATTGGGGAAAAATATAATCCATGCAAACTGGAGTCTATAGTTAACAGTAACATTGTAATAGGCTTCCATTAAATGTAAGAAAAGCAATTTACCAAAGCTAAATATCTTTGAGAGGGGAATATAAAGGAGGGCTATGCAATTGTTGGTAGTGGTGGTGTTGTCTGACCTTATTATTTTATTGTACTTTATCTTATTTTAATTTATACTTTTATCCTTATTATTCTTTTTTTAAATTACTTTGAGTACTGAATCAGTTCAAGTGCTGATTGTAGTGATGAATGCACTACTCTAAGATGATACTGTGAACAATTGATTGTACACTATGGATGATTGTATGGTATTTGAATATAGCTCTACAAAATTGCAGGGAAAATATAAACATAAGGATACAATTGCTGGAGAAAATGTGGAGAGAGGTATGTAACTATTTACTGTTGGTAGGGAAGTAGAATGGTGAATCCTATCTGGAGAACAGTGTAGCAGTTCTGCAAGAAGCTAAGTATGTGGGCACCGTAAGTCCCAAAAATCTCATTAAGGGGTATATACTTGGAAAATATGAGAACAAGGACACAAATGGACATTTGCACACTGGTGTTTCTGGTGGCAGTATTCATGATTTGCAATGGATAGAGGTGGCCTGAGGCTACATCAACTGATGAACAGAATGGTGATCTGTGGTGTATGCATACAACAGAATATTGAGCAGCTGCAAGAAGTTATGAAACTGTGAAACACACAACTGTGTGAATGGAACTTGAGTACAGCATTTTGAGTGCATTATACCAGGAGTGAATTGACACACATTATAACAGCTCATTAATATGGACTGGCCATAATGTGATAAGTCTCAAGAATTGCAATTTGGAGCACAGGCTATCATGGGAATGCTTATTGTAATGGTCCCTAGATTGTAAGCTCTTACAGTGGTCACAACTATTCCTGAGTTGTAATGGTTATCTGTAAATTCTGAGATGATGATCTCTTTGTGTATAACCTCATGGTGTCTGGAACTTTGGGTATCTGTGTGACACCTGAAATCTCAGAGCTAGAGCTTAGCACCTATGAATGTCAGTATTGCATTATACAGCAACTGTTAAAAAAACTGAAAAAGAGTTCAGACTTCAATTAGAGGTATGAATGAAGCAGATCTGGTTAGGACTAAGGCAAATTAGGCCAAAGGGTGAAGGAGAAGACTGACCAGGTTTTAAAACTTCAACTTCTGTGTGAGACCAAGGGAAGAGATGTTTATTTTGTGCAGGATCTGTATTTTCTATAGCACATTAAATAATTTAACACCAGTTTATTCAAACACCATAATTGCATGGAATTTTGAGTAGGATGTGAGATCTTGTAGTTTTGTACAGGTTAGTGTGAAATTCTTATGCATCCCAGAGTAATTTGGGCAGAGAATAAAAACGTAGTTGCAAGGCCCCCCTGAGAAATTGGGGAAAATGTAGAATGGTTGAACTTTCCCACCAGGGTTATTACTGATATTTCAGCAAACTTTGAGGACTGCCAGTTTGGTAGGCTGAGTCCTGTGTCTTGGGGATTATGCTTATGAAGCTTTTTGCTACAGAGGAGAGGATAAGATTAGTTATAATTGTGTCCCAGAGTCTCCCACAGAGAACGTCTTTGTTGCTTAGATGTGGCTGCTCTCTCTGAGCCCACCTGCTATTTGTTTTTGGTCATGGTGGATAACCCTTACTCCTCTGTTGTATTCAATTTGCTAGTAGTTTATTGAGGATTTTCCATCTGTATTAATGAGGGAATTTTGTCCTTCATTTTCATTCCTTGTAATGTCTTTTATGTAGCCTTGGTTTTCAATAATTATTCTCATAGAATGAATTAGAAAGAGTTACCCTGGTTTCAGTGTGGAAGAATTAGGAAAGTATTGGAGTTAGTTCTTTGAAAGTTTGATACAATTCACCATTGAATCAGTTTAGTCCTGGACTTAGTCTTTCTTGGGGGTTTTCCATTACTGATTAAATCTCATTACTTCTACATCCATTGATACCTTCTATGTGTTCTTTTCTTTTCTTTTCAAATAAATTTTATTTTCCAGAAGTTTTAGATTTCCAGAAAAGTTGCAAAGTTAATAGAGAGTACTTACATTACTGGAACCAATATGGAATATTTGTTACAACTACTGATACATTATTATTAGTTACATTCTTGTTAATTGAAGCACATATGTTATTCAGCTTTCTTTCATTTTGATCTAAAATTCTTTGTTCCAGGATTCTCTCTCCAGGATCCTACAAGACATTTAGTCATCAAGTCTCTTTAGATCCCTCTTGACCATGACAGTTTCTCAGACATTCCTTGTTTTGGATGACCTTGACAGTGTTGAGGACAAGCTGCATAGATTTTGGAATGTCCCCAGTTGGCATTTGTCTGATTATGTTTTTCATGACCCACCTGGGTTTATGGGTTTGGGGTAGGAAGACTACAAAACCTCTTTTCATGGATTGCTGAATTGCCTGGCTGTGTGCTGAGAACTTTACATTTGTCATTTCACTTATTTGTTACAATCATCCACAAGGCTTTATTATTTCCATTTTAGAGATGAGACAACTGAGACTCATAGAGACTGCTCCATCTTCCCAGGCTTGCACCGTTTTTGAGTAGCCAAGCCACAATGTTCTTTTCCTCATTTTGTTTGTTTTCTGATTGCACTTCTGCCTTTTGTTTCTTTGCTTTATATATTTATATTTAATATTTTGAGGAGATAATAGCATCCTGTAGATCCAAAAATGGAAAGATATACAATAATTAAGATGTCTCTTTGACATCCCATCCCTCATTTTCTCACTTCCTACATTGCTATCCTAAGATAATTTTCATTTAATATTTTATCAAAAGACTTAAAAATACAACTTTTCAAACAAAACAAAACAAAGCAATAAGAAAAACAAATAACCTGCAATAATTACATTGCTTCCAACATGTTCCTACCTGTTTCAGTTTGCATTAGCAAACCAGAAGAGATTTGGGTACCAGAGAAGTGGGGTGCTGGTGATGCTGAGCTTGTAAATACCAAACATGTAGGAATGGCTTTTTAAGTGGATAAGGGGAAAACTCTGGAGGATTTCAGGAGCTTTATAGAAAAGACCTGCAGTGCTTTGAAGAGAATATTAATAGAAATATGGACTCTAAAGATATTCCCAATGAGGCCTTGAGGAGAAACCATGAATGTGTCATTGCCATGTGGAACAAAAGTGATCGTTGCTTTAAAGAGGCAGAGAATTTGGCAAAACTGAGTCCAGGTGCTTGATGGAAGGCAGAATTTGAAAACAATAACCTAGGATACTTAGTTGAAGAGATTTTGACACTAAATATCAAGAATGTGGCCTGGCTTCTCCTGGAGCTTATAGCAAAATGCAAGCAGAAGGAGATAAGCTAAGAACTGAACTCTGGTACAAAGAAACCAGAAATTGATGGTCTGGAAAACTTGAGGGAGACCTCAGAAGCTACAGCCCTTTATGAGGATTTAACTAACATGGAACCCAACTGCCATTTCAGTACAAGCCAGGATTGGAGATGGAGGTATCCAGAAAGGATTTGTGGAAACTCCTATTGCCTAACAGTTTTGACCCCTGCATGATTCATGCCAAGCCAACCAGAAGTCTGCAAGATCTGTGTACATGGAGCCATGGTTGGTCTGGACTGGAGGGGACTTTGAACAAATGAATTGAAGGAAAAATTTCTTCAATGAAAGAATTATGGCGATTGAGGTCTGGTGTTAAGAGGTCTCAGGCAGAGAGAACAAAGTGGCCAAGACATGTGGAAAGTTGAGTTTGCACTGGAGGCAGAGGGTGGACCTTCCACCATGATGCACAGGAAGGGTGCTGCCACTCCAGGCCCCAGGGAGGGGGTTGAACATTCCCCAGGGATTCTGGAGAGCCTTGCTGCCACCCCACTTTTCAGAGAGAGGACAGCCTTTGCCCAGAGAGGCAGAGTCTGGGTGGCACTCTGATGTTTGAAGAGGGTGGGTCCTAGAAAAAGGTGGTCTCCCCAATGTATGGATATGTGGGGGCACTCACCCCAGCATTTGGAGAGAAGTGTGGCCACATAAGCATTTGGTATGTGTAACTGCTGCTCTCACAAGCCCCAAGGGTGCAACATTATTCTCTGAATGACTCTCAGACTTTGAAATCTAATGGAGTTTGCTCTGCAGATTTTAGGACCTGTTTTTGTCCCTTAAACCTTGTTTCCCTTTCAGTTCCTCCTTGCAGCAATGACAATGTTTACCCTATGAATGTCCCTCCTTTGTATATTGGAATCAGATAATTTGTTCTAAGTTTCACAGCTCTATAGCCAGAGGGGAATTTTGCTTTAGGACAAGACCATGCCTGTAACAGATTCTGATGAGATGTATTTACCTATTTTTACTGCCAGAATTTAAGTTTTTGTGACATTGTGAAGGGAGGAATGTATATTGTATATGGAAACATGTCATTTTGGGTCCAGGGGGTGGAATGTGCTATTATGTCCAGAGGTGGAATTTGGTATTATGGCCACCAAAATGCCATTATCTTTGATGAAATCTTGTGGGGACAGATTATCTTTTTCATTAGGATGTGATGTTTTGATTGGATGTTTCCATGGAGATATGACCCACCCAATTAAGGGTGATGACTGGATAATTTCCATGGAAGTTTTATCCCACTCCTTCAGAGTTGGTCTGATTAAATCACTGGGTCCATATAAATGAACCGACAAACAGAAGGAACTCAGCTCAGCTCTGAAAGACATTTTGGAAAGCAAGTGAGAGTGACATTTTGAAGAGCAGCTTCAGGTAAGAGAGGACAAAATGCCCCAAGAGCAACATTTTGGAGGATGCCATTTTGAAACAACACCTGGGAAAAAGAGGATGGCAGCCATGTGCCTTCTGAGCTAACACAGGTTTTCCAATGCCAATGGCCTTTCTCCATTGAAGGTACCCTAATGTTGATGAGCACTTTGTGGCCTTAAGACTGTAACTTTGTAACCAAATAAACCCCCTTTATAAAAGTCAACCCATTTCTGTTATTTTGCATAATGGCAGCACTAGAAAACCAGAACAATGGTCTTCTTGATGTCCTCTATATCCTGAGCCATGATGTTGGTGTTTGTGATTACTTCTTTGGTTAATTGCAAAATGTTCTGTCTCCTCTGGTTTTTTAGCTCAGGCTTTTGTGTAATTCTTACCTCTGGTTTCTTCATAAGCTTTAAAATTTTCTGTTGCATTTGGCCTCTTTGCATTTGCTTATCTTGGTAGGGTTCTTTTAGGATATGCAGGCTTATTTAAACAGTTATCTATAATTTGATCAAGCTACAGCTTGGTAGAGTACACTACTCCAACCTACTAGCAGGTAGCAATCCTGAGCCACCTCTTACCCTCAAGCCAATTCTCTCCAACTTCATTTATGCAGTGAGTAGCATTCAAATCTCATGGATGTCCAGTTGTTGTATTAATCTTCCATGTGTAGTGGGGACCACCAGCCATGTGGGTGAGGGGTGTGCACTGTGTAGTTTGCCAGGGAAGATGGCTTTAAGACCCAATTCTCCCAGCCATTCCTTGGGTTGGGGCTAGAATGCCCTGGGGCTGCAGTCCATGTCTAACCCTTCAGCTCAGATTCCATGCAGTCCCTCTCTGCTCTGGGCCCAGAAGTCCCTGTGATTTGTGTAGGGCTCCTGGCAATTCCATGTGGCACCCCTGCCTCTAAGCTGTGCACTCTGTAGGCTTGGACAGAGGAGTGTGTGCTGTCACAGACCAGCAAAATCCCTATGAAATCTCTCAGCTATGGTGCTGTGAAGGGCAGTTTCCACTGTAAAGATACCTGTACAGGGTGTGGAAATTACCAACTTCTGTGATTCTCTGCCTGCTGCACAGCCCTTCCCTAGCTAGGGGGCTCTTACCTGTGGGTGTGCAAAGGGCTATCACCCATGCCAGATACAGAGTCAGGAGCCCTGGACCTCACTACCAGCTCCCCAGATGCTGTCCAGGTTTTACACTAAACTTCCTCCAAACACTGTCTCTCCATTTCTTCCCACCATGGCATGTCTCTGGCTTTCATTTCACCAGGGGCCTCAAACACTCCCATGATTCCAAATGCAGTCTCTTGGTTTCTCAAAGAGCACATCTACTATGTATGCAGGAGTCTGCCAAGCAGGTGGAGCCCTGGAACTGCTATTCTGGAGGACATTGTCTTTTACATAGTGTTTTCCACAGAGAAGAATTTTGCTCTATCTCCCCTAATCTCCCATCTTTGATCCCTCAAATCCATTTCTAATGGACGGAATGACCCTAATGACTGATCAAGATTGGGAGATTATCCATCCTTAGGCTACCCAATACTCCATGAGTTACAACCTTATTATTCCTTTAAGAGCTCATTTTAATTCCATTTTAAGGTAAAAGATCAATAGTGACAGTGTAAAGGAAAATGACTGTATCATCAGAAATGAACCCAAAGTTATCTATTTATTTATATTCTGTCCATTATTGCTGTATTCATAACTGTTCAGATTATATAACATTTATGACACATAATCTTGGTCTGTACATTCTTCTGTTAACATTCACAGTTCTCTGGTTTAACAGTCATTATATTTATGTTTAGATTTCTGTGAAAACATGGAAGCTGGACATTATAGAATATTTAGCTACAGCTTTTACTTCATAAGTATTTGCAAGAACATTGAGAAAAAAATTGATATCCTTGCCTACAACTCATTACAAAATTCTGCATTCAGCACTCCCAGATCACTTCACAATCCTACATCTTAATTTGGTTCTCATTAATGGTTTGCTAGGAAAAACTCTGAATACATGGCTGAATTGTGTTGTAAAGCATTCATTTTAGATGTTTTTCTGTGTCTGATATTTCTGATGTGAACTCCAGGTGAACCTTTTTTTCATTTGATTTTAGTGTTGACATTTCCTCATTATGAGAAATTAAACTTTAAGGAATAAATTCAAAGCCACCAGAGACTTTTATTCATTCTATACATATACAGAGAATATTTTATAAAATGGGAAACTTCACATATATTTGACACATTGCTCTGTAAGAAAAGGATTTCACACATTTCTCCATTGAGTAATTATTCCACCAATGATGATTTCCTAAAGTTCTCTGAGTTTCCTCCTACTGATAATATCTTTCCTATCCAGTTTTCTGGTTTTGGAGTTATTCCTACTCTGAGCTATGCTTGCATACACAAATGCTGGACTCAGCTGAAATCCATTATAGATAATTAGATACTTTTCCTCCCAGGATAGTGCAATCATGTTATTTAAGGATACATTGTAAATAAAGGAATTTAGACATTGATGACACTCCTGTGTGAGTTTTTAGTTTTTAAAGTTAGTAGGTGTGTCTGAAAACTCTTCCATATACACAACATATTTATTGAGTTCCATGATGCTCCTAGTGGCAGAATTATGTATAATGGTTTCCCCCAGAGATCACAGACATTTCTCCCCAATGTTAACTATCTCATGTTGTCTGGGGATCACTCTATCAGTGAAGTCTTTCCTGAAAGAAAGCTGTCATATGGTTTCTTCCCAGTGTGAGTTCTCCTAAGTTGCCTAAGGGTACCACAGTGACATGAGGATTTCCTCATAAATGGCAGATATATGGTTTCTCCCCAGTGTAAGCTTTCTCATGTTATTACAGATACCATATTGACTTAAGGATTTCATACATAGATGGCAGATGTATGGTTTCTACCCAGTGTGAGTTCTCATATGTTGTATAAAGTTAGAATTACTAGGGAAATCTTTTCCACATAGATGGCATATATATGACTTCTCTCCAGTGTGAGTTCTCTCATGTTGCCTAAGTTTACAACTTTGATGGAAGGATTTCCCACACAAATGGCAGACATATGGTTTCTCCCCAGTGTGAGTTCTCTCATGTCCCCTCAGGCTACCACATTGACTGAAAGATTTCCCACATAGATGGCAGACATATGGTTTCTCCCCAGTGTGAGTTCTCTCATGTTGCTTAAGTTTACAACTTTCACGGAAGGATTTCCCACACAAACGGCAGACATATGGTTTCTCCCCAGTGTGAGTTCTCTCATGTATCCTAAGGCTACCACTCTGACTGAAGGATTTCCCACATAGATGGCAGGCATATGGTTTCTCCCCAGTGTGAGTTCTCTCATGCTGCCTAAACTTATCACTTAGACTGAAGGACTTCCCACATAGATGGCAGACGTATGGTTTCTCCCCTGTGTGAGTTCTCTCATGTTGCCTAAGGTTACCACTTTGATTGAAGGATTTCCCACACAGATGGCAGATGTATGGTTTCTCCCCAGTGTGAGTTCTCCCATGTTGTCTAAGGTTACCACTTTGACTGAAAGATTTCCCACATAAATTGCAGACATACGGTTTCTCCCCAGTGTGAGTTCTCTCATGTTGCCTAAGGTTAGCACTTATATTGAAGGACTTCCCACATAAATGGCAGAGGTATGGTGTCTCCCCACTGTGAGTTCTCACATGTACTCTGAGCTTTGAACTATCGGTGAACATTTTCCCACATTGATGGCAGATATATGCTTTCTCCCCAATGTGAGTTCTCTCATGTTCCATAAGGTTACAATATTGACTGAAGTATTTCCCACATAGATGGCAGACATATGATTTCTCTCCAGTGCAAGTTCTCTCATACTGTCTAAGGGCAGAAATATTTCTAAAGGGTTTTACAAATTGATGATAATCATACAAATTATGTCCAGACTGAATTTCCTTATGTCTAGTAAAGAATGACTGATAATTGATAACTTTTTGAAAATGTTCATTTACATAGGGCTTTGTTTCCATGTCAGTCAATATGGAGTGAATTAAATCTTCTCCCAAATGATTACTCTCAATGGGATCCTCTCCAATGGTAGAAATCTGTTGCTACAAATGAGAAGACAAACTGTTAAAGGTATATCCACATGTACTTATCAATTCAATTCTCTTGTATAATTCAATGAGACTCCAGTTAAAATTCATGTTATTGACATGCACATGGTGTGCTACTTTCTTGTATGCAGAGATTTTCTCTTTTTAGCATCTCAACTGCAGAGTTTTCTAATTGATTTTGAATTCTTCAACATGTTTCAAAGAATAGGTGTATAAACATTTTTATGCAGTTATACTTTTATAAGACTTCAGGTTAATGGTTTTCAGCTAAGTTTAATTATTCCCTTAACTAAAACTATCCAAAACTTATTCATGGGACTGTGTTTAATCCCATATTTAATTACTCCGATGATTGTGATGAATTCCTAGGCTATTCAATCGCAGGAATCTATTTTGAAGACCACAACTCACACTTAGGATGCTTACCTTTGACTGGATGATATATTTGTCCTTATTGCAGATATATGGCATGGTTATCATTTCTTCTTCTCTGTGGTCTTCTTGTCTGCCTGAAATAACTTTGTAAACAATATACAGTTTCATTAGCAGACTGAAATATTAAAAACTTCCAAGGTTCATGTGATTATGTTTCAAATATTGCCATTTAAATGGGAATGAACATAAAATTAAGGTGTATTCTAGAAAGTAGCAAAACATTTCCTGGAAAGAGAGAACTAGAGAGTAAATTTAAAGAAACTCACCCACTGACACCAGATGACTGATAATCTCTAGCAGTGGTAAAGTTATGGAAATAATAAGATGGCATGCTGAGTGGTAAAGAGAGGGAAATTCCTCAAAGAGGAAGAGAAGAAAAACAGCCACCCTGTGTAAGAATGACTCCAATAATTATATAAATATCTCAGCCCCTAAGCCAAAAACAAACATAGATGGATTCTTAACTAGATACTGAAACATGAATGGAATAATTGCACATTTGTGGAGTTCTCCCCCAAACTCATAGCCTACATTTCAGGGACTATCACTCAATTAAGGAAATCTTTATTTGATATTTCTAAAGACCTTCTTATTCATTGACCAGGCCCCTCCTCATATTGAAGCACAGCATCCAGGAACTCACTTGTACTTTGTCCTTGGAGAAATCCTAATCCTCCCCTCCACAGTTCCTCTCCTTGTTCCAACTGGGAAACCACTTCTGATTTGCAGAGCTGATACCCTATTTTTGAGGAACAGAAGCATAGATTTTGAGTTCTATGCTGATTCAAGTTCACTATCAAGTCTAGGGCAGATGACTGGGAAAAATAAGGTAAACTGTGAAGAGCAGAACATGGAAGGGTAATTTAAACACAGTATGTTGATAATCCATTTCCAGCAAAGGATGACTCCTAAACTTCAGACACCATCACTAAGTATATGTTGATCCCTATGCCTAAATTCATAGACAATAGTTGTCTAGATACTTGAATATACTGATGAGAAATTAGATGGAGGGATGAATGGGTGGATGGATAGATAGATGATAGAGTAAATTTAAAGAAACTCACCCACTGACACCAGATGACTGATAATCTCCAGCATAACATGTCTGAACAAGTTTCTCTGGGCTTTATCCATCAAGGCCCACTCTTCTGCATCAAAGTCTATAGATACATCATTGAAGGTCACTGATTCCTAAAACATCATAGGCAATTGAGATCAGATAAGACTATTCCTACCAACATCCACAGTAGATAGGTAGAAATGATGGCACTGAGGAAAGGAAGGGGATGTGTGTATAAAAAGACCAAACTGAGTTTGATATTCCAATCAGATCATTCTTACTGCTAGCCTGACATCTGTTTTTCAGATACACCCACAGAGACATACAAACTCAGCATACATAAAACTTCAACACAAGACAATACTGCATAACGTATGGTGTGACGTATCCTGAAAGTTTGCCTACAAACTGGTAATAATGACTTCCAGATGGTCATCAAATTTGCTCATGAGAATCTAAAACTAAATCTCCAAAAATTTGAAGTAAATACACTGACTCATAATTAGGAAAGCATTGTTCATGATCTTCTACCTTTTAACAATGATTATTCAATTATTCACACCCATCCTATAAAAATACTTTTGTGTTCTGTCTTACCATCCATCTTTGATGAAGTCACTTGCCTCAACACTGACCTCTGGCCTCCTTAACACTTGTCTATCCCTCCAGCCTAAACTCCTCAGAATTCAAATCTACATCATTGGTCACCACCATCACTGACATGCCTCACCTAGAACCCTCAGGTGGTCCCAAATGCTATGGCAACCATCCCTACAACACTGGGACACAGAGTGTCTTCCATTTCACAGGTATTTGCTTTAAAGTAACCATTCTCTGACTCCTGTGGAATATCTACAAACTTACACCCCTATACCACATTGAAAGCATAAACCCATTGATCTTTTTGCTCTGCTTGTGGGCTACCCACACACAAACAGGGCTCCTCATGCTCCCCACTGACTCATGGCAACCCTGAGTCCATAAGTTCTTGGAGTAATAAACTACATTATTCATGTAATGTTCTCTTATGACCCCATTTTGTGATACCTGACCTCCACCTGGACATGAATTTCAAACTGAACTTAACCAATGAACTTAACTGCACCTGCAATGATCTCAGTTTTCTTGTCTATGAAATGGTTTAACAAACTGTTACAAGTTTTGAAAAATACAGTGACTAATGACTCCTATCTAATGAACACCTGTTAAGTACAAGAGATAAATCTATTATTCATTAAAATGCTGGATCAACTTGAAGCAATGTACATAATTCTGTAGAAGTCTACAAACTTTATACAGTACTTAGGGAGAGTATGTCCTTCCTCTTTCAACGCCACAAAACTCAGGTGTTTATTATGATATGAGGGTAGGATAAGCAGTAGAAAAAACCATGGCCCCCTTTGACTGCTATACTAAAGTACAGTCTTAGGCTGACTTTTCCTCTGGTAGGAGGCCACCCATACTCAATATTCTCCTACATCTGCAGTTTTCATTTGACTGCTATACTAAGTACAGCCCTAGGCTGACTCTTCTTCTGGTAGGAGGCCACCCATAAGTAATATTCTCCTACACCTACAAACAAGAGTTTTCATTATTGACTCAGTTCTAGGAAAAGTAGACACTACATATTTTCTGCTCTCTCTTTCTCACTAGATCTTCAAGTATTTTAAGTGGTCCTAAAATTTTACTCTCCCTACAATGATCTTCCTGTGTGCACAGCTTAAAAGTAATGAAACAATATTCCTTATTCATTGCTTCAACTTATCAAAGTTGTACAAATGTTAACATGGAAGAAAATGTTTAACTGGGAACAAGATGGAATTGAGAATTTAAAAGATCTTTACAAAACATGAGAATGCATTTTATCAAAACTGTAATAAGGTTACTATTGGATATTGTAAATACATTACTTTTCATTGCCTTTTCTGGTTTCTTTCTAATCCATTCCTGAACACAGCATAGCCCTGAACCCAGCACTCACAACACTGGACTGACTGAACTCACATGAAGACCCATATGGCTCCCTATTGGAGTGTTAAGTTGTGCAGCTTCTCATCTCTATCCCTTGTGTTTACCACAATACTAAGCACATTACTACCACTAACAAAGTGAATGAGTGAAATACTTTCCCACTGAGGCCATAGGTTCCATAAGGTACATAAATCCTCCCACATCTCCTCTGTGAATACACAGGTTTAATAGAGACCGGAATAAATCAGTGTAAATGACAGATTTCTTACTTATTTCTTGGACCACCATAATTATACCTGGGTACACTTAAGTGGATCTCAAATATGTGACTATTTCATGAGTATAGGTCAGTAGGAGAAATAAGCATATTTTTGAATAGAGTTTTATTTCAGTAGAAACGGTAATTCCCTTCTCACCAGTGTTTGCATTGTCAATAGTTCTGCCACCAACCGTCTTCCTCTGGTTTTCCACTCTCAGACACTCTGAGCAATAAATGTTCAATGCTGAGGATAGAGAAAGAAGACAAGAGACTCAAAACTTGTCCACATTTTCCAGACCACTTGTCACATATACCCAAATTTTCATCTGGAATTAACCACCCCTTAGTGTAACCAACAGAAACCTGTAGTGTACACTAAGAGAAGCAGGGGAAGGTTCTCATCTCCTAAACTCAAATATAAGAAGGTTATGGCTCATGTTGTTAAAGAAAATCTGAATACAGATACCTTATAGATAAGAACATGAAAATCATCATATTTCATGTGTTAATTGCCCCATGGTGGTCAGTTTTTCAACCCCCTGCATGATTCAAGATAGGTATCTCTAACTCATAACACATATAGATTTTGTTCTTCCCCTGCAGGTAAACGTTGTGTAAATTCTCACAGTATTTTTTGTTTATGCAGCACCATTGATTTCCAACATCTATCCCTGCTCTCTGGACACTCCCTTCCTCCCTGCTCTATCCTGCCCCTGGCCTTCTGTACACAATTGCCCTAAATCATCTTGGTTCAACTCCTTTGGATTTCTGGGAAGACCACTCCCTTAAACCCATCAACACTGACTTTGAGATCTTTCCCTAACGGATTTGGATATTTAACATGCAACTTCAAAAAGATTTCATGATGGGGTTAATAATTTCAAAAACTATTTTCATTTGGAGGGATCAATGATGTCCATCCTTCAGATCAAGAACTCAAAATTCCCTGGATAAGAAAGTAACAGGAGTATATGTTCATAAGGTTTCTATCATGTTCCACAATTCTCAGAAGGCACAGAGGGTCAAAACTATAGACTGAAGGGGTTTGTGAGGCTATGTAGTTGTTCCATATATAATTCAGAAAGGGGTTGTTGTAGACTTGTCCCTTATGAATCATCTCTCACAGGGATATGCATGCATTTACCTTTCTCTCTCTGTGTATGTGCTGTGGGTATCAGTGTGTGTGTGTTGCATTCATGTGAAAGAATTAATCATCTATAACCAGTAAATTATCCCTAAAACACTGTTAATTATTTAATATATTTCACAGATAATTGATAATTTGTCATAAGCAATAGTAGGTTTAACTTGGCAAGTTGTATCTGAGGCCCAGAAATAAAGAGAACATAAGGTATATAATGTGTGACTCTGCTTGGTGATTCACTGAATTTGCTTATTTAATCCTCACAATAATCCTGTTGCTTATGGATTTTTTCAAAACAAGTTAACAAATGACAGTACCAGAATTCAGAAAATTTTAATATTATGACAAAATTACATGACCAGAAAATAACACAGCTAGATTTATAATTTTGCTGCACCTGTCTGTCAAGCTTAAATTCCTGGAGTGTTACATATCACTCAGATTGTTACCTGGAATATCCCTTTCATATCAAACATCAGAAGTCCCACCCTGTGTCCACAACCTTCTCTCCCATGCCCAAGTTCTCCTTCTCCATGGGGATGTACAATGTACTGACCCTCTTGACAAACATCATCCCCTATCTCTCATTTTCACTCCCAGCTTTTTTTCCCACAGTTTATAATTTCAAAAGAAACTTACCAAGACCAATATTATATCCCTGTGATTATTTACCACAACCACAAACTAACCCTCAATACTCAGTGACTAGAAATACCTGCAATTTTCCATGACTACATCTGACACAGTACTTGAGTTAAGATATTGATCCTGGTCTAAACACAGTCATAATTCCCAGAGGTTTTCAACTATACCTGGTAACTGTAGTATGTCTTGCTAATTAATTTGTTCCTGCATACTACATGAATACTCCAAATCTTCTCAATACTTTTTTAAATTTAATTTTGAGATTGTTCACATACCATATAATTATTCAAAGGTCCAAAGTGAACAATCAATTGCCCATGATCATCACAGAGCTGTGCATCCATCACAAGTAATTTTTTTTCAAGTTTTAGAATATTTTCATTAGTCCAGAAAAGACATAAAGAAAAAAGAGGAAAACTCAAGTCTTCCCAATAACTGTAAGCCTCCCCCTCCACTATTGACTCATAGTGTTTGAATAGTACATTCATTACTGTTGAGGAAAGAATGTTAAAATACTACTAACTGTAGTACATAATTTGCAATAGGTGTATTTTCTTTATTTACCCCTGTATTATTGACTTCTGGTTATAATTTCATACATTTTTTCTAGTTCATGAAAGAGATTTGTTATATACATATAAGTAATCACAGACATTGTCTAACACATGTTCACTGTTTTGTACATTCCCATTTTTTAACCTCCAACTTTAAACACTCCTCATTCTTTAGCATCATTCTATATACTGGTAAGTTATACTTCATGTCTATGAATTTACATATTAATAATTAGTCCATATCAGTGTGACCATGGAATATTTTCCTTTTGTGTCTGACATATTTCACTCAATATAGCGACCAAAATATTTCTTCACCAACCTGTTTGTTTTTTTAGGATGGTTTTGCTCACTCACCACACATTCTGTCAAAAGTAAACAATTCATGGTTCCCTGTATAGTCATGTATTTGTGTATTCACCAAAATCACCACTATCTATATAAGGACATCTCCATTTCTTCCACAAAGGATGAAGAGTCAAAGAAGGTATGGAGCCAAAAGAAAAAGAAAAAACATGACAGAAAAAAGAAAAACAGGAAAGATAGCATTCAATAAAAGTAGCATAAAAGAGTGAGACAATCACCAACATCAAGAATCCCATGCCCCTAGATTATGTACCCCTCTTATAGGCATTTAGATTTGGTATGTTGCCTTTGTTACATTAAAGGAAGCATAATACAATGTTTCTGTTAACTATAGTCTCTAATTTGCATTGATTGTATTTTTCCCCAATACCACCCAATTTTTAACATTTTGTAAGGCTGACATTCATTTGCTCCACCTATATAAAAACACATTTGTACATTTTATCACAATTATTGAGCAGTCTAGGTTTCAGTGAGTTGTAGAGTCCCAGTCTTTATCTTTTCTCTTTCCTTCCGTTGTCCCACATGCCCCTAACATTCTGCTTTCAACCATACTCACAGTCACACTCAATATGTTGTTCTCAGGATCCATCCACCATGTTCTATGCCTCACAACTTCATTTCTTCTTGAAGTCTCTCAGTATTCTATTGAATGCCTACACCAACATCCACATTCTGCTTGTTTGTTGAAGAACCCTAAAGCCACTTCCATCCATTGCAAATCAGGAATACTGCCACCATAAACACCAGTGTGCAGATGTCCATTCATATCCCTGCTCTCAGTTCTTTCAATTATATAGTTAAGGGAGGTTTCAAGATCTTATGGCAATCCCATATACTTAGCTTCTTGTGGAACCACCACACTGCACTCCAGATGGGCTGTACCATTCTACTTCCCCACCAGCAGTGAATAGGTGCATCCCTCTCTCCATATTTCCTCCAGCATTTGTATCCCTCTGCTTATTTATCCACAGCAATTTTATGCAGATATATTTGCATACCATCACTTTATTGAGTGAAATATGCCAGAAACAAAATGACAAACATAACATTATAACACTTTACAAATATGGACAAACTTCATTGTGCAAACCCTGAGTATTGAATCTTAGAGCACAGATTTTCAGGGGAAGGATTATTGTAAAGATCTCTCTATTGTGAGCTCTTATAGCAGTCACATCTGTTCCTGAGTTTTAATGGTTTCCTCCAGATTCTGAGATGCTCAGCACTTTGTGTATAACTGGATTGGGCCCTAGAACTTCAAGTATCTGTGTGACACATGAGACTCAGGACTAGAGTTTGGCAGCTGTGAATGTCAATATCATCCCATTTGGCAATTGTTAAAAATGCAGAGGTTAAGTTCAGAATTCAATAAGAAATATGACTGAAGCAAATCTGGTAAGGACTAAGGCAGGTCAACTGAAGGGTAAAGGATGATCCTGACTGTGTTTTAGAACTTCAAATGTTGCATGAGACCAAAGGAAGATACACTTTATGGTGTAGCATCTACATTTCCTATAGCACATCAGATAATTTGATGGATATCATCAGCTTACAAAAACACCATAATTACATGAAGCTTAGAGAGTGAGATCTGATTGGTTTGCACAGATTGTTGTGAAACCACAATACATCTCAAAGTAATTTGGGTGGAGAGTAGGAATGCATTCAGAAAGCCCCTCTGAGGGATTGCAGGAAAATGTGGAAATATTAAATTTCACTAGAATTCAGGACTGCAAATTTGGAGGACTGAGCCCTTGTTCTTGGGGCTTAACCTTGTGGGGCTTGTTGCTGTAGAGGAGAGATGGGCCTGCTTGTATATGTGCTTAAGGGGCACCCCCAGAGAGCTTCTTGTTGCTCAGATGTGGTCTCTCTCTAGGCCAACACAGCTGGTAAACACACTGCCTCCCTAACTACATGGGAAATGTCTCCCAGGAGTGTGAATCTCCCTGGCAATCTGAGTCATGGCTCATGGGGATGAGCCTGAACCTGGCATCATCGAACTAAGAAAACCTTCTTGACCAAAAGGGGGAAGAAAATGAAAAAATAAAGTTACAATGACTGGGAGATTTCAAAAGGATGAGAGGTAATTCTGTAGGTTATTCTTATATGTTATATAGATATCTCTTTGTAGTCTTTAGTGTACAGGAATGACTAGAGGGAAATACCTGAAACTGGTGAACTGTAGCCAAGTAGCCTTCATTCTGGAAGATGCTTGTATAACTATATAGCTTACATGGTGTGATGTATGATTGTGAAATACTTGTGGCTCACACTCACTTTGTCCACTATGTGGAAATTGAGCAGCAAAATGGGGACAAAATTAAATGAATAATAGGGGGTTAGGGGATAGGATATTTTGGGTATTCTTTTCTACTTCTATTTTTATTTTTATTCTTTTGGAATAATGGGAATATTCCACATTTATTGTGGTGATGAATGAACAGATGTATGGCTGTAATGTGACCATTTGTGCACTGTGGATGATTGTAGGGTATGTGAACATACCTCAATAAAATGGAATAAAAAATGCAATATATAAAAACATAACATTTAAAGCAGCATTTAAATTTATTTTAAAATAGGGATTGGCATCTGGTGAGAACTCTTGGTCTCATAAAGGAGCAAAATGTAAATGTAAAGTCTGCATCAATATGTAAATGTAAAGAATGAACCAAGATTTGAATAAGCTTTTGTCTGTGTTCCCCAGACCTCCCAGATATGAACAAAGCCATCATGTATCTCCCTAGACTCCCAAAGGCACCTTTCCCAGAAACTAAGTAGTAGATAATGAAATTTCTGAAGTTTTCCAGACCTTTGTTTTCTGTTAACAAAAAAATATTATCTTTCTTTGTCTCTGACCTGCATAAAAGCCAATTGAAAAGTCACTATTGTGAGGCAGATTTGAGAAACATTCCCCTGTCCTCCTGCCAGCATACAGAAATACCCTTTCCCTCTTCCTCCTCAAAAAATAGAGGGCAGATGGGGCCCTCTGATTCCATGCAATTATGGAGACCAATTGCTTGTGAATGGGAGCGATCTGGTGAGACCAGGAGAAAAGCCACCACCTCCATAGTCCATTCACTAAGGAGCTGGAGGAAGAGGGGAGAAGCCTGGTGGTCTCCAATTTGAACAAGTTGAAATAATCACAGAAGGATAGTTTGCAGTATATGATATTCACACAATCTAGTGAAAAAACAGCATTGAGTTCTCTCTGTCTAATGACTGTAAGTTGATGCAATGGAGAAATTTTTTCAAAATTCTGAGCTTTATGTATGAGAGAGTATAAAAAGTCAATGACAGAAAGAAATTGGAACTACTGTTCCATAGATACAAAGATGCACAAGATGGAAAGAAAATTGGAATAGATGGTACATAGCAGTTCTATGATGATGAGTATATTGAGCCACGATCAGTGTGATGATCATTGCACGGAGGTTCAAAAAAAAACAGTGAGTCTCCAAACAGGAGTTTACATATGGTATGACAGAATTAGGATATGACAGCATAGAGAAAGAATGGGGGGCACAACATGCAAGATGGAAAAAATTTAAAGGACCAGGATGATTTAAGCATTTTTATCAGTTTATTTTTAATTTTACAAAGAATTCAGATTAAAAGGGCTAAAAATAATGGTGATCAGAAGGACATAGGGACAGTTTATGTGTATTCTATTGTGGCAAATTTAGTATCAAATCTAATGCTTGCTATATAGTAGGATGTTAAATTTTAGCCCTATTGTAATCACAAGGAAAATATATGAAAAATATATCAAGAAAGGAATGAGAAAATACTCAATATGCTACAATACAAAAAAAATTTTAAAAAAAATATGAAAGTAGGCATTGACAGAAAAATTATGGGCCAAAAAAATGGTATGAGAATTATGAAGACAAAATAGCAAAATGACAGAAGAAATTCCTGCAGTAGCAGTAGTTTCTTATAAATCAACTGAACTCTCCGGTCAAAAGGCAGATACAGGCCAAATGGATGAAATATATGTATTTTTTTGTCTATAAGAGACTTAACATAAATTCAAAGAGATGAGTAGGTTGAATGAGAAAGGACGGAAAAATATACCATGAGGGCAGTAACTGAAAGAGAGCTGGTTCTTTGAAAAGATGAATAAGGTTGATAAACATTTATCTAGACTGAAAGGGAAAAAAAGACAGCTGGGTTAGCTATACTAATATCAGATAAAATAGACTTTAAGTCAAAAACTAGTACAAGGGACAAAGTAGGTAATTTTATACTGATAAAGGGAATAAATTGAACAAGACATAATTATAAGCATATATGCACCTAACACCAGAGCCCCAAAATATATGAAGCAAATATTGACAGCTTTGAAGAGAGAAAGAGAGGGTTCTACAGTAATAGAAGACATTAATGCACAACATTCAATAAAGGATAGATATCTAGAGAGAAGATAAGTAAGGAAATGGAAGACTTCAATACTATAAATCAATTAGATCTCAAAGAAATGTTTAGAACTCTTTACCCAAAAGCAGCAGAGTACTCATTCTTTTCTACTGTATGTGGATCATTCTATAAAATAATGTGTTAGGTCATGAAACAAGTCTCAGTAAAATATCGAAGTCATACAATGTATTTCCTTTTACCACATGGAATGAAGTTGTTCCAGTTTGCTAATGCCTTTTCACAAAACACCAGAAATGATTGGCTTTTATAAAAAGGGGTTTATTTGGTTACAGTTACAGTCTTAAGGCCATAGAGTATCCAAGGTAAGGCATAAGCAATAGGGTACCTTCACTGGAGAAAGGCCATTGGCATCTGAAAAATTCTGTTAGCTGGGAAGGCAAGTGACTGGTGTCTGCTTGTTCTCAGGTTGCATTTCAAAATGGCATACTCCAATGGCAGTCTTTAAAATGTCTGTCTCAGATACAGCTTGCTGAGAGCTCCTTCTGACTGAGCTTATATAAAGCTCTAGTAAATCAAAGCCCATGTGGAATGGGTGTGGCCACACCTCCATAGAAATACTGAACCAATAGGCTCCAACTTAATCCACAGCAACACATCTGCCCCCACAAAACTGCACAAAAGAACATGGCTTTTTCTGGGGGACATAATACATAAAAACTGGCACAGAAGGTAAAATTCAATGGCAGAGAGGGAAATGGAAATTTCAAAAACATGTGGAAACTAGACAAGATATTCTCAAACAACTAATAGGTGAAAGAAGAAATCTCAAGAGAAATTAGGAAATTTCTGGAGAAGAACGAAAATGAAACCAAACAACAAACAATTTATATGATTCAGAAAAGGCAGTGCTGAGAGAGAAATTGTACTTCTAAATGCTTAAAGCAAAAAACAAAAAGGAAAGAAAGATGTCAATCAAATACCTATGTCAATTAAGCAGAAAGAAGGAAACATCAAATTGTAGATCATGGAAAAAATAAAATAGAGAATGGAAAAAAAAAACAATAGACTCAACAAAACCAAAAGTTGGTTCTTTGCCAAGATCAATAAAATTGATAAACATTTATCTAGACTGAGAGGAAAAAAAGAAAGAAGATAAAATAACTAAAATCAGAAATGAAAAAGAGGATATTATTACTGACTGCACACAAATAAAAAAGTCTATAAGAGAAAATGATAAACAACTGTATGCTACAATATTAAATAACTTACGGGGAATGGACAAATTCCTACAAACACACAAACTGCCTACACTGATTCAAGGAAAAATAGAAGATCTCAACATATCCATAACAAATAAAAGGACTGAATTAGTTATCTAAAACTTCCAAAAATGAAAAACCCAGAACTAGACATCACAGGAGGAAAAAAAAGAAGTTTTAAATGCAAATCATAGTCAAAATCTTCAAAAAAAAAATGAAAAAGGAACACTCCCTAATTAATTGTGAAGCCAATATCTCATACCAAAGCCAAATATAGATAACAAAAAACAAAATTGCAGACCAATATCTATTATGAATAGAGACAAAGAATCTTGAACAAAATACTAGCAAACCAAATACAACAGCAAATTAAAAGTATTAGACAGAGGTGGGGCAAGATGGCAGCATAGAGAGGCATGGAATTTACTTAGTCCTCTAGAGCAACTAGTAAATAGCCAGGAACAACTAGTAAATAGTCTGAAATAATTGTTGGGGACCATCCATGACTGTTCACACATGGTACATCAGCCAGGAAGGGGTGGAACAGCTGAGACCACAGCATAAAGTAAGTAAAAATTGCCAACTGGGGCCCTTCCCCCAGCATGGCAGGCTGAGCTTCAAAACATCTGCTGCATGAGAAAGAAGCAGTCCATATCAGAGCATGGAGGGGTGGCTGAGCCAAGCTCCAATTGTGGTTTTAAATTAACAAATTTGGACTATTATATACAACATACAAGCACAGATAGCCCTGAGAAAAACAGAAATCTGTGGTTCCTCCCAGCAGAGAGGAGGCAGGGCTGAATAAAGTAAAAAATCTACACACACACACACACACACACACATACACACACACACACACACACATACAAACACAGAGGCTTTTGGAAATGGCTGAGCTCATGGAGCTGCACCAAAATAGGGGCACAGAGTATTGGGAACAAACTCTGTTCAACCAATGAAACTGAGGGGCTATAGTCAGGCCTCTTTTTACATATCTTTTTCTCTCTCATTGTGCCAGTTTGAATGTACTATGTCCCCCAGAAAAAGCTATATTCTTTGATGCAGTCTTGTGGGGCAGACATTTTGGAGCTGATTAGATTTCCATGGAGATGTGACCCACCCAGCTGTAGGTGATAACTCTGATGAGATATTTCCATGGAAGCATGGCCCCACCCATTCAGGGTGGGCCTTGATCAGTGGAGCCATATAAATGGGTTGACAAACGTAAGGAACTGAGTGCAGCTCTGAGTGACATTTTGAAGTGCAGCTGAGTGGGGTGCTTTGAAGAATGCAGAGAAGCTGAGAGTAGCTGTAGATGAGAGACAGTTTGAAGAGAGCTGTTGAATGCAGACTCTTGCTCCAGAGAAGGTAAGAGAGGAAAAATGCCCCAGGAGCAACAGAGAGTGACATCTTGATGAGAAACTGTGGCCAAGAGAGCAATGTCCTGGGAGAAAGCCATTTTGAAACCAGAACTTGGAGCAGATGCCAGCCACGTGCCTTCCCAGCTAACAGAGGTTTTCCGGACTTCATTGGCCATCCTCCAGTGAAGGTACCCAATTGTTGATGCATTACTTTGGACACTTTATGGCCTTAAGACTGTAACTGTGTAACCATATAAACCCCCTTTATAAAAGCCAATCCATTTCTGGTGTTTTGCATTCCAGCAGCATTAGCAAACTAGAACACTCATTCTAAGCAGCTTGTTAGAGAAAGCCTAGGGCACTTTCAATTGGCAGAAGCTGACCAAGGCAAGGGTGGAGCTAAGAGAGTCAGAGAGACAAAGAAGGAACTCAAGTATGGAAGATAATTCACTAGGGGATGTAACTTCCCTAAGAAAAGGGGGGCAAGCACAGCTCAATTCCTGGCCCTCCCTCAGGGAACTCAGACCCCAGGGCCTGGGGAAAAACAAACAAAAAATGAGAAACAACTTAAGCTTGGCTTCTGACACCCTCCTACCCTGAGCAGGGCATGTATACTGCAAATTAACGGGACTGCACCTTTGGGGAGCTGCAGGCTGACAAACACCACCTGCTGGGCAGGAGAGGAAAAGCACCAAGTCCAGAGACCTCATGGGAAAGGCTGACAACCTGCTAATCAGGGAAACTTGAAACTGATTAACTTTCTTCCTGAGACCTGGGTCTATCTGGTCTGGGGTAATCAAGAATAAAAGATGCCTCGACTACAAAACATTTTGAGTCACCTTAGGAAAAATGAAGATATGGCCAAGTCAAAGGAACAAACTTACACTTCAACTGAAGTACAGGAATTGAAACAACTAAATATTAATCAAGCAAATCGCCTAAATTTATCCAAAAATCAAATAAATGAGTTGAGGGAAGACATGGCAAAGGAGATGAAGGTTGGATCCTGTACACAGCATTTTGAGTGAAGTACACCAGAAATAAAGGCAAACACTATGCCTCACCAATATGGACTAACTACAATGTGTAAACTCAATTGAATCTTAGAACACAGTCTAAGAGGAGAGTGATTATTGAAATAGTCCCTAGATTGTAAGCTCTTACAACAGTCAAATCTATTCCTGAATTGTAATGGCTATCTCCAAACTTTGAGATGCTGATCCCTTAGTGTATAACCTGATTGGTCTCTGGAACAATGGGTATCTTTGTGACACCTGAAACTCAGAGATAGAGCTCAGCAGATATGAATGTCAATATTAGTGCATACAGCAACTGTTAAAAAAAAAAAAGCTGAAAAAGAGCCCAGACTTCAATTAGTGATATGAATGAAGCAGATCTGGTTAAGACTAGGGCAAACTGAGCCAAAGGATAGAGGTTGAAACTGACTGTATTTTAAAACTACAACTTCCATGTGAGACCTAGGGAAGAGATGCCTATTTGGTGCAGGATCTATATTTTCTAAACAGTATAACTCTACAGTCAGTTTGTTCAAACTTGACAATTACATGGAACTTTGAATAGGAAATGAGATATGGTAGGTTAGTATAGGTTAGAGAGAAATAGTGAAACATCCCAAAGTAATTTGAGCAGAGAATAAAAATAAAAATATATTCACAGGGCCCCCCTAAGTAGTGTTGGACTTCCTCACCTGGACTGATGCTGATGTCACAAACGTTAGGACTGGTGGTTTGATATGCTGAGTGCTCTATCATGGGACTTTCCTTCATGAAGCTCATTACTGCAAAGGAGAGGCTAAATTTGCATATAATTGTGCCTAAGAGTCTTCCCCTCAGTACCTCTTTCTTGCTCAGATGTGGCACCCCTCTCTCTCTGAGCCACATCAGCAGGTGAACTCACTGCCCTCCCTGCTATGTGGGACCTGATTCCCAGGGATGCCAATCTTCCTGGCAATGCAGGATATGACTCCTGGGGATGAATCTGGACCTGGCATTGTGGGATTAATATCTTCTTGACCAAAAGGGGGATGTGTAATGAAACAAAGCTTCAGTAATTGAGAGATTTCAAATGGAGTTGAGAGGTCACTCTGGTCGACATTCTTATACACTATATAGATAACACCTCTTAGGTTTTAATGTATTGGAATAGCTAGAAGTAAATACCTGAAACTATCAAACTCCAGCCCAGCAGTCTGGACTCCAGAAGATGATTATATAACAATGTAGATTACAAGGGTTGACAGTGTGATTGTCAAAACCTTGTTTATCACACTCCCTTTATGTAGTATATGGATGAATGAGCAGAAAAATGGGGACAAAAACTAAATGAAAAATAGGGTGGGATGGGGAGATGATTTGGGTGTTCTTTTTTACTTTTATTTTTTATTCTTTTTCTGATCCTTTGTGATGTAAGAAAAATGCTCAGAAATAGACTGTGGTGAATGCATAGCTATATGATGGTACTGTGAACAGCTGATTGTACACTGTGGATGACTTTATGGTATGTGAATATATTTCTATGAAACTGAATTGTTTTTTAAAAAAAAGGCAAATTGAAACACTAACATGCCATTTTCACTGGTAGAATAAGCACAGTTATTAAAAAAAGTTAAAACTGAAGAAAAGATAAACATTATAAAAAAGACATTGGAAAAATATAAGGAAGAAATCAAAACTGTGAAAAAACAATGGCAGAACTTATAGGAATGAAAGGCACAATACAAGAGATAAAAAACACAATGGAGACATAAAACAGCAGATTTAAAGACATAGCAGAAAAGAGTCATGAATTGGAGGCCAGGACCTCTGAAATCGTATACACAAAAAAGTAGACAGGGAAAAGAATGGGAAAATATGAGCAGCATCTCAGGGAACTGAATGATGACATGAAGTGCATGAATGTATATGTCATACATGTCCCAGAAGGAGAAGAGAAGGGAAAGGGGGCAAAAACAATAATGCAGTAAATAATCACTGAAAATTTCCCATGTCTTATGAAAGACATAAATTACAGATCCAAGAAGTGCAGCATACCTGAAAAGAATAGATCCAAATAGATCTACACCAAGACAGTTAATAATTAGATTATCCAATGTCAAAGACAACGAGAATTCTGAAAGCAGCAAGAGAAAAGCAATCTATCACATACAAGTTAAGCTCAGTAAGACTATGTGTAGATTTCTCAGCAGAAACCATGGAGGTGTGAAGGCAGTTGTTCTAGTTTGCTAATGCTGCTGGAATGCAAAACAACATAAATGGATTGTTTATTTGGTTACACAATTACAGTCTTAAGGTCATAAAGTGTCCATCTACCTTCACTGGAGGATGGCCAATGGTGTCTGGAAAACCTCTGTTAACTGGGAAGGCACAAGGCTGGCATCTGCACCAAGTTCTGGTGTGATGGTTGGGTTCATGTGTCAACTTGGCTAGGTGGCCTAGCTGTCTGGTCAAGCGGGCACTGGCCTGACGATTCCTGTGAGGCTATTTGAGGCTGGTTGGTTTGTCGGATCATCAGTCAATTGACTGCAGCTGACTGATGACTCATCAAGGGGCGTGCTTCCACCGTGAGAGAATGCAATTGGCCGGATTTGGTCCGGGTGATCAGTTGGAGGCTTATAAGCCGGACGGTTAGAGAACCTTCACTTCTTCTTCAGCTGCTCAGTGAAGCTTTTCCTGGGGAGCTCGTCGAAGTTGCCAGTTCGTTTCCTGAGGAGTTCGTCAAAGTTGTCGGTTCGTTTCCTGAGGAGTTCTTCAAAGTTGCCGGTTCGTTTCCTGAGGCGTTCTTCAAAGTTGCCGGTTCGTTTCCTGAGGAGTTCGTTAAAGTTGTCGGTTCGTTTCCCGAGGAGTTCGTCGGACGTCTTCCTTGGAGTTGACAGCTTGTTGACGGCTCTGCAGAATTTGGACTCGTGCGCTCCCGCAGTTGCGTGAGTCACTTTTACAATTTGATAATAAGAGACATCTCTCATTGATTCTATTTCCAAGGAGAACCCTAACTAATACATCTGGTTTCAAAGTGGCTTCCTTCCAGGACATTCCTCTCTAGGCCACAGCTCCTCTTCAGAATGTCACTCTCAGTTGCTCTTGGGTTCTATGCCCTCTCTTAAGCTTCTCCAGAGCAAGAGTCTGCTTTCAACAGCCATCTTCAAACTGTCTCTCATCTGGAGCTACTCTCTCAGCTTCTGTGCATTCTTCAAAGTGTCCCTCTTAGCTATAGCAAGCTCACTCATTCTATCTGAGCATATATAGTTCTGCAGTAAACTAATCAAGGCCCATGCTGAATGGGAAGGGCCATACCTCTATGGAATTTATCCAATGAAAGATCTTGCCCATAAATGAGTGACCACATCACCATGGAAACATCCCAAGTCTCCAACCCAATCAACACCAATACTTTTCCTGCCCACAAAAGACTGCATGAAAAGTAATGTCATTTGGGAGGGCATAATACATCCAAACCAGCACATTCCACCCCCTGGACCCCAAAATGACATGATCTTTCCATACACAAAATACACTCATCCAATTACAATATCACAAAAACTTAAATCATTTCAGTAACAGTAGCAAAGTATAAGGTCCCACTAAAATCAATTACAGGCATGGTCAGTCCTAAGGCATAATTCTCCTTTAGCTGTGGATCTGTGAAACTTAGAACAAGATCTGTGCTTCCAATATACAAAGAAGGGACAGTCATAGGGTAAACATTCCCATTGGCATAAGGAAAAACTGAAAGGAAAACAGAGTTAACAGGACCAAAACAGTTCCTAAAACCCACAGGGCAAACTCCTTTAGATTTCCAAGTCTGAGAGTCATTTACAAAAGAACATTGATCCTTGAGGCTTGAGAGAATGGGAGTCTAACCCTTTCTGAAGGCTTTTGTGGCAGCCCTTTTCTCTCCAAATGCTGGGATGAGTGCTCCAACATATCCACACATTGGGGAGACCACCTTCTTGGCCCCACCCTCCTCAAACATCAAGGCAGCCTCCAGATTCTCTTCCATCTCTGGCGCACAGTCTCAACCCTTTCAGAAGAGTGGGGTGGAAGGCAGGCTCTCTCCAATTCCCTGGAAATGTGCTCCACCATCTTTGGGGCTTGGGGTGGCAGAACTTTTCCTAAGAATTTAGGCAGAAGGCCCACCCTCAACCTCTGGTGCAAACTCACCCTTTCCATGCATATGGGCCACTCCACTCTCCCAACCTGAGACCTCTTGACTCCAGACCTCAACCTTCATGGCTCTGTCTTTGAAGAAATTTTTCCTTCAATTGGTTCCTTGTCTGTCTCCTGCAGTCCAGACCAGCAGTGGCTCCATCTATAAAGATCTTGCAAAAATTCTGTTGGTTTTGCATGAAGCAACAGGGGTCAAAGCTGTCAGACAACAGGACTTTCCATAAATCATTTCTGTATAATCCCATCTCCAATCTTGGCTTGTACTGAAATGGCAGCTGGGTTCCAAGTTTGGTTAAATCCTTATGTTGGTCTGTAACTTCTGGGGTTCCTCCCCCTGGAAGCCCAGAATTTTCCAAACCATCAGTTTCTGGTTTCTTTGAACCCAAGAGTTCAGTTTTAAGTTTATCTTTCTCTGCTCACATTTTACCACAAGGTGCAAGGAGAAGCCATGTAAAATCTATAACTTCTAGTTTTGAAATCTTATCAGCCAAGTATCCCAGCTCATCACTTTCAAATTCTGTCGTCCACCCAACACCACGATTCAATTTTGCCAAATTCCTTGCCACTTTAAAACAGGGATCACCTTTCTTCCAGTTCACAACACATTCAACATTTCTAAGCTAGACCTCATCAGAAGTATCTTTACAGTCCATATTTCCACAAAGAGTCTTTTCAAAGCAGTTTAGGCCTTTTCTATCAAGCTCCTCATAATTCTTCCAGAATCTTCCCCTTATCCATTTAAAAAGCTGTTCCAACATGTTTGGCATTTGCAAACTTAGCAACACCCCACTCCTGGTACCAAAATCTGTTCTAGTTTGCTAATGCTGCCAGAATACAAAATAGCAGAAATGGGTTGTCTTTTATAAAAGGGGGTTTATTTGGTTACACAGTTACAGTTTTAAGGCCATAAAGTGTCAATCAACAAAGGTTAACTTCACTGGAGGTTGGCCAATGGTGTCTTGAAAACCTGTTAGCTGGGAAGGCATGTGGCTGGTGTCTGCTCCAAGTTCTGGTTTCAAAATGCCTTTCTCCCAGGACATTCCTCTCTATGCTGCAGCCCCTCCTCAGAATGTTGCTCTCAGTTGCTCTTGGGGTGTTTGTCCTCTCTTAGCTTCTTTGGAGCAAGAGTCTGCTTTCAATGGCCATCTTCAAACTGTCTCTCATCTGGAGCTACTCTCTCAGTTTCTGTTCATTCTTCAAAGTGTTCCTCTTGGCTGTAGCAATCTCATTCCTGTCTGAGCTTATATTGTGCTCCAGTAAACTAACCAAGGCCCATGCTGAGTGGGCAGGGCCACACCTCTATGGAAATCATCCAGTGAAAGATCTCACCCACAACTGAGTGACCACATGTCCATGGAAACATCCAATCAAAAGTCTACAAACCAATCAACACCAATACATTTCCTGCCCACACAAGACTGCGTCAAAGATAATGGCATTTTGGGGGACATAATACATCCAAACCAGCACAGCTATGGTATGATATATTTAAGATACTGAAGGAAAGGAGCTACCAACCAAGAATTCTATATCCAGCAAAGCTGTCCTTTGCATGTGAGGGAGAGTTTAAAATATTCTCAGAGAGACAGACACTGAGAGAGTTGTGAAAAAATACCTGCTCTACAAGAATTACTAAAGGAAGCACTACAACAGATAGGAAAAAACAGGAGAGAGAGTTTTGGAGCACAATATTGAGTGACAGCAACACAATAATTTAAGTACACTTAAAGATGGCTGTGAGTATGGTTGAGGGAAAAAGGTTGGAGTAGGTAGGATGACGGGGGAAGGACAGAAGATAAAGACTGGAACTGTATAACTTAGAGAAACCTAGAGTGCTCAATGATTGTGATTAAATGTACAAATATGTTTTTACATGAGGGAGCACAAATGAATGTCAACTTTGCAAGGTGTTAAAAATGGGGTAGTATTGGTGAAAAATATACAATCAACACACATTGAGTTTATAGTTAATGGTAATATTATAATATGCTTCCACTAATTGTATCAAAGTTAATATGCTAAAGCTAAATGTCTATAAGAGGGGGATATAAGGGAGGGACATGGGGATTCTTGGTGTTGGTGTCTGACATTTTTAATGTATTTTATTTTAAGTTTATTTTTTCTTCTGTTGCTTTGTAGCTGTCACATTTATTTCTTTTTTCTCTTTTCTTTTTACTTTTTTTCACCCCTTCCTCTTTCTATAGATAGTTGGTGAATGCATAGCTATGTGACTATACAGGGAACCACTGATTGTTTACTTAGGATGGAATGCATAGTGTGTGAATAAAACTGTCTTAAAAACAAACAGAGTGATACAAACACTGGATAAAATGTGGAGAAAGGGATGTACCTAATCACCACTAGAGCAGAAGTAGAATGGTGCAGCCCATCTGGAGGGCAACGTGGTGGTTCCACAGGAAGAAAAAAAGGGTTGCCATATGGTTCTGCAACTTGGTTATTGTGTATATATTGAAAGAACTGAAAAGAGGGACATGAAGGGACATTTGCACAGTAGGGTTGGTGGTGTTAGTACTCATGATGTGCAGTGGATGGAGATGACCTAAGGGTACATCAACTGATGAATGGAATATGTATGTGTGAATGGAATATTGAACTGCTACAAGAAGGAGTGAAGTTGTAAGGTGAAAGCACATTGAGGACAGTAAACTGAGTGAAATAAACCAGAAATGAAAAGAAAAATATTAGAATGCCTCACTAATATGAAATAAATATGTGCAAACTCTGAGAATTAAGTCCGAGAGCACAGGTTTTCAGGGGAAGGCATACTGTAAAGGTTCTAAACTGTAAGCTCTTACAGCAGTTACATCTATTGCTGAGCTGTAATGGTTATTTCTTAACTCTGAGAAGCTGAGCTTTTTGTGTACAACCTGGTTGGTCCCTGGAACTTTGGGTATCTGTGTGACACCTGAAACTCAGAGACAGAGTCTGGAAGCTATGAATGTCAGCATTACCCCATACAGCATATGGTAAAGAGTTTGAAAAAAGAGATTAGACTTCAATTAGAGGTATGAACTAAACGGACATGTTTAGTACTAAGTTAAATCAGATTGTAGGGTAAAGGATGATATTGACAGCGTTTTTCAAGCTTCAGCTTCTGTGTGGGACGAAAGGAAAAGATGTTTATTAGATGCATGATCTACATTTTTTTAACACATTATGTATTTTGACTTGCATGGTCAGTTTATTCAAACAAAATATCTATATAGAGCGTTGACTGGGGAGTGAGGCCTGGTTGGTTCCTGCAGGGTACTGTGAATCCCCAAGACATCCCAGAACAATTCTGGCAGAGAACAAAGCTGTAATTGGAAAGCCCTCTTGAGGGACTGTGGGAAAATGTGGAAATATTAAATTTCCCCACCTGGGGAATCAATGACATTCTCACAAGCACTGGGGGCTACCAAATTAGAAGGCTGAGCCATCGATCTTGGGGCTTGTGGTTATGAAGTTTATTACTACAAGGGAGAGGCTAAACCTACTTAAAATGGTGCCTAAGAGTCACCCCCAGAGAACCTCTTTCTTTGCTCAGATGTGGCCTCTCTCTCTAAGCCAACTGTGCAGGTAAATTCACTGCCCTCCCCCCATATGGGATGTGACTCCCAAGGGTGTGGAACACGATGGCAACACGGGATGTGAGTTATGGGAAAACCTTCTTGGACCAAAAGGGGTAAGTGAAATGAAGCAAAATAAAGTCTCAGTGGCTGAGAGATCTCAAAAAGTGTTGAGAGGTCACTCTGAAGGCTACTTATGCATTACATAGTGACCCATTTTCCGTGTTTAGTGTATTGGAACAGCTAGATGGAAATACCTGAATGTACAACTGTATAATGGTACCGTGAACAACTGAATGTATGAATTGTATGACTGCATGGTATGTGACTATATCTTAATAAAACTGAATTAAAAAATAAAATTGGAAGCAAATGTAAAAAAAGAGTTGTGAGGTCATTCTGGAGGTTACTCTTATGCATTATGTAGATATCCATTTTCAGTTTTTAGTGTATTGGAATAGCTAGAAGGAAATACCTGAAACTGCTGAACTGCAACCCAGTAGCCTTGATTCTTGAAGATGACTGTATAACTATATAGCTTACACTGTGTGACTGAGTGATTATGAAAAATTTTTGGCTTCCATTCCCTTTATATAGTGTATGGACAGATGAATACAAAAATGAGGACAAAAGTAAATAAATAATAGGGAGGGAGGGGGAATGGGATGTTTTGGGTGCTCTTTTCCACTTAAATTTTATTTTTCTTTTTTGTGTATGTAATGAAAATGTTCAAAAATTAAATGTGCTTATGAATGCACAACTATATAATGGTCCTGTGAACAACTGATTGTACACTGGGATGACTGTATGGTATGTGAATATATCTCAATAAAATTGAATTTAAAAAAGTATTAGACAACATGTTGAAGTGAGATATATTCCATGTATGCAGGGTGGTTCAACATAAAATAAATTAATGTAAGACACCACATTAACAAATGGAGGGAAAAATAAACATGATCAATCCAGTTGACACAGAAAAGGTGTTTGACAAGACCTAGCACACCTTATTGATAAAAACACTTAGAAAACAATGAATGGAAGGAAACTTCCTCAACATGATAAAGGATATATATGAGAACCTACTGTTAACATCATACCAAATGGTGACAGACTAAGCTTTACCTCTAATAAAGACTAAGGTAAAGACTAAGATAAAGACTAGGTAAAGACTAAGCTTTACCTCTAAGCAAGATCAGGGATGAGAAAAGGATGCCCATTGCAACCACTGTTACTCCACATTTTTTTCTGAGAGTTCTCACTAGAGAAATTAGGAAAGAGAAAGAAACAAAATATACGCAAATTAGAAAAAAAGAAATAAAACTTTTCATATTTGCAGATGCCATGATCCTACATACAAAAAAATACTTTGAACGCTACATCAAAGCTAATAAATTAATTTAATCCTTTGAACTCCAAACAGGGCTAATAAATTAATTCAGCAAACTGACAGGGTAAAAGATCAACACCCAAAATGTGTAGTTTTTCTATACCCTAGTAATGAACAAATGGAAGAGAAACTGTTAAAATTACATTTTCAATAGCAACTAAAAGAATCAAATTTCCAGGAAAAAATCTAATCAAGGACGTAAAGGACATGTACACAGAAAGCTACAATACATTGCTAAAAGAAATCAAAGACATAAATAAATGGAAGAACATTCTATGCTCATGGATTGGAAGACTAAATATTGTTAAAATACCAATTCTACCCAAAGTGATACGCAGATTCAACACAATCACAATCAAAATGACAAAAGCATTCTTTGAGGAAATGGAAAGTGAATCAAGACATTTATATGGAAGGGTGTCACTGAATAGTCAAAGCAATCTTGAGAAAGAAGATTGAAGTTGGAAGACTTACAATTTCTGATCTTAAAACATATTACAGCTCGGGCAACATGGCGGCATAGAGAGGAGTGGAAGCTAAGTAGTCCCCTGGAACAACTACAAAAAACCAGAAACAACTAGTAAATAATCCAGAATAACTGCGGGGGGACAAACGAGACCATCCACTCATCATACACCAACCTGAATTGGGAGGAATGCCCGAGAACACAGCATAAAATCTGTAAGTAAAACCTGTGGAACCAAGTCGTGAGACCCCCTCCCCCATAGCCCGAGCTGCGGAGCCTCGTGGTGCCAGAGAGAAGCTCTCTCCCAGGAAGCGAATATAGCTCAGCTGAGCTCTAACTGGGGTTGTTTTAAGTAGCGAGTGTGAACTGCTCACTACAGGTACGCATCCCCAAAAACAGACAGAGGCTTTGGGTGACGACTGACCTTGGAGAGCCGGAGGGTTGCCTTGGACTGGGTCTGAAGGGGACTGTTTCTTTTTCGGCTCAGTGGAGAAAGCCCCAGTCATTTTCAGTTTCCAGGGCTGTGACTCGGGAAAGGGCGGAGACAGCACAAGCAGAGAGCGAGACCACTGAAATGCTAATGACCTCCACCTGGGGGGTCTGTCTTCTCTAGGAGGAAAGGGGTGGGGCCCTTTCCATTCAGAACCAGACCCCAGAGCCTGGGGAAACACAGCCATACCTCCTCACACCAGTCAAGAATTATAGGCTAACAGGCATCACCTGCTGGGCAGAAAAGCACAGTGACCTGAGGCATCAAAGGGTGGAGAAATTTTCTAAGACACACCCGCAGGGAAACCAGATACTGAATATTTCTTCCCTCTGGGACCTGAGCCTGTTCTGGTCTGGGAAAACCTGATTGGGATAACCAAGGAAACCATGCCTAGACAACAGAAAATTAAAACCTACACTAAGAAAAACAAAGTTATGGCTCAGTCAAAGGAACAAACGTACACTTCAACTTAGATACAGGAATTTAAACAACTAATGCTAAATCAGTTCAAAAAGTTTAGAGAAGATATTGCAAAAGAGATAGAGGCTGTAAAGGAAGCACTGGACATGTATACAGCAGAAATCAAAAGTTCAAAAAAACAACTAGAAGAATCTATGGAAATGAAAGGCACAACACAAGAGACGAAAGACACAATGGAAACATACAACAGCAGATCTCAAGAGGCAGAAGAAAACACTCAGGAACTGGAGAATAAAACACCTGAAAGCCTACACGCAAAGGAGCAGATGGAGAAAAGAATGAAAAAATATGAGCAACGTCTCCGGGAACTCAAGGATGAAACAAAGTACAATAATGTACGTATCATTGGTGTCCCAGAAGGAGAAGAGAAGGGAAAGGGGGCAGAAGCAATAATAGAGGAAATAATTAATGAAAATTTCCCATCTCTTATGAAAGACATAAAATTACAGATCCAAGAAGCGCAGCGTACTCCAAACAGAAGAGATATGAATAGGCCTACGCCAAGACACTTAATAATCAGATTATCAAATATCAAAGACAAAGAGAGAATCCTGAAAGCAGCAAGAGAAAAGCGATCCATTACACACAAAGGAAGCTTCATAAGACTATGTGTGGATCTCTCAGCAGAAACCATGGAGGCAAGAAGGAAGTGGTGTGATATATTTAAGATACTGAAAGAGAAAAACCGCCAACCAAGAATCCTGTATCCAGCAAAGCTGTCCTTCAAATATGAGGGAGAGCTCAAAATATTTTCTGACAAACAGACAATGAGAGACTATGTGAACAAGACACCTGCCCTACAGGAAATACTAAAGGGAGCACTACAGGGTGATAGAAGACAGGAGTGCGTGGTATGGAACACAATTTGGGGAGATGGTAGCACAACAATGTAAGTACACTGAACAAAGGTAACTATGAATATGGTTGAGAGAGGAAGGTGGGGAGCATGTGAGACACCACAAGAAAGGAGGAAAGCTAAAGACTGGGACTGTGTAACTTGGTGAAATCTAGAGTATTCAACAATTGTGATAAAATGTACAAATATGTTCTTCTATGAGAGAGAACAAGCAAATGTCAACCTTGCAAGGTGTTAAAAATGGGGAGGCATTGGGGGAGGGATGCAATCAGCATAAACTAGAGACTGTAACTAATAAAATCATTGTATTATGCTTCCTTTAATGTAACAAAGGTGATATACCAAGGTGAATGCAGATAAGAGGGGGGGATAGGGGAAGCATGTTAGACACTTGACATTGGTGGTATTGTCTGATTCTTTATTCTACTTTGATTTAAGGTTATTTTTCCTTTTGCTGCTTCCTAGCTGTCATTTTTTTGTCTCCTCTTTCTTTTGCCTCTCTACCTTCTTTGACTCTCCCTCCTGCCTTGTGGAAGAAATGTAAATGCTCTTGCTTAGTATGAGCAGAATGTTCAATTAGGATGAACTTAAATGTTTGGAAATGAACAGGGGTGTTGGTAGCAAGATGTGAGAATAACTAACAGCGCCAAATGGTGTGTGAATGAGGTGGAAAGGGGAAGCTCAGAGTCATATATGTCACCAGAAGGAAAGTTGGAGGTCTAAAGATGGAAATGTATAAAACTGAATCCTGTGGTGGGCAATGTCCATGATCAACTGTACAAACAGTAGAAATCACTTCATGAACCAGAACAAATGTATGACAATACAATTAGAAGTTAATAATAGAGGGGCATATAGGGAAGAAATATATACCTATTACAAACTATATCCTACAGTTAGTAGTATTTCAACATTTTTTCATAAACAGTAACAAACGTACTATATCAATACTAGGAGTCAACAATTGAGGGGGGTTGGTTAGGGATAGGGGAGGTTTAGAGTTTCCTTTTCTTTTTTTCTTTTTTCATCTTTCACTTTATTTCTTGTCTGGAGTAATGAAAAGTTTCTAAAAATTGAACAAAAATTAAGTGTGATGGATGCACAGCTGTATGAGGGTACCCAGGGGCAAGTGACTGTATACTTTGGATCTTTGGATAATTGTATGGTATCTGAACAATCTCAATAAAAATGAAAAAAAAAAAAAAAAAGGCTAAGGTGAAAACTCAGCAAATAAACTCACTGCCCTCCCTCCTACATGGGACATGACTCCCAGGGATGAGCCTGGCCCTGGCATTGTGGGATTGAGAATGCCATCATGACCAAAAGAGAGAAGAGAAATGAAACAAAATAGTTTCAGTGGTTGAGAGATCTCAAATAGAGTCAAGAGGTTATTCTAAAGGTTATTCTTATGCAAGCTTCAGCCAGATATTACAAATTGCCACTGTATGCCAAGCTCCAACCAATAGCATTCCTGAAAACTCTAAAGAACATCCTAGGTTCTAACTAAGACTGCATAAAAGTTTTACCTAGTAAGTTTATTTTTTTCAGAAACTTAAAGTCTCCAGATTGTTCCTATGCCAGATAAGCCTTGAAACCCAGAGGTACCACTCTCTCCAAGAACATCAACCAGTTTCATTCCTCTACCCCATAAGGTCAACACCCCATTTCAGCATGAAGTAGTTAGAATGGTCATTGCCCAGATATCTCCGAAGATTGAGAGAATGATTAAATGAGAGGGAGGAGTCATAATGGAGAAATTAGGATTTAACAAATGATTGTGACTACTGACTCATTGTATAGATATTTCTTTTCAGTTTCCAGTGGATTAGAACAGCCAGAAGGAAATATCTGAAGTTGTTGAACTGAAACCCAAACTATACTTTGAAATTCACTCTATAACTACTTGCTAACCTGTACTTTGAAATTTATCACTTTCCTGCATATATGTCATATTTCACAATAAAAAGTGTTAAAAAAAAAAAAAAAGCTGTGAATATTTTCAAGAAAGCAGAAAGACCCACTCAAACTTCTTAGATATAGATAGGTAGCAGGTAATCATCTAGTCCTCCATGTAAAAAGAAAACAGAATGAGGTTGCAGCTGTTACTTTAATCACAGAAAAGTTTCAAGTAATGTAGCAATGCTGAATAGAGTTCTAACCACATGTCTATCAACATGATGTAATGGCTAAACTAATCATAGAATGAAATAAGAAAACTATATTAATAAGTTAGAGATGAGTAATAGTAATCACTTTTCAAATTTTTAGATTTTGTGTAAATAAAAAGTAAGTTATATTACTCTTACAGAAGTCATAACTTAATTAGCAGAAATATTTACCATAGAGTTTTGCAGACATTCAAGGCTAAGTCTCTGATAATGCTGTGGATACTCTCCTTTTATCTTGAACCATTCTTGGAGCAAGACCCTCGTGAATCACTCATGGATCAGGACACTTTGTGGGTCACTCATGTTTCATGACATCATTTACCACACATGATTTAAATGTCAAAATATAACATGACTTAATTAAATGTTCTATAAATCAAAACTGCTATATATAATCTGTAACCCAGACAAGGGGGCTCTCTGATCTCATGTCCAGCTGCATCTGGAGGAGCATGGGCTCTCAGGCTTGGTATCGTATCAAATAATTTTTACATTGTAAACTTGTTCCTTTTACATTTAGTGCTCCTTTAGTAAAAATGTGTTGAAGCTGAATTCTTGCCCTGTGTGCTCTTTACTTATAAACTATCATCTGTCCCTATGCTCTTATTTGAGTGGGAGGTTACCTGATGAAGCCCAAACCAATTGAATCATGACCTGATAAGTCTCAGGCCTTTCCTAATGGAGAGCATAGGTTTCAGTTGTAAAGAGATCAACCCATGAAAACTGGTGCCCAACCTGGTGCTCAAGACAAGAGTAATTTATATTTTGTACCTTGGTTAATTTTCCCTAGGGACTTTAGCCACTAGCAAATTCTTGAAGATTCCAAGGACTTTTGGCTTGACTGTGAATCTATTTCCTAATTTTTTTTACCATCTAGATCTTTTACTATCCATGGATACATGTCCTTTGCAGTGGGTAACTAATTTATTGGGATATTTAACAACTTAAAAAAATAGATCTGTATATTTTATGTTTTTATTGGCTTCAGTTATTTGACATACGTTTTTAAAATTGTTTTGTGCACGTGCAAATTAGTAAATCATTCTTTAAGTCTGTGCAGGCAGGTGTCTCTGCCCTTTGTGCTGACGTTTGCAGTGGGAGAGGCACTATTTGCTACTAAATATTTTGCTTTCTGTAGGATGGCACCCAAGGCTGTCCAGCACTGCTATCTGATAGGGACTTGGTTTCTCAATTGTGTGCCACTGTCCCCCTATTTCTGCAATACAGTAGGACATGTGGGGAATTCAAAGTAAACTGTTTCTCATATGAATTCACAAGTTGTTGCCACTGTCCTTGGGCAAGCAGGCCATTCTTGGTCTACAGTGTCAAACTGTTTGACAAAAAAGCCACTGGTCCTATATTTTTCAAAAAGGCTTGTACAAGTAACTTGTAGGTTATGCCCTGCTTTTCATGGACAGATAGGTTAAATTTTCTCATGGGATCAGGGAGCCCAAGGCTGGAGCTGATATTAATTTGCCTTTAAACTTTGAAAGCCAATTGTACATTCTCAGGTCCATTTTAAAGGTCATTTTGTCATTTTCCCTTATGTCCAGATATAGAGGTTTGGCAGTCCCATCAAAAATTTGATATTTACAGTTAACAATAGCCAGTTATACTTAAGAATCCTGATTTTCTTTTTGTTTTTTGGTTGGCCACTTGCCAAAGGGCTGAGCCTACAAAGTCTCTTGTGGCACTTTACTCCCTTAACATTTCTGGACAAGACTTGCATTTTTGAAATTTTGTGGTAACATAATTACACCACTGTTTTATTTCTATGCCAAGTTCTTCTCATTGAATACAAAGATTTTGTGAGTCTTTATTGGGAGGCAATAAATAGCATTCTTTAAAGTTAAACTAAGTATTTGCATCAGAAATATTGATGAGGAGAGTATACAGATTCGGTACTGTGGGATGTGTATTTTATAACATTGGATTTATAACTCTTCAATTCTAGACAAATTTCTAAATTTGAGTTCCTGGTGTTATTAGTCCTTATTCTAAAATCTTTTTAATTGGTGGCAAAAATGTTCTTTCTTCTCTTCATCTAAGTGAACATTCCTTAAAAATGTTGGAATCATGTTCAGCCACAATCTTAATGTGACTTCTTATATATCTCCGGCTCACCTGGAGGATATTTCACAGCTCTTCTTCCTTAAGCAGTTGTGGCTTGCCTGGATCTTTCAATGCAGTTTGTAGGCCTCCTCCTAGAGTTGGAACTTGTAAATTAATTTGAGAGAGAGAGAGAGAGAGACATAAAGAAATTTGTAACTCTACTGACATTTTTCCAATTTGGCATTGCTGATGCTGTGAGAAGTGTTGGAAAGAAAGCTGTACCTGACAGAGAATAAATGTTCACCCATGTGGAGAATAAAAGAATTTATTCATCATCTTGCAAGAACTAGTGCACAACCAAAATGTGGTGGCTGGCACGTGGAACAATAGAAAGCAGCACAATTTATCTCTAAGCCTGGCAGGCAGATCTCTCCCATTTCCCCATTGGCTGGGTATTTCAGCCTTTCCTAGAGGCCTAAATAACTCAAGTGAGTCCCATTCCCCACAATTTTACCTACATAAGGAGCTGGCACCAATTCTAGGCTTAGGTCAGAGGCCCTCTCCTCCCCCCAACTGTGGAGCCAGTTTGAGCTAGTTTTGTTTAGTATCCATTTCCCTACTCATCCTCACCTTTATGTGAAAGCTAAACTTAACCCCTTTCTTACAGAAGTATCAGCAATTTCCGACATGCCCATAACAAGGACTGCTTCCTTTTAAGTACAATTAAGTCTCCTGTTTACCAGAAAATTTACTAATTTAATGTTCTTCCCACCTGGAACACAAGGTTCTTTGTGGGTGATTGGGATGGTTTACAAATGGGTGGAAACTGCTTCCAGGCCCCATCACTAAAGGTCACTGCCCTAGTCCCCTGTCAGATGTGGACACTGGGTTGCTGGAGTCCCTTGTTCACCTTTGCATCAAGTTGGGCCATTCCCATTTCCCACAGCCCTCCCCCAGCAATACGCATATACTGGGGACCCAGTACTTTTTACCTTTGGCAGACTCCTTTTACTGATGAAAGTTTTACCCAGGACTGTTTTTAAGACATTAGAATTCCAGTTAGCTTTTTAGGTGGTAGCTTTCTTCTGTCCTTTCCTTGAGCTTCATCATGATTACACAACACTTTAAATGTAATTTTCACTGGATTGGTAACTTAAGTCCGCCTTAACTTTCCATAATTTCTGACAAATGTTGGGAGCACTCTGACAAATGAAGGACTGATTTACATTGCATTGATTTATTGGGTCCTCTGGGCTTATATTAGTAAATTTAAGGTAAACTTCAAATAATCATTGTAAAAATATTGATGGATTTTCACCTGGCTGTTAGACAACCTCCTGAATTTATTAAAGTTATTTTGTTTAGGAACTCCATTTCTTAGTCTCACAATTATGCATGCTTTATAGTGATCTAATTTTGTTCTGCCAGCTTGTTTACTTGGGTCCCAATAGGGGTCTACTTGTGGAATAGCCACATTTCCTGGTGCATGAACTGGATTTTCTGGTTTATCATTGGTTAAAGATCCCTTTTAATTCTAATTCTTCTTTCTTCTGAGGTTAAAGCAACTTAACAAAGTTTGTATAACAGCCCACTTAAGATTATGCATTACAAAAAATAAGTTAAACAAGTTTTTCATTTTCCTGGGATCCTCTTGATAACAGGGACCCAATTTTTCCAAATGTGTAGATCTGAGGTTGAGAAAGGAATTTGCTCATACATTGTATCTATTTCAGCTGCGCTTGTGGGAAAAGACACTGTCCCTGCCCTTGCCCTCCAGAGATAGAGACACCCTGCCTGAAGTTCACATCACTCATGATATGAGGTGGGAAGGCCATTTCAGGAGAATTCATAGGCATGAGGGGCTTGTTCTCAGGTTTCTGACAAGGTGCCAGAGGGAGAGGAAGAGGAGGTAGTGGCCAAGTTGAAGGCTCTGGTGGGGAAGGAAAGGGAAGTGCAAAAACTGCAACTCTACCAGGAGGGGGAGGGGGAGCATGGGACCCACAAGCATGGGCCTAGAAATCCTGGTCACTAACATTTCTGCCTGGAGTTCAAACGCCTCAACAACCTGGGCCTGGGAATCTTAACCAGCACTGTTTTATACTGGGGACTAGGGCTTTCATTTATTTGCTCTGGAGCTTTTAAGGAGAGGCTAGGGGGTTGGCTGGTGGTTAAAACTCCATGCAGGAAACATTCTCCCAGGAACTTTTTATTCTGAAATACAGCCATGAAATACGGCACATATGGAATTTTATCTTATTTGTTCATTCTTTTACAAAATACATTAGTTGTAAAACAACATATTTTATTGATCCCTAGCTTGGCCACTTGTGGCCATCCTCTAATTTATACTGAGGCTAGCTTATTTTGAATAAAATTTGTATGCTTTTTTTTTTTTGTCATGGGCTCTACCCAAATTGTTTTAATATTTAAGAATGCTATTTAAAGGTTCAATCTTATTTTTCTTAGATTTCTCACTTATGTTGTTTCCCATTTTTAAGAACACATTTTTCAGATAACTTGACATAAAACACGATGAGACATAACTAACAAAACAAAAACTTAATGAAAACACAAAAAGAAGACCAGTAATCAATGCCAACTCCTAGGCAACCAATTCTCAATGGCTTCATGTGCCACCGAGCACCCAAATAACAAAAACCTAAGACCCAAATTCAGTGACCTCCCCTAATGCCAGGGGCTGCTTCCTGCCAAACCAAGTCTCAATGGCTAATCCCCCATGCCTGGGGCTGCACCCACCACAGACAGCTTTGGTATAAATTTATGTGCCTCTGAGCGCCCAAACCAAGCGTGGTCTCCCACTTACAGGTCCAGGAGTTTATGCGTCAGTGAAGAAGAAACAAACAGCTCAGAAACAGAAGATGAGACCAAGAACCAGCGAATGAGACCAAGGCTTGCACAAGCACACCAGGCGCCCACACTCACTCACCAAACCTGTTTTCCGCGGCAGCAGCAGCCCTTGGGGTCCTGGGGGCCGGGGGGGCTAGAAACCCTCTCGTCCAGCTCTCGGAGGTGAGTCTCTCTGTCGGCCACGGAGCTGAGGCTCCCGAATGTCCCACCTCGGGGGTCCAGGAACCCACAGAGCAGAACGTTGTTCAGACCTTGTGTCCCGCGTTCAGCACCAAGACTGGGGAAGGGGCACTTCCGGGATCCGGGTCATCACTCGGCGCAGCCAAATGACGTCACACCGCACCAGGCTGAGGAGGAAAATGGGGTTAATTTACACTGGTCGGAGGACAGGGGGGGATTTTCTGAATCAGTCTCCTCCAAGTGAGTCTTCAATTGTCTAAACCCATTAGAGACAAAAAGAACTAATCATCCTAGTTAACACATAACAGGAGAATTTCAGTAGTTTATCCTACTTTATCTAGGATTTGCACTGGGAAAGCTGCCTTGCAGTCTAGGGAGATAGAGGAAAGGCTGATTTCTATCTGGGAGGTTTCAGACAATAGATTAAAGCTTATTTAGGTTTTTGGGCAGACTGACATTTACATATTGCTCTAGAGTGTTTATAGAATGTGCACCATGTAGCCAGAGGTATGGTTAATTTTTTGCAGTATTTCATCATTCTGGTATGAACCAAATGCATATGCATGTATGAGCAATGAAAAATGAATTATGTAATTTTAGTGAATCCTTACACATGCATTTACATACGCATTTAAAACTAGCATTGCACGACATAAAGAAGGATGGTAAAATCCATGCCAAAAATTTATTTTTTTTTTACTTTTCTTTATTTAGAAAGAAAATATATAGCAAATAAAAAGTTGTGAGAGAGACTGCAGAATAAATGAAATAGCTTTTATATTTTAGTATCTTTAATGGCACTTTTCTCCTACTTTTTTGCAAGGTGCCTCACATTTTTATTTTGCACTGCATTCTGTCAGTTGTGTAGCCAGCCCTGCCTCCCTGCCATGGTGATTGGTTCAAAATGGGCATATGGTTTATTCCATGCCAATGAGACTGAGACCATGATTGCTTTTTTTTCTGGAGCAAGGAAACATGTTAACTGAGAATATATATATATATCAGAAGCTGCTGGTGATCATTTGCTGTATCACTATAAAAACAACCCAGAAGCCAGCTAAGCCCAGAGATGGAAATGTTTCCTGATAGCATCATCTGAGCACCTGAGAACAGCCAGTCCTAACCATAAGTTCCTTTTTTGCTCAAAACAACTGGGATCAAGTTTCTGTTATTTGCACCAAAACATTCCTGCTATTATAATCCCCATGCCCAAAGGTCTTTGCTCTGTCCCTGCTCCCTTTGCCTATGTAATAAAGGTGATACTGAGGAGTTTTGGCATTCATGTCAGACCCATTTTGCCAGTATGCAAACTGCGCAACCAACACATTCTGGCCAACCCAGACTTCTCTTGGCTATACCTTCTTATCAGGGCCTTATTTTCACAACCCCCTTCTCCACCTAGAGACCCTATATCCACATTGATATAGATGCAAATCCACATCCTGTCCTTCAGTGCCTAGCTGGAATTTTCTTTATCCAGAAAGACATCCTTGTTTCTTCTCTAAACCATTGCTTTAGAATTTGTTACAAATAAACATTTGCTGTTATAATAATTATCCATCTCTCCTCGCTAAAGTAGATATGTTTCAAATGTATCTATCTTCAAATTTTTTATGGTGCCTAGCACATGTAATAGTAGATACTTGCTACTCAATAAGCATTAGTTGAATTGAATTCAAATTGAAGGCAAGGAACAACAGAGGAAAATTCAAACTACTCAAGAAGGCGGGAAGAAGAAGAAGTCTTGAGTTGGGTTGGTCCTCTGAAGTAGGCTATTTTATGTCATTCTCAGTGTGACGGTTCTCCTGGCTGTGGCAGTACATAAATGACATTAAAGTGTCTTGTTATGCATTCCTGCTTATAAGCAGAGTGTGAAATGGATTTAAGCCATTCCACATCCTACCCACCTTTTCCATCTTGCCCAACTTTTACTCACATGTTCTCCCCAGTGAATGTTACAAGGAGACAAACTACAAACCTCTGCTCTTAGTTTTTCATGTCACAGTTATCCACTTTTTTTGGCAAAAACTAGCAGTTGGTTATAGAAAGTCTCATGTTGTACTCTAAAGGTCTTCATATTTAACAGAACCATAAATTCAATGACAGCAAAATCATACCATCTCATTTTCTTCTATCTTTCCCTCTCCTTTACTTCTGGAACATAGAAATCCTCCAAAAAGCACTAGTCAAAGTTTTGTCCTTGGGAAAAGAAATGTAGAAATCTGCAGGCTTATGAGAGATCTGTGTGTAGATATCCTGAGGTGGGTTGAGGGACGTGGCTGGGACACTGACAACATCTGCTAAGGGTCCTGTAATATGGACATGACATACTGCTTCCATACAAATATTTATTGTGCATCTGCTATGTGCTAGGCTTTTTGCTAGATATCTAAGATACAATGTTGAAATTAACAGAAAAATATCTCTACTATAATGGATGTTTCAGATTACTGGAAAGATATATGTAAACTAAAAATTTGAACAAGTATATATATATGGCATGTTTTATGAAGTTCAGGGTGTAATACATCTATATAATGATGCTTTGAGATTTAAGGAAGGTTTCACAGCAGAAGTGAGGTTTGAGATGGAGCCTGAAAGATAAAGGATATTGGTAGATGCTTGGAAGTTTTTTTAAAAAAATAGAAATACAGCTGAAGGACAAAGATAAAAGGAGAACAGTAGCAGGCAGTAAGGCTAGAAAAGCAAGCAGGGGCCAGATTCAGGGTCTTCTGAGCTATGTTTAAAATTGTAGTCTTTATCATAAGATCAATGGAAAGTCATGGAAAGGCTTTAATAAGGAATATGGAGGCAAGAAAAACAATTTATGTTCTGAAAAATTATTCTGCCTAGCTTGTAGGACTGACCTGAAGAAGCACTTGAGTGGGTGGGGGCAGCTCCTTTTAGGGTCCATAAGTGGTTCAGCAGAGTAACATTGGTACCTGATCCTAGACAGTCATAGCATTAGGAAGTATATGAACTGAAATATAATTGATAGGACTTGGTGATGATTAGATATGGGAGAAAGAGTATCTCCTTCAGCTTCTACTTCTGGAGTTTGCTCACTGGAGCCCCATAATGTACCCAGACCATAAAACATGCCATCCCCCCTGCACCACCACCACCACCACCACACACACACACACAAAATTCACTTACCTAAGTAAGGGAAAAATTATTTCACTTTGGACATGCCATTGAGCCAACCAAGTAGAGATGCTGAGCAAGCATTTGTGAGATTAGCAGCTAACAGGAGGGGGCCAGTACATGCAAATCTAGCATATTCACATTTAATTGACCACTAAAGCCCCAGCCATAGTTGGAATTGCCTGGGAAGAGAATATAGTTTAGAAGAGCTCTTTGAACAACTTGATTGCCCACAACTGAAACCCAACATTTAGCTGCAAATCAATTTCTCCTATGAATATTTATGTAAATATTTTTGAGTTATTTTTATATGTAACTAGGAATGACAGTGCTTTGGGGGCTCTGTCTTTTGTTTTCTTTTTCACATTGGTTTGACTTCCCAATCTCTTAGAGGTAATTTTGTTGTTATCTCTGACATAATTTCCACTGCACACAACACATAAGCAAGTCTCACACATTTTAAAAATCTATGATAAAGATTAAGATTAATGCAGCTTGAATTATTTTAATTTTTAAAAATCCATTTGACAGTGATCTGAAGTAAGTAGCTCCCTTCAGAACCTAATAATTACCTAGTGAGCCATAATGGGAAATAACATTAAATGGAATGAAGGCACAGAATTGTCAATAAAAAAAAATCCAGAAACAAAACAACTGCTTGCTTTAGGTAAATAAAGTGAAAGGTGAAAAAAGAAAAACCTTTTTTTACAGGTGTGCAAAAAAAAATACATATCAAACGGATGGTCTATATCTTACCTCCTTATAGTATAGGGGAGAAAATATATATATATATATGTATATGTATATATATGTGTATATATATATATATATAAATGATGTTAAGTGATTTTCCCCAAAGTCACAGAATCAGTAATGACCAGAGCCATCATTCGCATCAGGTGGGTCTTGCAGAGACCAGGGCTGTCTTCATGACCCTCCCCCATCTTTATTCCCTGTGAGTTCCTCTGTTAAAATGAGTCTCTGCTCTATCATGTAGATTAACTGAAGGGTCATTATTCTAAATACGAAAGAGGTGTGAAATGGGAGGCTTATATTTGTATTTTTCTGTTATCCCCACCTGTTTCTCAGTTCATTTAAAAAACAATAATGACTCTTCTGAACCCTGAGGGCTGTCGGGAAGAAGGTCGGTGCTGTGTGGAGCCACGGGGAGGTCAGCCTGTGTGCCAGGTGCATGCATTCCACACCTGCTCTCAAAGTGGGGTGGGGGCGGGGGCCCAAGATATTTTCAAACTTTCTTGGGGGTTGGTTTCTGCCTGGGAAGTTACTGAGTGGTGTTTTTGTCACTTTAAAATCTCTAAGTTTTCTCATGTCTCCTAGAATAAATATTAATTGCTTGCTAGGCTCACTCAAAGCACTTTGTTCAATATGAAACTTCAGGTAACTCAGAGCCTCACGGCTTGTCCACTGACATTATCATATGCTAAGGATTGTTAGTATGATCCCCACTTCTTTACCCTCCTCACACACATGGTATTCTGAACAAACTATTGCTGTCAGTTAACATTTGTTTTTTAATTAAATTCAGTTTTATTGAAATACATTCACACACCATACAATCATCCATGATATACAATCCACTGTCCACAGTATGATAACATAGTTATGCATTCATCACCACAATCTATCTCTGAACATTTTCCTTACCTCAGAAAGAACCAGAACAAGAATAAAAAATAAAAGTGAAAAAAGAACACCCAAATCATCCCCCCATCCCACCCCATTTGTCCTTTAGTTTTTATCCCCATTCCTCCACTCATCCATACACTAGATAAAGGGGGTGTGATCCACAAGGTCTTCACAATCACACTGTCACCCCTTGTAATCTACATTATTATATAATTGTCTTCAGGAGTCCAGACTGCTGGGTTGGAGTTTGGTAGTTTCAGGTATTTACTTCTAGCTATTCCAATACATTAAAGCCTAAGAGGTGTTATCTATATAGTGCATAAGAATGTCCACCAGAGTGACCTCTCGACTCCATTTGGAATCTCTCAGCCACTGAAACTGCTTCGTCTCATTTTGCATCCCCCTTTTGGTCAAGAAGATACTCTCAGTCCCATGTCAGTTAACATTTGATGCAGAAAAATTTCTGTCTTGACTACTTCTCACTTCATTTCCATTATTTTATTGTTATTATTATTTAAATGTTCTCCTAGCATAGAATAAACAAATATACTTCTCAGTAATCCTTTTGTAGTCATTCTGAGAATGCTGTTTACCTCCATTGCTAGGTAATAGGAATGCCTGGGTGATTTTTGCCCCCTACTGCCAGCGCATCCCAGTCTTCTTTTGCCAAAAGCAAACCAAGCAGTTGGAATATTTGAAGGTTAAAGTGTGAGCTCTTTAAGAAAAAGCATATGGGGGAAAAGGAGAGAGAAAAAATATATGCATAGCAAGAATAACTGTGACTCTCCCCACCTAGAGTTTTTGCACATAATATATACACATGAAAAACATTTCTTCAGTGCTGACTAATCACTTTGCCGATCACTTGCATTATTTCATTAAATCCTCAACCCCCCAAAAAGAAACTATAAAACTAAAAATAATAAAAAATAACTCCATAAGAATGAGGACCTTATCTGTCTCATTCACAGTGATTCACTAGAATATCTTATGCTTTAGTACAGATAACAGCAAACAAGAAATTACAAATTTATCACTTTATGAAAAGAGAAAGAACTAAGGAAAAATACTTCAAAGAGACCTAAGGCATTCTAATACATGCATCAGTGTCTTCAGAGTTCAGTTAGCACAACTAAATTTCCAAGTGGCCCTCATCTCTAGTTGCACACTTGGACTGGATGAGGACTAGATTCTGGAAGTGGAAACCTGACCTACATCTTTGATGCCATCTCTGCATAGTCTGTTTACCCTGAACCAAAGTGGAAAATGGTGTTTCAAGAAGCTGAAGATTGGAACCAACCATGATATCTTCGAAGACAGGACTGATCAACTGAGCTATGGTGCTTCCCCACAGAATGAGCACTTTTTGTCTTAGGCTGTGTGGTAAGTGGTGCTACAGGGGCACTGCAAGGCTGGAGGAGGAAAAAGATTCCTGTGCATGTCATCCCAGGAACACTTCCTCACCACAGCAGGGGCAATTTCTTCCTGTAGCAGCAGCTAAATCTAGTTGACAGTTATCTCCACCCTTGCAGAACTAGCTTCATCGTCCTGAACACTTCCCCACAGATGCTAGATCTCCCCTGGGGTTTGTCCTCTAAGTTCAGAGACACTAGCACTAGCTGAGCAGAGCCCTCTCTTTGCAAGTTTGGGTTTCAGCAAAGTGGGGCCACTTTTTTACATTTCTAAGTTTTAACTGCACCAAAATCTTTTTGTTCTCTCAGCCTTAGTGGTGATGACTGCTTCCTGCAGTTGCTTCCTCTGTGGTGCTTTAGAGTTCCTTTTATCCTCTCAGTTACCTAGTTAGCCAGTTTACACCTAGTTAAGAATCTTTGTATTACATTATCTATATTTAAAAAAACAATAATGAGAAAGTAATTTCACAGGTTATATCCATGGGTGAGTCTGTTCATTAGGCTATATCAGCCATTTTTCAGGGTTCTTTGACTCAACCCAGCTGTAATGTGTAACTGGCTCTTATAGGGCTAAATACACGCAACTTGAAGGAGCAGACTCAATAAATTCTTGATTTTGAATATACTCTTTGGTGTGAATGAACTGGAGGACAAGACATGTTAAATACTACATACAAAGGGACAGATAGAGAAAAGAATGGAAAAATATGAGCAGGGACTCAGAGAACTGAATGATAGCATGAAGTTCATGAATATACATGTTATAAGTGACCCAGAAGGAGAAGAGAAGGGAAAAGTGGCAGAAAGTATAATAGAGGAAAGAATCAATGAAAATTATCCAACTCTTATGAAAGACATAAAATTACAGGTCCAAGAAGCACAGTGTACTCCAAACAGAGTTGATCCAAATAGAACTACTCCAAGAGATTTACTAACAAGATTTTCAAATGTCAAAGACAAAGACAGAATTCTGAATGCAGCAAGAGAAAATCAATCCTTCACATACAAGGGAAGCTAAAAATGACCAAGTGCAGATCTCTCAGCAGAAACCATGGATGCAAGATGGCAGGAGTATGATATATTCAAGATACTGAAAGAGAAAAACTGCAATCCAAGAATCCTATATCTGGTTAAACTGTCCTTCAGAAATGAAGAAGAGTTTAAAATATTTACAGATAAACAGACACTGAGAGATTTTGTGAGCAGGAGACTCCCTTTACAGGAAATACTAGAATGAGTGCTACTGACAGATAGGAAAAGACAGGAGAGAGCAGTTTGGAGAGGAGTGTAGAAATGAAGAGATCAGTAGACAGAAAGTGTTTATTGATTGGGCATTTGATGTAGAAGGAGTATAGAATGGCCTGGAGGAGTGTCTGTATAGATCCAGAAATTGATAGCACAGTACTGTGTGATGGTAGCCAAAGGTAATTACACTGAAAAAAGATGACTGTGAACACATTTGAAAGAGGAGGGTTAGGGGTATGTATGACACCAGAAGGAAAGATGGAAGATAAAGATTGGGACTGTAAAACATAGTGAAACTTAGAATGGTCAATGAATGTGATTAAATGTACAAGTAGAATAATGTGTTTGCATGAGGGAGCACCAAGAAGGAATGAAGTTGTGAGGTATGCAACTAAACAAATGGACCATGAAGATGGTAGATTGAGTGAATAAGCCAGAAATGAAAAGACAATCATTGTTCTGCCTCACAAATATGGACTAATAATAATGTGCAAGCTCTGAGAATTGAGTCCGGGAGCATGGGTGATGAGGACAGGGCTTGAGTAAGGGTTCCTAGACTGTGAGCTCTTGCAGCAGTCACATCTATTCATGAGTTGTAACAGTTATTTCTAAAGTGTGACATTCTGAACTGTTTGTGTGTGACATGGTCAGTCCCTGAAGATTTGAGGGTCTCTGTGATGCCTAGGACTCAGAAACAGAGTTCAGCAGCCATGAATTTTGGCACTGCCCCCAAGAATCAACTGTCAAAGAGATTGAAAAGGAGATCAGACCTTGATTGGAGGTATGAATGAAATGGACTTGGTTGAGATCGGGGTAGATCAGACTAAAGGGTAGACAGTGATACTACTGATACTACCTGTGTTTTAAAATTTGGCTTCTCTGTGGGACCAAAGGAAGAGATGTTTATTTGTTGCAAAATCTACATCTTCTGTAGCACACTATATAATTTAACTTATATGGTCAGTTTACTCAAATATTGTAATTACATGGAAGCTTGACTAGAAAGTGAGTTCTTGTTGGTTTGTACAGGTTAGCATGAAGCCCTGATATGACGCAGAGTAACTTGGGCAGAGAATAAAAAGTATTTGCAAAACTCACTTCAGTGACTGGGGAAAATGTAGAAATATTAAACCTCCCCATGGGGAATTCCTGATATTCTCACAAGCATTAGTGACTACCAGCTTGGTGGGTGGAGACCTCAATTTAGGGGCTTGCACTTATGAAGCTTGTTAGTGCATAGAAGAGGCTACATCTACTCATAATTGTGCCCAGGAGTCACTCCCAAAGGGCCTCTTTTGTTGCTTAGATGTGGCATGTCTCTCTAAGCTAACTTGGCAGGTGAGCTCACTGCAATCCCCTCTACGTGGGACATGAATCCCAGGGATGTAAATGTCCCTGGCAATGTGGGCAGTGACTCCCAGGGATGATCCTAGAGCCAGCAATGTGTGATTTAGAAAGTCTTCTGGACCAAAATAGGGAAGAGAAATGAAACAAGATAAAGATTCATTGGTTGAGAGATTTCAAGTGGAGTAGAGAGGTCATTCTGGAGGTAACTCTTATGCCTTATATAGATCTCCCTCTTTAGTTTTTAGTTTATCAGAATAATTAGAAGGAAATACATGAAACTGTTGAACTGTAATCCAGTATCCTTGATCCTTGAAGGTGAGCATGTAACTATGAAAAAGTGTATAGAATCAGATCTCCCAGTGTTCAGCTTCTATAAAACATGACATATTTCTAAGCCTCAAGCAAAGGATCTTTTATACTGAGAACAGTTCATACCTGAAGAGGTTATTTTAAGGCAGGCTTTATGTCCTTATTTCAAAGACTATAGATAAAGGGGTCCAGCGTGGGAGTGACCAACCATGCACATTGCTCAGGCTATTGCTCTTGCCCTTGAGATTTGGGTGTCAGCAGAACTAAAATACACTCCAAGAACTGTACCATAAAACAGGCACACTATTGAGAAGAGAGACCCATAAGTGGAAAACATTATATACTTGCCTCCAGCTGTTGAAATCCTCAAAACAAAGGACAAAATCTTAGAGTAAGAGAAAAGGATCCCAGTGAGTGGAATAACACGTGCAAGTCCAGCTGCAAAATATATCACAATGTCATTGAGAAAAGTGTCAGAACAAGGAAGTTGGAGTTCCTGGGAAAGTTCACAGACAAAGTGGGAGATTTCCAACTCTCTACAAAAAGACAATCACAAAATCATTAAGTCATGTAAAAGAGAGTGCAGAGCACTCAATAACCAGGATGCCACCAGCAGGAGATGACAGAGCCAGGGATGCATGATGACCGTGTAGTGCAGGGGTTGGCAGATGGCCACGAAGTGGTCATAGGCCATCACAGCCAGGAGGAAGTTGTCTAATACTGCAAAAAGCATGGAAAAATACATCTGGGTGAGGCAATTTTCATAACTTATGATTTTGCTCTCCATCTGTGTCTTCAGCAGCATCTTTGGGACTGTGGTAGAGGTGAAACAAATATCTTTAAAAAACAGGTTAGTGAGGAAGAGGTACATGGGTGTGTGGAGGTGGGAGTCAGAGAAGATGGCCAGGATGATGAGCAGGTTCCCAATGAAAGTGGCCAGATACATTGGCAGGAACAGCCCATGTAGTAGTGGCTGCACTTCTGTATCTTTGGAGAGTTCCAGGAAGATAAATTCTAATACATGTTTTTGGTTTTTTGGTTCCATGTAGTTGACTAAACTGCTGGAAATGAGCCCAGAGCAATGCAAATTTAGCCACAAGCAGGTATCAGCAAATTAACATAAATATCACAGTTTGTATGGTAAACAGATTAAATTAATTAAATCTTATTTGCTGTTTAGAGATCTAGTGCCATTTATCTGAAAATATCAAGGTAAATAAATGTTCCTGCTTCTCCATTATGCTGTTGCTGACTAGCCATCCTTGTGCACAACTGTAAACTTTTTGCCAAGGCAATATTTCCTACTACAAACTATCTTAGAATTAATTTTATTCAACAAACTATTTCACCAGTTATTTTGTAACATATGATGAAAAGTTGACGTAACGGATATTGGTGGTGGTACCATACTATTTTCAACATTTCAATATTTTCAATATTACCAAATTTCATTGTTGAAAATGGTTAAAGATGGGAAATTTTAACCTGCATATAACTTACTACAATAAAATGTTTCAAATAATTAACTAATTAATTAGAGTTATTATATCTTCATGGACTAGAACACACAATATTCTAAGATGCCATTCTTTCCCAATCTGATCTAAACATTAAATCAGTCCCATTCTAAATTCCAGTACTTACAGTTTTTTGATATTGACAAACTAATTTTAAAGATTATATGGATAAGTAAAAGACCTAGATTGCCAAAACAATACTGAAGAAAAAGGACAAAGTTGGAGGATCTATTGCCATATTTCAAGTCTAAATACAAAGACACAATAATCAACAGTGTTGTGTTGTTGAAATATGAACATAGGCTAAAGTTAGAGAACCCAGAAACAGACCCATTCAAATGCAGTCAACTGATCTTTCCCAAAGGAGCAGGAGCAATTCAATGGAGAAAGTACGGTTTTTAAAACAATCAGTGCTGGAACAATGGGATGCACAAATTCCAAAAAAAAAAAGGAATTAGTCACATATTGTATAAATTTCACAAAAATTAAATCCAAATGGATCATACACTTAAAAATAAAATGAAGAAGAATAAAACTTCTAGAATAAAATATACAAGAAAATCTAGGGATCCATGGTTTGGTGATGGGTTTTTAGACATAGCACTGAATGCATGAACCATGAGAAAAGAAAATTATGAGATGGATTTTAATAAAATTTAAAACTTCTGTTCCATAAAGACATTGACAAGAGAATGAAAAGAAAGTCCACAGACTTGATGAAAGTATTTGCAAACACTTACATAATAAATAACTTGAATTAAAATATACAGTATTTTATTACAAGTTATAACACCCAACTCTAAGAAAGCAAAATCCAATTTAAAATGGGTTAAGATCAGAACAGAAACCTACAGAAAGGACATATGCAGTTGGAAATAAACATGTAAAAGATGCTCAACATCATTTGTAATTAGGAAATTTCAAAATTAAACTGCAGTGATATATAACCACACACTTGTTGCAATAGCTAAAACCTTAGCACTGAAAATAGCAATGGCTGGGAAGGATGGGGAGCAATATGGGCTCTCATTTATTGCTACTGAGATTACAAAATGGTGCTGTCAGAAGAGAGTTTGGCAGTCTCTTTAAAACTAAGCCTAGACTTAACATATGTGGTGGTTTGGAGCTGTACATATCTCAGAAAAACATATTCTTAAACTTAATCAATTACTGTTGATGTGAACTCATTGTAGGCAGGACCTTTTGATGAGGTGGTTTCAGATAAGATTTAGACCAACTCAATCAGGATGGGTATAAGTCCTGTTACTGGAGTCCTTTATAAGCAGAATGAAATTCAGACAAAGAGAAGCCATGGGAAGCAAGAAGCTGAAGGTCAATGGAATCTAGAAAAAAAGGGAGAGGCCAGGAGAGGACACCGTAAGCATTGCCATGTGACAGAGGAGCCCAGAACTAGGATCACTGGAAGCCAGCCCCAGAGTGCCACAGACTTCAGGAAGAAAGCATAACCTTGGTGGCTGATTTGGACACTTTCCTAGCCTCAAACCCATGAGGTAGTAAATTTCCATTGTATAAGCAAACCCATTTCTTGGTATTTGCTTAAGCCATCAAGGAAACTAAAGCACCATAAATCCAGCAAATGTGCTCTTAGGTATATATGCAGCTATTTGAAAACTTGTGTCTACACAGAAATCCACACATGAATGTTTATAGAAGCTTCATTGATAATCTCCAAAATCTGAAAGCAACCATGATGTCTTTCAATAGATGAATGAAAAACACACTGTGCTCTCTCTACACAATATAATATCATTCTGTGATAAAAAGAAATGTTCTAGGCAGCTGCAAAGGCAAGGATGAATCTTAAACAATTGTTGCTAATTGAAAGAAACCAGTCTAAAAATGCTCCATGTGTGTGATTTCAATTTTATGACCTTCTGGATAAGGGAAAAGAATAGAGAGTGATTACTGCTTACCAGGAGTTTGATGGCAGAGGAGAAGGGTTGAAGATGAAGCACAGTGGAAGTTTTAGAGCAATGCAACTACTCTGTATAATACTGTGTTTGTAGACATGTGATATTATGCATTTGTTAAAACCTTTTGAACTTTTCAACACAAAAAGTGAGCCTTACTGTATTCAAATAAAAATTCATTTACAATATCAAGGAAACAAGAGTATAGAACCCAATATTTTGCAAAACAATATAACTGTATTAGAAATGAATGGCATGCCCTCACTAAAGGGATTGAGGGAAAATGTATTGGGTCTACTAAGATTGGATATGAATGGGGTTTGTGAAAGGAAATCAATAGAAACTGTACATATGTACAGGACTGTAATTGATAAAGGTATATCACACCATGGTAAGGATTAACAATTCTTTTAATTCCACACCTGTACACTGGCACCAAGCTATTAGGTCAATGAATGGCAGATGAAGGGATTACATTTCTCACTGTGGAGTGGGAGGTTACAGATAAGCAAGGGGAGGAAGTGAGACTTCTATGTGACAATGACTTAGAGTGGGAAACAGCAACATACACTCATGTGTAGGTTGATAAGGATAGCAAGGACTACATTTAGAAATGTGTATGGATATGTGTATATGCATGTGACAGTATACATAGATGTATATAATTATTCTGTCAGTGGAGAGGGCCCAGAGTTCCTGGAAGCAAGGAGCAAGTATATAGTTTGTGATAGGTATATTTTTTTCCTATATGCCCCTCTATTATTAGCTTCTAGTTGTAGTGTCATACATTTGTCTAGTTCATGAGAGAGATTTCTAATATTTGTACAGTTAATTACAGACACTGTCCACCATGAGATTTACTGTTTTATATATTCCCATCTTTTAAACTCCAACTTTCTGGTGACCTACATAACTCTAAGGGCCCCCTTTCCACCACATTCCCACACCATTCAGCACAGTTGTTCTCACAATAAGGTGCTACCATCACCTCTGTCCACTTCCAAGCACTTAGGTTCAGCCTAGTTGAACATTCTGCTCATAATCAGCAAGTGCTCCCCATTTTTAGCCTCATTCTATATCCTGTTAACTTATATTACATGCCTATGTGTTTACATATTATAATTAGTTCATATCAGTGAGACCAAGCAATAGTTGTCCTTATGTGTCTGTGATGGTTGGGTTCATGTGTCAACTTGGCTAGGTGGCCTAGCTGTCTGGTCAAGCGGGCACTGGCCTGACGATTCCTGTGAGGCTATTTGAGGCTGGCTGGTTTGTCGGATCATCAGTCAATTGACTGCAGCTGACTGATGACTCATCAAGGGGCGTGCTTCCACGGTGAGAGAATGCAATTGGCTGGATTTGGTCCGGGTGATCAGTTGGAGGCTTATAAGCCGGACGGTTAGAGAACCTTCACTTCTTCTTCAGCTGCTCAGTGAAGCTTTTCCTGGGGAGCTCGTCGAAGTTGCCAGTTCGTTTCCTGAGGAGTTCGTCAAAGTTGTCGGTTCGTTTCCCGAGGAGTTCGTCGGACGTCTTCCTTGGAGTTGACAGCTTGTTGACGGCTCTGCAGAATTTGGACTCGTGCGCTCCCGCAGTTGTGTGAGTCACTTTTACAATTTGATAATAAGAGACATCTCTCATTGATTCTGTTTCCAAGGAGAACCCTAACTAATACAGTGTCTGACTTATTTCACTTAATGTAGTGTCATCCAGGTTTCTTCATCAACCCATTTTTAGGTGGTCTTTTTCACCCTAAAACCACCTATACTTTCACTATACTTTCCATTGAAAGTAAATAATTGATGGTTCCCTGTATAGCAACATATTCACATATTCATCATCATCACCACTATCTATATAAGGATATCTGCATTTCTTCCACAAAGAATGAGGAAGAGTAAAAGAAGTTAGACAGAAAAAAGAAAAAGAAAAAAAAAAAAAAGGAAAAAACATGACAGCTAAATATCAATGAAAGAAAAGATACAATTAAACTAAAGTAGAATAAAAGAGTCAGACAATATCACCAGTGCTAGGTGTCCCATACCCCTCCCTTATGTCCCCCACTTATAGGCATTTAGCTTTGGTATATTTCCTTTGTTAAATTCAAGGAAGCATAATACAAAGTTTCTGTTAACTACAGTCTCTAGTTTGCATTGATTGTGTGTTCCCCAATACCACCCTATTTTTTTTTAATCATTTTATTGAGATATATTCACATACCAGGCAGTCATACAAAACAAATCGTACTTTCGATTGTTTACAGTACCATTACATAGTTGTACGTTCATCACCTAAATCAATCCCTGACACCTTCATTAGCACACACACAAAAATAACAAGAATAATAATTAGAGTGAAAAAGAGCAATTGAAGTAAAAAAGAACACTGGGTACCTTTGTCTGTTTGTTTCCTTCCCCTATTTTTCTACTCATCCATCCATAAACTAGACAAAGTGGAGTGTGGTCCTTATGGCTTTCCCAATCCCATTGTCACCCCTCATAAGCTACATTTTTATACATCTGTCTTCGAGATTCATGGGTTCTGGATTGTAGTTTGATAGTTTCAGGTATCCACCACCAGCTACCCCAATTCTTTAGAACCTAAAAAGGGTTGTCTAAAGTGTGCGTAAGAGTGCCCACCAGAGTGACCCCTCGGCTCGTTTTGGAATCTCTCTGCCACTGAAGCTTATTTCATTTCCTTTCACATCCCCCTTTTGGTCAAGAAGATGCTCTCCTTCCCACGATGCCGGGTCTACATTCCTCCCCGGGAGTCGTATTCCACGTTGCCAGGGAGATTCACTCCCCTGGGTGTCTGATCCCACGTAGGCGGGAGGGCAGTGATTTCACCTTTCAAGTTGGCTTAGCCAGAGAGAGAGGGCCACATCCGAGCAACAAAGAGGCACTCAGGAGGAGACTCCCAGGCACAAATATAGGGAGGCCTAGCCTCTCCTTTGCAGCAACTGTCTTCCCAAGGGTAAAACTTATGGTAGAGGGCTCAACCCATCAAACCACCAGTCCCCTATATCTGTGGTCATGTTAGCAACCATGGAGGTGGGGTAGGCGAATACCCCTGCATTCTCCACAGGCTCCTCAAGGGGGCACTACATCATTTTTTTTCCTTGTTTTTCTTTCTTTCTTTTTTTTTTTTTTAACTTTCCCTTCTTTTTTAAATCAACTGTATGAAAAAAAAAGTTAAAAAGAAAACAAACATACAATAAAAGAACATTTCAAAGAGACCATAACAAGGGAGTAAGAAAAAGACAACTAACCTAAGATAACTGCTTAACTTCCAACATGTTCCTACTTTACCCCAAGAAAGTTACATAATATAGCAACCTTTCTGTGAACTTGTTCCTACTATATCCATCAGAAATTAACAGACCATAGTCATTTCTGGGCATCCCCAGAACGTTAAAAAGCTTATCTGTTCTTCTTGGATTATTGTTCCCCCTTCCTTAATTACTCTCTACTGCTAGTTCCCCTACATTCTACATTATAAACCATTTGTTTTACATTTTTGAAAGTTCACATTAGTGGTAGCATATAATATTTCTCTTTTTGTGCCTGGCTTATTTCGCTCAGCATTATGTCTTCAAGGTTCATCCATGTTGTCATATGTTTCACGAGATCGTTCCTTCTTACTGCCGTGTAGTATTCCATCGTGTGTATATACCACATTTTATTTATCCACTCATCTGTTGAAGGACATTTGGGTTGTTTCCATCTCTTGGCAATTGTGAATAATGCTGCTATGAACATTGGCGTGCAGATATCTGTTCGTGTCACTGCTTTCCGATCTTCCGGGTATATACCGAGAAGTGCAATCGCTGGATCGAATGGTAACTCTATATCTAGTTTTCTAAGGAACTGCCAGACTGACTTCCAGAGTGGCTGAACCATTATACAGTCCCACCAACAGTGAATAAGAGTTCCAATTTCTCCACATCCCCTCCAGCATTTGTAGTTTCCTGTTTGTTTAATGGCAGCCATTCTAACCGGTGTTAGATGGTATCTCATTGTGGTCTTAATTTGCATCTCTCTAATAGCTAGTGAAGCTGAACATTTTTTCATGTGTTTCTTGGCCATTTGTATTTCCTCTTCAGAGAACTGTCTTTTCATATCTTTTGCCCATTTTATAATTGGGCTGTCTGTACTATTGTCATTAAGTTGTAGGATTTCTTTGTATATGCAAGATATCAGTCTTTTGTCAGATACATGGTTTCCAAAAATTTTTTCCCATTGAGTTGGCTGCCTCTTTACCTTTTTGAGAAATTCCTTTGAGGTGCAGAAACTTCTAAGCTTGAGGAGTTCCCATTTATCTATTTTCTCTTTTGTTGCTTGTGCTTTGGGCGTAAAGTCTAGGAAGTGGCCGCCTAATACAAGGGCTTGAAGATGTTTTCCTATGTTATCTTCTAGGAGTTTTCTGGTACTTTCTTTTATATTGAGATCTTTGGTCCATTTTGAGTTAATTTTTGTGTAGGGGGTGAGGTAGGGGTCCTCTTTCATTCTTTTGGATATGGATATCCAACTCTCCCAGCCCCATTTGTTGAAAAGACCATTATGGCTCAGTTCAGTGACTTTGGGGGCCTTATCAAAGATCAGTCGGCCATAGATCTGAGGGTCTATCTCTGAATTCTCAATTCGATTCCATTGATCTATATGTCTATCTTTGTGCCAGTACCATGCTGTTTTGGCAACTGTGGCTTTATAATAAGCTTCAAAGTCAGGGAGTGTAAGTCCTCCCACTTGGTTTTTCTTTTTTAGAGTGTCTTTAGCAATTCGAGGCATCTTCCCTTTCCAAATAAATTTGATAACTAGCTTTTCCAAGTCTGCAAAGTAGGTTGTTGTAATTTTGATTGGGATTGCATTGAATCTGTAGATGAGTTTGGGTAGAATTGACATCTTAATGACATTTAGCCTTCCTATCCATGAACATGGAATATTTTTCCATCTTTTAAGGTCCCCTTCTATTTCTTTTAGTAGAGTTATGTAGTTTTCTTTGTATAGGTCTTTTACCACCCTATTTTTAACACCTTGCAAAGTTGACATTCATTTCTTCTACCTCATGTAAAAACATAGTTGTACATTAATCACAATTTTTGAACATCCTCAATTTCCCTCAGTTGCACAGACCCTGTCTTTATCTTTCCTCTTTCCTTCTGATGTCCCACATGCTCTTAAACTTTCTTTCAACCATACTCACAATCATCTTTGTTCATATTTGCTTTATATAGGATTCTTTGTTGGTGATTTTTCTCTTTCAGAATCTTAAACATATCACACCACTTCCTTTGGGCTCCAAGGTTTCTACTGAGAAATCTGCACATAGTCTTATCAAACTTCCTTTATATGTGATGGATCACTTTTCTCTTGCTGCTTTCAGGATGTTCTCTTTGTCTTTGACATTTGATAATCTTGTTATTAGGTGTTTTGGTGAAGGTCTATTTGATCTATTCTCCCTCTAGTCAGCAAAACATAGAGAAGTATGAAGAGCATTTTGTTTCCCCAACATTTTCAGAAAAAGAGCACTAGTTTTTTTATAATAAACATGATATAATTAATTTAATGCATTTACATTTACAATAATTGATGATAGCTCCTTGTGGCCAAATTTGCACTGCTATGTTCTATATTCCAGCAGTATCTTCAGTTACATGGAAATAGAAAACCAAATGTGTTTCAGAAATTTACCTACTGGGACTCTCAGAAGTACTGTTTTTCAGGCCCTCCTCTATGCATTTTTCTGAAGATGTACCTGGTCACTTTCATTGGCAACCTGCTCATCATCCTGTCCATCATCTCAGACTCCCAACTCTGCATGCCCATGAACCTTTTCCTTTCTAACCTGTCTTTTGCAGATATTGGTTTCACCACCAGCAATGTCCCACAGATGTTGATGAATATCCAGACAGAGAGAAAAATCGTAACTTAGAAAAACTGCTTCACCCAGGTATATTTTTTATGACTTTGGAGGTTTAGACAAATTCCTCCTAGCTGTAACGGTCTGTGAATGCTTGGTGGGCACACACTGCACTGCACAGTCATCCTGAACCCACAGCTCTGTGGTCTCCCACTGCTGACATCCTGGGCATTGAGCATTCTGAATACTCTTTAACGTGGTTTAATGGTTTTGTGATTGTCTTTTTGCACCATTTTGGAAATCCCCCACTTTACTGTGAACTTAATCAGGTGGTCCATCTTGCTCGCTCTGACACCTTCCTCAATGAACTAGTGATGTACTTTGCAGCTGGACTGGTGGGTTTTATTCCTCTTACTGGTACCTTTTCTCTTACTCTAAGATTGTATCCTACATTTTGAGAATTTCATCAGCTGGGAGCAAGCATAAAGCATTTTCCACTTCTGGGTCTCACCTCTCAGTAGTGTCCTTGTTTTATGGTACAGGACTTGGAGTATACCTTAATTTTACTGCTACTCAAAACTGAAGGGCAATTGCAGTAGATTCAGTGATTTACATGCTGGTCACTCCCAGGCTGAACCCCTTTATCAGTAGTCTTATTTTTTTAATTCATTTCATTGAGATATATTCACATACCATGCTGTCATACAAAGTATACATTTGATTGTTCACAGTACCATTACATAGCTGTGCATTCATCACCAAAATCAATCCCTGACACTTTCATTACCACACGCACAAAAATAACAAGAATAATAATTAAAGTGAAAAAGCAATTAAATTAAAAAAACAACACTAAGTGCCTTTGTTAATTTCCTTCCCCCATTTTTCTACTCCTCCATCCATAAGCTAGACAAAGGGGAGTGTAGTCCATATGGTTTCTCAATCCCACTGTCCCCCCTCATAAGCCACATTTTTATACAATTGTCTTCGAGATTCATGGGTTCTGGGTTGTAGTTTGATAGTTTCAGGTATCCACCACCAGCTACCCCAATTCTTTAGAACCTAAAAAGGGTTGTCTAAAGTGTGCGTAAGAGTGCCCACCAGAGTGACCTCTCAGCTCCTTTTGGAATCTCTCTGCTACTGAAGCTTATTTCATTTCCTTTCACATCCCCTTTTTGGTCAAGAAGTTGTTCTCCGTCCCACGATGCCGGGTCTACATTCCTCCCCGGGAGTCATATTCCACGTTGCCAGGGAGATTCACTCCCCTGGGTGTCTGATCCCACGTAGGGGGGAGGGCAGTGATTTCACCTTTCAAGTTGGCTTAGCTAGAGAGACAGGGCCACATCTGAGCAAAAAAGAGGTGTTCAGAAGGAGGCCCTAAGGCACAATTATAGGGAGGCCTAGCCTCTCCTTTGTAGCAGCAGTCTTCTCAAGGGCAATTCCTGTGGTAGAGGGCTCAACCCATCAAACCAATAGTCCCCTATGTCTGTGAGCACATCAGCAAGCATCAAGGTGGGCAAGCCCAATACCCCTGCATTCTCCACCAGCTCCTCAAGGGGGTTCTGCATATTTTTTTTCATTTTTTAATTAACTCTTATTTTTTAAATCAAGTATATAAAAAATAAAAAAAGTTTTTAAAAAACATACAATAAAAGAACATTTCAAACAGATCATAACAAGGTAGTAAGAAAAAGACAACTAACCTAAGATAACTACTTTACATCCAACATGTTCCTACTCTACCCCAAGAAAGTAACCTAATATAGCAACATTTCTGTGAACTTGGAGAAGTGGGAGACTTTTGATGCCTGCAAGCTGTCAAAGATATCTTAAATAGAAGGACAAGGGAACTCATTTTGGTTGAGCTCTGTTCTTTTCAGTTGTATTGTATTATATTTTTTAAATTTAAACAATTATTTACTGGGACACTTCTATGCAAAATTTTTGAAAAGATGTATGCTTTGATTAAAAGACTAATTGCCAGAGTGGGGGAACCATAAACATCTTCAGGTCCTTGGAACACAATTTTAACTAAGACGCAATGGAAAGAAGTAACAGAGCCCTTATCACTTGTTAGGTACCATAATAATATATTCAGTGTCAAAGTGTGTATATGTCAAACTTAAGAGACATGACTCCTTCCACCCATGCTGAGAGCTGAGTTTCCAAGAGAAACAAGGGATAGAGTAATGGTATTGGATGGCAATGTCTGGGAAACCATCTCCTCATGATCTTCCCCAAGTTTCAGCATATTCCTCTATACCCTTGCTTCCAGATCACCCTCCTCATATGAATTGGAATCATCTTGTTCTAGTTTGCTAATGCTGCCAGGATGCAAAACACCAGAAATGGATTGGCTTTTATAAAGGGGGTTTATTTGGTTACACAGTTACAGTCTTAAGGCCATAAAGGGTCCAAGGTAACACATGAGCAATTGGGTAACTTCCCTTGAGAATGGCCAATGGTGTCTGGAAAACTCTGTTAGCTGGGAAGACATGTGGCTGGCATCTGCTCCAAAGTTCTGGTTTCAAAATGGCTTTCTCTCAGGATGTTTCTCTCTAGGCTGCAGTTCCTCAAAAATGTCACTCTTAGTTGCACTTGGGGCATTTGTCCTCTCTTAGCTTCTCTGGAGCAAGAGTCTGCTTTCAATGGCCATCTTCAAAGTGTCTCTCATCTGCAGCTCCTGTGCTTTCTTCAAAGTGTCCCTCTTGGCTGTAGCAGCTTGCTCCCTCTGTCTGATCTTATATAGTGCTCTAGTAATTTAATTCAGACCCACCCTGAATGGGTGGGCCAACACCTCCATGGAAACTATCCAGTCAGAGTCATCACCCACAGTTGGGTGTGGTGCATCTCCATGGAAACAGTCAAAGAATTACAATCTAATTAACACTGATATGTCTGCCCACACAAGATCACATCAAAGATAATGGTGTTTGGGGAGACACAACACATCAAAACTGGCACACACCTCATAGTTCCAAATACATCATCCAAACTGTGATTACATATCTGTTTCATGTCCTTGAGTTTCCAGATGCAAACATTTTGCATTGATCTATTATTCATGGTGCAAACAGAAGCTGTAGACTAAAGAAATCCCTTGAATGAACCAGAGAAGATGTATTGTACTGTGGGAAAGAATATCATGTGTGGGAATGCTTTTCCTGGCAGTAATTGCAGGCACACAGAAAAAGAACCAGATGTAAGGGAATAACACAGATATAAATGTGTCTTATCCTCTTTTCTGTTTCTGGAAGATGTTTGGTTTCTATGGAGCCAGTTTTCTCTTTGTGCCACCCCATGGGAATTTTTAATTTTCATTCTTGTATTTTTTGACCCTAGAGGTTCTATTGCTTTCAGTTCTGGAAAATGATTATGCCATTGTTTATGTCAAGTAAATTTTTAATTTTCTCAGAATTTATTAAAAAGATTTGTTTCATGATCTGTGTCTAAATAATTTCAATATTTGAAACAGTTAAAGGCTGATTTCCCCTATGTGCTTTTCTCCTGACCTTTAGTTGTGGTATCTTATTTTCTTACTGTCTATGGTTGTATTTTTTGTTGTGTTCTTTTTCTGTAGGGCCCATTTTTGTGTGAATTCTTGGGGGCCTTGGTAGAAGAGGCAGGGTTTACATTTGATTTTATTTTTGCCATTACCAAGTCAGGACAATGTAAGATAAGCTTTTCACATAGCATTGTTATGAACCAATAAATGATGTGATTTCAGTCCATGCCAACTTGTTATTCAGAGGGCATTCCCCACCATTAGTTCTAGGGTCAGGGCAAGTGTGTATCCTTATCACCTTATTGATTAGTATGTCTTTTTATCATTAACTTTCAGAATGCAGCTATACCTCTAAAGACCCAAATTTTATCCAGGAATATTTGCCAGAGTTTCCACTTAGGAGAAGTTTGGGCTTCATCTACATATGAAATCTACTGCACCAATATAGGATCCCAAGGCACTCCATATTCAAATGCAGCTAGCCATTTGAATTCCTCTTCCCAGGAATATTTGGTTGTATATATTGTAACTAAATCAATTCCTTATGGTCATTTTAAAGTGGCAAATTGAATTCATATTTTAAAATGGCAAATTGAATTCAAGAGCATATTAAAAGAATTAAATGCAATGACCTGCTGGATTTTATTCCAGGTATGCAAGGGTCATTCAACATAGAAAATCAATTAATGTAATATACCACATTAAAAATTGAAAGGGAAAAGCCACATGATCATCTCAATTGAAGCAGAAAAGACTGACAAAATTCAGCATCCCTTCTTGATAAAAACCATTGAAAAGGTAGGAACTGAAGGAAACTTCTTGAACAAGATAGAAGGAATATATGAAATATGCACTGCTAACATTGGACTCAATAGGGAGAGACTGAAACCTTTCCTTCTAGAAGGAGGAACAAGACAAAGGATGGCCACTATCACCAGTGTAATTCAACACTGTGCTAGAAGTTATAGCTAAAGAAATTAAGAAAAAAAGAAATAATAGGATTGGAAAGTAGACAGTAAAACTAGTGATTTGCAGAGGACGTTGCCTATATAGAGAGAGTCCTAACAAAATTTATGGCAAAGCAACTAGAGATAATAAGTGAGTTCAATAAAATGAAAGGACACAAGATCATCATGTAAGAATCAATGGTGTGTCTGGAGAGCAGTGTGGTGGTTCCACAATAAGCTAAGTATAGGGTTGCCATAATGTCCTGCATCCCCATTGTTGGGTATAATCATGGAAGAACTGAGAACATAGTTATGAATGGGTATTTGCACACTGGTGTTTATGGCAGCAGTATTCACAATTTCCACTGGATGGAGGTAGCCTAAGGGTACATCAAGTAATGACTGGAATGGTGAACTGTGGGGTAAGCATACAATAAATTATTGAGCAGCTGCAAGAAGGAATGAAGTTGTGAAGCATGCAACTAGGTGAATGGACATAGAGGATAGGATTTTGAGTGAAATAAGCTGGAAACAAAAATATAAACATTATAATGCCTCACTAATATGGACTAACTATAATGGGCAAACTCTGAGAATTGAATCTTACAGCACAGGTTACAAAGGCAAGGCTTATTGTAAAGGTCCTAGATAGTAAGCTCTTACAAGGGTTATATGTATTCCTGAGTTGTAATGGTTACCTCTCAATTCTGAGATGCTGAGCTCTTTGTTTATAACCTGATTCATCTCTGGAACTTCAGGTACCTGTGTGACACCTGAGACTCTGTACCAGTGTTCAGCATCTATTAATGTCAGCATTACCCCAGACAGAAAATATTAAAGGGTCTGAAAAAGAGATCAGATTTAAATTAGAGACATGAACAAAACAGACATGGTTAGGAATAAGGTAAATCAGATTGAAGGGTAAAGGATGATATTGATGGTGTTTTTTAAACTTCAACTTCTGTGTGAGACCAAAGGAAGAGATATTTATTGGTGGAAAATCTATATTTTTTCCAACACACTATATAATTTAACTGGTATGGTCAGTTTATTCAACCAATATAATTACATGGGACATTGAATAAGGAGTGAAATATGGTTGGATTTAAACTTTAGTGTGATGCTCCAAAACATCCCAGAGTAATTTGGGCAGAGAATGAAACTGTATTTGCCAAGTCTCCTTGAGGCACTTGTGGAAAATATGCAAACATTAAACTTCCCCACTTGGGAAACTAGTGATATTCTTACAAGCATTGGGGGCTGCAAATTTAGAAGGCTGAGCCCTCAGTCTTGGGACTTGCCCTTATGAAGTGTTTGTTACTGTGAAGGAGAGCCTAAGCCTACTAAAAATTTTGCCTAAAAGTCACCCCCAGAGAATCTCTTTTGTTGCTCTGATGTGGCCTCTCTCTCCAAGCCAACTCTGCAGATAATCTCACTGCCCTCCCCCCTAGGTGGGACATGATTCCCAGGGGTGTCAATTTTCCTGGCAACATGGGACATTAATTGAAGGTATGAGCTTGGCCCTAGCATTGAGGGATTGAGAAAGCTTTCTTGGACAAAAGGGTGGAAGAGAAATGGAACAAAATAAAGTTTCAGTGGCTGTGAGATCTTAAATAGAGTTAAGAGGTCATTCTGGAGGTTTTTCTTATACATTATAGAGATATACCATTTTAGTTTTTAGTGAATTGGAGTAGTTATAAGGAAATACTTGATACTGCTGAACTGCAACCCAGTAGCTTGATTTTTGAAGATAATTGTATAACTATGTAGCTTACATAGTGTGACTGTGATTGTGAAAACTTTGTGGCTCCCCCTCCCTTTATACAGATGAATAAGAAAAAAGACAAAAAGTAAATGAATAATAGGGAGGGATGGGAGGGATGGGATGTTTTGGGTTTTCCTTTTTCCTTTAACTTTAATTCTTTTTCTTTTTATGAGTGTATCAAAAATTGATTATGGTGATTAACACACAACTATATATGGTACTATGAACAACTGATTGCACACCATGGATGATTGTATGATATGTGAATATATCTCAGTAAAGTTGAATTTAAAAAGTAAAGTGTAGAGAGGCTGGGCAAGATGGCAGAGCAGTGAGGTGTGGAATCTAGTTACTCCTCTAGGGCTGCTGGTAAATAATGAGGAACTGTATGAAACAGCCATTTCTGGGGCTTCTTTGACTGATCATTCATCATACACCAATGTGGAATGGGTGGAATGACTGAGAGTACAGCAAAAAAAGTAAGTTTCCCTGGTCATTTGCCTGGTGACACTTCCCCCAAATGTATGGCAGTTTGTCTTGGAGCTTGTTCCCTGAGGGAGAAAGAAACAGTCTGTGCTGGAAGCAAGGAGGGGGGCTCAACCTAGCACCAAATGCAGAATTAGTTAATAAATTCAGAGTGTTGAATAAAAGCTCCAAGAACAGATAAACCAGGGGTGGGAACAAATGGGGCCAGGAAGAAACCCTTCTGGCAAGAGGAGGCAGGGCTTACAATAACAACCACAAATCAGAGACTTTTGGAGTTGAACATGTTAAGAATACTGGAAAAGGGCTGGGTTCAAAAAAAAAGGGGCAGATAGAGATGAGTATCATCTCAGGCTCTGGCTTCCAAACTGGAGGAGAAAGATCTGGCTCTGAAAAGGGTTTTATTCTTCTTCTTCTTTTCCTTTCTTGTTCTCTGACTCTTTATCTTTTTAATTTTCAATAACTGATCAGAGCCCCTGCTAAACAACTGTCCTGGGAAAGCTGGAATTAAGAATTAAAGTTGTCTGAAAGTAACTATTCAGGTGAAAGAGATAAAAGCATAATGGGCTTATCTTTAAATATTCCCTACTGAGACACAAAATTTGGTGGCTGGGGATAGGCCTTGAAATGGATTTTTTTTTCTTTTTTATTGAGGTAACTATTCTAAGTAGCTCTTTTCAGAAAGGCTCATATATTTGCAATTAACTGCTGGACCCAGTCAAGTGTGGAGCTAAGATAGGTCTGAAACACAGAGCAATGTGTCTAGTTGGGAGACAATTCCCAAAAGGGTATAACTTCCCCAAGACAAGCAAGGGGCAGCTCAACTGGTGACCCTACTTCAGAGAACTCAGTACCCAAGAGAAGGAAAACAGAAACCAGCTTGAGTCAGCCATGCCTCTGGCAGAAGTGTCTGTAGTGAGTTAGAGGCACCTGTGGCACCTCTTTACACTGGTGGGGAGCTTCAGACTGACAAGCCACCTGATGGGTATGATAGGAAAAGCACAGACTCTAGAGCCTTCACAGGAAGTTCTGACAAACAGCAGGGTCTCATTCTCAGGGAAACTCCATACCCTTTTCCTGACATCTGGTCTTGTCTGGACTTGGAAAATCTGGTAGGGGAAGATCATATTTGGGGACACCCTCTCACAAAAATATTACATATAGGCAGGGCAACAACAAGAAAAACAAGAGGTAAAAAAACTGATCAACTAAACAGAAGCTATGTTAGAGGTCTAGAATACATTTAATTAAATGTCAAAGAGAGAGAACAATGAAAAACAAGAAAACTCTAGGTAAAAGAGTGAAAATGAGCTCCATAATAAATTAAATAAGAAAATCAGATGACTTTATAAGCTAAAAATAATGAGGCATACTAGGAAACATGATAATATGGACCAGCCAAAGAAACAAACTAACACTTCAGCTGAGATACAGGAATTGAAACAAATAATACACAAATCTCCCAAATAAATTAAAAAAACAAATCAATGAGCTGAGGGAAGCTATGGCAAAAGAGATGAAGGATATAAAGAAGACATTGGGCAAACAAAATGAGGACTTTGAAAGCTTGAAAAAACAAATTGGAGAACTTATAGAAATGAAGGCACAATTGAAGAGATGAAAAAACACAATGGAGGCTTATAACACCAGATTTGAAGAGGCAGAAGGAAGCATTAGTGAAATAGAGGGACATCAGAAATCCTACACACAAAGGAAAAGATAGGGAAAATAATGAATAATATGAACAGGGTCATAGAAAACTGAATAGCAACATGAAGACCATGAATATATGTGTTATGAGTGTCACACAAGGAGAAGATAAGGGAAAGGGGGCAGAAAAAATAATAAAAGAAATATCACTGAAAATTTCACAACTCTTAAAATGACATAAAATTACAGATTCAAGAAGTACAACATACCTCAAACAGGATAGATCCCAATAGACTTATTCCAAGACACTTACTGATCCTATTGTCCAATGTCAAAGACAAAGAGAGAATTCTGAAAGCAGCAAGAGAAAAGTAATCCATCACATACAAGGGGATCTTGATTAAACTATGTACAGATTTCTCAACAGAATCCATGGAGGTGAGAAGGCAGTGGTATGATGTATTTAAGATACAGAAAGACAAAGTCTGCTGATCAAGAATTCAAAACTGTCTTTCAAAATTGGGAGACTATGATGTTAACTCTGGGTTTTTCATATATTGCCTTTATCATGTTGAGAAAATTCCCTTCTATTCCTATCCTTTGAAGTGTTTACATCAAGAAAGGATGTTGAATTTTGTCAAATGCCTTTTCTGCATCGATAAGATGACCATGTGGTTCTTTTGTTTTGATTTACAGATTCAATGTAATACCAATTAATATCCCAACAACTTACTTTGCAGAAATAGAAATACCAATAACCAAATGTATTTGGAAGGTCAGGTTGTTCCAAATATTCAAAAATATCTTGAGAAAGAGGAATGAAGTAGGAGGTCTCACACTATCTGATTTAAAGCATTCTACAACACTACAGTGATCAAAAAAGCATAGTCTGTTGTAAAGATAGATGTACTGACAAATGGAATCCAATTGAATATTCAGAAATAGGCCCTCACATCTATGGATAATTGATATTTGATAAGGCCACCAAGCCTAAGCAACTGGGACATAGCAACCTCTTCAATAAATTATGTCTTGAGAATTGGATACTCATATCCAAAATAATGAAAGAGGACTCCTATCTCACACCTTGTACAAAAAATCACTCAAAATGGATCAAAGACTTAAACATAATAGCTAAGACCATAAGACTTTTTAAGAAAACTTGGAGAAATATCTTAAAGATGTTGTTATAGGAGGTGATATCCTAGACTTTGCACCCAAAGCATGAGCAATGAAAGTAAAAATAAATAGATAAATGGTATTGTCTCAAAATTAAGCACTTTTATACATCAAGGAAATTTGTCAGAAAAGTAAAAAGGCAGCCTATGAAATTGGAGACAATATTTGGAAACCACATTTAAGATAAGTGTTTAATATATGGACTATATAAAGAGATCCTACAACTCATCAACAGAAAGACAAAGAGACCAATGAAAAAATGGGAAAAAGTATGGACAGATAATTTTCTGAAGAGGAAACACAAATAGCTTAAAAACATAGAAAAGGATGCTCAGCACCACTGGGTATTAGGGAAATGCAAAACAAAACTGCAATGAGATATCATTTCACACCTACCAGAAATGGGCATTATCAAAAAAAAAAAAAAAAAAAAAAAACAACAACAGAAAACTACAAATGCTGGAAAGGATGTGGAAAAAGAAACATACTTATTCACTGTTGCTGGGAATGTAGAATGTTGCAGCCACTCTGGAAGGCAGTATGACAGTTCCTCAAGAACCTAACTATAGAATTGCCATATGATCCAACAATTCCATTTGTAGATATATACTCTGAGGAACAGAAAGCTAAGACATGAACAGACGTTTGTAAACCAATGTTTATAGCCATGTTATTCATGATTGCCAAAGGATGGAAACAGCCCATATGTCCATCAATGGAAGAATGGATAAACTAAGGTACATACATATGATGGAATATCATGAAGCTGTAAGACTGAACAAAGTCATGGGGACACATAACACATGGACGAACCTTGAGGATGTTATGTTGAGTGACATTAGAAAGAAAGGACATATACTGTATGTTCTCACTAATGTGAACTAACATTTATGAGCAAACTTGGAGAGTTAAAGCTGAGAACACAGGATATCAGGAGATAGAAAGAAGGTAGTGATTGGGCATTTGATGCTGAAAGAGTATAGAATGTCCAACAGGATTGATTGTACATCTCCAGAAATGGATACCATAATAATGTTTGATGATAGCAAAACATTTTAAGTACACTGACCAAAGATGTCTGTGAGTAAAGTTGAAAGAGGAGGCCTAAGGACCTGTATTACACCAGAAGGAAGGATAGATGATGGGAAGACTGGGACTGTATAACTTAGTGAAACCTAGAGTGGTCAATTATGGTGACTAAATATACAAATATAAAAGTGTTGTTATATGTGGGAGAACAAATGAATGTCAACCTTGCAAGGTGTTCAAAAAGGGATGGTATTGGGGAAAATATAATCAATACAACTGTAATCTAATGATTAATAATAACATTGTAAAATTCTCCCATTAAATGTAACAAAGGCAATATATCAAAGCTAAATGTCTTTGAGAGGGAGGTATAAGGGAGGGGTATGGGATTCTTGGTACTGGTGTTGTTGACTGACATTAGTGCTGAATTTTAATTTATTTTTATTTTCTCTATTATCTTTCCTATTATTATTTTTTATTTTTCTTGAGTAATGAATATATTCAAGTGCTCACTTTGGTGATGAATGCATAACTATATGATTACACTGTGAACAATTGGTTGTACACTATAGATGATTATATGGTATGTAAATGTATCCCTAATATTGCAGGGAAAAAACAAACAGGGTAATACAAGTGCTAGAGAAAACTTGGAGACAGGGATGTACCTTTCACTGTTGGTTGGGAAGTAAATGTAGCCTTTCTGGAGGACATTGTGGTGGTCCCACAAGAAACTAAGGTTGTGGTTGTCATAAGGTCCTGCAACCTCATTATTGGGTATATACTTGGAAGATCTGAAAGCTGGGACACAATGTACCTTTGCAAACTGGTGTTTATCATGGCAGTATTCATGATTTGCAATGGATGATGTTGGCCTAAGGGTACATTGACTAATGGACAGAATGGTGAACTGTGGTGTATGCATAAAATAGAAAATTGAGCAAATTCAAGAAGGAATGAAGTTGTGAGTCATGCAACTAGATGAATGGATTTTGAGGTTGGCATTTTGAGAGAAATACACCAGAAAGGAAATGGCAAACATTATAATGCCTCATCTAATATGGCTAACTATGTTGTGCAAACTCTGAGAAGTGAGACTTGGAGCACAGTTTATCAGGAGAAGGCTTAATGTAAAGGTCCCTAGATCGTAAGCTCTTACAGCAGTCACATCCATTCCTGAGTTGTAATGGTTATCCTTAAATTCTGAGATGCTGAATTCTTTGTGTATAACCTGCTTGGTCTCTGGAACTTTGAGTATCTGTGTGACATCTGCAAGTCAGAGTTTGCACTCAGCAGCTATGAATGTCAGTATTACCTCATATGGCAACTGTTAGAGCTGAAAAAGAGATCAGACTTCAATTAGAGTTATGAATGAAGCAGATCTGGTTAGGACTAAGTCCAAAGTGTAGAGGATGATATTGACTGTGTTTTGAAACTTCAACTTCTGTGCAAGACCAAGGGATCAGATATTTATTTGGTGCAGGATCTATATTTTCTGTAGCATTGTATTAGCGTTCTCTAGGGAAACAGAATCAATGAGAGATATCTATGTATATAAGATTTATAAAAGTGTCTCATACAACTGTGGTTATGCATGGGTACAAATTCCATAGGACAGGCAGCAAACTGGCAACTCCAATGAAGATGTTTGATGTACTCCTTAGGAAACAAACTGACAACTTTGATGAACTCCTCAGGAAACACTTCACTGTTTAGCTGAAGAAGAAATGAAGTCTCACTAAAAAGTCTTCAAATGATTGGATTAAATCCAGCTAATTGCATTCTCTCACTGTGGAAAATACACCCTTCATTGATGTCATCAGTCACAGCTGCAGCTAATTGACAGATGATATAATAAACCAGCCTCTTGGTTTATTAACCAGCCACAAATGTCCTCACAGCAATGGTTAGGCCAGTGCTTGCTTGACCAGACAGCTGGGTACCATCACCTGGTCAAGTTAACACATGAACCTATCACAAGCACACTAAATAAATTAACTTGTATGGTCAGTTTTTTGGAACACCTTAAGTACATAGAACTATGAATGGGAAGGGAGATCTAGTGGGTTTTTACAGGTTGGAATGAAATCCTGATATGTCTCAAAGTGGTTTGGACAGAGAATAAAAATATATTTGCCAGGATCCCTAGAGGAACTGGGGGAAAATGCAGAAAAGTTGGACTTCCCCACCTGGATTGGTCAAATCTATTGCTGCTACCTACTGTGATTCCCACATTATTTTTCAAAAGTGGAAATTTTTCTGCATCCTTTAGGTTAATAAATCAACTTTTTAATGAATTTTCATCTTGTGTTCTCATTGTTCCATTTTCACCTTTGTGTTTAGAGATTTGTTTTAATAGTAGCATCACCTCTGTCATCATATGGAAGACATTATTATTTTTCATTCAATTAAAAAGAGACTTTAACTTTTATATCAGTTTATTTGAATCAATATATATATTTTCAAAGTAGAAATATGTAACTTATCTGTGAAATGCAAATTATAGATAGGTTATTAACACCTGGCTGTTTGAAAATTTGTCATGTTCCTTCTCTATTTTTCGGTAGTCACACCAACCCCATTGAACCAGGAAATGAAATAGAAATTTCAGAATTTCTACTTCTGGGAATTTCAGAAGTCTCAGAATTGCAGTCCTTTCTCTTTGTTCTCTTTGGTCTGTTCCTGCCCATGTACCTGGTCATGCTCACCAGGAACCTGTTAATCATCCTGGCCATCATCTCAGACTCCTCCCTCCACATGCCCATGCACTGTGTCCTGTCCAACCTGTTCTTTGCTGACTTTGGTTTCACCTCAAACACCATCCCCAAAATGCTGGTAAACATCAAGACAGAGAAAAATAATTATTAACTGTGGAGGCTGCCTCACCCAGATATTCTTTTTCATTTGTTTTGGATCCCTGGAGAGTTTACACCTGATTGGGATGTGTCATGACTGCTTCATGGCCATCTGTCACCCCATGGATGGTCATCATGTTATCCAGTCTCTGTGGACTGCTGGTTCTGGGTTCCCGTACTTCATTTTCTCCCTGTGCCAGAACTTGGTGATGCTGAGGCTCTCCTTCTGCCCACACACAGAAATACCACACTACCTTTTTATCCTTCTGATGGCCTGAAGCTTGCATGTTCTGGTACCCTCATCAATAACATAATGATTTATATTGGAACCTGCATCTGGGGTTTGATTCCTTTATCTGGTATCTTATTCTCTTATTCTAAGATTGTTTCCTCCATTCAGAAAATTTCTTCATCCAAGGGCAAGCATAAAGCATTTTCCACCTGCGGGTACCACCTCTTGATTGTCTCCCTATTCTATGGCATAATCCTTGGGGTCTACCTGAGCTCTGCAGCAACAGCATCTTCTAGGACAATTCTTTTGGCCTTGGTGATGTACACCATAGTCACCTCCGTGCTGAACCACTTCACCAATGGCCTGAGGAACAGGGATGTGAAGGGGACCCTGAGGAGGCTCCTCACTAGGTGGCCATCTGTGACTGGTGTGATCATTGGAGGACTCTCATGGGTAGCAAGGCTGAAACAATTAGGAGACTTTTCTTATAGATCTTGGATATACCCAACCTTCAATTTATCCTCACCTATTTTTGGAATGACTATTACTTACTGTGCCATGATTTTTCTGTTATGACGCTATGTCATCAGGACTAATCTCAAGAGCAAATTATGGCCAACAGATCAAATCAAACCATTCACTTGTGTGTTGGTAAATAAGGTATTATCACAACACATCCACACATGTTAATTTGCCTACTGTGGCTGGCTTCACATTACAAAGATAAAGTTGCACAAATGCCAGATACCACATAGCCTACAAAGTCTAAAATATTTACAATATAACCCTTTGCAGAAAAAAAAACTTGCCAATTCTTGACTTAATCTGTTGTCCAGTCTTGTGCTCTAAATTTATATTTTTAAGAATATCAGGACACCCAAAAATTTCCTAAAGATAACATGAAATTCTCAAGTAAACTCCATTCTTATGATTAATACGTATACCTAGAAGAATTTTTCCAGATTTGCTGAGAGAGCAAATCAAAGAATAACTGATTCCTAAATAAATCTAAATAGTAATTCCCATGACAGCTTTTTACTTGCCTTTGTTTAAATCTTCCTTATGACCCCTGCCTAACAAATTCTCTGTGGTGAAAGACAGTTCAATAAATTCTGGATGCATGAATGAATCTTAATTCATCTATTCAAATACTGAGTAATTTAACTGAATTAGTAAAGTTCTAGAGCTAGAGAAATTCTCAGCTATTTTGTCATTAAGCTTCATGTGGATTACATGTAATGCCTTAAGACAAAGGCTTTGTTGTGAGATAATGGCTTCACAGTCATGCCCCTGTTCTGCTAATTGCCTATTGTCCCCTGTGATCAAGTAGGGCTCCCCTCCGCAAAACAGTATGAGATGGTGAACACATGATACTAGAGACCGGACAGATGAGATGGACAGCAGGTTATTAGTCACTCATACCATTAGAGAGGATGGCAACACCCATTATGCAGCAATGTGTGGGAGTTGCTTTTGGGAGCAGAATGAGCCAGCAGCAGTGCTGGAGGAAGGTTTTGTAGTATCAAGAGAGTGGGATGCCCCCTGTTTCTGGGATGTAATATGATTGAGTTGCTTAAAAAAATCCATGGGCTGGCACTTAAGTGAAACCCAATGGATAAAGGACTGTATGGATTACAGTTCATCCAGGAAAGAGGGGCCCAGGAGTTGAGATTTTCCTGTGTGGTGGGAGACATATCAAGCAAGAGCATGGGAACTCATGACAAGGTCTTTGGAGTCTGAGAGGTTCCAGGATGTGGAAGCATCCCTTGAAGTTTTAGCCATTGCAGTAAAAACAGGTTAAAGCTAACAAAGTGTTATCAGCAATAAGGGGAGTGGTGAAGATAGTGGAACTGAATAAATGGTAACTAACTGTGTGAACCTCTCTATATGGAAAATGTTACCCCACCTCTCTCTAGTTGATAAGAAAGAGTGATGGACAATCCTTTCTATTGTAGGACAGCTCATTGATTTTTTTAATGGCTGTCATTTTTATTATATATTTATTTTCTGTAGAATTTTTATCACACTTTTTATTGTGGAATATAACATAAATACATAGAAGTGATAATTTTCCTAGTGAAATTTAACAAGTAGCTGGAGAGCAAATTTCAAAGACTATTATGGGTTACAGTTCCAAAGTTTCAGTTATTTCCTTATTGTGAAATATAACATATATTCAAACAGGTAATAATTTTCAAAGTATGATTTAACAAGTTTTTATTTAGGAAATTTCCAAAAGTGTTATGTTACAGTACCATAGTTTCAATTATTTCCTTATTTTTAAATATAACATATGTACAAAAAGGGGATAACAAGTTAGGGTCATCACTGTCTAGAATCCCTGAAGATTGGGAAAGTGGTTGAATAGAGGAAGTGGTAGCAACAGACAAGATGGAATTTAACAAAGGATTATGAATACTGAATCTCTATATAGCTTTCTTTTTCTTAGTTGCTAGGGTACTAAAATAGCTAGAAGGAAAGAATTGAAATGGTGGAACTATAACCCATAGCATTCTTTGAAATTTGCTCTATAGCTACTTGTTAAATTGTAAGAAAACTCATTCTTTACTCTTAGTCAATACCAGCTTCTCTGTTATATCCATGATCTATTTAGCTCCTTGAAAAGAATAGGTTAGTTTTCACCCCTCTTCCATGAAACCACTTTCAACTCTTTGATGATATCTTTTGTCTCTGTCTCCATCCCTATGAGTCTTCAATGCTCCTTAGAAAATAGGAATAGTTCCTTCATCAATAATTTCCTGCTCTGGTGATGTCTGCCATATTCACTTTCATCTGTAGTTGTTACTTCTAAATTGTGGGACACAATAGATGACTTACTGTAGGTGTGTACTGATGAGTAATGTATATGCTTCCCACACATTGACTAATATTCAAAGCCAAGAACTCTTGAGTGTCTGCATGTGTGTGTGTTTAGAAGTCAAATGAAGCATAATAAGCACTGGTTATTGAGGACATATAAGAAGAAAAGGATAGGGTATTGAGGGCCAGAGAAAGTGACATCATTGGAGTTAAAGGAGTAATGAGTTTCATGGGATAAATATTTAGAATTCAAATGTAAGAATAATTGAATAAATGATCATAGGATTTGGTTATTAATAGATTATTAGTCAAATGAACATGTAGAGAGTGTTCTAGTGTTAAGCATGGAATCCAGATTGTGAAAGAATAGAAGGAAGAATGATTTCAAAGATAAGGAGTGGTGGGAGCAGTGGTTTCTAAAACACAGGAATTAGATTTCACCATGGGCAGAAGAAAAGGCAGCCTAAACAGATGGAGCATGAGAAGTAAAATCACAGTAGACACAGAAGGATTGCACCTATAGAGAGGAATGTTGTGAAAAAGGTCAAGCATATCTGATGGAGGGAATAAATTAATTTAATTGTAAATTGACAAAATTCGGGATAGCCAGATGGATGGATGTCCAATCAGAGCACATGGGCTAGAGGGAAAAGAAGACTAGGGTCTTCATGATGGAGGGGTATAAAGGAGGATTTGAGAGACTGGAAATCTGGTGGTTCCCAAAGTAGGGAGATGGCAATATAGAATGGAAGGTTGTGATAAAAGAATGGAGTATTAGGATTAGAGTTCAAGAATTGATGCTATCCAATCGATCTCTTATAAAATTCTTTCCTCCCCAAAGACTCCAACGCACATCACTCACCCACATGACTTCCTGCCTTCCTTCTTATGTGTTCCATCCTTCTTCCCTTTCTTACTCTTACTTCTTCATCCCCAGCTTCATTCCATGGGCAGTGACAACCATTGCTGTCCCTCCTCTCTCTCCCATCGTTGTAACCCTGTGGCAGAAAGACCTCACTATAGTAGTCCAATTATCCCCATTCTCTGCACCTCCATTGGTGCTCCTCAAAGGAGCTGAAGATAAAACACCTACCAATACTGGGCTCATTGTTAATTTATGACCACAAATCTTCACAGGTCCTTCATGCTACCAAAAATAGCACCCAATTTTCCTAACCCAGGAATGTTTTCACCCTCTTAGCTGACCGTTTCATTTCTTCTGTATCTTAAAACCTCCAAATCTGCTTACCCATCCTCATTTTCAACAAATGCTCTTGGGTCCTATCTCACTGTGAATTGTTAATAGTTATGAAAGAATTTCCAAAAAAAAAAAAATGTAACACAAGCCTTAAATCACATACAAAGTCATATACAGAGTATTAATCAGTTATCTACTGTTCCTTTGTTTAAATGGTGGAACTTATTAACTTGGCCATGGCATCATTTATTAATAGGCCTGTTATCTCTCTGTACTGAAATACTAGTGATTATGGATACAATACCTGTCATATGATCAATGCAAGTTGCTGTATGGGGATGGAATGTAACAGCTACTGGCCTAACATGGGGACATGTGAGACTTGGCACTCAGCAGCCAGCATGACCTAGACCAGTTAATGTTTAATTTACCATTCTATGTCCTGAAAAGAATGGGCAGCTGGACTATGTATGTATAGAAGCCATACCTCATATATTAAGAGTTAGTCTATAGCATACCTCCTCTCTGAGTCCCCTTAGATGTTTTCAATCTTATTGTAATCTACAAAAACAACCTATAATTCTCTATTCTCTTCCTCTCAACATAATTGATCATCCCTATGTCATGAGAATGTCTTTGTTTAGAAAGCCCTTAAAACTAGCTTGACCAGTTAGCTTGATTGTGTAGTCAACTTCCCTGCTGAATGTTGTACTCACCAGGTGAAGAGTAAAGCTGTTTGGTTTTTGCTGATTCCTGCCTCCCTGTAAGTACACCCTAAATAAATTTCATTTTTCAGAAAATGCTTTCTGTCTTCTTTGGTCTCTTGACTTGCAAAGCCCCTTCAGGCTGTTACAATAGCCTACTTCAGAGATGCATCACAGCTCATCAAGCCTTCTTATTTTCCTTCATGCTTTATTGAATAGTTTGAATTTTTCTCTCTGTTGTTTTTTGCCGACAATTTGAATTCCACTCAACTAATGTTTATTTAGCAGCAAGTATGTACTAGTACCTGTGTTAGTGTAAAGAATTTGAAAATAGATACCTTTGAAGCATGTCTAGTTTAGTGAGGGAGATAGATAATTGTGATAATACCAAGTGCTTATTTGGAATAAATTCTAAAGCAATGGAGAGGAAGAATATGATTTTGAGAAAAAACAGTGATGTCCTTCTGGAGAAAGAAAATTCCAACTGGGCACTGAAGCATGGGATGTGGATACGGAGTCTCTTGGTAGAGAAGGGGGTTGTGAAAGTAAGGCACAGATAGGAAGATATAGCCAAGAGGAGACTGGTGTGGCCAGAATATGTTGCATATGCAGTTTGCATACTGGAAAAAAAGAGGTATGAATGAATGCCAAATTCCCCAGGGTAACATTTACTATGTTGGTAAGGGGAGCAGGGACAGAGCAAAGACTTTTGGTCAGGGGATTATAGTAGCAGGAATGTTTTGGAACAAATAATAGAACTTGATCCCAACTATTATGAGCAAAAAGGGAACATGTTATGGTTAGTCCTGCCTGGTCCCAGGTGTTCAGATGATGCTATCAGGAAACTTCCTCCATCTCTGGGCTTAGCTGGCCCCTGGGTTGTCTTTATATTCAGGCATCAAATGATCACCAGCAGCTTGTGATATATATACTCAGCTTACAGTGGAGGGAGAGTTTTGTGTTTTCTTGCTCCAGAAAAATGCAACCATGGTCTCAATCTGATTGGCCTGGAATAAACCATATGCCCATTTTGAACCAACCACTGTGGCTAAGAGGCAGGACTGGCTACATAATTTGCAGAAACAAGTGCAAAAACTGTGAGGCACCTTGTAACAAAAGCAGAAGAAAATTACCATTAAAGATGCTAAAACATAAAGCTATTCATTTATTCTGCAGTCTCACTCACAACTTTATATTTTCTATACAATTTCTTTCTAAATAAAGAAAAAAAATTAAATTCTTAGCATGGACTTTACCATCCATCCTTATATTGGGCAATGCTATTTCTAAATTCATATATAAGTGCATTAAACTTGTATAAGGACTCACTAAAATTACATACTTCATTTTTCATCTCTCACACATGCATATGAATTTTGTTCTTACCAGAATGGTGGAAATACTGCAAAAAAAAAAAATGTGCTTTTGCTACATTGTGCACATTCTATAAACACTCTACCTATAGCTCAATGATGAGTAAGGGAGAACCAAAAGGGAAAGGAGCTATGAGTTACCCCATCTTCCCTTTCCTTCTGTGAACATTTTCAGCATAAGTGGTTGCCTAATGCATGGAAGTAACTAGTAAAAAAGGTCATTTGTGTTCCTTAGAATGCCATAGTCCTCCTTCTGAGTTTGAAGCAAGTTCTGGTTCAAATGGAAACCATGGCCTCCCAGGTGTAAATGTCCCATTTTTCAGTTTTGTCATAAATGTAAGAAAGGAATAAGTTTCGTTTTCACATAGAGACAGCATGGAATAAGGGAAATGGAGGCAAAACCAGTTTAAACAAGCCCCAGACAAAGAGAAGAGAGAATCTGCCTGATGTAAAGAGACATGAGGTAGTATCAGAGGCGGGAACTCACAGCAAAAAAATAAAAATTTGGGGGGGGATTGGCTAATCAGTTCAAAATCTCAATAATGAGCTAGTTGGCTCTCTGGGATTGGCTGTACAAATTAAAATCTCAAAAGATGAATTAGTTAGTGTTCTCGGATAGGCTGTAACCTCTGTAGTACCCAGTCAATGGGGAAACAGGGGAGGGACTTGCGAATTAGGAGTAGGGGATTTAAACATCGCCATTCTCTTCCTCTGGCGCACCAGCCTCCCGCGTGTTTGGCTGGACGCCCCATCTTGCAAGATTGTAAATAAATTCTTTTCTCCTCCAGAACCGAGAGAGCGTTTATTCCCTTACAGGCACCGCTTTATTTCCGACAACTTGGGGGCTCGTCCGGGATCCAAAGCTTCGGAGGGGGACCCCCGAGGTGGACAAAGGGAAGGCGCGCCCCGCTGATTGAGCGGTCTCGGACTCCGCCATTGGGGGCCCATCTCCGGCAGCTAAAGGGCCCGAGACCAGACGCTTGGATCTGCCGGTTGTGGATGAGAAAAGGGGGAAAGGGCTTGCCTCTGTTTGACCAGGCAACTCCGTGCACGGACCAAGGTAAGGAAAGTAATATATTGCCTTGGTGGTCGGGAATTCCTGATGAGTCTGGAGCTGCTTGTGTGTGACTGAGACGTGCGACATACTGCACGAAGCGAGTGCGGAGTCTCAATCTGCGGTTCCCTTCTCCCGCGAGGGAAAGGGCCAGAGACAGACGAAGCGAAAGGAACTGAGAGAAAGAAGCCCAGACAAGACTCAGGATGGGAAATAGAGGCAGTTGGCCGGCCGGGGAAGAAGAAAAGGGGGCACCTATAGAGTCCCTCGGGGACATCCCTCCAGATAGCCCACTAGGTAGGATGTTAAAATATTGGACCGATAGCGATCGGACCAAGGGAAAGGACAAAAAGAAAATGATTAAATACTGTTGTTACATTTGGACTGAAAAAAGCATTTCACCACCAGACGTATTCTGGCCAAAGTATGGGACAGAGGAGGACTGGCTCTGTGCCAACCTTGTAATTTATGTTAATGAGAAGAAACCCTTTTCTAAGGAGGAGTCTGATTATGCCACGTGCTGGCTAAAGAACAAAAAACTCCCCTTTACCTTGTGAAAGATAAAAACCCAAACTTGGAAGATGAGTTGGTAGAATCTAAACCCTGGGACCCCTTATTAAGCCTTCCTCCTCCCTACTATTCCCCTCCTCCCCCAGGGCAGAGATTGTTAGAGTCTGAGGACCTAATAAGGTCCGCACAGGTTCCAGGGGAATCAGGAGGCCCATCGGCGCCAACTGCCCCACCAGATATGACCCATCAATGGTTGAGGAAAGAATTAATACAGTGCAAAAAGGATGTACAGAATTTTCCATTTCCAAAAACTCTTGAAGGAAAGAGAGTAAGGGAACATCACCCCGTTAAATCCCTTTACCCCTTGAGGGAGGTGCCTATGGGGCCAAAGGAAGTCGGGTATGTAAATGCCCCATTAACGAGTGCAGAAGTAAGAAATTTTAAGAAGGAGATGAAATTGCTAATAGAGGACCCAATGGGGCTGGCTGAGCAAATAGATCAGTTCCTAGGCTCTAGCCTATACACGTGGTCTGAACTTATGTCCATATTAAACATCCTCTTTACAAAAGAGGAGAGAGGAATGATAAGAGGGGCTGCTATGAAAGAATGGGAAAGGCAACACCCGCCAGGGCAAGGGGTGATGGCAGCAGAGCAAAAATTTCCAAATACTGACCCTGATTGGGATAATAATGATAAAGAGGATAGGGCGCAAATGAAGGATCTCAGAGACCTCATTGTAGAGGGAATAAAATTGGCGGTACCCAAATCTCAAAATTTGGATAAGGCCTTTGAGGTAAATCAAGAGAAAGATGAGTCTCCCTCTGCTTATCTACAAAGATTGAGAGAACAAGTAAGGAAATATTCAGGTATGAACCCTGATGACCCTGTAGCCCAGGGAATGTTAAAGGTCAGCTATGTGAAGGGATCTTGGCCTGATATTCAGAAAAAGATTCAGAAAATAGATGGATGGATGAACAAGCCATTGGAGGAGTTATTAAGGGAAGCACAGAAAGTATTTGTAAGAAGGGAGGACGAAAAACAAAAGCAGCAGGCTAAAGTCATGATAGCCACTGTTGACCACTTGGTCAAGAAAAGATTAGAAACAGGAAATGGGGGATGCAGACAGAGGCGAGATAGGGGAGGGGGCTGGGCTGATTTAAAAAAAGGAGCAAGGAAAATGCAGAACTCTGCAGGGTGTTATCATTGTGAAAAGCCTGGCCATTTCAAAAGGGAGTGCCCAGACTTACAGAAGGAGGGTCGAGTTATACCGCTAATGAATTTTGAAGACTAGGAGAGTCAGAGGCTCCTCATCTCAGAAGCCCACCGGGAGCCTTTAGTAAATTTAAAGGTGGGCCCATATCAAGAGGAAATTACATTCTTGGTAGACACTGGAGCAGCTTGCTCCTCTGTAAATCATCTTCCAAAGGGGGCCAGGCTCTCTGGCAGTTCCCTCACCGTCACAGGGGTAAAAGGGGAGGGATTTAAAGTTCCCATTCTTGAACCTACTAACATTTGTTGGGAAAATAATCAAATCATAGCTCCCTTGTTGCACATCCCAGAAGCTGGGAGTAATTTATTAGGAAGAGACCTAATAATACCTATGGGACTGGATTTAGAGGTAAGGAATGGACGGATTGAGGTTTTGGCCCTGCTCACTGAAGAAGATGAAAGAGACATTAAGGAGGAGGTATGGGTAAAAGAAGGAAACAGGGGAGGGTTGCAAATTCCCCCAATTAAAATCAAGTTAAAAAAGGAAGGGGAGGTCGTGTGCCAGAAACAATATCCTATTCCTCTTAAAGGAAGACAGGGACTCCAACCCATCATTGAGGGTCTCCTTCGGGATGGACTCTTGGAAACCTGTATGTCCTCTTTTAATACTCCCATTCTCCCCATTCAGAAACCAGATGGTAGCTGGAGAATGGTGCAGGATCTAAGGGCCATTAATAAAATTGTCCAGGTTCGACACCCTGTAGTTCCTAATCCTTACACTCTCCTGAGTAAAATTCCCTTCCATCATAAGTGGTTTAGTGTAGTAGATTTAAAGGATGCCTTCTGGGCCTGTCCCCTTGATCCAGAAAGTAGAGACCTGTTTGCCTTTGAGTGGGAAGATCCCTTCAATGGGCAAAAACAGCAATACAGATGGACGGTCTTACCTCAGGGTTTCACGGAGTCCCCCAATCTCTTTGGGCAAGAGTTAGAGAGGGTACTGGAAAAATTTCCAGTCCCACCTGAAATCACCCTTCTGCAATATGTAGATGATCTATTAATATCAGGTAAAGAAAGGCAAGTGGTGGCTCAAGCTACGAAAAATCTACTGAACTTTTTAGGGGAACAAGGATTAAGGGTATCTAAAAGTAAACTGCAATTTGTAGCAAGGGAAGTTAAGTACCTAGGCCACCTCATAAGTGAAGGAAAAAGAAAAATCCATCCAGAAAGAATCCAGGCCATAGTAGAGTTGCCTCTTCCTCAAACAAAAAGAGAGCTAAGAAAATTCCTGGGATTGGTAGGGTACTGTAGATTGTGGATAGATTCTTTTGCATCTCGAACTAAAGAGCTATACCAAAAATTACTAGAGGAAGAGCCTGACAAGATAGAATGGGAGGAAGTGGAAATAAAGGCATTAAATGAACTCAAGCAGGCACTGGTGCAAGCTCCTGTTCTAGCACTTCCTTCCCTCGAAAAACCCTTTCACCTGTTTGTTACAGTAGATAAGGGAACAGCTTTGGGGGTCCTAACCCAAATCTGGGGAGGCCAAAGAAGGCCGGTGGCTTTCCTTTCGAAGGTTTTAGATCCAGTCTCTAGGGGGTGGCCTGGGTGTGTTCAAGCCATTGCAGCAACTGCCCTTTTAGTAGAAGAAAGCAGGAAATTAACCTTTGGAGGGGCATTAGTAGTTAGTACTCCTCATCAAGTGAGAACTATTCTGTCTCAAAGGGCAGGGAAATGGTTAACTGATTCTCGAATCTTAAAATATGAAGCAATCCTAATGGAAAAAGATGATTTGGTCTTAACAACAGATCATAGCCTAAACCCGGCCTCCTTCCTCTGGAAGGGGCCTGAGCAAGTAGAGACCCCTGAGCATGACTGTTTAGACCTAATTGAATACCAAACTCGAGTCCGACCTGACCTAAGGGATCTTCCCCTGCACTCGGGGGAAAGACTGTTCATAGATGGATCCTCCAAAGTCCTAGAAGGAGAAAGGCACAATGGCTATGCAGTTGTGGATGGGATAACTTGTGAAGTAAAGAAGCTAGCCGATTGCCCAATAAGTGGTCAGCTCAAACTTGTGAATTGTATGCACTAAATCAAGCCCTCAAATTATTAGAAGGAAAGGATGGTACAATATACACTGACTCTAAGTATGCCTTTGGGGTAGTCCACACCTTTGGAAACATCTGGGAAGAAAGGGGATTAATCAATAGCAAAGGAAAAGAACTGGTTCATGGGGAATTGGTGAAACAAGTATTAACCAATCTACTCTTACCTAGAGAAATATCAGTGGTGCATATAAATGGACACCAGAAGGGACCTACTTTTGAGGCAAAAGGCAATAGGTTGGCTGATGAAAAGGCTAAGGAGGCCTCTCTCTACCCCCCTTTAAAAATAATGATCCTAATACCCTCTATCCCTAAGGAATTTGGGGTCCCTACATTCTCTGCCAAAGAAGTAAAAGAGTTGAAACAGTTAGGAGCAACCTTAAATGATCAGGGGAAATGGTTTCTCCCAGATGGCAGACAAATGTTAAATAAACAAATAATGAGGGAGATATTAGCAGTCCTACACCAGGGGAGTCATTGGGGGGTACAAGCCATGTGTGATGTAGTACTTAGACAATTTGGATGTGTAGGCCTTTATACAGTTGCTAAACAAATCTGTGAGCGGTGCATAATTTGTCAAAAAATTAATAAAAAGGTTTTAAGAAAACAGGTACAAGGGGGAAGAGAGCCGGGCCTGAGACCATTCCAGAGCATTCAAGTTGATTATACTGAAATGCCACCAATCGGTCGTTTAAAATATATTTTGGTAATTGTCGACCACCTCACTGGATGGGTGGAAGCCTACCCTCTATCCTCAGCTACAGCATTGGGAACTTCTAAAGTTATCCTTGAACAAATCATTCCCCGTTATGGGTTAGTGGAAAATATAGACTCTGATAATGGCAGTCACTTTACCTCCTGTGTGTTGCAGAATGTCATGAGAAGCCTGGGTGTCACTTGGGACTTCCACACTCCCTGGCATCCACCATCCTCTGGGAGAGTGGAAAGAATGAATCAAACCATAAAGAAACATCTTTCTAAATTAGTTTTGGAAACAAAGTTACCTTGGATCAAGTGCTTACCTATAGCTCTACTAAGAATCAGGACTGCCCCTAGAAAAGAACTGGGAATTTCCCCTTATGAAATGCTTTTTGGTTTGCCTTTCCCCAGGGGGACTGGAGAGCTCCCCTCCCTAGACACAAAAGATCTTTTTCTTAAGAATTATATACTGGCCTTGTCTTCTACTTTATCATCTCTCAGGCACCGTGGACTGCTGGCTCAGACCCCGCCTCTTGAATTTGCTGCCCATCGACATCAGCCTGGCAGCTGGGTTCTGATCCGGTCGTGGAAAGAATCCAAACTTCAACCGATCTGGGAAGGACCCTATCAGGTCTTGCTGACAACTGAGACGGCAGTCCGAACGGCAGAAAGAGGCTGGACTCATTACACACGAGTGAAGGGACCGGTGCCTGAACCAGACGATAAGTATCCAGCAACTCAACCTGAATCCTGGAAAGTGACTCCTACCTCAGATCCCCTAAGGATCACTTTAAATAGGCAACAGTTGAAAGAACATACTAGGAGGGAGGAAGGGCTGAATTAAACCCTATGTTTGCATTGTGCTCTGTGTATAGCTTAATGATGAAATTGCTTATACTGATCATAATGTTCTATATTCAAGGAGTAACAGGTTCTGCTAAGCTGGTTATAAGTGTAGTCAAAGGCTTAAAGTCTCAAACTGTACAATTTGATGTTTGTCAAGTAATGAGCTGTAAAAATCTAAAACGTCAGCAACAACTGAGTGAGGAATATAAGCATTTATGTAAGCAGACTGTTCAAATAGAAAGCAAGATTGTTGGGGGGGCGAACATTTGAGAGTATAACTTATGAGACACCTAACCCCTGTTATTCTTGGGACACTGCTTGGTGGACCACACAGTATGAGGGATGGGTCTTACCCAGGTTGGAGGAAAAACCATTAAGGGAAACTTGGCTGGAATTTAACTCTCCAGTTCAAATTGACCCCAAGGTCATTAGAACACTTAAGACCAAAGACTTAAAGCAAACCACAGAAATAGAGACAGGTTATGGAAATACAAATGCCTGGGTAGAATGGGGCAAACATACCATCCAGAGTCTAAACAGAAGTGACTGTTATGCTTGTACAACCAAACAACCCACTGTTCAGATTATGCCCTTCCCCTTGGGGATGAAAAAGCATGAAAGGGAGTTTAAATGTATAACACTCCTCTTTCAAAATGCTACTCCTGGTGAAAGTTGTAGTACGTTGTCCTCCCTTTTCCCTCCAGTCCAGAAGGGAAGTGTCAAAGCCATACCAGCGTCTCACCTCGGTCCCGGAAACCACTCTGCCTGTCTCTCCAGATGGGAAGAAGGGCTCCAGGATCTTGGTACCATGGCTCTGTGTACACAGGTGTGGAATGTGAGCAAGGATAGTACTGGCAACTTCTCCAGCCTAACTATACCCCGAGCAGACCTCTGGTGGTACTGTGGGAAGGGCATCCTCTGGCCAACACTACCTGAAAGGTGGGGAGGAACCTGTGCTCTGGTTCAATTGGCTATCTCATTTACCCTGGCATTTGAAAGTAATAAAAAGGTACCAACCCAAGGCAAAGGAGAAAAGAAAAATGTACAAAGTGTACCTAGTTCCTTCAATAAAAAAAAATGTTTGTAGATAGTATAGGGGTTCCCCAGAAAGTTCCTAATGAGTTTAAAGCTAAAAATCAAGTAGCTGCAGAATTTAAATCGTCCTTATTCTGGTGGGTCACCATCAATAAAAATGTCAATCATCAGCTAAAATTTATCAACTATACCAGGGATGTCATTAAAGAAATAGCAGAACAGTTAGATGCCACTAGCCGAATGGCATGGGAAAACAGAATGGCCCTAGACATGATGCTAGCTGAAAAAGGAGGCATCTGTGCTATAGTTGGGGGAAATTGTCGCACATTCATCCCCTATAATACCGCGCCTAATGGAACTATCACCAAAGCCCTACAAGGCTTAACAGCCTTATTTCAGAAACTAGAAAAGAATTCTAGCATTAACAACCCACTCATAGAATGGTTGGAAAATTGGTTCGAGAAATGGAAAGGAATTGCAACATCTATTTTAATTTTCCTTATCATTCCAGCCAAAATGTTTATAACAGCTGGGTGCTACATAATCCTGTGTGCTCAAAGGCTAGTTCAAAAACCCATCAAAACCACTAGAATCAAAAATAAGAAAGATCCGTATGATGAGGAATGTGAAAAAGCCCTTAGCAAATTTGAAAATCTAAAATGTGAAAACTAAAAGTGTTTAAAAAAGAAAGAGGAGGGAATCTGTAAGAAAGGAATAAGTTTCGTTTTCACATAGAGACAGCATGGAATAAGGGAAATGGAGGCAAAACCAGTTTAAACAAGCCCCAGACAAAGAGAAGAGAGAATCTGCCTGATGTAAAGAGACATGAGGTAGTATCAGAGGCGGGAACTCACAGCAAAAAAATAAAAATTTGGGGGGGGATTGGCTAATCAGTTCAAAATCTCAATAATGAGCTAGTTGGCTCTCTGGGATTGGCTGTACAAATTAAAATCTCAAAAGATGAATTAGTTAGTGTTCTCGGATAGGCTGTAACCTCTGTAGTACCCAGTCAATGGGGAAACAGGGGAGGGACTTGCGAATTAGGAGTAGGGGATTTAAACATCGCCATTCTCTTCCTCTGGCGCGCCAGCCTCCTGCGTGTTTGGCTGGACGCCCCATCTTGCAAGATTGTAAATAAATTCTTTTCTCCTCCAGAACCGAGAGAGCGTTTATTCCCTTACAGGCACCGCTTTATTTCCGACAATAAACATCTACCCTGTACTTGCTTTAAGTCTCACTGAACTTAGGTATGTAAGAATTCTGTACTTGTGGGGCATCATGAATACTATATACAAATGTTATATGTGATGCGGGACAAGGAAGAGCATGTGTTGTACATAACTCCTCTGGTCACAGGCATCCTCCATTATCCCATTGCATTTCATTTACAAAACAAAGATTCAAAATTAAAATTATAGGAATTCTGAGACAGAAAGAGCAGTGTTAAACCAAGCCTAGCACCATTCTGTAACAATAACCTTTTAAATTTAAACTTAAAACTGTAAGCAAGCAGGGAATTGTAAATTCACCCAAAGATGTCACCATGAAACATCATTTGCATATAACTTAAGAATGGGAAGTAGCCAGGAGGTGAAAACTTAGTCTCACAAAAGGAGCAAGATGCAAAGGCAGCAATATGTACATGTAAGTCTGCAGAAAAACCTAACTAAGCTTTAATCTATTGTCTTAAATCTCCTAGACACAAATAAGACTTTCCTCTAACTCCCTACACTGTGAGACAACTTTCCCAGTGTAAATCTTAAAAAAAAAGTAGGATAAACTACTGAAATTCTCCTGTTATGTTTTAACTAAGATGATTAGCTGCTTCCAGTGGGTATAAAAACCAACTGAAGAATCACTTTGAGGAGACTGATTTGGGATATCTCCCCCTGTCCTCCCACCGGTGTAATTTAACCATTTTTCCTCTTCAGCCTGGTGCGGTGTGACATCAATTGGCTGCACCTAGTGACACAACCAGATCTGGGAAGTGCCGCTTCTATAGTTTTGGCACCAAACCTGGGACACAAAGTCTGAAGGATGTGCTTCTTGGTGGGTTCTTGGACCCCAAAGTAGGACATTTGTGAGTCTCAGCTCTGTGGCCAACAGAGACTTACCTCTGAGAGCTGGACAAGACAGTTTCTTGCCCCCCACCCCCACCCCACATCCCAGACCCCAAGGGCTCCTGGCTGAGGAGGAAAATGGGTTTGGTGAGTGAGTGTAGATATCTCCTGTGTTTGTACAAGATTTGGTCTTATTTCTCTGGTTCTTGGCCTTGGCTTTTGTTTTTTGTGGGCTGTTTGTTTCTTCTTCAGTGACACATAAACTGCTGGAGCTTTAAGTGGGAGACTATACTTGGTTTGGGTGCCCAGTGGCATGTAAATTTATGCCAAAGCTTTTTTGGAGGATGAAGCCAAAGGCCTGGGGGATAGTCATTGAGATTTGGTTGCCTAGGACTTGGCTTTGATTCTTGGTCTTGTGTTTGTTTGCGGTTTGTTTAAGTTTTTGTTTTGTGTTATGCTTTTCCCTGTTTTATCTCAAGTTATCTAAAAAGTTTTTTTAAATGGGAAACAGCAATGTAAGAAAATTAAGAAGTGTGTACATTTAAATAGCATTCTTAACCATTAAAAACAATTTGGGTATGAGCCTATGACAAAAAAAGATGTACAAAATGTTTAGGCAAAGTAATTTAGCTGCAGTATAAATTAGAGGATGGCCACAAGTGGCCAAGCCAGGGGTCAATAAAATATAATGTTATTTTGTAACTAAATTAATTTTGTAAGAAGATGAACAAATAAGATAAAATTCCATATGTGCAGTGTTTGATGGCTCCACCTGAGAATAAAAAGTTCTGGGGAAAATATTTTAGGCATGGTGTTTTACCCACCAGCCAACCCCCTAGACTCTCCTTAAAAGCTCCAGAGGAAATAAAGGATAGCCCTAGGCCCCAGAATAAAGAAGATTCCCAGCCCCCAGGTGGTTGAGGCTTTTGAACTTCAGGTGGAAATGTTAGTGGCCTTGATTTCTAGGCCCCTGCTTGGTGGTCTGGTATTCCCCCTCCCCCTCCTGCTAGAGTTTGCAGTTTTTGCACTTCCCTTTCCCTCCCCACCAGAGCCTACAACTTGGCCACTCCCTCTCTACCTCCCCCCTCTTGCACCTTGTCAGAAAGCTAAGAACAATCCCCTCATGCCTATGGATTCCCCTGAAACGGCCTTCCCACCTCATATCATGAGTGATTTGACTTCAGGCAGGGTGACTCTACCTCTGGACATCAAAGGCAGGGAATTGTCTTTTCCCACAAGGGCCAGCTGAAATAGTTACAATGTATAGCAAATTCCTTTCTCTGCCTCAGAACTACAGAATTGTAAGAACTGGGTCCCCAGTTATCAAGAGGATCTCATGAAAATGAAATACTTGTTTAACTTAATTTTTGTGTTGCATAATCCTAAGTGAGCTGATATACAAACTTTGTTAAATGTGCTGTAACCTCAGAATAAAAGAGTATTAGAATTGAAAGGGTTCAGTTATGCTAATTCTTTAACCAATGATAAGCCAGAAAATACAGTTCATGCCCCAGGAAATCTGGCTATTCCACAAGTAGACCCCTATTTGGACCCAAGTAAACAAGCTGGTGAAACAAAATTAGACCACTATAAAGCATGCATAAATGTGAGACTAAGAATTGGAGTTTCCAAATGAAATAACTTTAATAAAATTCAGTAGGTTGCCTGACAGCTGGATGAAAATCCATCAATAATTTTACAATGATTATTTGAATCTTACCTTAAATTTGCTAAAATAAGCCCAGAGGACCCAATAAATCAATGCAATGTAAATCAGACTTTATTTGTCAGAGGGCCCCCAACATTTGTTGGAAATTACAGGAAGTTCAGGTGGACTTAAGTTACCAATATTAGCACTGGTGAAAGTTACATTTAAAATGGTCTATAATCATGATGCAGCTTAAGGAAAGGATAGAAAGAAAGCTATCACTTATAAAGCTATTTGGAATGCTAATGTTTTAAAAAAAATCCTGAGTAACATTTTTCAGCCGTAAAAAGAGCCTGCCAAAGGTAAGAAGCCCCAGGGCCCCAAGGAAACTGCTGGATCTCTAGCATGTGTATATTGCTGGGGGAGGGATGTGGGAAATGGGAATGGCCCAACTTAATGCGGAGATAAACAAGGGACTCCAGCAACCCAGTGTCCACAGCTGACAGGGGACAGGACAGTGGCCCGTCATGACGGGGCCTGGAGGCAATTTCCACCCATTGGGAAACCATCCTGCTGACCCACAAAGAACCACGGGTCTCATTGCAAGTGGGTAAGAACTTAGTAAATTTTCTGGTAAACAGAAGACTTATTTGCTCTTAAAAGAAATGAGTCCTTGTTATAGGCATGTCTGAAGTTGCTAATGACTTCTCATAGCATCAGCAATGCCAAATTGGAAAAAAGGTCAATTTACTTACAAATTTCTTTACAAGTCTCTCTCCGCTTTCTCTCTGTCCCCTCCCTCTCCCTTTCCCTCTTTCTGAAATGAATTTACAAGTTCCACCTCTAGGAGGAGGCCTACAAACTGCATTGAAAGATCCAGGCAAGCCACAACTGCTTAAGGAAGAAGAGCTGTGAAATGTCCTCCAGGTGAGCCAGAGATGTATAAGAAATCACATTAAGATTGTGGCTGAGCATGATTCCAACACATTTAAACAATGTTCACTTAGATGAAGAGAAGAGAGAACATTTTTGTCACCAATTAAAAGATTTTAGAATAAGGACTAATAACACCAGGAACTCAAATTTACAAATATGTCTAGAATTTGAGTTATAAATCCAATGGTAGAAAATATACATCCCACAGTACCGAATCTGTATACTCTCCTCATCAATATTTCTGATGCAAATACTTATTTTAAGTTTAAAGAATGCCATTTATTGCATCCCAATAAATAAAGATTCACAAAAACTCTTTGTATTCAAATGAGAAGATCTTGACATAGGAAAAAAAAAGCAGCAGTACAATTAGAGTATGTCACCACAAAGTTTCAAAAATGCAAGTCTTGTCCAGAAATGTTCATGGAGTAAAGCTCCACAAGAGACTTTTTGCAGTCTAGGCCCTTTGGCAAGTGGTCATGCCAAATAAAAAGAAAATCAGGATTCTTAGGTATAACTGGCTATTGCCAACTCTCAATATCAAATTTTAATGGATAGCCAAACCTCTATTTCTGGATATAAAGGAAAATGAAAAAATAACCTTTAAAATGGACCTGAGAATGTACAATTGCCTTTCAAAGTTTAAAGGCAAATTAATATCAGCTCCAGCCTTGGGCTTTCTGATCCCATGAAAAAATTTAACCTGTCTGTCCATGAAAAACAGGGCATGACCTACAAGATACTTTTTTAAACCATTTTGAAAAATATAGGACCAGTGGCTTCTTTGTCACAGAGTTTGACACTGTAGCCTGAGAATGGCCCACTGGCTGAAAGACAGTGGCAACAACTTGTGAACTCTTATGAGAACAAAATGTTTACTTTGAACTCCCCACATGTCCTTACTTTATTGCAGCAATAGGTGGACAGTGGCACACAATTGAGAAACTAAGTCCCTATCAGGCAGCAGTGCTGGACAATCTTGAGTGTCATCCTACAGAAAGCAAAATACTGAGTAGCAAATAGTGCCTCTCCCACTGCAAACATCAGCACAAAGGGCAGAGTCACCTGCCTGCACAGACTTGAGATGCTTTTACTAATTTGCATGTGCAAAACAGAATTTAAAAAACATGGTCAAATAACTGAAGCCAATAAAGACATGAAATACATAGATCTATTTTTTTAAGTTGTTAAATATTGTAATGCATCCCAAGAAATTAGTTGTCCACTGCAAATACATGTATCAATGGATAATAAAAGACCTAGATAGTAAAAAATATTAGGAAATAGATTCACAGTGAAGCCAAAGGTCCTTGGAAGCTTCAAGTCCCTAGGGAAAATTAACCAAGGTACAAAATAAAAATTATTCTTTTCTTGAGCCACAGTTTGTGCACCAATTTTCATGGGTTGGTCCTTTTACAACTCAAAACTGTGTTCTCCATTAGAAAATGTCTGAGCCTTATCAGGTCATGATTCAATTGGTTTGGGCTCCATTAAGTAACCTCCCACTCAATTAAGAGCAGAGGGACCAACAGTAGTTTATAAGTAAAGAGCACATGAGGCAAGAATTCAATGTCAGCACATTTTACTAAAGGGGCACTTAAGGTAAAAGGACCAAGTTTACATTGTAAAAATTGTTTGATACATTACTAGTCTGGGAGACCATGCACCTGCAGATGCAGCTGGACATGAAATCAGAGTTCCCCCTTGTCTGAATTACAGATTATGTATAGCCTTTTTGTTTTGGAGTACATTTAATTAAGTCATATTCTATTTTGTCCTTTAAACCATATATGGTAAATGATATGTTGTGAAACATGAGTGACCCACAGAGTGTCCTGATACATGATTGATTCAGAAGCATCTTGATCCAAGAGTGGTTCTAGATCAAAGGGTATCCACAACATTATCAGAGACTTAGCCTTGAATGTCTGCAAAACTCCATTGTAAATATTTCTACTAATTAAGATATGACTTCTGTAAGAACAATATAACTTACTTTTTACTTATATAAAATCTAAAAATTTGAAAAGTGAATACTATCACTTGTCTCTAACTTAATATAGTTATCATATTTCATTCTATGATTAGTTTAACCATTACATCATGTTGATAGACATTTGATTAGAACTCTATTCAGGATTGCTGCAATAGTTAAAATTTTTCTATGATTAAAGTAACAGCTGCAGCCCCATCCTGTTTTCATTTTACACAGGACTAAATTGTAACCTGCTATCTGTATCTAAGATGATTGTGAGTTTCTTGAATATTCACTTTTTTAACTGTTTAGCTTCTCCTTCATTATAATCTTCTACTATAGGACTTACAGGATATGAATCATCTGTCCCAGTTACTATAGTAAATGCTCTCCACTTTTTATCACTTAGATATTGAACTTGGGTGTTTCAAATACAATTCTGGATCAGAAGGAATAACCGATTCTTCACCATCAGAACAGAAAGCATCAGGTGTTAAATGAGAGCAGCATGGAAAGGAGTCAGCATCCTCATCAGATTCCTCAGTAGAGATAATTTCCCATGACAATAGATCTGTATTTCTTTACACCGCTTTGATAGACAATCTTGTGTACTTTGCTGTCATTGCTTGTAGGACAGATTTGTGGTCATGAACTATCTTAGCTTTGTTTCAGAAAGTCTTAATCTCTCACTCATTTTTATTCAGTTTTATTAAGATATGTTTACATACCTTACAGTCATCCACAGTGTATGATCAGTTGTTCAGAGTTGTGCCTTCATCATAGAGTTGTGTATTTATCACAATTATAAACATTTTCATTACTCAAAAAAATGAAAATAAGAATAAAAATAAAAGTAAAAATGAACACCTAAATCATCCCTATTATTCATTTAATTTTTGTCCTCATTTTTCTACTCACCTGTCCATACACTGGATAAGGGAACTGTGAGCCACAGGGTTTTCACAATCATATGGTTATACCATGTGAGCTGTCTAGTTATACAATCACCTTCAAGATTCAGTGCTACTGCTTTGCAGTTCAGCAGTTGCAGGTATTTCCTTCTAGCTATTCTGACACACCAAGAACTAAAAAGACATATCTATATAATGCATAATAATAACCTCCTGAATGACCTCTGGACTCCAGGTAGATAGAGTGGCAGCCCCACCCTTCCAAGTGCTTGCCCAGCAGCCATGGTCTCTCCAAACACTGGGGTGAAGGATCCAATATCTTCAATCACTGAGGTGATGGCCATGCTCTTACCTCCACCCTCATAAGGCATTGGGTTGGAAAGCAAACTTTTAATCAAGGGTCATTGTTTCTAATAATTTGTGATATCATATTCATCATTTATGCTTAAGATCTCATCAGAAGTACCCTTAGTGTTCATATTTCCACCAATAGTCTCTTCAAAGCAATCCAGGCCTTTTTTTTTCTTTCTCAAGAACCACATAATTCTTCTTGCTGCTTCTCATCACACAATTCAAAAGCTGTATCCAGATTTTTGTTATTTGCAGTGGCAGTTTTCTAGGCTGCTGAAAACACGTAACAAAAAATGGGAATTTATTAGCTTACAAGCTTACAGTTTTGAGGCCATGAGAATGTCCAGATTGAGTCATCAAGGCACTGCTTGCTCCCTGAATGCTGGCTGGTGGGGATCCTGGGCTCCTGCCACATGGCAAGCACATTGCAGCATCTATTGGTGTCTCTCTTCCCTTCTGGGTTTTCTTGCTCTCAGATTCTTGCTCCTGTGGCTTTCTCTCTCTTTGAATAACATTGTTTTAAAAAAGACTCCAGCGGCAACGTGCTTTTCTTGGAGCCACTTATTGCATGGTAGAGCCTGGTGCCACCACCGACTCTAGCTCCGCCGCAGCCTCCTGACGACCACTGCCTCCCCCTGCCCTGCAGCCGCTGCCACTGCCACCGCCTGTTTCACCACTGCCTTGGGACTGGCTGTATGATTAGGACACAATCTTCAATGAGTAAACATATTCCTCAGTTCTGTGGTGCTCTTGGTCACACGTTTATGGAGCTTCTGAAGGGCAGTGGAGGTTACTGCCAGGCACAGCATGACCTCTATGCAGACAAGTGAACTGTAGAAACTTGTTACTGCTCCACCAAGAAACCCCATAAGAGTGGTTAACCTGGATGCAGAAGTGCTGAATTGAGATCCGCAGAGCATTTTACAAGAGTTCTGACCTGGATGGGGTAGACCTCAGGGCACTTCTTTTATATTGCCTCAGTATTACTGGATTGAAGAGTCGCTGCTTCTTGTTAGGAGGTTCATTTCAGTTCCCTGTTCTCCCAACTTCACACTCAAAGCACTGAGAGTTTCAAGTGGAGTGTATTGAAGTAGACTTCGGTTTCTTTACATCATTTCTGTATTCAATTTTTTAAATTCCTTCATAACCCTTTTGAGTGTTTTTTAACTAAATCAACATGGCTCAAATGAACCGCCCAGCTCCTGTGGAAGTCACATACAAGAACATGAGGTTTCTTATTACACACAATCCAACCAATGCAAACTTAAGCAAATTTATAGAGGAACTTAAGAAGTACGGAGTTACTACAATAGTAAGAGTATGCGAAGCAACTTATGGCACTGTTCTTGTGGAGAAAGAAGGCAGCCATGTTCTTGATTGGCCTTTTGATGATGGTGCACCACCATGCAACCAGGTTGTTGATGATTGGTTAAGTCTTGCAGAAATTAAGTTTCATGAAGAACCTGGTTGCTGCATTGCTGTTCATTGTGTTGCAGGTCTTGGGACAGCTCCAGTGCTTGTTGCCCTAGCATTGATTGAAGGTGGATGAAATATGAAGATGCAGTACAGTTCATAAGACAAAAGCGGCGTGGAGCTTTTAACAGCAAGCAGCTTTTGTATTTGGAGAAGTACCGTCCTAAAATGCGGCTGCGCTTCAAAGACTCCAATGGTCACAGAAACAACTGCTGCATTCAATAAAACTGGGGTGCCTGACGCTATTGCCTTGGAAGTGGAACTTGAGAGAGGAAGGATCTAATTTGTGATACATATTAGCCAATGTGTTGGTGAGTAAGTCTAATGAACTTCCATAGGAATACTGAAAAGCAGTTTTACCAGGCTATGAGTTTGTCAGAATTGCAGCCTCTGTGTTTGGGTTACAATCAGCCTATTTAGACACTTAGCAAAAGATCCTTGCTGATCAGCTTTTAAAGTGGGCTTATCATTTGTAACAATTGACCTTTCCTGAAATCATGCAGTATTGAGTTATAAGTCTTCTTTAAATCTTTTCCCATGCCAGAATCTTATCAATGCATAAAAAATTTAACAAGATTAGGTGCCAAAATACCCAGCACAATACTTGTATTATATTTTTAGTATCATACAGAACTTTAAGTCCCAGGAACTATGAACATTCTAGACTTTATGTGGTTCATTCCTTCAGTCATTTCAAACACTGAAACTAGGGCCTGTGTAGTTATTTGCCTGTTCACTTGGTTTGCGTCTCCCACATTCGTACCAGTAAGCATCACGTTTGCTCAGCCATGGAATTTTGTTGGATTTTAACGTCATGTCTATAAATCTCATTTTGTGATGTTAGAGAAAACCTCCGTTTTGAAAATCTACATTGTACAGAAGCACATGTCTTTAATGTCTCCAGACAAAAAAAGCCTTACAGTTAATTTAATGTTTGCACTTTTGGTTGCAACTAAACCAGGAGGGCCTGACAAATGAATGGGAGGGGGGCTGTTAAATATTTTAGTAAAATGTTGCTTTTGTCTTGTGCAGAACATTTAGAATATGCTCTTTAATTTAGTAAAGATTTTTTTTAAAGGTAGAGATGCTTTGTTACGGTAGCTACAATTCTTAATCAAAATTTCTGAAATTCTTATAAATTTTTCCCATGTCTATTGGAAGCTGTTTACCAACCATTATTTTTGTTCAAAGTGTGGTTTTTTTTCTTTCTCTTCCCAACCTCTATTGCAAAAAAAGAAAGTAGATTTCTGCTAATGGTTCAGCAGACATCTAATATTTTATATGCTTTTTGAGCTGTGTAGCTTTATATTTGGATACTTGATAATTTGTTTTATTATGTAATTGATAAAATGGTGATGTGTATTAATGTTAGTTCAACCATATATTTATACTGTCTGGGAATGTGTGGTTATAATTCTGTGGGAGAAATAATTTGTCAGTGTTTACCAGCTTGTAAAAACCTAGTGCGAGAGCTTAAACATCTAAATAAATAATGAAATGCAAAAAAAAAAAAAAAAAAAAAAAGGCTCCAGTAAGAGGAATAAGACCCACCCTTGGCCATGTCTTAACTGAGGTAAGCTCATGAAAACCTCCTTACAATAAGTTTATACCCACAGGAATGGATTCACTTTAAGAACATGATTTTCTTATGTACATAGAGTTCCAAACAGCCACATTCTCTTTGGTTTCTTTTTAAAATTTCTAAGACTCATTGTTTTCCTCATATTTTTAGTTTTTTTTTATCTGTAGTTTCCTTCATTGCCTTGAACATTTTTAAGATCATTTTTCTGAGGCTTTGTTCCATATGTCCACATTCTCATCTTATTCATTGCTATTTTCTGGATTTTTATCCTTTTCCTTAATTTCCTATTTCTTTCTTTGTACTCTTGTTGCTCAGCGTACATTTTAATATTTTAAAATGTTAACTCTGGGATTTATTCCCTGTGATGTCTGTTTCTTGGTATTTTAACCAGCTTGTGGTAAGACACATTTTCTTGAGTTTCAGCCCCACTATCATACAGGTCTGCCCAATATAATGAAATGTGCAGGCTTTTCTGTGTCTTTCTCAGCCTATGTCTTATCCTGGGGTTTTGCTTGTTAGTTGTTTCACAGTTCTCCTAATTAGGTTGTCCCTTCTGTTTACCAGGAGATAGACCTCCATATCCCATGTGTTGGATGCCTACAGGACTTTGTCCCAGACATTCCCAGACTGTCTCTAGGTTTTCACAATTCTTTCATTGCCTCAAGCTACTTATGCTTGGAGGAGAAGTCCTTGGAGGAAGGCACATTGGAGAGAACTTTCTCAAGTCAGTTTCTCCCAGCAAAATCAGGGCCTGGGGCTCACAAAAAGGGTGCAAATCAGTTCCAAAGTGCCCTGGGGATGGGGATCAGAAATGGTGCAAAGAGTTTCTCTAACAAGTCCACAAAGCTGAGTTTTCCTGGCCTGCCCAGTAAATGCTGTCATTCAGCTTGCTCCTCTGTAGCCCTAAGGAAGTGCAACATCTTCAAATCTCTACCATGGCTGCCCCTGTTCCAGAAGGGTGGAAATAATGGCTGTCACTGCCTTTGTCCAGGGTGGGTTGAAACAATAGCTGCCCTCAGAGACAGGCTCTCAGTGATCCAAGTTAACTAATCAAAAGCCATGATCAGTGATCAGTCCTGCCCACCTCTGTTCTTGGGGAAGAGAATATTTTGTCCCTTACTGTCACCAGCAATCTAGCCAGGGACAGGACCCTGGTGGGGGTGGGCAGCTTTAGCCACCAGGCTGACAGAGTAACTAACTGTTCTTTATCATAATTTATCTGCTCTTCCCTGATGGCTGTACATTGTTCTTATAGCCTCTGGATTCTGAAAATTATTGTTTCAGAGAGTGACTGCCTGTTTAATAATTGATTTGGTGGAAGGACATTGCTGGAGCTCCCTACTCTGCCATCATCCCACTAGCCTCCTTCCTTTTCATTATTAAAATAGAAATTTTGTTGAAAGGTTAAATGAGATAACCTTTGCAACTTTGCCTAATACCTTATCTATTTCTTGCTCAGAAAGAGAAGCCTGAACTCCCTTCCCAATTCCCTTTTGCATGGAAATGTGGCCTACATTGCATTACATTACTGGAATACAATTGTGAGCTCACTATTTTATTCTTTTTATGTTAATGGATTTGCTGTCTCTATCATTTTCAAAATCTTCCTTTGTCTGGTGCTTCATTGGTCTGCAGATACTGCCTTTTTAATTTGAGGGCTACAAATTGAAAAGTAATTAGTACCATGTGGATGAGATTCCAGGAGGCTGAAATTTCCCATAGAATGAGACAAATCAAACAAAGATAATCTGTTTCCTCAAGCTCACACTCAGAAGAGATTTATGACAGAGAGAAGCCAAATTGCACGTATATAATGAAGTGGGTTCTTACTATCAGAAGGAAGAGGCACTTAATTGTTTATGGGACTGTCAAAGTTGCTAGCAGTTGTCACCATGGGGATTGACCCCTCCTGAAAAATGCTAGATGAAATGAGGAAATAAAAATATATCTTTATCAGCACCTTTGTCTTTGGCGTCATGCAGAGTTACAGACTATCTTTCTTTAATGTTAGAGAAGAAATATATTCTCCTTGGTTTCTGTCTAACTATGGGATTCATGTTGAAAACTAGTCATTAATTGTAGAATCATATAATTAAAGCATTAGATAAGGAGTCTAGAAATGTTATGTAGATTGATTTTAAGAAGCTAGGAAATAACTTTTATCTATATCCATCAACATATCCTGAAATGTGACCTGTCATTGAAAGGACACACTCATAGGACTTTAAAACAACAAAAAAGATTTAATTTATCCCTCTTACCACCCAGAAAAATGACTGTTCTGAATTTGCCCAGCAGGTTAACTAGGGATGGGGAAGGCCTTCAATATACTACCCCCTCCTTCTATGGTTTTGTCTTGGGCTGATACTTCAAAATAAGAAACCATTTTACAAACATAAATGTAGTTGAAATGGACACCTATTTGTTATCACCCCAGCCCTGTTAACATTTTTGGGAATAGGCAGTTCCTCCGCCTAACTGCATGGATTAGAGGGAGCCACAGTATTTGTACAGTACAATCATAGATTTCTGGCCACAACTGATATGCTGAAAGGTGGGCACATAAACCAAATAGTCAAACCAATCATTTCCATAAGAATGTGGAATAAGGTCCAAAAAAGTAACATTCCTCACTCTGAGACAAATAGCAGTGAGTGCACAAAAGGCTGTCTTCAATGCCAGATACTGAGGCATTCACACAGCCCTTTCCTGCCACACTTCACTGTGTGGTTCTCACTGCTGTATCTGCAGCTGCTTTTGTTGTTTTTTTTTTTTTTTTTAAAGAACTAGTCTGCCTCCAAATGCCAACCCACAGTCTCCTCACACCTCAGTATGACTGCTGGACATTCAACAGGCTCACTCACTCATTTCAGAATGCAGACTCCCAGTTTCATCAAGTGCATGGTCCCTGTGGATTTAGCAGACCTTTTCCAGCTGGTGCATTGCTGGAACTGGTGTTCTGGGACACTTTCTGTGCTCTATCTAGTATTATTCATGGAGGTGCTTTTTTGCCCTTGTCTCTCTTAGCCACCACTTTAGGTTATCCCTGACACCAATCTTAAAGTCTTTCAAAACATCAAGGAAAATGGAACACTACCTAATAAATTTTATAAAGATTCTATCACTCTAATATGAAAACCAGGTAAAGGTGCTAAAAGAAAGGAAAACTGCAGGCTAATCTCCCTAATGAATATAGATGTAAAAATTCTCAGCAAAATCCTTGCAAATCAAATCCATATACATATTAAAAAAATCATACACCATGACCAGGTGGGGTTCATTCCAGGCATACAAGGATGGTTCAACATAAGAAAATCAATCGATGTATTACAACACATTAACAAATCAAAAGGGAAAAATCAAATGATCATCTCAACAGATGCTGAAAAGCATTTGACAGAATCCAACATCACTTCTTGATAAAAAACACTTCAAAAGGTAGGAATTGAAGGAAACTTCCTCAATATGATAAAGAGCATATATGAAAATCTCACAGCCAGCATAATACTCAATGGCAAGAGACTGAGAGCCTTCCCTCTGAGATCAGAAATGAGACAAGGATGCCCGCTGTCACCACAGTGACATTGTTCTAGAAGTACTAGGCAGGGCAATCTGTCAAGAAAATGAAATAAAAGGCATCCAATTGGAAAGAAAGAGGTAAAACTGTCATTATTTGCAGATGACATGATCTGTTACCTGGAAAACCCTGAGTAATCAAAGTCACATCTACTAGAGGTAATAAACAAATTTAGCAAAATAGCAGGATACAAGATTAATGCATATAAGTCAGTAATGTTCCTATACACTAGAAATGACCACACTGAAGAGACACTCAAGGAAAAGATACCATTTTCAATAGCAACTAAAAAAATCAGGTACCTAGGAATAAACTCAACCAAATGTAAAAGACCTATACAAAGAAAACTACACAACTCTACAAAAAAAAAAGGGGGACCTAATAAGATGGAAAAATATTCCATGATCATGAATGGGAAGGCTAAATGTCATTAAGATGTCAATTCTACCAAACTCATCTACAGATTCAATGTAATCCCTATCAAAATTCCAAAAACCTACAGCACAGACTTGGAAAAGCTAGTTATCAAATTGATCTGGAGGGGGGAAATGCCTCAAATAGCTAAAGCCATTCTAAAAAAGAAAAACAAAATGGGAGGACTTACACTCCCTGATTTTGAAGCTTATTATAAAGCCATTGTTCTAGTTTGCTAATGCTGCCAGAATTCAAAACACCAGAGATGGATTGGCTTTTATAAAAGTGGTTTATTTGGTTACACAGTTACAGTCTTATGGCCATAAAGTGTCCAAGGTAACACACCAGCAATCATGTACCTTCACTGGAGGATGGCCAGTGGCGTTCGGATAACCTCTGTTAGCTGGGAAGTCACGTGGCTGGCATCTGCTCCAAAGTTCTGATTTCAAAATGGCTTTCTCCCAGGACATTCTTTTCTAGGCTACAGTTCCTCAAAAATGTCACTCTTAGTTGCACTTGGGATATTTGTCCTCTCTCAGCTTGTCTGGAGCAAGAGTCTGCTTTCAACAACCATCTTCAAACTGTCTCTCATCTGCAGCTCCTGTGCTTTCTTCAAAGCGACCCTCTTGGCTGTAGCTCCAATTCAAAATGTCACTCAGAGCTGCACTGAGTTCCTTCTGTTACGTCAGCTCATTTATATGGCTCCAGTGATCAACTTAGACCCACCCCCAAATGGGTGGGGCAACACCTCCATGGAAATTACCCAGAGTCATCACCCACAGCTGGGTGGGGTGCATCTCCAAAGAAACACTCAATGAAATCTAATCAAAAGTGATAAAGTCTGCCCACACAAGATTAAATCAAAGATAATGGCATTTGGGGGACACAATGCATTCAAAGTGGCACAGCCATAGTAGTTAAAACAGCATGGTACTGGCACAAAAATAGACATGTTTATCAATAGAATTGAATTGAGAATTCAGAGATAAACCCCCAGATCTATGGTTGACTGATCTTTGATAAGGCCCCCAAAACCACTGAACTGGGACATAGTCTTTTCAACAAATGTTGCTTGGAGAGCTGGATGCCCATATCCAAAAGAATGAAAGAGGATCACTAACTTACACCCTAAACAAAAATTAATTCAAGATTGATTGAAAACCTCAACATAAGAGACAGTACCACAAAACTCCTAGAGGATAATGTAGGGAAACTTCTTCAGGGCCTTGTATTAAGAGGTCACTTCCTAGACCTTATATCCAAAGGAGAAGCAACAAAAGAAAAACTAGATAAATGGGTACTCCTCAAACTTAAAAGCTTCTGCACCTCAAAGGAATTTGTCAAAATGTTGAAGAGGCGGACAACTCAATGGGAAAACATATTTGGAAACCATATATCTGACAAAAGACTATCTTACACATATAAAGAAATCCTACAACTCAATGACAATAGTACAGACAGCCCAATTATAAAATGGGCAAAAGATATGAAAAGACAGTTCTCTGAAGAGGAAATACAAATGGCCAAGAAACACATGTAAAAATGTTCAGCTTCACTAGCTATTAGAGAGATGCAAATTAAGACCACAATGAGATACCATCTAACACCGGTTAGAATGGCTGCCATTAAACAAACAGGAAACTACAAATGCTGGAGGGGATGTGGAGAAATTGGAACTCTTATTCATTGTTGGTGGGACTGTATAATGGTTCAGCCACTCTGGAAGTCAGTCTGGAGGTTCCTTAGAAAACTATTCATAGAGTTACCCTTCGATCCAGCAATTGCACTTCTTGGTATATACCTGGAAGATCTGAAAGCAGTGACAAAAGAGATATCTGCACGCCAATGTTCATAGCAGCATTATTCACAATTGCCAAGAGATGGAAACAACCCAAATGTCCTTCAACAGATGAGTGGATAAATAAAATGTGGCATATTCACACTATGGTGTACTATTCAATAGTAAGGAATGATGTCATGAAACATATGACAACATGGATGAACCTTGGAGACATAATGCTGAGTGAAATAAGACAGACACAAAAAGAGAAATACTGTACGTTACCTCTAATGTGAACACTGAAAAATGTAAAATAAATGGTTTATAATGTAGAATGTAGGGGATCTAGTGATAGCAATTAGTGAAGGGGGAATGATAATCTAATAACAGTTAAGTTATTGTGGGTAAATTTAACATTCTGGAAATGCTCAGGAATGACTGTGGCTTGTTAATTTCTGGTGGGTATGGTAGGAAAAAGTTCACAGAAATATAGTTATCTTAGGTTATCTGTTTTTCTTATTCCTTTTCTGGGTTATATTCTGTATATTTTCTTGGGGTAGAATAGGAACGTTTGAAGTAATTCTAGGATATTTTTTATTCTAGGACATTTGTTTTTTCTTATTCCTTTCCTTTGTTTTTATTTGAAATGGTTTTTTATTGTCTTTTTAAAAAATTTTTTAGAAATTTAATTTGAAAAAAGAAACAATGAAAAAATATGCAGAGCCCCCCTGAGGAACTGGTGGAGAATGTTGTGATCTTGGGCTTCCTCCCATGGATGGTTGCTAATGTTCTCACAATCATTGAGGACTAGTAGGTTGGTATACCAAACCCTCTGTCATGGGACTTGCCTTTAAGGAGCCTGTTACAGCAAAGAAGCTAGGCCTGCTTGTAATTGTGACTGAGTCTCCCCCTGAATCACTGTTTGTTGCTCAGATGTGGCCCTCTCACTCTAAGCCACCCCAGCAGGTGATCTCACTGCCCTGTCCACTATGTGGGACCTAACTCCCAGGGGTGTAAATCTCCCTTTCAATGCAGGATATGACTTCTGGGGATGAATCTCAACCCAGCACTGTCAGATTGCAAGCATCTTCTTGACCAAAATGGGGATGCAAAATGAAATGAAATAAAGCTTCAGTGGTGAGAGAATTCAAATGGAGTTGAGAGATCACTCTGATGGGCATTCTTATGCACTACCTAAATAACACATTTTAGGTTTTAATGTATTGGAATGCCTAGAAGTAAATACCTTAAACTATCAAACCCCAACCTAGTGGCCTTGATTCTAGAAGATGATTGTTTGGGAATGTACCTTACAGGGGATGACAGGGTGATTTTGAAAACCTTGTGGATCACACTTCTTTAATCCACTATATGGACTGATGAGTAGAAAAATGGGGGCAAAAAACTAAAGGAAAAATAGAGTGGAAGTGGGGGGACAATTTGGGTGTTCTTTAGTCACTTTTTTTTATTCTTATCACTTTTTCTGGTACAAGGAAAATGTCAAAAAAATTAGGTCATGGTCATCAATGAACAACTATGTGATGGTAAAGTGATCAATTGATTATATATTTGGGATGATTTTATGGTGTGTGAATAACTCAATAAAAAAGTAAATGAACAATGGGGGGAGAAGGGGAATATGATGATTTGGATGTTCTTTTTTTAATTTTTATTGTATTCTTTGGAGTAATGAAAACTATCAGAGGTTCATTGTGGTGATGAAAGAACAACTCTATGATGATACTGTGACCAACTGACTGCACACTTTGAATGGTCGTATGTTATGTGATTATATTTCAACATAATTGCATTAAAAAAAAACAGATCTCAATCTCTATTCAAGATTCTATGTAGTTATGGTGTTTGAATAAACTAACCATAGAAGTTAAATTATATACTGTGCTACAGAAAATATAGAATTTACACCAAATGTAAATTTCTTCCATTGGTCTCACATGGAAGTTGAAGTTTTAAAATATAACCAATTTCCTCCTTTACCATTTAGTCTGATATACCTTAGTCCTAACCAAGTACATTTCATTCATATCTGTAATTGAAATATGGTCTCTTTTTCAGCTTCTATAATGGTTGCTAATTCTTCCTTTTCTCTGTGCATCATCTAGATTTCCTTTAGTTCTAGGCTCAGGTTTTCCCTTAGCTCATTGAACTTATTTAGAAGATATGGCTTAAGGTCTTTGATTTTTTGTTCCAATGTCTGTGCTTCACTTGTGGTTTAATATTTTTTTTCCTTTCAATGAGCCATTCTTCCTGTTTTTGTATGTCTTGAAATCTTTGTTTGAAGTCTAGACATTTGAATATTTTGATGTGTAATTCTGGCAGGCAGATTCTCCCTCCAATCTAAAGTTTTAGTGTAGATTGGATGCATGTTGAGTCTTTCTTGAACACATAGCCCAGTTTATACTAAAATTTTAGAACATCCCATGGTGAACAGTTAGCTTCTTCTCAGGTTCTCTTGGTGTCTGTTTCTTTCCCAAGAGACGCATGGCAACTTTCAGGTTTACCCAATATGTACAATTCTCACCTCCAAAAGGAGTTTCTTTCCCCAGTTTCTCTTCCCAGGGCCCTCAGCTGGGCTCTTTGTCTTATTACAGTTGTTCAGTCCCAGAATCTCTGGTAAACTCAGCTCCACTCCAAGTCTTGATTTCAACAATCTGATCTTGCTTTCAGCACAGGTTTTTCTCTTTGTCTCCAATCCCACTTTCTGCACTGCTGCTCTGCCTCAGTTAAATACTAGATTTAGGGACACAGACATGTAAGTTTGCATGGACACTGTTACCACTGATATACAAAGAAACCCAATAATATTGTTTCAGTGCACCAATAATTAGGTCCAGCACAAAGTTGAATATCACTGGTGACAGTGGGTATCCTTATGTTTTTCCACATCTCAGAAGGAAATCTTTCAGTCTTTCACCCCTGAGTATATTAGCTCTAATTTTTTCATATATGCCCTTTTTCATGTTAAGGGAATTTCCTTGCATTCCTATTTCTCTAAGAGATTTTATCAAGAAAGGTTCTGGATTTTATCAAGTGTCTTTTTGCATCAATAGAGATGATCATGAGGTTTTGTCCCTTCAATTTGTTATTGTGGTGTAATATAAATTTATTTTCTTGTGTTGAATGACTATGGCATACTTGGAAAAAAACCCACTTGAATGCAGGGTATAATTCTTTTAATGTGCTCTTGGATTTGATTTGCAAGTATTTTGTTCAGGATTTGTGCATGTATATTTTTTACAAAAATTGGTCTGTAATTTTCTTTTCTTGAAATATCTTTATTTAGCTTTGGTATCAGGGTAATGTTGGATTCATAGAAGAAGTTAGGTCGTGTCATCTTCTCAATTTTTTGGAAGAGCTTGAGCAGGATTGGTGTTAATTCTTCTTGGAATGATTGGTAGAATTCACCTGTGAAGTCATCTGTTCTTGGGATTTTCTTTATTGGGAAGATTGTGATGACTGATTCAATCTTTTTATTTCTAATAAGTCTGCTGAGGACTTCTGTTTCTTCTAGAGTCAGTCTAGGTGGCTGTGCCAGTTTGGATCTCCCAAATGCCATGTAATGCAATCTTGTGGGGGCAGACATACTCATGTTGATTAGGTTGGAACCTTTGGATTAGGTTGTTTCCATGGAGATGTGACCCACCCAACTGTGGGTAATACTATGATTAGATTATTTCCATGGAGTTGTGGCCCTGCCTATTTAGTGTGGGTCTTATTTTCCTGGAGCAGCATAAAAGCCCAGACAGAAGGAGATCTGTGCTGCAGCGAAGAGAGACATTTTGGAAATGGCCACTGAAAGTAGGCTTTTGCTAGTCCAGAGGTTGCCTGGGAGAAACTAAGAGAACACTTGAAACCAGAACTCCAGAGCAGATGCCAGCCATGTGCCTGTGCCTTCCCAGCTAAAGGAGGTTTTCCAGATGCCATCATTGTTCCTCAGTGAAGGTAACCTTCTGTTGATGCCTTGGTTGGACACTTTTGGCCTTAGGACTATAACTTTGTAAGCAAATAAGCCCCCTTTATATAAGCCAATCCGTTTCTGGTATATTGCATAACAGCAGCATTAGCAAACCAGAATAGTGACTCATGTGTTTATAGCAATTTCTTCATTTCATCTACATTGTCTAATTTGTTGGCATAAACTTGTTCATAGAATCTATGACTCTTGTTCAGTCTGTGTGATTAGCAGTAATGTCTCCCCTCTCATTTTTTATTTTACTTATTTACATCATCTCTCTTTTTGTCTTTGTCAGTCTAGCTAAGGTTTTGTCAATTTTGTTGATCCTCTCAAAGAACCAAATTTTTGCTTTGTTAATTTTCTCTATTGTTTAATTAATTCTCATTTTCATTTATTTCTGCTCTAATCATTGTTATTTCTTTCCTACTATTTGCTTTGGAATTAGGTTTCTCTGCTTTTTCTAACTCCACCCACCCCCAGGTGTGCAATTAGATCTTTGATTTTAGCTCTTTCTTCTGTTTTAATGTAAGAAATTAGGGCTACAAATTTCCTTCTCAGCATTGCCTTTACTGTATACTATAAGTTTTGACATGCTGTGTTCTCATTTTCATTTGTCAAGTATTTCCTTATTTTTCTTGCAGTGTCTTCTTTGACCCACATATTGTTTAAGAGGGTGTTGTTTAATGTCCATATATTTGTGAATTTCCCAGTTCCCCATATATTATTGCTTTCCAGCTTCATTCCATTACAGTCAGTGAAAGTACTTTGTATAATTTGAATATTTTTAAATTAATTGATACTTGTTTTCTGACCCAATATGTAGTCTATCCTGGAGAATGTCCCAATGACACTTGAGAAGAATATATAGCTTTCTGCATTGGGGTGTAATGTTCTGCATATATCTATTAGGTCTAATTCCTTTCTCATATTACACAAGATCTCAGTTTCCTTATTTATACAGTCTATATGCTCTATGTATTGAGAGTGGTGCACTGAATTCTACAACTATTATTGTTGTGACATCTATTTCTCCCATCAGTTTTTTATAAATGCAGTTTTATTGAGATATATTAACACACCATAAAATTGATCCAAAGTATACCACCTATGGCTCACAGTATCATCACATAGCTGTGCAATCATCACCACAATCAATTTTAGAATATTTTCATTACCACAAGAATAATAACACAAAATAAAAATAGAAAAGAAAACCTAAAATATGCCATATCCCCTTGCGCCCATTATTGATCCATAGTGTTGATGTACGTTTGTCAATGTTGATGAAAGAATATTAAGATATTACTCTTAATTTTAGTCCATAATTTGCAATAGGTCTATTTTCTCCTTAATGACCCCCATTATTAACTCTTATAATAGTGTTGTACATTTTTTCTTGTTCATGTCAACTTTTTTTTACACTTGTAAAAAAAGTCATTGTCTACCACAATATTCACTCTGTTACACATTCCCATGATTTAATCTCTAGCTTCCCTTCTGGTAAAATACATAACCGTAAATTACCCCTTTAAACCATGTTCACCCAAAATTCAACCCGAATAATTATACTCATAATGTGCTACCATCACCTCTATCATTTTCCAAATATTTAATATCAACTTAGTTAAACATCTTTCAACATCTCACCATTCTCTAGCCTCAGTCTATCCCCTGGTAACATGTATTCTACATTTTATGTCTATGAATTTACATATTATAATTAACTCATGCTAGTGAAATCATACAATATTTGTCTTTCATGTCTGACATTTCACTTAACAAAATGTACTCAAGTTTCATCCATGTTTTCACATGCTTCATTCCTTCTTGCCATTGAATAATATTCCATCTTATGTATATACCACACTTTGTTTCTCCATTCATTTGTTGATGGAAAATTTGGTTGTTTCCACCTTTCAACAATTGTGAATAATGCTACTATGAGCTTCAGTGTGAAAATGTCTGTTTGAGTCCCTGCTTTCATATCTTCAGGGTATATACCAAGAAAGAGGATTGTGGGGTTGTAAGTCAAACCTATACCTAGCTCCCTGATGAACCACCAAACCATCTTCCACAGTGGTTATACCATTATACATTCCTACCAGCAGGGAATAAGTTTTCATATTTCTCCACATCCTGTAGTTTCCTGTTTGTTTAATATCACCAATTCCAGTATTTGTGAGAAGATAGCTCATTGTGGTTTCAATTCACATTTCACTAATAGCTTGTGAACCTGAGCATCTTTCCATGTGCATTTTAGCCATTTTATTTCCTTTTTGGAAAAAGGTCTATTCATGACTTCTGACCATTTTAAATTGGGTTGTTATCTTTTTACTGTTGAGCTGTAGGATTTCTTTTTATATTCTGTATATCAATCCCTTATCAGATATGTCATTTCCAAATATTTTCTCCAATCAAGTCAGCTGCCTTTTCACCCTTTTGACAAAGTCCTTTTGAAGCATAGAAGTATTCTATTTTGAGAAGGTCTCCCTTACCTATTTTTTCTTTCATTATTTGTACTTTGAATTGAAGGTCTAGGAAACTACCTCTTTTCACTAAACCTTGAAGATGTTTCCCTATACTTTCTTCTAGGAGTTTTCAGTGCTGGCTCTTATATTGAGGACTTGGATCAATTCTGAATTACTTTTTATACAGGGTGTGAGTTAGGGGTCCTCCTTCATTCTTTTGAATATGGATATCCAGTTATCCAAATACTCTTTTTAACTCTTTTTCCATGGCTCTAGCTCCTTTACCTGGAGGTCAAAATCTAGCAGGAAGGTCACCCCAGAAATGACATTCCCAAATATGTATTTCCCAGCCTCAACAATGCAAAGGAACCACAAAGGTGGTGCAAACCAGTTCCAAGGAACCCTGGGAAAAAGGTCAGGAGAGATCTATGATCCTTTTTGATGGCTTCCCAAAGCAGCATTTCCTTGCCAGTCAAGCAGATGGTGCTTCTCAGCAGCCAGTTTCACAGTCTTGTGGAGGCACTCTTTCTTTAAGTCTCCACTACCTTCACCCCTTTCAGGGATGGGCTTGAAACCATGGCCACAGTGGTCCCTGGCTGAGTGAGCAAAAAGAGCAATTTTGAGCCAGAAACCAGTGATTTAATCTGTCACTCCAACCTGTGATCAGTACTTGGCCATTACCCAACATCCTGCCCCAGGTTCTTAGGGGAGAGGACTTCCACATCTTTCTCCAGCTACAGTGAGAGGCCATATCACAAGAAGGCTTACCTTGACAGGTACAGACACTGGAGCCACCACACAGTGAATAACTCAAATTCTTTACTGCAGTTTCTCAGACTCTTAGTCCCACTCATCTCTGGATGCTGTACAGTGCTCCCCTGGCCTCCAGAGCCCCAGAGAGTTGTTTCAGACAGCCTCTGCCTGCCCACTAGCTGTTTTACAGGAATAGTGGGTGACAGCGATCTCTAATTTGCAATCTCCCCAGGGATCACTTCACCCACATTTTTGAAGGACTTTGCCTGATATAGAGCTCTGGGCTGGCAATTTTTCTTTTACACTAATTTAAATTTATCTTCACACACTCTCTCTCACCTCCATCATTCTGATGAGAAACAGGCATTTAGTCTTCTTGATACTGTTTGTACACGACAAGTTGCTTCGCCCTTATCACTTTCAGGGTTCTCTCTTTATCTGTAGCCTTCAACAGGTTGAATGTGATTTGGAATGCTTTTACCCTGTTTGGAATTTCATGAACTTCCTTGATTTGCATATTCAGGCCCTCCATCATATTTCAAATGTTTTCAGCCATTATTTCTTCAAATGGTCTTTCTGCATCTTCAACTTTCCTTCTCCTTCTGGCATTCCCACAATGCATATTTTGTACTCTCCTTCTTGCCCCAACACATCCCTTGTACTCTGCACAATTTTTTTCATTTTATTCCTATCTGCTCTTCAGACTGAATGACTTCAATAGCCCTTCTTTTTAGTTTGATGATTTTTCCTTCTGACTATTAAATCTGATGTTTAGTATATTTAGTCTACTTGCAATGCTCATTGTCTGAGAAACTTCAGCAGAAGTTCACAGTAATCACAGAGAAGATGTACCATTCTGTGAGTGGCAACCAGTCATGCCCAATTACCTCTATCCTTGTCCAATAGCCTCTAACTCAGAGTGGCCTCAGTGACAGAGATGAAGGTTAGCATGGGCTGAGGAATCCAGACTTACCCTCATCAACACAGATATGGTTTTAGTCACTGGTGAGTGCCCAACCTCCCCAAATCAGAGGATGATCCTGAACACTCAATGTACCAGAATACATTGGGGGTATCTGTCAGCCACCTGGTGAAAAGTTGACTACATAAAATGCTGGAAAAACATTTTCTTTATTTAAAATCTCATTTTAAATTCAACTCTGATCTGGCATGAGAGAAATGAATTAATTTATCCTCAAAGTGAAAAATAACAGGGACCTTCTTGGGTAAAGGAGTTCAAATGCCAGATGCAGTTTTGGCAGTCTGCCAATACAGAAGAACTTGAGCTTCTATATTTGTGAAGTAGATTTCACATGAAGATTAAGCCCAAAATCCTTTCTAAGTGGAAACTCTGGTAAGAGTTTCCTGATTAAAAAAACAGTATCCTTAGAGATACAGCTGCATTCTAAAGATTCATGATGTATAAATGTACTAATCAATAATAGCTATCAAGATACAAGCTTCACCTTAACCTGGTGATACATGGTGGGAAAAACCCTCTGAATGATAAGCCAGAATGCAGTCTGAAGTCACAGCACATATGTGGTCTCAAAAACTCTAGGTAGAAAACTTAACTTAAATGGTACTGTCTTCCTTATGGCAAAATAAAGTGAAATGTAATCCCTCTGTGCCATTTTGTGTACAATATGTCCCCCAGGAAAAGCTATATTCTTTAATGTAATCCTGTGGGGGCAGATTAATATTTTTGATAAGGGTGTGACTTCCTGATTGAATGTTTCCATGGAGGTGTGGCCTCATCCTTTCAGGGTAGGTCTTGATTAGATATTGGAGTCCATTAAAAAAACCACACAGACTCAGATGCTTGCTAATGCTAATGCTAGGAGATTCAGACAGAAGGACTTTTAGCTAAGAGATGAAACCCAGAGTTTGCCCCAGGATATTCTAAGACAGGACCCCCAGGTGATTAGAGAGAAATGCCTTGGCACAAAGAACCAAGAGTGCAGAGTAGCTGAGAGAGGAGCTGGAACACAACCTGGGGTCAACAAATGGCAGCCACATGCCTTTGCAGCTAACAGAGGTTTTCTGGAAGCCACCCACTATCCTTCAATGAAGATATCATCTGGTTGAAGCCTTAGTCTGGACACTTTTATGGCCTTAGAACTGTAAATTTGTAAGTTAATAAATCTTCTTTATAAAAGCCAATCCACTTCTGGTATTTTGCATAATGGCAACATTAGCAACACAGGACACCCTCCCCCTTCCACCATGGCTTCTAAGAATTCTCACAAAAATAAGCCCACAAAGAAGACAAAACACAATAAAAAAGTTATCGCCATAGATGATAAGAAAATAAAGTATCATGACTAAGAGACAGAAGAAAATATGACAGTGGAAATAAGCCATTAAGAGTTTCCAATATTGAAAGTATTCAAACACAGATCATGAAACAACACCTTTTAATAAGTCTGAGTACATTAAATAGGCTCTTGTAAATTTATAATGGCAAAAATGTATTTCAAAAATGAAACAAATAGAACCTCTAGAGTAGAAAAATACATTGATAAAATTAAAAATATCCATGCAGTGGAACTTAGAGAACATTGGTTACAACAGAAACCAATGGCCCCTCCAGAGACAGAAATTAGTAGACCAACTAATATCCATGGATTTCCCCATGTCTCACACTTGTTCTATGTCCCAGCAATTACAGTACAAGCATTCTCTACCAGAATGTTTCTTTCCCACAGCACAACAGAACTTCACTGGCTCACTTAAGTGATTTCTTCATCCCAGTGGCTTTGTTTCTTTGATAATAGACATATACAAATATCTCCATTCTGGAAACTCAAGGAATTGAAACAGATATGTAATTACAGTTTGGATGATGTATTTGGAGCTATGAGGTACTTCCAATTCATATGAGAAGGGTGATAAGGCAGTGAACAGAAATAGAAATGTTGGCACTGGGGAAGACCATGTGGGGATGATTCAATGAACGTTCTTATTCATTCTGTTACTCCATCATTTGCTCCTCTTGGAAACTCAGCTCTTGGCATGAGTGCCCCCATGCTTGACATAAACACAAATTGACACTGGCTACATGACTATGGTATATTATAAGTGGAGATAGCTGTGTTACTTCTTTCTATATGATATTCCCTGTTCCTAAGGGTCTTTATTCTTCCGATACTCCGGACAAATAATCTTTTAACAGAAGAATACATTTTTCAAAATGTTTGAATCAAAAGATCTTAGTAAATAATTATTTAAATTTACACAATATAATAGGATTGAAGGGAAAAGAGTTCACTTGAACTGAGTCTTCTCCTCCTTCTATATAACATAACATTGATAGTTTGTAATGAACAATTGAGTCCCCATTTCTCCAGGAAAAACAACAGTATTTCCCTCTGAAGACTGGTGGTCAACCCTCACAAAAATCATGTAAGTTTCTTTTCCTGAAATCTATTCTTAAATAACTCTCTTTGAGAATTTCCTGTAAAACAAAACCCAACACTGCATTTCTTTCATGAATAGCAGACAATTTGATTATTTTTTTCCTGTATCCATGTATAGATCCTTCAAGAATAAAATTTAGATGTCCATGAGAGCAAGTCTATCCCCTCATTTCAGATTGAATCATAACTGATACTAAACTATTTAATGATTTTGGAGAAGATTAAAATTATATTAAGAAAATCCTGCAAGATTTTTCTTCTGAGAAAAAATAGGAGCTGCTACAAGTAATTGAAGCAAAGATCAAGGAGTATATGGAAAAGTCATAACAGTCTCCATCACTCACTCATGACATGCTCTACAAAACATCTTTTCTTCATAACCTATGTACTTGCTAAGTATGTTAGAAAGAAAACACAGAGAAGTAAAAGGGAAGTTTGAAAGAAATGCAATCATTTGCTGTCCTAAATTGCACTCAAAGGATAAATAAGTTTGGCACCCATCATCAAGTCTACTTGATATGGTGTCAGGTGTGTAGACTGTACTGGATGCTAGCAGCCATTTCTCCTTCTTTCTGGGTTTTCTTCTTTATTCCAGAGAATGGTTAACTGGCAGATGCAGTGCCTATTTGACCAGTGCTTATGCAAAGGGCTTCCTACTACTTGGATTGCAGAAAATCCATGTATTTGAGGATGCAAAAATTTCAGTGGCATCTTTTTGATTATACAATGTTCCTGGTGAAAGCTGAAGTATAAACATTCCCTGCTGGCCTGTTTCTCAGTGTTTTCTATATTTCCAATTACTAGGAATACATACTTCTAGCTTTTTCAACATTGTTGACTGTTCATTCTTACTATGTTTCTTCTCAAAAACCTTAAGGAGATTTCTTAAAAATAGATATGGTTAAAGAAAATAAGCCATAGAGGTAAACTACTGGATACAAGCACTGTTTGTAAGAACACAGGTCTTCTGGATAGGAATCTTGGAATTTATGCATCAAACTTGTTGGATGTGAGGACAATTATGCTTTACCCTTGGATAAGTGTATACCATTAGTGTATGTATAGCATTAGCAAATTTAATTCAGAATACATTGTTTACAGTCATCCCTAAAGAAAGTGCCTAGAGAAGATTTTGATAGACTGTATTATGATGAATATTCTGTTGAGAATCATAATTAAATGAATGTGGGCTGAGGTGGGCCTTTTAATTGCCCTGGAGAGTTTTCCAAAAAAAAAAAAAAAAAAAAAAATGACCACCAGAGAATTTTTAATTCTCAGTCTATTGCAAAATCAAAAAATAGAAATTTTGTAGGACTGGGTCAATCAAATCTCTTATCTCTGTAAACTACATTTCTGATGTGGTTATAACTCAAAAACAGAGACTGATCCTGTGGATTAATGCATTCTAAAGATGAATTCAGAGTTTCATCAAAGAATGTGAACTGAATAAAAATAAGTGACCAGATCATATTTTTTTCCAAAACAGAATATAAAATCAGAGCAATGCTTAATCTCAAATATGCCACTCTGGTTTACCAATAGAAGAGATGTCATCTCTGGGGTCAGGTGATGAATGAAACATTAGCTTTATTCTACCTCACAGAGAACACAATATGTCTTCATAAAATCCAGATATTATTTCCTAATATTTGGGATTAATAGCTGAAAAAGACATAGTGGGCACTGGACAAAATATCCATGTTGCTTTTTATTACCTGTAATTGAGGACCATTATGTAGGATGTGCCAAGGGAAATTTCCTGAAAATGTTCCTGCCTATGAAAATAATTTAAAATAGCAAAATTACATCACTGGAAGAATCACAGAGAGCAGTGACACCATCAGTGATTGTATAATCAGGGGGTGTATTGTCTATTACAGTCTCACCTAAAATGTTAGAGCTGTGCAGAAGAAGTCATATATCAGATATAAAATGTGGATGATTGAGACTTAATCAGGTGGTAACTTCAGTTCAGCACATGACCCCTTCCCAGATCTTATAAACACAATCCCTGGCAATGTCACTCTTTGATAAGACAAATGATTTTGACCAAAAGCATATACTACAAGAGCAATTGATTTCATGTATCAGGGACTGCAGCACACCTCCATTCCTTCAGCCCTTCCTATAATATTATATTTATCCCATTACCTGCATTAAATATTTTACTACTGAAAATTCAGGCAGCAGATTGCTTTCAACACTGAAACCATGAAGTACAATGAAAGAAATTAAATTATTTTTTAATAAACAGAATATAAGTGTTTTATATTGTAGAATGTCGGGGATCTAGAGATAGACAGCAACTACTTAAAGGGGAATGACAATCTCATAAAAACAGGTGAGGATGGAGAGTAATCTTAATGACATGGGAATGCTCAGGAATGACTTCCATTTGTTAAGTTTCCTGGGGTATGGTAGGAACAATTGGAAGCAATGAAGTTATTTTAGGTTGTTTTTCATATTCCTTTATTTTGTTTTGTTTTGTTTTTGTAATTCTTTGATAAATAAAGCGTAAAAAACTTATTACAAAGCCACATAAAACAATTAATAATATGAAAAAATAAACATAGTAAAGAGTGATTTTCATATCTAAAAATTAAAGAGATTGGATTCTAGAAACTAGACAAATAGAACAGTATCTTTACATAAAATGATAAAAGTGTCTATGATTAGATCTCCCAGTGTTTGACATATGTTAAACATTACCAAATTTCTGGACTATAGATGAAAGATGCTTTCAGAGAGAGAATGTTTCTCAGCTGAAGAGTTTTTAAGCCATGCTTTATGTCCTTGTTTCAAAGGCTATAGTAAAGGGGTTCAGCATGGGATTGACCACCATGTACATCACTGAACTACTGCACTTGCCCTTGAGTTTTGGGTAGCAGCAGAGCTAAAATGCACTCCAAGGACTGTACCAAAAAACAGGAACACTATGGAGAGGTGAGAGCCACAAGTGGAAAATGCTTTACACTTTTGTCCAGCTGACAAAATCCTCAGAACATTGGGTACAATCTTAGATTAAGAGAAATGGATTCCAGTGAGTGGAATACCACCTGCCTGTCCAGCTGCAAAATATATCACTAGTTCATTAAGGAATGTGTCAGAACTAGCAATTTGTGGAACCTGATAAATGTCATGGAAAATCTAGTGGATTTCCAACTTGATACAAAAAGACAATCACAAAACCATTAAGCCATGTGTGAGAGAGACCTGAACACTCAATAACCAGGATGCCAGCAGCAGGAGACCACAGAGCCTGGGGTTCATGATGACCACGTAGTGCAGGGGGTGGCAGATGGTCACAAAGCAGCCATAGGTCACTGCAGCCAGGAGGAAGTTGTCTAATACTCCAAAAAAGAATGAAAAAGTACATCTGACAGAGACAGCATTCAGAGGTTATGATTTTGCTCTCTGTCTGGATATTCACCAGCATCTTTGGGACAGTGCTGGAGAGGAAACAAGATATCCATAAAAGACAGGCTGGAGAGGAAGAAGTACATAGTTGTGTGGTGGTGGGAGTCAGAGATGATGGCCAGGATGATGAGCAGTTTCCCTATGAAGGTGACCAGGTACATCATCAGGAAAACCCCAAAGGAGCGGCACTGCAATTCAGTGTCTTCTGAAAGTTCCAGGAAGATAAATTCTGAAACACGTTTGCTTTTCTGCTTCCATGTAGCTGCTGAAACTGCTGGAAAAGAGCCCAGAGAAATGGAAAGTTAACCATAAGAAATGATCAACAAACTAAATAAATGTCTGGTTTGGATGTTAAACACATTAAATTAATTATTTTTTGTTTTGTATATGTAAATCTAGAGCCCTTGTTTTGAAAATATCAGGGAAACCAAATGCCCCTGCTTCTCCTTGATGCTGTTGCTGACTAGCCATCCTGTCCATAACTGCAAACATTTTCCCAAGGCAGAACTTTCCAGTACAAATTCTCTTAGACTTTATCTTAATTATTTTGACCAGTCATTTTGTACCATGTGATGAAAAAATTGGAGGAATGGACATTGTGATGGTAGAACAATATTTTCAATTTAATTAATATTACCAAATTGCACACTCGAAAATAGTTAAAATGAGAAATTTTTAGTTATATATACATTACCACAGTAAAAAGTTAAAAGTAAATATATATAAATAAGTAAATAAGTTATTCCATATTTATGAACTGAGACACTCAATATTGTTAAGATGCCATTTCTTTCCAACATAACCTATACATTCAACTCAATCCAGTTCTAAATGGCAGAAGGTATTTGTTTGGAAATTGACAAATTAATTCTAAAGTTTTTATGGAAAGGCAAAAGACCTACATAGCCTAAACAATTCTAATGAAGAAGATCAAAGTTGCAGGAAAATTCCTACCAGGTTTCAAGTATAAATATAAAGACACAATAATCAATAGTGTTGGATAGGCAAAACAGACACATAGACTAATGTGAGAGAACCCAGAACTAGACCCACAAAAATGAAGACAACTGATCTTTGACAAAGAGCAAGGGAAAATCAATGGAAAATAAATGGTCTTTTCAACATATACTGCTCGAACGAGGGGATGTGAACATTCAAAAAAAGGAATTTAGGAGCAGATTGCATACATTTCACAAAAATAAATCAAAATGATTCATGTACTTACAAGTAAAATGCAGTAGTATAAAATTTCTAGACTAAAATGTACAAAAAATGTAGGTGCCTTTGGTGTGGTGATGAGATTTTAAATACAGTACAAAATGATGATCCATGAAAGAAGAAAATTCATAAACTGGACACAACTAAAATTTAAAACTTCTGCTCTGTGAAAGACATCGATAAGGGAACAAAAAGAAAATCCACAGACCTCGGGAAAATATTTGCAAAACACATGACAAATAATTTGTATTCAAATATGCAAAGAACACTTAACACCAAAAGTAAGAAAGCAGCCACCCAATTAAAAATTTATGGTTGGCAAATTAGCATACAAAAAGATGATCAACATAATTTGTCTTAAGGGAATTTCAAAATTAAATCACAATGAGACTTCCAGAAGATGGCATTTAGGAGAGACAGAGCAAAAAAAACATCTCCATGAAAAATACTGGACAAAAGACAGAAAGTGACCCAGAACACCAGTTCCAGTGATGCACCAGCTGGACAAGGTCTGCTAAAGCCACAGGGACTATGCACTTGGTGAAACCAGGAGTCTGTGTTCTGAAATGAGTAAATCTGCTGAATAACCAGCAGCCATGCTGCAGTCTGGGGAAGCTGTGGGTTGGGGTTTGGAGTTGAGCTAGTTTTAAAAACCCAAAAGCAGCTGTGGATATGGCAACAAGAACTGCACAGTGAAGCACGGCAGAAACTGAACCTCTACAACCTGTGAGCATGCTTCAATATCTGGTGTGGATGATAGGATTTTGTGCACCCACTGCTAATTGTCTCAGAGTGAGGAAAGCAGATTTTAGCCAAAAGGTGAAAATTACCACAGCCCTTACAGCCATTTTCCTGGGGGCTAGGAATGCTCCTGCCTGGTACCAGCACTGCAGCCTAGAGCTTTGCTGAAAAAACCAGTGTGACTGGCAATGTTTCCAGAAACTCATGCACATGCCCCAATATCTGGCATGACAATAGTCTTTGGTGCACCCACAACTAATTGTCCTGGAGCTGGGAAGGCAGAGCTGTGCAAAATGGGGGAATTTAACACACCCCATACAGCCAGATTTTCAGCAGGCTGGGAACACCCCTACATGGCCCTGCTGTCCAGAATATCCATTGGGGGATGGTGCTAAATTGTGATGTTGTTGTGTTCCCACAGCATAGGCCCTAGGAGGGCAAACCTTGGAAGAGGGACCCACCCAGAAGTCCCAGGTACCATACATCAATAATATGGACCTGTGGGTCAGTGACAGAGACAAATGTGGTGAGACTCTACTGAAGGTTTAGACTTTTGGAACAGCTTTAAATCTCCAGGAACACATGGGAGGTTTGATTATTAAAGCTGCCCTCCCTAACCACTCAGACACATGCCACATATTCAGGGTGGGCAGCACTAACTACACATGCAAACTTGGTGAACCAATTGGACCCCACAAGAGTCAGACCCTCACTCATCACAAAGACAATGTTTGTGAGAACTGGCTTGAGGGGAATAGGTGGCTCATGGGTGCCACATGCTTGTTAGTTAGACAAAGTGTATGTTACAAAGCTGTAGATATGACAAATTAGAGATAAGTGTTTGAATAATCCTACATATCATAAAAAACTCTATCAACTTAAGCAAATGTCAAGAGAACAAAAACAACAGAAAATTTTATGGCATATAGAGAAACCAGATGATATGGATAACCCAAATCCAAACACTGAAATCAAAACATCAGAGGAGACATGATACTTGGGGCAATTAATCAAAGAACTAAAGACAAGCAATGAGAGAATGGCAAAAGATATAAAGGACATGAAGAAGATGATACAAGAGCATAAAGAAGAAATTGCAAGAGTAAATAAAAAAGAGTAGCTCTTATGGAAATAAAAGATTCCGGATGCTCATAGTACAAGAACAGAGGAAGCTGTACAACAAATCAGTGACTTCTAGGATGACAGAACAGAAAATGAAAGAACAAAAGAAAGAATGGGGAAAAAATGAAAAAAATCAAAATGGACCTCAGAGATATGATAGATAATATAAAACATTGAAATATAAGAGTCATTGGTGTTCCAGAAGGGGAAGAGAAGGGTAAAGGTCCAGGAAGAGTATTCAAAGAAATAGTTGGGGAAAGCTTCCCAAATCTTCTGAATACCATAAATACACAAATCATAAATGCCCAGTGAACTCCAAATAGAATAAATCCAAATAAACCCATTCTGAGACATATTCTGATCAGATTCTGAAATACTGAAGTGAAGGAGCAAATTCTTGAGGCAGAAAGAGAAAAGTAATTCACCACATACAAAGGAAACAGTATAAGGCTAAGGAGTGACTACTCAGCAGCCACCATGAAGACAAGAAGGTAGTGACATGACATATTTAAAATTCTGAGAGAGAAAAATAGCCAACTACCAGCAAAGGTCTCTTTCAAATTTGAGGGGGAGCTTAAATTTTTCACAGACAAACAAATGCTGAGAGAATTTGCTAACAATTGACCTGCCCAACTTGAGTTACTAAAGAGAGAACTACTGACAGAGACATGAAGGAGAGAGAGAGAGGTGGAGAAAGGCTTGGTACAAAAGAGGTCAGTATGGGTATGTTAAAAGATATCAAGAGTCAGAGGGAAAAAATACATCTGACAAACATAAACCAAAGTATAGGATGGCTGATTCAAGAAATGCCTTCACAGTAATAATGTTGAAGATAAATGGCTTAACTCCACAATGAAAACATACAGATTAGCAGAATGGATCAAAAAATATGAACCATCAATATGTTGCATACAAGAGACTCATCTTAGACACAGGGACACAAAGAAATTGAAAGTGAAAGGATGGAAAAGTATTTCATGCAAACTACAGTCAAAAGAAAGCAGAAGTAGCAATATTAATCTCAGATAAAATAGAGTTTAACTGCAAGGATATTATGAGAGACAAAGAAGGACACTACATACTAATAAAAGGGGCAATTCAACAAGAAGAAATAATAACCATAAATGTTTATGCACCCCATCAAGGTGCCACAAAATAACCTGAGAAAAACACTGGAAAAACTAGAGGAGCAATTGATGTCTCCTCAATAATTGTGGGAGACTACAACACATCACTCTCTCCTATAGATAGATCAACCAGACAGAAGACCAATAAAGAAACATCAAACACAAACAATCTGATAAATGAATTGGATTTAACAGAAGTAGATAGAACATTACATCCCAAATCACCAGGATACACATTCTTCTCTGGTGCTCATGAAAGTTTCTCCAGGATACATCATATGCTGGGACATAAAACAAACCTCAATAAATTTTTAAAAAAATTGAAATTATTCAACACACATTATCTGATCACAATGGAATACAATTAGAAGTCAATAACCATCAGAGACAGAAAATTCACAAATACTGGAGGTTAACAACACACTGCTAATCAGTGGGTTAAAGAAGAAATAGCAAGATAAATTGATAATTATAGAGATGAATAAAACAAGAACACAGCATATCAAAACCTATGGGATGCAGCTAAAACAGTACTGAGGGGGAAATTTGTGGCACTAAACACATATGACAAAAAGGAAGAAAGAGCTAAAATCAAAGAACTAATGGAGCAACTGAAGAAGCTAGAAAATGAACAGCCAACTAATCCTAAACCAAGTAGAAGAAAAGAAATAACAGAGATTAAAGCAGACATAAAATATATAGAGAAAAAAATACAACAGAGAGAATAAATAAAGACAAATGTTGGTTCTTTGAAAAGGTCAAAAAGATTGACAAACTCCTAGCTAGACTGACAAAATCAAAAAGAGAGAAGACCCATATAAACCAAATAATGAAAGAGAAGGGTGACATTATTGTGGATCCCAAAGAAATTTAAAAAATTATGAGGATACTATGAATAACTGTATGCCAACAAACTGGATAACATAGAGGAAATAGATGATTTCCTGGAAACATATGAGACTGACCAGAGAAGAAATAGAAGCCCGCAACCAAACAATTACAAGTGAAGAGATCCAATCAGTCATCAAAAACTTCCCACAAATAAATGTCCAGCTCCAGATGTCTTCAGAGGAGAATTCTACCACACTGCCCAAAAAGAACTGACACCAATCTTACTTCAACTCTTTCAAAATATTGAATAAAATGGAACACTACCTACCACTTTTTATGATGATAACATCAATCTAGCAACAAAACCAGGAAAAGGAGCCACACACACACAAAAGAAAACTACAGGCCAATCTCTCTAATGAATATAGATGCAAAAATTCTCAACAAAATACTTGCAAATCAAATTCAAAGACACACTAAAAAATATCATACACCATGACTAAGTGGGGTTCATTCCTGGCATGCAAGGATTGTTCAACATAAGAAAATCAATGTATTACAACACATTAACAAGCCAAAGAGAAAAATCAAATGATAATCACAATAGACGCTGAAAAAGCATTTGACAATATCCAACATCACTTTTTGATAAAAACATTTCAAAAGGTAGGATTCAAGGAAACTTCCCCAATATGATAGAAAGCATGTATGAAAAAACCCACAGCCAGCATAGTACTCAATGGCAAGAGACTGAAAACCTTCCCTCTAAGATCAGGAACGAGACAAGGAAGCCCGCTGTCACCACTGTTATTCAACCTTGTGCTAGAAATGCTAGCAAGGGCGATCTGGCAAGACAAAGAAATAAAAGCCATCCAAATTGGAAAGGAAGAAGTAAAACTGTCATTGTTTGCAGATGACAAGATCATTTTTTTCTCTCTTTTTTTCCTTTTTTTTTTTTTTTTTTGGTCTATTAAACAAGCATTAATTGGCTCATGGTTTCAGAGGCTAGAAGTTCACAATGAAGGCATTGACAAGGGCATTCTTTCTCCCAAACGTAGGTAGCATTCTGGTGCTAGTTTGCTGCAGTCATTGGGGTTTATTTGCTTGTATCAATACCTCCCTTCACATGGTGATCTCTCCCCCCTGTTTATGTTCAGCTTTTTGCTGCCTCCTGCTATCTGGCTCTTCTTCATGTGTTTTCTGACTACTGGCTCATACCTTTTTTTGTTTTGCATTGTTTTGTTTTAATTCATTTTAATTGAGATATATTCACATACCATGCAGTCATACAAAACACAGTGTGCATTCAATTGTTTGTAGTACCATTATATGGTTGTGCATTCATCACCAAAATTAATTTTTGACATTTTCATTACCACACACCTAAAAATAATAAGAATAAAAATTAAAGTCTAAAAGAACAATTAAAGAAAAAAAAACACAGGGTGCCTTTTTATTTTCTTTTTCTTCCCCCGTTTTTCTAATCATCCATCCATATACTAGACAAGGTAGTGTGGCCCATATGGCTTTCCCAATTACTTTTTCACCCATCATAAGTTACACTTTTATACAATTTTCTTCAAGATTCATGGGTTCTGGGTTGTAGATTGATAGTTTCAGGTATTTACTGCTAGCTATTCCAATTCATTACAACCTAAACTGGGTTGTCTATATTGTGCCTAAGAGTGCCCACCAGAGTGACCTCTCAGCTCCTTTTAGGATCTCTCTTTCACTGAAGTTTATTTCATTTCCTTTCACATCCCCCTTTTGGTCAAGAAGATGTCCTCCATCCCATGATGCTAGGTCTAGATTCCTCCCTGGAAGTCATATTCCACATTGCCAGGAAGAGTCACTCCCCTCATTGTCAGATCCCATGTAGCGGGGGAGGGCAGTGATTTCACCTGCCAAGTTTGTTTAGCTAGAGAGAAAGGTCCACAACTGAGAAACAAAGAGGCATTTGGGAGGAGGCTCTTAGACACAATTATAGACAGGTCTAGCCTCTCTTTTGCAGCAACAGTCTTCCCAAGGGCAAGTCCTTTGGTAGAAGGCTCAGCCCATCAAAACAGCAGTCCCCTATGTCTGTGAGCACATCAGCAATCATCGAGGTGGGGAAGCCCAACATCTCTGCATTCTCCACAAGCTACCCAAGGGGGCGTCTGCATACTTTTTTCATTTTTTTAATTAACTCCTTTTTTCAAAATCAACTACATCAAAAAAATTTTTTTAAAATACACAATAAAAAACATTTCAAACAAAGCATAACAAGTGAGTAAGAAAAAGACAGTTAACCTAAGACAACTACCTTATTCCAACATGTTCCTACTATACCCAAAGAAAATAACCTAATATAGCAACATTTCTGTGAACTTGTTCCTACTATACCCATCAGAAATTAACAGACCATAGTCATTCCTAGGCATTCCCAGAACACTAAATTTATCAATGATAGCTTATCTGTTCTTATTGTGTTATCATTCCCCCTTCCTTAATTGCTCTCTATCACTAGTTCCCCTACATTCTGCATTATAAACCATTTGTTTTACATTTTTCAATGTTCACATTAGTGATAGCATATAATATTTGTCTTTTTGTGCCTGGCTTATTTCACTCAGCATTATGTCTTCAAGGTTCAACCATGTTCTCAAATGCTTCACAACATCATTCCTTCTTACTGCCATGTAGTATTCCATCGTGTGTATATACCACATTTGATTTATCCACTCATCTGTTGAAGGACATTTGGGTTGTTTCCATCTCTTGGCAATTGTGAATAAAGCTGCTATGAACATTGGCATGCAGATATCTGTTCATGTCACTGCTTTCAGATCTTCCGGGTATATACTGAGAAGTGCAATCGCTGGATTGAAGGGTAACTCTATATCTAGTTTTCTAAGGAACTGCCAGACTGACTTCCAGAGTGGCTGAACCATTATACAGTCCCACCAACAATGAATAAGAGCTCCAATTTCTCCACATCCCCTCCAGCATTTGTAGTTTCCTGTTTGTTTAATGGCAGTCATTCTAATTGGTGTGAGATGCTATCTCATTGTGGTCTTAATTTGCATCTCTCTAATAGCTAATGAAGCTGAACATTTTTTCATTTGTTTCTTTGCCATTTGTATTTCCTCTTCAGAGAACTGTCTTTTCATATCTTTTGCCCATTTTATAATTGGGCCTACTGTACTATTGTCATTGAGTTGTAGGATTTCTTTATATATGCAAGATATCAGTCTTTTGTCAGATACATTGCTTCCAAACTATTTTTCCCATTGAGCTGGCTGCCTCTTCAACTTTTTGACAAATTCTTTTGAGGTACAGAAACTTCTAAGCTTGAGGAGTTCCCTTTTATCTATATTTTCTATTGTTGCTTGTGCTTTGGATGTAAAGTCTAGGAAGTGACCACTTAACACAAGGTCTTCAAGGTGTTTCCCTATATTTTGGCCACTGTGGCTTTATAATAATCTTCAAAGTCAGGGAGTGTAAGTCCTCCCACTTTGTTTTTCTTTTTTAGCATGTTTTTAGCAATTTGAGGCATCTTCCCTATCCAAATAAATTTGATAACTATATTTTCCATTTCTGCAAAGTAGGTTGTTGAAATTTTGATTGGGATTGCATTGAATGTGTAGATGAGTTTGGGTAGAATTGTCATCTTAATGATATTTAGCCTTCCTATCCTTGAACATGGAATATTTTTCCATCTTTTAAGGTCCTTTCTATTTCTTTTAGTAGAGTTATGTAGTTTTCCTTGTATAGGTCTTTTACATCTTTGCTTAAGTTTATTCCTAGGTAATTGATTTTTTTAGTTGCTATTGAAAATGGCATCTTTTGCTTGAGTGTGTCTTCACTTCACTCATTTCTAGCATATAGAAATATTACTGACATGTGTTTGTTAGGTCTAGATTGTTTATACTATTAGTGAATCTTATATTTCCTTATCAAACTTCTCCCTAGATGTTCTATCCATTAATGAAAGGTGTATACTTAAGTTATCAACTATCTATTTCCCCAATAAGTTTTGTCAAAATTTGCTTCATATATTCTGGGGCTCACTGATTAGAATCATATATATTTATATTTTTAAATCTTCTCAGGAGAGTGACACATTTATTAATATGTACTGTCCTTCTCTGTCTTGTTCAAGTGATTTTGACTTCAAAGTCCATTTTACCCATATCAGTATAGCCAATCCAGCTCTCTTTTGGTTGCTAATAAATTGGAATACTTTTTCACCTTTTCATGGTCAAACTATCTGTGTCTTTAGGTCTAAGTTTTGTGTCATAAGCAACATATAGTTGCATCATGCTTTTTCATCCATTTTGCCAATCTTTGTCTTTTGAGTGCAGAGTTTGTCATTTACATACAGAGTAATTAGTGTAAGACAAAGTATACTTTAGTCATTTGTTCATTTGTTTCTTGCATAACTTGTGTCTTAATTTTCACCAGGAGAACCTATGCTACTTCTCTTTTATTCTGTTGCTGATTAGTCATCCTGTCAATAGTTATAAACATTCTCCCAGAGCAAATCCCTCCACTACAAATGCTCTTAGATTTCATTTTATTCAACATTTTGACCACTCATTTTGCTCCATGTGATGAAAAAGTTGGGATCATGGATACAAGTGATGGTAGCAAAATATTTTAAATGTAAGTAATATTACCAAAATGCACACTTCAAATGGGTAAAAATGAGATACTTTGAATTGGATATACATTACCAGAATCAAAATTTAAAAATAAATGAATTTATTCTGTCTTCATGGTTAGGAAGATTCAATATACTTAAGATGCCATTTCATCTTAAAATGATCTATACATTCAGTTCAATACCATTCCAAGAGGCAGCATGTTAATTGGTGGATATTGACAAATTAATTCTAAAGTTTATGTGGAAAGGTGAAACTTCTAGACTGTCTAAACAATACTGAAGATGAAGAAACACAAAGTGGCAGGACCCAATATGACATGATCTCCAGTCTAGCTACAACAATAAATTGAACAAACTGTGTTGAATTGGTGAAACAGATACAAGAAGTAACATGTGAGGACTCAAAAAATAGACACACAAACACGATTAGAAAACTGATAAATAGAACCACACAATTGCAGTCAACTAATCTTTGACAAAGGAGCAAGAGCAATCCAATGGAAAATATATGGAATTTTCAGCAAGTGCTGCTACAACAATGGGATGTTCACAGGCAAAACAAAAAGTTAGTTAAAAAAACATATTGATTATACAAAAATTAACTCATTAGGAATCCTGCACTTAAAACCAAAATTCAAAGTACAATACTTCCAGAAGAAAACATACAGGAATATCTAGTGGGTCATGGTTTGGTGATTCGTTTTTGGTATAGCACTGAAATTGTGACACTAGATTGAAGAAAATTTATAAATTGCACTTTATTGAAATATAAAACTTCTCCTCTGTGGAAGACATTAGTAAGGAATAAAAATAAAACCTAGAGCTTTGTAGAAAATATTTGCAAAACACATATCTGTTAAATGATTTGCATCCAAATATACAAAGAATTCTTAAACCCAAATTTTAAATGGGCAAAAATATGAACAGAAACTATATAGAGAAGATATAGGGTTGTCAAGTAAGCATTGAAAAATATGCTCACCATTAAGGTCATTAGGAAATTTCAAAATTTAAACCACAATTGTTAATCATGGCACACTTATTAGAATACCTAAAAACCTAAACACTGACTATGCTAATAGAGGGAGAGAATGGGGTACAATAAGTACTCTCATTCTTTGGTAGTAGGAATACAAAATGGTGCAGTAAAAAGTCAGTTTGGCAGTCTCTTGTAAAATAAGCATAGATTTGCCATCAAATCCAGCAATCGTGCTCTTGCTATGGCAATGATTTGAGAATATATGTCCACACAAAAAACTACACATCAATGTTTATAGCATTTTATTTATAATCTTCAAAATCTGGAAGCAAGAAAGATGTCCTTCAGTAGGTGAATGGATAAACACACTTTTATAGCTCTACAACAGAACATTATTCTGAGACAAAAAGGAATGCTTCATCCACCTACAAAATTCATGGATGTATCTTAAATGGTTATTGGTAATTGAAAAAAAGTCTAAATATGTTGCATAAATTTACTTTCATTTAAATGAATTTCCTAAATTGGGAAACAATAGAGACAATAGAATGACCACTGGTGGCCAAGGGATGGGGATAAGAAAGGAGCATTAAATAGGTGAAGCACAGAGCAGTCAAACTACTCTGTGTAATTCTGTAATTATAGACACATAACTTTATGCATTTGTTAAAATACATTGAGCTTTAAAACACAAAAATGAACCTTAATATAAGTAATAAAACTTTCATTTACAAGTTCAAGGAAATGCCTGGATGGAATGTAAATTTTGACAAACTAATACAACTGTCTTACAAATCTGTGAAACACTCATATGAGGGAATCAGTGGAAAAGGTCCTAAAGTAGTCACATTGGATGTGAATGGGGTTTGGAAAATGAAGGCAGCAGAAACTTAGTGCAACTACTGAGCATTAGTGGATAAATTTTATCCCACCAGGGTGTTGGTTATCAAGTCCATTCCTTCTATATATGTGTCCTGGAACAAAGCAATTAGGTATACAGATGGAAGATGAGGAGAACATTTTTCTCATTTTAGTGTTGGAGGTTACTCATTAGCAGGGGGAGGAGGCTAGACTATTCTATGTGGTGATGGTTCAGAGTTAGACACATCAGCGTGAACTTATGAGAAGGTTAGTACAGATACAGAGGATTACATATAGAAATATTTATATTTATGCATAGTTACACAGGTTAGTACATGCACATGTTTTCTTACTAATCTGTGGTGAGGACCTAGAAGCACCAGTAGCAAAGAGCACAAATACTGTCCAGACCCTGATTTTTAACACCATTCCAAATAGAAAGTTCCTGGGAGAAATGGCTGACACTAGGCCTGGAAAATAAATACACAAAAAGAGCCTGTATTGTTCTGTAGGACCAGTAAGTAAACAGGCATGCCATAAAGCCATAACTATGGGGGAATATCAAGGAGACTCAGGGAAGACCTGAAAGAGATCCTATCACCAAACTTGAAACAAAATGAACAAAAATTAAGTAGTGTATCAAATACAACATAAAAAATACATACCATAACTCCATGTTATAAATATATTGTTGAATATATTAATAAGAAGAGACAAATCTCCTATACAGCAGAATTCCAATCATTTACATAGATATTGCTCTTTCAAGATGGTGAAGCATAATCCCCCACTGCTATAGTGCTCACTTCTTTCCAAAGATGATATATGGAAAAGCAGGAAAATGAGGACCATTGATGTGGGGAAACCTGGCAAGAATTGATCGAGGTCAACATCAACAGAGATAGGTCACATTGAAAAGGTATAACATGGAAATATGATGAGATGTAAATAGCACTTTCTTTCTGGAGTCTTGCTCTATAACTCATAATCCCAGTATAATCCAGAGAAGAACATCATGCAAATTCTAACTGAGGGACATTTTACAAAATACCTCACTAGCACTCCTCAAAAATATGTAGGTCATCAAAAACCTAGGGTTTCTGAGAAACTGTTATTTATACTGAAAAATTGTAAAGTGATTTGCGTTTGTATATATTACACCCCCTAGAAAAAGCCATATTCTTTAATGAATCCTTGTAGGGGCAGACATATTAGTGTTGACTAAGTTGGAACCTTTGGATTAGGTTGTGTTCATGGAGATGTGACCCACACAACTGTAGGTGATAACTCTGGTTATATAATTTCCAGGGAGACATGGCCCAACCCATTCAGCACGGGCCTTGATTAGTTCACTGGAACTCAGTAAAAGCTCAGAAAGAAGGAGCACACATTCAGCTGTAGCTGAGACAGATATTTTGAAGACAGCCTTTGGAAGCTGATGCAGATATTTTGGAGAATGCCATTTTAAAACACAACCTGGGAGCAAGCAGACACCAGCCACATGACTTCCCAGCCAACAGAGCTTTTCCAGATGCCAATGGCCTTTCTCCAGTGAAGGTACTCTCTGTTGATGGACACTTTACGGCCTTAAGACAGTAAGTGTGTAACCAAATAAACCCCCTTTATAAAAGCCAGTCCATTTCTGGTGTTTCACATTTTGACAGTATTACCAAACCTGAACAGATTTTGGTACCAGGAAAGTGGGGTGCTGCTGAGTTTTCAAATACCAAACATGCTGGAAAGGCTTTTTAAATAGATGCAGGGAAAATTCTGGAGGAATGGTGAGGAGCTTGATAAAAAAGAATAAATTGATTTGAAGAGACAGTTGGTGGAAATATGGACTCTAAAGATACTTCTGATGAGGCCTTGAGCAGAAACGATGAATGTGTTGTTGCAAACTGGAAGAAAGGGGATCCTTCTTTTAAAGTGGCAGAGAGGAGGTGGGGCAAGATGGCGGACTGGTGAGCTGTATGTTTTAGTTACTCCTCCAGGAAAGTAGGTAGAAAGCCAGGAACTGCGTGGACTGGACACCACAGAGCAATCTGACTTTGGGCATACTTCATACAACACTCATGAAAACGTGGAACTGCTGAGATCAGCGAAATCTGTAAGTTTTTGCGGCCAGGGGACCTGCGCCCCTCCCTGCCAGGCTCAGTCCTGTGGGAGGAGGGGCTGTCAGCTCCGGGAAGGAGAAGGGAGAACTGCAGTGGCAGCCCTTATTGGAAACTCATTCTACTGATCCAAACTCCAACCATAGATAGACTGAGACCAGACACCAGAGAATCTGAGAGCAGCCGGCCCAGCAGAGAGGAGACAGGCATAGAAAAAAACAACACGAAAAACTCCAAAATAAAAGCGGAGGATTTTTGGAGTTCTGGTGAACATAGAAAGGGGAAGGGCAGAGCTCAGGCCCTAAGGCTCATATGCAAATCCCGAAGAAAAGCTGATCTCTCTGCCCTGTGGACCTTTCCTTAATGGCCCTAATTGCTTTGTCTCTTAGCATTTCAATAACCCATTAGATCTCTGAGGAGGGCCCTTTTTTTTTTATTCCTTTTTACTTTCTCTAAAACAATTACTCTCAGAAGCCCAATACAGAAAGCTTCAAAGACTTGCAATTTGGGCAGGTCAAGACAAGAGCAGAACTAAGAGAGCTCTGAGACAAAAGGCAATAATCCAGTGGCTGAGAAAATTCACTAAACACCACAACTTCCCAAGAAAAGGGGGGTGTCCGCTCACAGCCATCATCCTGGTGGACAGGAAACACTCCTGCCCATCGCCAGCCCCACAGCCCAGAACTGCCCAAGACAACGCAGTGTGATGGAAGTGCTTCAAATAACAGGCACACACCACAAAACTGGGCGTGGACATTAGCCTTCCCTGCAACCTCAGCTGATTGTCCCAGAGTTGGGAAGGTGGAGCAGTGTGAATTAACAAAGCCCCATTCAGCCATCATTTCAGCAGACTGGGAGCCTCCCTACACAGCCCAGCAGCCCAGAACTGCCCTGGGCGGAAGGCACTCACCTGTGACATAGCACAGTCATCCCTCAACAGAGGACCCGGGGTGCACAGCCTGGAAGAGGGGCCCACTTGCAAGTCTCAGGAGCCATACGCCAATACCAAGGACTTGTGGGTCAGTGGCAGAGACAAACTGTGGCAGGACTGAACTGAAGGATTAGACTATTGCAGCAGCTTTAAAACTCTAGGATCACCAGGGAGATTTTATTGTTAGAGCCACCCCCCTCCCTGACTGCCCAGAAACACGCCCCATATACAGGGCAGGCAACACCAAGTACACATGCAAGCTTGGTACACCAATTGGACACCACAAGACTCACTCCCCCACTCACCAAAAAGGCTAAGCAGGGGAGAACTGGCTTGTGGAGAACAGGTGGCTCATGGATGCCACCTGCAGGTTAGTTAGAGAAAGTGCACTCCACGAAGCTGTAGTTCTGATAAATTAGAGATAAAGACTTCAATTGGTCAACAAATCCTAAAAGAACCCTATCAAGTTCAGCAAATGCCAAGAGGCCAAAAACAATGGAAAATTATAAAGCATATGAAAAAACCAGACGATATGGATAACCCAAGCCCAAGAACCCAAATCATAAGCTCAGAAGAGACACAGCACCTAGAGCAGCTACTCAAAGAACTAAAGATGAACAATGAGACCATAGTACGGGATACAAAGGATATCAAGAAGACCCTAGAAGAGCATAAAGAAGACATTGCAAGACTAAATAAAAAAATGGATGATCTTATGGAAATTAAAGAAACTGTTGACCAAATTAAAAAGATTCTGGACACTCATAGTACAAGACTAGAGGAAGTTGAACAACGAATCAGTGACCTGGAAGATGACAGAATGGAAAATGAAAGCATAAAAGAAAGAATGGGGAAAAAAATTGAAAAAATTGAAATGGACCTCAGGGATATGATAGATAATATGAAACGTCCAAATATAAGACTCATTGGTGTTCCAGAAGGTGAAGAAAAGGGTAAAGGTCTAGGAAGAGTGTTCAAAGAAATTGTAGGGGAAAACTTCCCAAATCTTCTAAACTACATAAATACACAAATCATAAATGCTCAGCGAACTCCAAATACAATAAATCCAAATAAACCCACTCCGAGACATATTCTGATCACACTGTCAAACACAGAAGAGAAGGAGCAAGTTCTGAAAGCAGCAAGAGAAAAGCAATTCACCACATACAAAAAAACAGCATAAGACTAAGTAGTGACTACTCAGCAGCCACCATGGAGGCGAGAAGGCAGTGGCACGATATATTTAAAATTCTGAGTGAGAAAAATTTCCAGCCAATAATACTTTATCCAGCAAAGCTCACCTTCAAATTGGAGGGAGAGCATAAATTTTTCACAGACAAACAAATGCTGAGAGAATTTGCTAACAAGAGACCTGCCCTACTGGAGATACTAAAGGGAGCCCTACAGACAGAGCAACAAAGAAAGGACAGAGAGACTTGGAGAAAGGTTCAGTATTAAAGAGATTCGGTATGGGTACAATAAAGGATATTAACAGAGAGAGGGGAAAATATGACAAACAAAAACCAAAGGATAAGATGGCTGATTCAAGAAATCCCTTCACGGTTATAATGTTGAATGTAAATGGATTAAACTCCCCAATTAAAAGATATAGATTGGCAGAATGGATCAAAAAAATGAACCATCAATATGTTGCATACAAGAGACTCATCTTAGACACAGGGACACAAAGAAACTGAAAGTGAAAGGATGGAAAAAAATATTTCATGCAAGCTACAGCCAAAAGAAAGCAGGTGTAGCAATATTAATCTCAGATAAAATAGACTTTAAATGCAGGGATGTTTTGAGAGACAAAGAAGGCCACTACATACTAATAAAAGGGGCAATTCAACAAGAAGAAATAACAATCATAAATGTCTACGCACCCAATCAAGGTGCCACAAAATACATGAGAGAAATACTGGCAAAACTAAAGGAAGCAATTGATGTTTCCACAATAATTGTGGGAGACTTCAACACATCACTCTCTCCTATAGATAGATCAACCAGACAGAAGACCAATAAGGAAATTGAAAACCTAAACAATCTGATAAATGAATTAGATTTGACAGACATATACAGGACATTACATCCCAAATCACCAGGATACACATACTTTTCTAGTGCTCATGGAACTTTCTCCAGAATAGATCATATGCTGGGACATAAAACAAGCCTCAATAAATTTAAAAAGATTGAAATTATTCAGAGCACATTCTCTGACCACAATGGAATACAATTAGAAGTCAATAACCATCAGAGACTTAGAAAATTCACAAATACCTGGAGGATAAACAACACACTCCTAAACAATCAGTCGGTTAACAAAGAAACAGCAAGAGAAATTGCTAAATATATAGAGACGAATGAAAATGAGAACACCACATACCAAAACCTATGGGATGCAGCAAAAGTAGTGCTAAGGGGGAAATTTATAGCACTAAATGCATACATTAAAAAGAAAGAAAGAGCCAAAATCAAAGAACTAATGGATCAACTGAAGAAGCTAGAAAATGAACGGGAAACCAATCCTAAACCAAGTAGAAGAAAAGAAATAACAAGGATTAAAGCAGAAATAAATGACATAGAGAACAAAAAAACAATAGAGAGGATAAATATCACCAAAAGTTGGTTCTTTGAGAAGATCAACAAGATTGACAAGCCCCTAGCTAGACTGACAAAATCAAAAAGAGAGAAGACCCATATAAACAAAACAATGAATGAAAAAGGTGACATAACTGCAGATCGTGAAGAAATTAAAAAAAGTGTAAGAGGACATTATTAACAACTGTATGGCAACAAACTGGATAATGTAGAAGAAATGGACAATTTCCTGGAAACATATGAACAACCTAGACTGACCAGAGAAGAAACAGAAGACCTCAACCAACCCATCACAAGCAAAGAGATCCAATCAGTCATCAAAAATCTTCCCACAAATAAATGCCCAGGGCCAGATGGCTTCACAGGGGAATTCTACCAAACTTTCCAGAAAGAACTGACACCAATCTTACTCAAACTCTTTCAAAACATTGAAGAAAATGGAACACTACCTAACTCATTTTATGAAGCTAACATCAACCTAATACCAAAACCAGGCAAAGATGCTACAAAAAAGGAAAACTACTGGCCAATCTCCCTAATGAATATAGATGCAAAAATCCTCAACAGAATACTTGCAAATCGAATCCAAAGACACATTAAAAAAATCATACACCATGACCAAGTGGGGTTCATTCCAGGCATGCAAGGATGGTTCAACATAAGAAAATCAATCAATGTATTACAACACATTAAAAACTCGAAAGGGAAAAATCAATTGATCATCTCAATAGATGCTGAAAAAGCATTTGACAAAATCCAACATCTGCTTTTGATAAAAACACTTCAAAAGGTAGGAATTGAAGGAAACTTCCTCAACATGATAAAGAGCATATATGAAAACCCCACAGCCAGCATAGTACTCAATGGAGAGAGACTGAAAGCCTTCCCTCTAAGATCAGGAACAAGACAAGGATGCCCGCTGTCACCACTGTTATTCAACATTGTGCTGGAGTGCTAGCCAGGGCAATCCGGCAAGACAAAGAAATAAAAGGCATCCAAATTGGAAAAGAAGAAGTAAAACTGTCATTGTTTGCAGATGATATGATCTTATATCTAGAAAACCCTGAGAAATCGACGAGACAGATACTAGAGCTAATAAACAAATTTAGCAAAGTAGCGGGATACAAGATTAATGCACATAAGTCAGTAATGTTTCTATATGCTAGAAATGAACAAACTGAAGAGACACTCAAGAGAAAGATACCATTTTCAATAGCAACTAAAAAAATCAAGTACCTAGGAATCAACTTAACCAAAGATGTAAAAGACCTATACAAAGAAAACTACATAACTCTACTAAAATAGAAGGGGACCTTAAAAGATGGAAAAATATTCCATGTTCATGGATAGGAAGGCTAAATGTCATTAAGATGTCAATTCTACCCAAACTCATCTACAGATTCAATGCAATCCCAATCAAAATTCCAACAACCTACTTTGCAGACTTGGAAAAGCTAGTTATCAAATTTATTTGGAAAGAGAAGATGCCTCGAATTACTAAAGACACTCTAAGAAAGAAAAACGAAGTGGGAGGACTTACACTCCCTGACTTTGAAGCTTATTATAAAGCCACAGTTGCCAAAACAGCATGGTACTGGCACAAAGATAGACATATAGATCAATGGAATCGAATTGAGAATTCAGAGATAGACCCTCAGATCTATGGCCGACTGATCTTTGATAAGGCCCCCAAAGTCACTGAACTGAGTCATAATGGTCTTTTCAACAAATGGGGCTGGGAGAGTTGGATATCCATATCCAAAAAAATGAAAGAGGACCCCTACCTCACCCCCTACACAAAAATTAACTCAAAATGGATGAAAGATCTCAATATAAAAGAAAGTACCATAAAAGTTCTAGAAGATAATGTAGGAAAACATCTTCAAGACCTTGTATTAGGCGGCCACTTCCTAGACTTTACACCCAAAGCACAAGCAACAAAAGAAAAAATAGATAAATGGGAACTCCTCAAGCTTAGAAGTTTCTGCACCTCAGAGGAATTTCTCAAAAAGGTAAAGAGGCAGCCAACTAAATGGAAAAAAATTTTTGGAAACCGTGTATCTGACAAAAGACTGATATCTTGCATATATAAAGAAATCCTACAACTCAATGACAATAGTACAGACAGCCCAATTATAAAATGGGCAAAAGATATGAAAAGACAGTTCTCTGAAGAGGAAATACAAATGGCCAAGAAACACATGAAAAAATGTTCAGCTTCACTAGCTATTAGAGAGATGCAAATTAAGACCACAATGAGATACTATCTAACACCGATTAGAATGGCTGCCATTAAACAAACAGGAAACTACAAATGCTGGAGGGGATGTGGAGAAATTGGAACTCTTATTCATTGTTGGTGGGACTGTATAATGGTTCAGCCACTCTGGAAGTCAGTCTGGCAGTTCCTTAGAAAACTAGATATAGAGTTACCATTCGATCCAGCGATTGCACTTCTCGGTATATACCCGGAAGATCGGAAAGCAGTGACACGAACAGATATCTGCACGCCAATGTTCATAGCAGCATTATTCACAATTGCCAAGAGATGGAAACAACCCAAATGTCCTTCAACAGATGAGTGGATAAATAAAATGTGGTATATACAGACGATGGAATACTACGCGGCAGTAAGAAGGAACGATCTGGTGAAACATATGACAACATGGATGAACCTTGAAGACATAATGCTGAGCGAAATAAGCCAGGCACAGAAAGAGAAATATTATATGCTACCAATAATGTGAACTTTGAAAAATGTAAAACGAATGGTTTATAATGTAGAATGTAGGGGAACTAGCAATAGAGAGCAATTAAGGAAGGGGGAACAATAATCCAAGAAGAACAGATAAGCTATTTAATGTTCTGGGGATGCCCAGGAATGACTATGGTCTGTTAATTCCTGATGGATATAGTAGGAACAAGTTCACAGAAATGTTGCTATATTAGGTAACTTTCTTGGGGTAAAGTAGGAACATGTTGGAAGTTAAGCAGTTATCTTAGGTTAGTTGTCTTTTTCTTACTCCCTTGTTATGGTCTCTTTGAAATGTTCTTTTATTGTATGTTTGTTTTCTTTTTAACTTTTTTTTCATACAGTTGACTTAAAAAAGAAGGGAAAGTTAAAAAAAAAAAAAAAAAACAAGGGAAAAAAAAAGATGTAGTGCCCCCTTGAGGAGCCTGTGGAGAATGCAGGGGTATTCGCCTACCCCACCTCCATGGTTGCTAACATGACCACAGACATAGGGGACTGGTGGTTTGATGGGTTGAGCCCTCTACCATAAGTTTTACCCTTGGGAAGACGGTTGCTGCAAAGGAGAGGCTAGGCCTCCCTATGGTTGTGCCTAAGAGCCTCCTCCCGAATGCCTCTTTGTTGCTCAGATGTGGCCCTGTCTCTCTAGCTAAGCCAACTTGAAAGGTGAAATCACTGCCCTCCCCCCTACGTGGGATCAGACACCCAGGGGAGTGAATCTACCTGGCAACGTGGAATATGACTCCCAGGGAGGAATGTAGACCCGGCATCGTGGGACGGAGAACATCTCCTTGACCAAAAGGGGGATGTGAAAGGAAATGAAATAAGCCTCAGTAGCAGAGAGATTCCAAAAGGAGCCGAGAGGTCACTCTGGTGGGCACTCTTACGCACACTTTAGACAACCCTTTTTAGGTTCTAAAGAATTGGGGTAGCTGGTGGTGGGTACCTGAAACTATCAAAGTACAACCCAGAACCCATGAATCTCAAAGACAGTTGTATAAAAATATAGTTTATGAGGGGTGACAATAAGATTGGGAAAGCCATAAGGACCACACTCCACTTTGTCTAGTTCATGGATGGATGAGTAGAAAAATAGGGGAAGGAAACAAACAGACAAAGGTACCCAGTGTTCTTTTTTACTTCAATTGCTCTTTTTCACTCTAATTATTATTCTTGTTATTTTTGTGTGTGTGCTAATGAAGGTGTCAGGGATTGATTTAGGTGATGAATGTACAACTGTGTAATGGTACTGTGAACAATCGAAAGTGCGATTTGTTTTGTATGACTGCGTGGTATGTGAATATATCTCAATAAAATGAAGATTAAAAATAAATAAATAAAAAATAAACTGGCAGAGAATTTCACGAAATTGATTCCTGATGGCAGATGGAAGGAAGAATTTGAGAACAATGAGCTGGGATACTTCACTTATGAGGATTCAAAACTAAAACTTGTGGATATAGCATGGTTTCTCCTTGCAGCTTATAGTAAAATGAGACGAGATAGAGATAAACTTAGAACTGAACTCTTGGATTCAAAGAAACTGGAAACTGATGGTTGGAAAATTCCAGGCTTCCAGGGGATAGAACCCCAGAAACTATAGCCCACCATGAGGACTTAACCAAACATGGAACACAGTTGCCATTTCAGTGCAAGACATGATTGGAGATGGAATTATCCAGAAAGGATTTGTAGAAAGTCCTATTGTCTGACAGCTTGGACCACTGTGCTTCATGCAAAGCCAACAGAATTTTTTTGAGATCCTTATAGATGGAGCCACTGCCAGTCTGGATTGCAGGAGACAGACAAGGAACAAATTGAAGGAAAAATGTTTTCAAAGACAGAGCCAAGGAGAACGAGGTCTGGAGTCAAGAAGTCTGTGGCAGGGAGAATGGAGCAGCCTACACACATGGAAAGGGTGGATTTGCCCTGGAGAGTGAGGGCAGGCATTCTGCCTCAATGCTCAGGAAGAGTTTTGCCACCCCAGACTTCAGACAAGGTGAAGAACATTCCCTGGAGATTGGGAGATCCTGGCAACCACCCCACTGTTCAGTGAGGATAGAGTCTTTTCCCTCTAAAGGCAGAGTCTGGGTGGCACACAGGTGTTTGAGGTGGGTGGGGCTGAAAAGGTGGTCTCCCCAATGTGAAATGTTGGAGCACTCACCCCAGCATTTGAAGAGAAAAGGGCTGCATGAAAGCCTTTGGAAAGTGTTGGACTCCCACTCTCTCAAACCCCAAGGATACAACATCATTCTGAGAATGAATCCAAAACTTTGAAATCTAATGGAGTTTGCCCTGTGAAGTTTAGGAACTGCTTTGGTCCCTTAAACCATGTTTTCCTTTCAGTTTCTCCTTATGGCAATGGGAATGTTTACCCTATGACTGTCCCTCAGTTGCATACTGGAAGCACATAGCTTGTTCTAAGTTTCACAAGTCCACCACCAGAGGGGCATTTTGCTTTTGGACAGACTGTGCCTGTAATTGATTTTGATGGGATCTTGTACTTAACTATTGTTACTGAAAAGATCCAAGATTTTGTGCTACTATCACTGGATGAATGTATTTTGTATTTGGAAAGAATGTTTTTCGGGTGTCTAGGGGGTAGAATGTGCCAGTATATATATAACATGTCCTCCAGAAAAAGCCATATTCTTTAATGCATTCTTGTAAGGTCAGACATATTAGTGTTGATTAAGTTGGAATCTTTGGATTAAGTTGTGTCCATGGAGATGTGATCCAACCAGCTGTAGGTGATAACTCTGATTAGGGAATTTCCATGGAGGTGTGACCCTGCCCATCCAGTGTGCACCTTGATTAGTTCACTGGAGCTCTATGAAAGCTCAGAGAGAAGGAGATCACAGCTAGCTGTAGCTGAGACACATTTTGAAGACAGCTGTTGGAAGCTGATGCTGATATTTTGGAGAATACCATTTTGAAACACAATCTGGAAACAAGCAGACACCAGCCACAGGCCTTCCCAGCTAACAGAGATTTTCTGGATGCCAATGGCCTTTCTCCAGTGAAGGTACTCTTTGTTGATTGACACTTTATGGCCTTAAGACTGTAAGTGTGCAACCAAATAAACCCCCTTTATAAAAGCCAGTCCATTTCTGGTGTTTTGCATTCTGGCAGCATTAGCAAACTGGAACTGTGATCTTCTGGATGAAAAATGTTCAGAATAGGGGAAAAAAGATGAGAGGTTTTAAAAACTCTCATTAATATCCCTGAAATCCAGTTAATCTAACACCATTTTTAAAAATTAAGTTTATCACAAAGAATATTTATTAGGGAAATGAAAATCCTGGGAAATAACCAACACCAAGCTTCATTCCAGAAGAAATTATGTACCAAGGTCAAGATAAAACACTGCTATATATCTCATATTCTTCATCCATTAAATCAGAAAAGTCATACCAATTTCATACAATATATGAAAGAATTAAATAATGAATGTAAAATCTCTGGCATTATGCCTAGTATTTAACAATATTTTTATACATTACAATTCAAACCCACACAGGTTCATTCCCCAAAACTCCATCCACATTTACACTGTGCTATTTCCCACCATCATTATATCTCCTGGGATTTGACAAAAAGAAATTCATCCAGAGTGAGCTTTCCTCAGGGCAAGATTTATCATGAACTTCACCCCACTCCCCCAAATATACCCTGCACTGACTCTCAAATAACTTCAAACATAAATATCAATTCCATGGACAAACACAAGTCCCTCTGTTATCTGGCTGCTGCCAACATGGCCAGGCTCATATTCAACTTTTCACACCCTGCTATTCATTGTTTATCAGATATTAAGGACTCCTTTTAAAACCCAACCACATCTTATGGTCATATTGATACCACATCTGTGTCCCAGGCATCTCATTTAGCTGTGCTTCATTCCCTTTCTCCTCCCAGAATTAGTCTGATTCTTTCTGTAAGACTCAGTACAATTATCAGCACCCCTGTGAAGCCATCACTAACACCCACAGGAGGAGTCCAGTCATTTTCCTCCATTTCACAAGGATTCCAGTGCCACCTCAGAATATTACATGTGCCCAATTCTAAGACTCTTGTCCCATTTAGATGTAATCTTTTTGAAATAAGAAAAAATGTCTTACTGATACTTTATTCCAAGAACAATATTCAGTGCCTATTGGGAAACATTTTATGAATAAATGTTTGCTTAATGATTTAAAGAAATAGAAGGATGAATGTGATAAAACACATACTTCCATGAGGGAAGCCACATGAGCGAAAGCTAAGGCCAGGTGAAACAGATTAGAGAAAGAAAAAATTTTAATGTATCCATTACTGCCCCTACAATCAGCCTTTTTAACAAGGCATGACATTGCATGATAAAGCCTTCTCTATGTGCTTTCCCTGTTTGTGTCTCTAAATTTACAACTAATAAAAGAGATTGCTGGAGTCATAATACATTCCCACCACAAGTGAGGCTTCTGAGATTCACTCAGAAATTATCAAAGAAGTTTCTGTGCTCACCACTGTAGTTTCTTCCTTGAATAAAAGATGAAGTAGGAAGCTTTGTGCCCACAAAGGGCAGGGAGATGGAATGACTCATGGGGCATCTAAAAGGCAAAATTGCATTTCCTTTTCAACAGAGTTTAGTGAAATAGAATTGAGAGAATGTAGGTGAAGTATTTAGACTCCATGCCTGAAGGAATTTCATTCACATGAGAGTCATGAATTATTATTCTTTTGTTTCTCTACTCCTGGAGATATTTGGTTCTCTGCAGATAACAAAGAAAAGAAAAATTCAAGTGTGTGCCACTTTTGACCCTTGGGAGACAGCTTTGTTGCTTCATGTTTGCTTCTTATCCCAGGAGGTCACCTCTTTATAGGTGTGGGCTCTAGTATTGCAAAGATTCCCACAACGGTTTCCGTTTCATTGATTCTTAGGCAGATCTTCTGGTACACTAAAATATTTTTTGTCTCATTTTCATACTCTGGTTTTGGCTATCATTCATGGGGCTGCCCTCTTGCAACATTATTTCCTCTTGTTTCCTCTTCTCTTTCTTCCCTATTGTTAGCAATATTTGTTCAACTCTCCCCATCATTTGTTTCAGTCACTCAAAAAATATTTATTCAGCAATACTGTAAGCTAAGCACTCAACTATCATGTGGGAATGAAGAAAAGAGTAAGATACACTGCCTTCTCTGAAACAGCTTACGGTCTAAACAGGCCAAGGAACATGGAAATATATCCTGGTCCTGGTGAAGTGTAATTATATATGAATGAGGATCAGCTTTTCCATATCTGCTAAAAGAGCTCCTGGGATTTTGATAACAATTGTATTCAGTGATAGAACACGTGGGTTATTATTGCCAGATTATTGTTACTTTTCCTTTCTAAGGTCAGAGGAGTTCTTATCATTTACTTGGGTCTTCTCTAATTTCTTATGGCAGTGTTTTGTAGTTTTCAGTATACAGTCCTTCACCTCTCCATTTCAACTTATTCCCAGGTGTTTTGTTCTTTGACTCTGTACCAAATGATTTTTTTAAACTTCCAGTTGGGTGTGTTCTGTTCTGATGTACAAAACACAAGTGATTTTCTTGTTAATCTTGTATCTTGCATTTGGCTGAATTCCTTTATGAGCTTTACAAGTTTTATTGTGGACAGTTGTGTAGTTTCTAGTAAAGTATCATGTCATCTTGAGTACAGATAGTATTCCTTCTTCCTTTCCAAATGGGTGCTTTTTATTTTGTTCTATTGTTTAATTACTCTGGGAGTGATTTACACTACAATACTGAATGGCAATGGGTAAGGCAGACATCCTAGTCTTGTTCCAGACCTCACATGGAAGGACTTCACTCTTTCAGGGTTGAATATAAGATTAACTGTGTTTTTAAATGTATACCATTTTCACACAGAGGAGGCTACATTCTATTATTTTTCTGAGGGTTTTTATTGTGAAAGGGCACTGGACTCTATAAAATGCATTTTCCACTTCAAATGAGTTTGTCATATGATTTTCCCCCATTATTCTGTGAATGTGGTTCATTATGCTGCTGGATTTTCTTTTACTGAACACCCTTGCATTTGTAAGATAAATCCTGTTTGGTATTGGTTATGGTGGATAACTCTTACTCTTCTGTTGTGTCAATTTGCTAGCAGTTTACTGAGGATTTTCCATCTGTATTCATGAGGGAAACTGGTCCTTCATTTTCATTTCTTGTTATGTCTATTATGTAGCCTTGGTTTTACAATAATGTTATTCTCATAGAATGAATTAGAAAGTTACCTCTGTTTCAATTTGGAAGAATTAGGAAAGTATTGGAGTTAATTCTTCTTTGAATGTTTGGTACAATTCACCATTGAATCAATTTGGTCCTGGACTTAATCTTTCTTGGGAGATTTTCCATTAGTGATTAAATCTCATTACTTATTATGTATAAGTAATTCATTGATATCTTCTATTTGTTGTTTTTGTTTCTTATCAAATAAATTTTATTTTCTAGAAGTTTTAGATTTACAGAAAAATTGCAAAGATAATAGAGAGTTCTTACATAACTGGAACCAATATGGAACATTTGTTACAACTACTGATACGTTATTATTTGTTACATTCTTGTTAACTGAAGCACATGTTATTCAGCTTTCCTCCATTTTGACCTAATGCTCTTTGTCTGTTCCAGGACTCTCCCCAGGATCATACAAGACATTTAGTCTTCAAGTCTCTTTAGACCCCTCTTGACCATGAGAGTTTCTCAGACATTCCTTGTTCTGGATGACCTTGACAGTTTTAAGGACAAGCCACATAGCTTTTGGAATGTCCCCTAGCTGGCATTTGTCTGATTATTTTTTTCATGACCCACCTGGATTTATGGGTTTGGGGTAGGAAGACTATAATACCTCTTCACAGATTGCTGAATTGCCTGGCTGTACTGAGGGCTTTACATCTATCATTTCACTTATTTGTTACAATCACCCACAAGGCTTTATTATCCCCATTTTAGAGATGAGACAACTGAGACTTGTAGAGACTGGTCCAGCTTCCCAGGCTTGCACTGTTTATTAGTAGCCAAGCCACAATGTTCTTTTCCTCATTTTGCTTGTTTATTTCTGATTGCATTTCTGCCTTATGTTTCTTTGATTTATGTATTTATATTTATTATTTTGAGGGGATAATAGCATCCTGTAAATCCAAAAATGGAAAGATATACAGTAATTAAGATGTCTCCTTGACATCCCACCTATCATTTTCTCAGTTCCTACATTCCTATCCTAAGACTTTTCATCTAAAATTTTATTTATCAAAAAATTAAAAAAAAACAACTTTTCAAACAAAACAAAACAAAGGAAAAAGAAAAATAAATAACCAACAATAACTACATTGCTTCCAACCTGTTCCTACCTGTACCAGTTTTCTCATGCTGCCTTTCTTATGGCAGGATTAGCAAACCAGAACAGATTTTGGTGCCAAAGTAGTGGGGTGCTGGTGATGTTGAGCTTGCAAATACCAAATATGTAGGAATGGCTTTTTAAATGGATACGGGGAAAATTCTGGAGGAGTTTGAGGAGCTTTACAGAAAAGACCTGGACTGCTTTGAAGAGACTGTTAATAGAAATATGGACTCTAAGTATACTCCCAATGATGCCTGGGAGAGAAATAATGAATGTGTCATTGCCAAGTGGAAGAAAGGCAATCAATGCTTTAAAAAGAGAGAATTTGGCAAAATTGAGCCCTAGTGCTTGATGGGAGGCAGACTTTGAAAACAATGACCTGGGTTACTTAGCTGAAGAGATTTTGACACTAAATACCAAGAATGTGGCCTGGCTTCTCCTTGAGCTTATAGCAAAATGCAAGCCGAGGAGATAAGGTAAGAACAGAACTCTTTGGTACAAGGAAACCAGAAACTGATGGTCTGGAAAACTCTTGGTTTCAAAAAGGGAGACTTCAGAAGCTACAGCCCCTTATGCAGATTTAACCAACATGGAACCCAACTGCCATTTCAGTACAAACCAGGATTGGAGATGGAGTTATCCAGAAAGGATTGTGGAAACTCCTCTTGTCTAAAAGTTTTGCCCCCTGCATGATTCATGCCAAGCCAAGCAGATATTTGCATGACCTGTATACATGGGGTCATGGCTGGTCTGATGGGTGGGGACTTTGAACAAATGAATTGAAGGAAAAATTTCTTCAATGACAGAATCATGGAGATTGAGGTTGGGTGTCAAGAGGTCTCAGGCAGAGAGAACAAAGTGGCCAAGATATGTGGAAAGTTGAGTTTGCACAGGAGGCAGAGGGTGGACCTTCCACTTTGATGCACAGGAAGGGTGCTGCCACTCCAGTCCCCAGAGAGGGTGTTGAACATTCCCCAGGGATTCTGGAGAGCCTTGCTGCCACCCCACTTTTCAGAGAGGGGAAAGCCTTTGCCCAGAGAGGCAGAGTCTGTGTGGCACCCCAATGTTTGAGGAGGGTGGGTGCTATATAAAGGTGGTCTCCCCAATGTATGGATATGTTGGAGCACTCACCCTGGCATTTGGAGAGAAAAGTGTGGCCACATAAGAATTTGGTGTGTGGGACTGCTTCTCTCTCAAGCTCCAAGGATGCAACATTATTCTGTGAATGACCCTCAGACTTTGAAATCTAATGGAGTTTGTTCTGCAGGTTTTAGGACCCATTTTGGTCCCTTAAACTTTGTTTCTCTTTCACTTTCTCCTTATGGCAATGGGAATGCTTATCCTATGAATGTACCTCCTTGTATATTGGAATCAGATAATTTGTTCTAAGTTTCACAGGTCTACAGCCAGAGGGGAATTTTGCTTTAGGACAAGACCATGCCTGTAACAGATTTTGATGAGATGTTGTATTTATCTATTGTTACTCCAAGGATGTAAGTTTTTCTGATATTGTGAAGGGATGAACAAATATTGCATATGGAAAGATCATGTCATTTTTTGTCCAGGGGGTGGAATGTGCTAGTTTGCACATATTGTGGCCACCAAAGTGCCATTATCTTTTTTTCCTTTATAATTTTTATTGGGATTGTTCAGATACCATACAATCAACCAAAGATACAAAGTGCACAATCAGTTGCCCCTGGCACCCTCACACAGCTGTGCATCCATCACACTTAATTTTTGTTCAATTTTTAGAACATTTTCATTACTCCAGAAAAGAAAGAAAGTGAAAGATGAAAAAAGAAAAAAAAAGAAAAGGAAACTCAAATCTTCCCATATCACTAACCAACTCCCTCAATTGTTGACTCGTAGTCTTGGTATAGTACATTTGTTACTGTTTATGACAGAACATTGAAATACTACTAACTGTAGTATATAGTTTGCAACAGTTATACATTTCTTCTCTATATGCCCCTCTATTATTAACTTCTAATTGTATTGTCATACATTTGTTCTGATTCATGGAAGAGATTTCTAATATTTGTACAGTTAATCATGGACATTGCCCACCATAGGATTCAGTTTTATACATTCCCATCTTTTGACCTCCAGCTTTCCTTCTGGTGACATATATGACTCTGAGCTTCACCTTTCCACCTCATTCATGAAACATTCAGCACTCTTATTTATTCTCACATCTTGATACCAACACCTCTGTTCATTTCCAAACATTAAGTTCATCCTAGTTGAACATTCTGCTCATACTAAGCAACCACTCCCCACTCTTAAGCCTGGTCCTATATCTTGGTACCTTATATTTCATGTCTATGAGTTTACATATTGTAATTAGTTCCTATAAGTGAGACCCTGCAATATTTGTCCTTATGTGTCTGGCTTATTTCACTCAGTCCATTGCCCTTGAGGTTTTGTCATCAACCCATTTTTTTTTAAGATTTTTTTTTCACACACCATACATTCCATCCTAAGTAAACAATCAATGGTTCTCTGTATGGTCACAAATTTATGTGTTCACAACCGTCACCACTATCTATATAAGGGCATTTACATTTCTTCCACAAGACAGAAGGGATAGTCATAGAAGGTGGAAAGGCAAAAGAAAGAGGAAAAAAATGACAGCTATGAAGCAGAAAAAGGAAAAATAACCTTAAATCAAAGTAGAATAGTCAGACAACACCACCAACGAAAAGTGTCTAACATGCTTCCCCTATCCCCCCTCTTATCTGCATTCACCTTGGTATATCACCTTTGTTACATTAAAGGAAGCATAACACAATGATTCCGTTAGTTACAGTCTCTAGGTTATGCTGATTGCATCCCTCCCCCAATGCCTCCCCATTTTTAACACCTTGCAAGGTTGACATTTGCTTGTTCTTCCTCGTAAAAGAACATATTTGTACATTTTATCGAAATTGTTGAACATGCTAGATTTCACCAAGTTACACTGTCCCAGTCTTTATCTTTTCTCCTTTCTTCTGGTGTCTCACATGTTCCTAACCTTCCTCTCTCAACCATATTCAGTTATCTTTGTTCAGTGTACTTACATTGCTCTGCTACCATCTCCCAAAATTGTGTTCCAAACGACACACTCCTGTCTTCTCCTATCACTCTATAGTGCTCCCTTTAGCATTTCCTGTGGGGTGAGTGTCTTGTTCACATAGTCTCTCATTGTCTGTTTGTTGGAAAATATTTCTCCCTCATATTTGAAGAACAGCTTTGCTGGATATAGGATTCTTTGTTGGTTGTTTTTCAGTATCTTATAGATATCACACCACTTCCTTCTTGCCTCCATGTTTTCTGCTGTGAGAGCCACACATAGTCTTATTAAGCTTCCTTTGTAAGTGATGGATTGCTTTTCTCTTGCTGCTTTCAGGATTCTCTCTTTGTCTTTGACATTTGATAATCTGATTATTAAGTGTCTTGTCAGGCCTATTCAGATCTATTCTGTTTGGATTATGCTCTGCTTCTTGGATCTGTAATTTTATCCTTTCATAAGATGTGGGAAATTTTCATTATTTCCCCTATTATTGCTTCTGCCCCTTTTCCCTTCTCTTCTCCTTCTGGGATACCAATGATACATATGTTCTTGTACTTTGTTTCATCCTTAAGTTCCCAGAGATATTGCTCATATTTTTTCATTCTTTTCTCCATCTGCTCCTTTGCATGTAGGGTTTCAGGTGTTTTGTTCTCCAGTTCCTGAGTGTTTTCTTCTGCCTCTTGAGTTCTGCTCTTGTATGTTTCCATTGTGTCTTTCATCTCATGTGTTGTGCCTTTCATTTCCATAGATTCTACTAGTTTTTTTTGAACTTTTGATTTCTGCCTTATGTATGCCCAGTGTTTTCTTTACAGCCTCTATCTCTTTTGCAAAATCTTCTCTAAACTTTTTGAATTGATTTAGCATTAGTTGTTTAAATTCCTATATCTCAGTTGAAGTGTACATTTGTTCCTTTAACAGGGCCATAACTTTGTTTCTCTTAGTGTAGGTTGTAGTTTTCTGTTGTCTAGGTATCTGACCTCCTAGGCCACCCCAATTAGGTTTTCCCAGACAAGAACAGGCTCAGGTCACAGAAGGAGGAAATATTCAGTATCCAGTTTCCCCGATGGTTTTTCTTAGAGGATTGAGACACCTGTGCTTCTCTGCCCAGCAGGTGCACCTGTCAGCCTGTCACTGGCTGGTGTCAGAGGGTGTGGTCTGTGGCTCTCCTCCCCCTGGCTTTGGGGTCTGGTTCTGGTAAGGCAGGCAGTAGAGCTGGGCCCCTCCCTTTCCTCTTGGGAAGCTATGCCCCCTCCAGAGAGGTCATCTGAATATCAATAAGTTCTTTTCTTCTCTGACTCTGCTGATCAAAGTGTTTTGATTTTAAAATGGCTGAGACTTTCTTTACTGCAAAGCACTGCAGGCTGAAAATGACTGAGGTTTTCTCCACAGAGAAACGGTCAGAAATCTCCCAGATTCACCTGTCAGCCAGAGATAGCACCCAATCCTCTGTGCTCCCCATCCTGAGACAGATATGTCCCCTGACTCTCCCAAGGTCAGTTGTCACCAAAAGCCTCTGTCAGCTTGTTGGGGATTTGCTGTCTGTATTGAGCAGTTAATATTAAAACCCCAGTTGGATATCTCCACTCACTTGTTTGGAGAGTGCTGCTCTCTAGCACCACAAGGCTTCTGTGAGGAAGGGGCTCTTGGCTCTCAGCATGGGTCTGCAGTTTTTACTTACAGGTTTTATGCTGCAATCTTGGGCATTCCTCCCAATTCAGGTTGGTGGATGAGGAGTGGACAGTCACGTTTGTCTCCCTGCAGTTATTCTAGGTTATTTACTAGCTTTTTGGTCATGTAGGTATTGTTCCAGGGGGGACTAACAGTCTTCCACTCCTCTCTATGCTGCCATCTTAGTTCCTCCATGCCACTGTCTTTGATGATATCTTGTCGGAGCAGATTAATTATTTTTCATTATGGTGTGAATTTTTGGATGTTTCCATGGAGATATGACCCACCAAACTTTGGGTGATGACTGATTGGATAATTTCCATGCAGATTTTACTCCACCCATTCAGGGTGGTTCTGAATTAAATCACTGGAGCCATATAAATGAACTGGCAAACAGAAGGAACTCAGCACAGCTCTGAAAGATATTTTGGAAAGCAAGTGAGAGTGACATTTTGAAGAGCAGCTGCAGCTAAGAGGACAAAATGCTCCAAGAGCAACACTTTGGAGAATGCCATTTTGAAACACCACCTGGGAGAGAGGGGATGCCAGCCATGTGCTTTCTGAGCTAACAAGGGTTTTCCAATACCAATGGCCTTTCTCCATTGAAGGTACCCTATTGTTGATGAGCAATTTATGGCCTAAGACTGTAACTTTGTAACCAAGTAAACCCCCTCTATAAAAATCAATCCATTTCTGTTATTTTGCATAATGGCAACATTAGCAAACCAGAACAATGGTCTTCTTGATGTCCTTTGTATCCTGAGCCATGATATTGGTGTTCGTGATTACTTCTTTTGTTAATTGCTCCAAGTTCTCTGTCTTGTCTGGTTTCTTAGTTCAGGTTTTTGTGTTATTCTTACCTTCTGGTTTCTTCATAAGCTTTAAAATTTCCTGTTGCATTTGGCCTCTTTGCATTTACTTATCTTGGTAGGGTTCTTTTAGGATATGCAGGCTTATTTAAATAATTATCTATAATTTCATAGAGCTACAGCTTGGTGGAGTGCACTATCCACAACCTACCAGCAGGTAGTGATCCTGAGCCACCTCTTACCCTCAAGCCAATTCTCCCCAACTTCATTATGAAGTGAATGGCATTCAAAACTTGTGGAAGTCCAATTGTTACACTAATTTCCCATATGTACTGGGGACCACCAGCCCTATGGGTGAGGGGTTTGCCCTGTGCAGTTTGCCAGGGAACAGTTTGCCAGGGAAGATGGCTTTAAGACTCAATTCTCCCTCCATTCTTTGGGCTGGGCCTGGAATGCCCTGGGGCTGCAGTCCATGTCTAACCCTTCAGCTCAGATTCCATAGTCTCTCTCTGTTTTGGGCCCACATGTCCCTGTGATTGGTGTAGGGCTCCTGGCAATTCCATGTGGCACCACTGCCTCTAGACTGTGTACTCTGTGGGCTTGGGCAGAAGAGTGTGTGCTGTCACAGGCCAGCAAAATCCCTAAGAAATCTCTCAGCCATGGAACTGTGAAAGGGAGTCTCCACTGCAAAGATATCTGTACAGGGTGTGGAAATTACCAACTTCTGTGATTCTCTGCCTGCTGCACAGCTCTTCCCTAGCTTGAGTGTTCTTTCTTGTGGGTGTGCAATGGGCTATCACCCATGTCAGATACAAAGTAGGGGGCCCAGGGCAAGAAAGGAACTCTCCACCATGCTCATCTGTAGCTCTCACTGCCAGCTCCCCAGCTGCTTTCCAGGTTTTACACTAACCTGCCTCCAAACACTGTCTCTGTTTCTCCCCACCATGGCATGGCACTGGCTTCCACTTCACCAGGGACCTTAAACACTCACATGATTCCAAATGCAGTCTCCTGGTTTCTCCAAGACCACAGCCACTATGTATGTAGAAGTCTTTGCCAAGCAGGTGGAACCCTGGAACTGCTATTCTGGAGCACATTGTCATTTACTTAGTGTTTTCCACAGGGGATAATTTTGTTCCATCTCTCCTAATCTGCCATCTTTGATCCCCCAAACCCATTTCTAATGGGGGGAATGAGCCCAATGCCTGATCAAGATTGGGAGATTATCCATCCTCAGGCTACCCAATACTCCATGACAAAAAACCTTATTATACCTTTAAGAGTTCATTTTAATTTCATTTTAAGGTACAAGATGAATAGTGAAAGTGTAAAGGACGATGTCTGTACCACCAGAAATGAACCCCAAGTTATCTATTTATTTATATTCTGTTCATTATTGCTGTATTCATACCTGTTCAGATTATATAACATTTATGACACATAATCTTGATCTGTATAGTCTTCTGTTAACATTCAAAGTTCTCTGCTTTAACAGTCATATTTATGTTTAGATTTCTATGAAAAAATGGAAGCTGAACATTGTAGAATTTTCAGCTACAGCTTTTACTTCATAAGTATTTGCAAAACATTGAGAAAAAACATTGATTTCCTTGCCTACCACTCATTACAAAACACTGCATTCAGCACTCCCAGATCACTTCACAATTCTGTCTTAATTTGTTTCTCATTAATAGTTTACTAGGCAAAACTCTGAATGCATGATTGAATTGTGTTGTAAAGCATTCTTTTTTGATGTTTTCCCCAGTCTGATATTCCTGATGTGAACTCCAGCTGAACCCTTTATTTGATTTTAGTGTTGACATTTCCTCATAATGGGAAATCAAACTTTGAGGAATAAATTCAATGCCACCAAAGACTCTTCTTCATTCTATACATATACAGAAAATATTTTATAAAATCGGAAACTTCATATATATTTGACACATTGCTCTGTAAGAAAAAGATTTCACACATTTCTCCATTGAATTATTCCACCAATAATTATGTCCTTGAGTTCTCTAAGAGTTTCCTCCTACTGATAATGTCTTTCCTATCCAGTTTTCTGGTTTTGGAGTTATTCCAAGTCTGAGCTATGCTTGCATACACAAATGCTGGACTCAGCTGACATCTATTATAGGTAATTATATAGTGTTCCTCCCAGGCTAGTGCAATCATGTTATTTAAGGATACATTGCAAATAAAGGCTTTTAGACACTGATGACACTCCTGTGTGAGCTTTTACTTTTTGGAGTTGGTATGTGTGTCTGAAAACTTCCATATGCACAACATATTTATTGAGTTCCATGATGTTCCTACTGGCAGAATTATGTATAAATGTTTTCCCACAGAGATCACAGATGTGTTGTCTCCCCAGTGTCAATTATCTTATGTTGTCTGAGGATCACTCTTTCAGTGAAGTCTTTCCTGAAAGAAAGCTGATATATGGTTTCTTCCCAGTATGAGTTCTCCCAAGGTGACTAAGGTTACCAAAATGACTGAAGGATTTTCTCATAAATTACAGATATATGGTTTCTCCCCAGTATAAGTTCTCTCATGTTGCTTATAGATACGATATTTATTCAGGGATTTCACACATAGATGGCAGATGTATGGTTTCTACCCAGTGTGAGTTCTCATATGTTGTATGAAGTTAGAATTATTAGGGAAGTCTTTCCCACATAGATGGCATACATATTTTTTCTCTCCAGTGTGAGTTCTCTCATGTTGCCTAAGTTTACAACTTTGACGGAAGGATTTCCCACACAAATGGCAGACATATGGTTTCTCCCCAGTGTGAGTTCTCTCATGTCCCCTCAGGCTACTGGATTGACTGAAGGATTTCCCACATAGATGACAGACATATGGTTTCTCCCCAGTGTGAGTTCTCTCGTGTTGCCTAAGTTTAGAACTTACACAGAAGGCTTTCCCACACAAATGGCAGACATATGGTTTCTCCCCAGTGTGAGTTCTCTCATGTATCCTAAGGCTACCACACTGACTGAAGGATTTCCCACACAGATGGCAGACATAAGGTTTGTCCCCATTGTGAGTTCTCTCATGTTGCCTAAACTTTTCACTTAGACTGAAGGATTTTCCACATAGATGACAGATGTATGGTTTCTCCCCAGTGTGAGTTCTCTCATGTTGCCTAAGGTTACCACTTTGATTGAAGGATTTCCCACATAGATGGCAGATGTATGGTTTCTCCCCAGTGTGAGTTCTCCCATGTTGTCTAAGGTTACCACTTTGACTGAAAGATTTCCCACATAAATGGCAGACATACGGTTTCTCCCCAGTGTGAGTTCTCTTATGATGCCTAAGGTTACCACTTTGACTGAAAGATTTCCCACATAAATGGCATACATATGGTGTCTCTGCAGTGTGAGTTCTCACATGTACTCTGAGCTTTGAACTATAAGTGAAGATTTTCCCACATTGATGGCAGATATATGCTTTCTCCCTAGTGTGAGTTCTCTCGTGTTCCTTAAGGTTACAACATTGACTGAAGTATTTCCCACATAGATGGCAGACATATTTCTCTCCAGTGCAATTTCTCTCATTCTGTCTAAGGACAGAAATATTTCTCAAGGCTTTTACACACAGATGATAATCATATGAATTATGTCCAGACTTAATTTGCTTATGTCCAGGAAAGAATGACTGATAATTGATAGCTTTTTGAAAATGTTCATTTACATAGGGCTTTGTTTCCATGTCAGTCAATGTGGAGTGGATTATATCTTCTCCCACATGATTACTCTCAAAGGGATCCTCTCCAGTAGTAGAAATCTGCTGCTACAAATGAGAAGAAAAACTGTTAAAGGTATATCCATGTATACTCATCAATTCAATTCTCTTGTATAATTCAGTGAGGCTCCAGTTAAAATTCATATTATTGACATGCACATGGTATGCTACTTTCTTGTATGCAGAGATTTTCTCTTTTTAGCATCTCAACTGCACAGTTTTCTAACAAATTTTGAATACTTCAATAAGTTTCAAAGAATAGATATATAAACATGTTTATGCAATTGTACTTTTATAAGACTTCAGGTTAATGGTTTTCAACTTAGGTTAATTACTCCCTTAACTAAAATTATCCAAAACTTATTGATGGGATGTTTAATCTCATATTTAATTACATTCAGATGATTGTGATGAACTGCTAGACTATTCAATCCCAGGAATCTGTTTTGAAGCCCACTGCTCACACAGGATGCTTACCTTTGGCTGGATGGTACATTTCCCCTTATTGCAGATATGTAGCATGGTTATCATTTCTTCTTCTCTATCGTCTTTCTGTCTGCCTGAAATAACTTTGTAAACATTATAGAGTGTCATTAGCAGAATGAAATATTAAAAACTTCCAAGGTTCATGTGATTATGTTTTAAACATTGTCATTTCAATGGGAAAGAGTCTAAAATTAATGTGTACTCTAAAAAATAGCAAAATATTTCCTGGAAATTGAGAACTAAACTATTTTCAGTACTAAAGTTGTGGAAAATAATAAGATGGGAAGCTGGGTGGTAAAGAAGGGAAATTCGTCAAAGAGGAAGACAAGATAAAAGGCACACTGTGTAAGTTTGACTCCAATAATTATATAAATGTCTCAGCCTCTAAGCCAAAACAATCATAGATGGATTCTTAACTAGAGATTGAAACATGCATGGAATAATTGCACATATGTGGAGATTTCCCCCAAAGCCATAGCCTACATTTCAGGGAATATCACTCAATTAAGGAAAACTTCAGTTGATATTTCTAAAGACCTTCTCATTCATTGACCAGGCCCCTCATCATATTGAAGCACAGCATCCAGAAACTCACTTGTACTCTGTCCTTGGAGAAATCCTAATCCTTCTCTCCACAGTTCCTCTCCTTGTTCCAACTGGGAAACCACTTCTGATTTGCAGAGTTGATACCCTATTTTTGAGAAACAGAAGCATAGACTTTGAGTACCATGCTGATTCAAGTTCATGATCATCAAGTCTATGGCAGATGATTAGGAACAATAAGGTGAACTGTGAAGGGCAGAACATGGAAGTGTAATTTAAACACAGTGTGTTGATAATCCACTTCCAGCAAAGGATGACTCCTGACCTTCAGTCACAGTCATTAAATGTATGTTTATCCCCATGCCTAAATTCGTAGACAACAGTTGTCTAGATACTTGAAAGTATTGAGAGATTAGATGGATGGATGCATAGGTAGATGTATACATGACAGAGTAAATTTAAAGAAACTCACCCACTGACACCAGATGACTGATAATCTCTAGCATAACATGTCTGGACAGGTTTCTCTGGGTTTTATTCATCAAGGCCCACTCTTCTGCATCAAAGTCTATAGCTATATCATTGAAGGTCACTGATTCCTAAAACATTATAGGCAATTGAGATCAGATAAGACTATTCCTACCAATATCCACAGTAGAAATAATGGCACTGAGGAAGGGAAGGTGTTGTGTGTATAAAAAGACCAAAATGTGTTAGGAAATCCAGTAAGATCATTCTTGCTACTAACTTGACATCTATTTTTCAGATACACTCACAGAGACATACAAACTCAGCATACATAAAACTTCAACATAAGACAATACTGCATAATGTGGTGTGATGTATCCTGAAAGTTTGCCTACAAACTGGTAAGAATGACTTTCAGATGGTGGTCATCAAATTTGCTCATGAGAATCCATAACTATATCTCCAACAATTTGAAGTAAACACACAGTCTCATAATTACGGAAGCATTATTCATGATCTTCCACTTCTTAACAGAATGATTATTCAATTATTCCCATCCATCCTATAACAATATTTTTGTGCTCTGCCTCACCATCCATCTTTGACTAAGCCACTTGCCTCAACACTGACCTCTGGCCTAATTAACCATTGTCTATCCTTCCAGCCTAAACTCCTCAGAATTCAAACCTACATTTTTGGTCACCACTGACATCATTGACATGCCCCACCTAGAACCCTCAAGTGGTCCCAAATGCTATGGCAACCATCCCTACAACAATGGGACCCTGAGTGTCTCCCCTTTCACAGGTATTCGCTTTGAACTAACCATTCTCTGACTCCTGGGGAATATCTACAAACTTTCACCCCTATAGCACATTGAAAGCATAAACTCATTGATCCTTTTTGCTCTGCTTGTGAGCTACCCACACACAAACAGGTTTCTTCATACTCCTGACTGACTCAAAATGGCACCCTGACTTCCTAAGTTCTTGGAATAATAAACAACATTATTCATGTAATGTCTCATGACCCCATTTTGAGATACCAGACCTCCACTTGGAAATAAATTTCAAATTGAACTTAACCAATTTGAGGCACCTGCAATGATCTCAGTTTCCTTGTCTATGAAATGGTTTAACAAACTGTTACAAGTTTTGAAAAATCCAATGACTAATGATTCCTATCTAACCAACACTTGTTAAGGACAAGGGATAAATCTGATTATTCAATAAAATGGTGGATCAACTTGAAGCAATGTACATAATTCTGTAGAAGTCTCCATACTTTATACAGAACTTGGGGAGAGTATGTTCTTCCTCTTTCAACTCCACAAAACTCAGGTTTTATTATGATATGAGGGGTAGGATAAGCAGTAGAAAAAACCATGGCTCCCTTTGACTGCTATACTAAAGTACAGTCCTAGGCTGACTCTTTCTCTGGTAGGCCACCTATACTCAATATTCTCCTACACCTGCAAACAACAGTTTTCATTTGACTGCTATACTACAGTACAGTCCTAGGGTCTCTTCTGGTAGGAGGCCACCCATAGGTAATATTCTTTAAACCTACAAACAAGAGTTTTCATTATTGACTCTGTTCTAGGAAAATTAGACATTACATATTTTCTGCTCTCTCTTTCTCACTAAATCTTCAAGTATTTTAAGTGGTCCTAAAATTCTACTCTCCCTACAATGATCATCCTGTGTACACAGCTTAATATAAGGAAACAATATTCCTCATTCATTGCTTCAAATTATCAAAATTGTACAAATGTTAACATGCAAGAAAATGTTTAACTGGGGACAACATGGACTTGAGAATTTAAAAGATCTTTACAAAACATGAAAATATATTCTATCAAAACTGTAACAAGGTTACTATTGGATAGTATAAATACATTATTTTTCATTGCCTTTTCTGGTTTCTTTCTAATCCATTCCTGAACACAGCATTGCCCTGAACCTAGCATTTGTAACACTGGACTGATTGAACTCACATGAAGAACCATATAGGTCCCTATTGTAGTGTTAAGTTGTGCAGCTTCTCACATCTATCCCTTGTGTTCACCACAATCCTAAGCACATTACTACCACTAATAGTGAATGAGTGAATTACTTTCCCACTGAGGCCATAGGTTCCATGAGGCCCATAAATCCTCCCACATCTCTTCTGTGAATACACAGCCTAAATAGAAGCTGGAATAAATCAGTGTAAATGATAGATTTCTTACTCATTCTTGGACCACCATAATTATACCAGAGTCCTGGGTATACTTAAGTGGATATCATATATGTGAATATTTCATGAGTATACTTAGGAACTGCCAGGTCAGTAGGTGAAATAGGCATATTTATGAAAAGAATTTTATTTCAGTCGAAACTAATTCCCTTCTCACCAGTGTTTCCATTGTCAATAGTTCTGCCACCATCTTCCTCTGGTTTCCACTCTCAGACAGTCTGAGCAATAAACATTCAGTGCTGTGGATAGAGAAAGAAGACAAGAGACCCAAAATTTGTCCACATTTCCAGACTCACTTGTCACACACACACAAATCATCATCTGGAATTAACCACCCCTTAGTCCAACTGGCAGAAACCTGCAGTGTACTAAGAGAAACAGGGGAAGTTTCTCATCTCTGAAACTGAAATATAAGAAGGCTATGGCTCATGTTGCTAATAATGAAAATGTGAATACAGATACCTTATAGATAAGAACATGAAAATCATGTTTCATGTGTTATTTGTCCCATGGTTGTCAGTTTTTCAATCCCCTCCATGATTCAAGAATAGGTATCTCTTAGTCACAAGTCATGTAGATTTTGGTCTTCCCCTGCAGGTAAATATTGCAGAAATTCTCACAGTATTTTTTCTTTATGAAGCACAATTCCTTCTCCAACATCTACACCTGCCCTATGGACACTCACACCTCCCTCCTCTATCCTGCACCTGCCTTTCTGTATGCAGTTGCCCTAAACCATCTTGGTTCAACTCCTTTGGATTTCTGGAAAGATAACTCCTTCAAACCCATCAACACTGACTTTGAGAAATTTCCCTAGTGGATTTGGATATTTATCATGCAACTTCAAAATGATTCCATGATGGGGTTAATAAATTCAAAAACTATTTTCATTTGGAGGGATCAATGATGTCCATCCTCCAAATCAAGAACTCAAAATCCCCTGGATAAGAAAGTAACAGGAGTATATGTTCATAAGGTTTCTATTGTGTTCCACAATTCTCAGAAGGCACAGAGGGTCAAAAACTATAGACTGAAGGGGTTTGTGAGGCTATTTAGTTGTTTCATATGTAATTGAGTAAAGGGTTTGCTGTAGACTTGTCCCTTATGAATCATCTTTTGTAGGAATATGCATGCATTTATCTTTGTATATGTGCTGTGGGAATCAGTGTGTGTGTGTGTGTGTGTGTGTGCTGCAATCATGTGAAAGAATTAATCATCTATAACCAGTAAATTATCCCTAAAACACTGTTAATTATTAAATATTCTTCACAGATAATTGATAATTTGTCATAAGCAAAAGTAGGATTAACTTGCCAAGTTATATCTGAGGCCCAGAAATAAGAGAACATAAGGTGTATAATGTGTGACTCTGCTTGGTGATTCACTGAATTTGCTTATTTAATCCTCAGAATAATCCTGCTGCTTATGGGTATTTTTATAAAACAAGTTAACAAATGACAGTACCAGAATTCAGAAAATTTTAGTATTATGACAAAATTACGTGACCAGAAAATAACACAGCTAGATTTATAATTTTGCTGCACCTGCCTGCCAAGCTTAAATTCCTGGAATGTTACATATCACTGAGATTTTACCTGGAACATCCCTTTCATATCAAACATCAGAAGTCCCACCGTGTTCACAACCTTCTCTCTCATGCCCAAGTTCTCCTTCTCCGTGGGGACATACAATGTACTGACTTTGACAAACATCATCCCCTATCTCTCATTTTCACTCCCAGCTTTTTTCAGTTTATAATTTCAAAAGATATTTACCAAGACCAACATTATGTCCCTGTGATTATTTACCACACCCAGCAAACTAACCCTCAATACTCAGTGATTACAAATAACTGCAATTTTCCATGACTACATCTGGCATAGTACTTGGGTAAGATATTGATCCCTGGTATAAACACAGAGTCACAATTCCTAGAGGTTTTCAAATATACCTAGTAACTGTACTACATCTTGCTAATTAATTTGTTCCTGTGTACTACATGAATACTCCAAATGTTCTCAATACCTTTTTAAATTTAATTTTATTGACATTGTTCACATACCATACAAAGGTCCAAAGTGAACAATCAAATGCCCATGATCACCACAGAACTGTGCATCCATCACAAGTATTTTTTTCAATCTTTAGAACATTTTCATTAGTCCAGAAAAGACATAAACTAAGAAGAAGAAAGCTCAAATCCTCCCATAACCCTAAGCACCCCCTCCATTATTGACTCATAGTATTGGAATAGTACATTCATTGCTGTTGAGGAAAGAATGTTAACATACTACTAACTATAGTACATAGTTTGCAATAGGTATATGTTCTTTCTTATTTACCCCTCTATTATTAACTTCTGGTTATAATTTCATACATTTGTTCTATTTCATGAAAGAGATTTGTAATATATATACAGGTAATCACAGACATTGTCCAATACATATTCACTGTCTTATACATTCCCATTTTTTAACCTCCAACTTTAAACACTCCTCATTCTTTAGCATCATTCTATATACTGGTAGGTTATATTTCATGTCTATGAATTTAGATATTATAATTAGTCCATATCAGTGTGCCCATGGAATATTTTCCTTATGTGTCTGATTTATTTCACTCAATATAGTGACAAAATGTTTTTTCACCAACCTGTTTTTTTAAGATGGTTTTGTTCACTCACCACACATTCTGTCATAAGAAAACAATTGATGGTTCCCTGTATAGTCATGTATTTATGTATTCACCAAAATCACCACTATCTACATAAGGACTTCTCCATTTCTTCCACAAAGGACAAAGAGTCAAAGAAGGTATGGAGCAAAAAGAAAAAAGAAAAAGAAAGAAAAAAACATGACAGAGAAAAGTAAAAACAAGAAAGATAGCATAAGACTAAAGTAGCATAAAAGAGTGAGACAATCACCAATGTCAAGAATCCCATGCCCCTAGATTATGTACCCCTCTTATAGGCATTTAGATTTGGTATGTTGCCTTTGTTACATTAAAGAAAGCATAATACAATGTTCTGTTAACTATAGTCTCTAATTTGCATTGACTGTATTTTTCCCCAATATCACCCAATTTTTAACACCTTGTAAGGGTGACTTTCATTTGTTCTCCCTCATGTAAAAACACATTTCTACATTTTATCACAACTATAAGCAGTCTAGGTTTCAGTGAGTTACAGAGTCCCAGTCTTTATCTTTTTTCTTTCCTTCTGTTGTCCCACATACCCCTAACATTCTGCTTTCAACCATACTCACAGTCATCTTTTTTCAGTGTACCCACATTGCTGTGCTACCATCATGCAAAACTGTGTTCCAAACCTGTTCCAAGCACTGTATGGTCTCACTAAAATGAAATAAGAGTAATGAAAAATCTTTGAGAGTTAAAAGCTAGGAACACAGGTTATCATGAGATGGAAAGAGGGTAGAGATTGGGCATTTGATGCTGAAGGAGAACAGAATGTTCAAAAGGACTGATAGTATAGATCCAGAAATGGAGAGCAAAATAGTCCATGATGGTAGTACAATATTGTAAATACACTGTACAAAGATGATGGTGAGTAAAGTTGATAGAGGAAAGCTAGGGATATGTATGACACCAAAAGGAAAGACAGAAAATAAAGACTGGTACTGTATAACTTAGCAAAATCTTGAGTGAACAATGTTGATGATTAAATGTACAAATATAAGAAAATTTCTTCAGTAGGAGAACAAATGAATGTCAAGTGTGCAATGTGTTGAGAATGAGACAGTATTGAGGAAAAATATAATCAACAAAAATAAGAGTATATAGTTAACAGTAACATTGTAATATGCTTCTATTAATTGTAACAAAGGGAATATACCAAACTGAAAATTCTGTAAGTGGGGAATATGATGGATTTAGGAGAGAGGTATGGGATTTTTAGTGGTGGTGGTATCGTCTGACCTTTTAACTGTATTATATCTCATTTATTTTATTTCTATTTTTACTTTTCCCTCATTATCCTTATGCAATATTTTTTGGAGTAATGAATATGTTCAAGCACTGATTGTGGTGATAAATGCACAACTATATGATTATACTGTGAACAATTGATTGTGCAATGTGGATGGATGATTGTATGGGATCTGCATATATCTGTATAAATTGCAGTGGAAAAATAAGCAGAGGGATACAAATGCTGGAGAAAACATGGAGAGAAGGATGCACCTATTCACTGCTGGTGGGGAAGTAGAATGGTACAGCCCATCTGGAGTGCAGTGTGGTGGTTCCACAAGAAGCTAAGTATATGGGGTTGCCATAAGATCCTGAAACCTCACTCTTGAGTATATAATGGAAAGAGCTGAGGGCAGGGATATGAATGGACATTTGCCCACTGGTGTTTATGGTGACAGTATTCCTGACTTGCAATGGATGGAAGTGGCTTTAGTGTACTTCAACAAACTAACAGACTGTGGACTGTGGTGTAGGCATACAATAGAATACTGAGAGGTTTCAAGAAGGAATGAAATTGCGTGGCATGGAACTTGGTGGACGGATCCTGAGGACAACATATTGAGTGAAATAAGCCAGAAACAAGAAGGCAAACATTATATCATTATAACACTTCACTAATATAGAAAAACTATATTATGCAAACCCTAAGTATTGAATGTTAGAGCACAGTTTATCAGGGGAAGGATTATTACAAAGATCTCTTTATTGTGAGGTCATACAGCAGTCACATCTGTTCCTGAGTTTTAATGGTTTCCTCCAGATTCTGAGATGCTGAGCACTTTGTGTATAACTGGGTCTGGCCCTAGAACTTCAAGTATCTGTGTGACACATGAGACTCAGGACTAGAGTTTGGCAGCTGTGAATGTCAATATTATCCCATATGGCAATTATTAAAAATGCTGAGGAAAGGTTCAGAATTCAATAAGAAATACAACAGAAGCAAATCCAGTAAGGACTAAGGTAGGTCAAACTGAAGGGTAAAGGATGATACTGACTGTGTTTTAGAACTTCAAATGTTGTGTGAGACCAAAGGAAGATATACTTATTTGGTGCAAAACCTATATTCCCTACAGCACACCAGATAGTTTCATGTATATGGTCAGTTTACAAAACCTCCATAATTACATGAAGCTTGGAGAATGTGATCTGATTAGTTTGCACAGGTTGGTTTGAAAACCCAATACATCTCAAAGTAATTTGGGTGGAGAGTAGGAATGCATTCAGAAAGTCTCTCTGAGGGATTGCAGGAAAATGTGGAAATATGAAATTTCACTAGAATTGGGAACTGCAAATTTGGAGGGCTGAGCCCTTGTTCTTGGGGCTTAACCTTGTGAGGCTTGTTGCTGCAGAGGAGAGATGGGCCTGCTTGTATATGTGCTTAAGGGGCACCCCAAGAGAGCCTCTTGTTGCTCAGATGTCGTCTCTCTCTAGGCCAACACAGCTGGTAAACACACTGCCTCCCCAAATACATGGGAAATGACTCCCAGGAGTGTGAATCTCCCTTGCAGTCTGAGTTATGGCTTATGGGGATGAGCCTGGACCTGGCATCATGGGACTGAGAAAACCTTCTTGACCAAAAGGGGGAAGAAAATGAAAAAAAATAAAGTTACAATGGCTGGGAGATTTCCAATGGAGTTGAGAGGTGATTCTGTAGGTTATTTTTCTATATTATATAGATATCCCTTTGTAGTTTTTAGTGTATAGGAATGACTGCAGGGAAATACCTGAAACTGGTGAACTGCAACCAAGTAGCCTTGATTCTGGAAGATGATTGTATAACTATATAGCTTACGTTGTGTGACTGTTCGATTGTGAAAAACTTGTGGCTGACACTTACTTTGTCCAGTATGGACAAATGAGCAGCAAAATGGGGACAAAAATTAAATGAATAGCGGGGGGTTGGGGGATAGGATATTTTGGGTGTTCTTTTCTACTTGTATTTTTAATTTTATTTTTAATCTTTTGGAATAATGGAAATATTCCAAATTGACAGTGGTGATAAATGAACAGCTGTATTGTTGTACTGTGACTATTTGTGCACTGTGGATGATTGTAGGATATGTGAATATATCTCTACATAATGGAGTAAAAAATGCAATATGCAAAAAATGTAAATTTAAAGCAGCATTTAAATGTATTTTAAAATAGGGAGTAGACACTTGGTGAGAACTCGGTCTCATAAAGGAGCAAAATGTAAATGTAAAGTCTGCATTAATATGCAAATGTAAAGACTGCATGCAGATTTGAATAAGCTTTCATCTATATTCTCCAGACCTCCCAGATATGAACAAAGCCATCATGTATCTCCCTAGACTCCTAGACACACCTTTGCCAGAAAGTATATAGTAAATAATGAAATTTCTGTAGTTTTCCAGACCTCTGATTCCTGTTAATCAAAATATTACCTTTCTTTGTCTCTGACCTGCATAAAAGCCAACTGAAAAGTCACTACTGTGAGGTAAACTTGGGAAACCTTCCCCTACCCTCCTGCTGGCATACAGAACTACACTTTCCCTCTTCCTCCTCAAAAAATAGAGAGCAGATGGGGCCCTCTGACTCTGTGCAATTATGCACTATGAATGAGAGGGATCTGCTGAGCCCACGAGAGAAGCCACCACCTCCACAGTCCATTCACTAAGGAGCTGGAGGAAGAGGGGAGAAGCCTGGCAGTCTCCAAATGGAACAAGTTGAAGTAATCACAGAAGGATAAACTTTGACTATATGATATTCACACAATCTAGTGAAAAAACTGCATAAAGCTGTCTCACTCTAAATGACTGAAAGTTAGTTGTTGCAATGGAGAAATTTTTCCAAAATTCTGAAGTTTATATATGAGAGAGTATAAGAGGGTCAATGACAGAAGTTGGAACTACTGTTCAATAGATACACAGAAGCACAAGATGAAAATACAATTCGAATACATGGTATACAGCAGTTCTGTGATGGTGAGTAGTATATTGAGCCAACATTAGTGTGATGATCACTGCATGGATGTTCAGAGAAAAAACACAGTGTGAGTCTCCAAACAGGAATTTACATATGGTATGACAGAATTGGGATATGACAGCATAGAAAAAGAAGAGGGGACCAACATGCAAGATGGAAAAAGAATTTAAAGAACAAGGATGATGTAAGGATTTTTATCAGTTTACTTTTAAGTTTACAAAGAATCCAGATTAAAAGGGCAAAAAAATTATGGTGATCAGAAGGATCTAGGAACAGTTTATGTGTCTTCTATTGTGGCAAATTTAGTATCAAATCAAAAATGATTGCTATATAGTAGGATGTTAAATTTTAGCCCTATTGTAATCACAAGGAAAATGTATGAAAAATATATCAAGAAAGGGAAGAGAACTTACTCAATATGCTACAATAAAAAAATCCAATAAATATGGTAGTGGGCATTAAAAGAAAAATTAAGGGCCAAAAAATGGAATGAGAATTACAAAGACAAAACAGCAAACAGAAGAAATTCCTGTAGTAGCAGTAGTTTCTCAAAAGTCAATTGAACTCTCCAGTCATAAGGCAGATATGAGCTGAATGGATGAAATATACATACATTTTGTCTATAAGAGACTTAACATAAATTCAAAGAGATAAGTAGGTTGAATGAGAAAGGATGGAAAAATATACCATGAAGGCAGTAACTGAAAGAGAGCTGGTTCTTTGAAAAGATGAATAAAGTTGATAAACATTTATCAAGACTGAGAGGGAAAAAAGACACCTGGGGTAGCTATACTAATATCAGATAAAATAGACCTTTAGTCAAAAACTACCACAAGGGACAAAGTAGGTAATTATATACTGATAAAGGGGGTAAATTGAACAAGACATAACAATTATAAACATATATGCACCTAACATCAGAACACTAAAATATATGAAGCAAATATTGACAGCTTTGAAGAGAGAGAGGGTTCTACAGTAATAGTAGAAGACACTAATGCACAACTTTCAATAAAGGATAGAATACCTACAGAGAAGATAAGTAAGGAAATGGAAGACTCCAATACTATAAATCAACTAGATCTCAAAGACATGTTTAGAACACTTTACCCAAAAGCAGCAGAGTACTCATTCTTTTCTAGTGTATGTGGATCATTCTATAAGATAGATTATATGTTAGGTCATGAAACAAGTCTCAATAAATTAAAAATATTGAAATAATACAATATACTTCCTTTGAGCACATGGAATGAAGGTGTTTCAGTTTGCTAATGCTGCCTTTTCACAAAACACCAGAAATGATTGGCTTTTATAAAAGGGGGTCTATTTGGTTACACAGTTACAGTCTTAAGGCCATAGAGTATCTAAGGTAAGGCATAAGCAATAGGGTACCTTCACTGGAGAAAGGCCATTGGCAGCTGGAAAACCTCTGTTAGTTGGGAAGTCATGTAGCTAGTGTCTGCTTGCTCTCAAGCTGCATATCAAAATGGCATTCTGCAAACTGTATCAGCTTCCAACAGGCATCTTTAAAATATCTGTCTCAGCTCCAGCTCACTGTGAGCTCCTGTCTGAGCTTATATAAAAGTTCTAGGAAACCAATCAGGGCCCATGCTGAATGGGTGTGGCTACACCTCCATGGAAATACTGAACCAGTAAGTTAAAACCTAATCCACAGCAACACATCTGCCCCACAAGATTGCCCCAAAGAACATGGCTTTTTCTGGGGGACATAATGCATACAATCTGGCACAGAAAGTAAAATTCAATGGGAGAGAGGGAAATGGAAAATTCAAACATATGTGGAAACTAGACAAGATATTTGCAAATAATGAATGAGTCAAAGAAGAAATCTTAAAAGAAATTAGGGGGAGAACCTAAGATGGCAGCTAGGTGAGACAGGGCAAAAAAACACCTCCATGAAAAATACTAGATAAAAACCAGAAGGTGACCCAGAACACCAGTTTCAGTGTTGAACCAGCTGGAAAAGGTCTGTTAGAACAACAGGGACTGTAAACTTGGTGAAACCAGGAGTCTGCATTCCAAAATGAGAGTAAGCTGGCTGAAAGTCCCACAGCTGCATGTTGGTGTGGGGAAGCCAGGGGTTGGTGTTTGGGTATGGACTGCTTCATTAAAAAAACAAAAGGGAAAAAACCCAGGAGTGGCTGCAGTTGCAAAGGTGGGAACTGTGCAGTGAAACACGGCAGGAGAGGGCTGTCCCAACCTCTTGGTGTCTGGCATGGAGGATATCCTGTGGCAGATTCCCTCAGGGCCAGGAGAATGGAGGGGAGAGACAAAAGGAGAAAGAAACCCTGCTTGCAGCTGGCTTCCCAGCAGGCTGGAGACACTCCTGCCCGGAGCCATGTCCACACCCCAGAACTGCGCCAGTTGTCCCAGAGCTGGGAAGGCAGATCGGCGTGAAAAGGGGGGGTTGAGATGCCCCAATCAGCCATCTTTGCTTCAGGCTGAGTGCCCCTGCATGGCCTGGTGGCCTGGGGCTTCCCTTGAGGGATGGTGCACACTAGTGACGTAGCACAGCCTTCCCCCAGCAGAGGTCCTGGAAGATCACAGCTGAGAAAGGGGGCCCTCTTGGAAAACCCAGGGATGCTATGTCAATGCTGGTGGTGTGTGAGTTAGTGACAGAGAAAATCTGGGGCAAAACTGAAATGAAGGTTTAGACTCCTGCAACAGACTTGAATCTCTGGGAACACCTGGGAGGTTTGAATATTAAAGCTGCCCTGCCTCCTAGACCACCCAGACACATGCCCCATGTTCAGGGCAGACAGCTCCAATGGCAAGCCCAGACTGGTTTCACAAACTGAACCACACAGGAATCATTTCCCCACACCCCACAGAGTCAGAGTTGGGGAGAACTGACTTGAGGGGTATAGGTGACTCGCAGACACCATCTGCTGGTTAGTTGGAGAAAGTGTATGCCACCAACTTGTATTTCTGAAAAATTAGATTGGTACTTTTTTTACAACTTGAGAGAACCCTATCAAGCAAAGCAAATGCCAAAAGGCCAAAAACAACAGAAAATCTTAATGCATATGATAAAACCAGATGATATGGAGAACCCAACACTGAACACCCAAATCAAAATATCAGAAGAGACACAGTACTTGGCACAATTAATCGAACAATTACAATAGAGGAATGAAAACATGGAACAGGATATAAAAGACATGAAGAAGACCATAGAACAGGATAAAAGGAACATAAAGAAGACCCTAGAAGAGCATAAAGAAGAAATTGCAAGATTAAATAAAAAAATAGGAGACCTTATGAAAACAAATGAAATTGTTGGCCAAATTAAAAAGACTCTGGATACTCATAATACAAGATTAGAAGAAGTTGAAAAATGACTCAGTGTCCTAGAGTTCCACAGAACAGAAAATGAAAGAACAAAATAAAGAATGGAGAAAAAATCAAAACAATCCAAAAGGATCTCAGAGATAAGATAGATAAAATAAAACATCCAAATTTAAGACTCACTGATGTCCCAGAGGGGGAAGAGAGAGGTAAAGGTCTAGAAAGAGTATTCAAAGAAATTGTTGGGGAAAACTTCCCCAACCTTCTACACAATATAAATACTCAAAGCATAAATGCCCAGTGAACTCCAAATAGAATAAATCCAAATAAACCCACTCCAAGACATATTCTGATCAAACTCTCAAATACTGAAGAGAAGGAACAAGTCCTGAAAGCAGCAAGAGAAAAGCAATTCACCATGTACAAAGGAAACAACATAAGACTAAGTAGTGACTACTCAGCGGCCACCATGGAGGTGAGTAGCAGTGGCATGACATATTTAAAATTCTGAGAGAGAGGGATTTCTAACCAGGAATACTTTATCCAGCAAAACTCTCCTTCAAATTTGAGGGGGAGATTAAATTTTTCACAGACAAATAAATGCTGAGAGAGTTTGCCAATAAAAGACCTGCCCTACTTCAGATACTAAAGCGAGCCCTACAGACAGAGAAACAAAGAAAGGAGAAAGAGATATAGAGAATTTTAACAGACATATATAGAAGCTTACATCCCAAATCACCAGGACACTCATTTTTCTCTAGTGATTATGGATCTTTCTCCAGAATGGACCATATGCTGAGACATAAAACAGGCCTCAATAAATTAAGAAAAAAAAATTGAATATATTCAAAGCACATTCTCTGACCACAATGGAATACAAATAGAAGTCAATAATTTTTGTATTGTAACTCCACTATTTACTTCTTACATGATATAAAATACACAAACTCTAATGACAAATCAGTGGTTTTGAACTCAATGTAAAATATGTAATTTTGGACAAGAACTATATAAAGGTGGGGGAATGGAGGAGTACAGGTACATAGTTTATGTGTCCTATTGAAATTAAGTCAGTGTGATGGTTGGGTTCATGTGTCAACTTGGCTAGGTGGCACTGGCCTGATTGCTGTGAGGATATTTGAGGCTGGTTAATAATCCAACGGGCTGGTTTGTCAGATCATCAGTCAATTGACTGCAGTTGACTGATGACTCATCAAGGGGTGTGCTTCCACAGTGAGAGAATGCAATTGGCTGGATTTGTTCCGGGTGATCAGTTGGAGGCTTATAAGCTGGACGGTTAGAGAACCTTCACTTCTTTCTTCAGCTGCTCAGTGAAGCATTTCCTGGGGAGCTTGTCGAAGTTGCCAGTTCGTTTCTTGAGGAATTCGTCAAAGTTGTCGGTTCGTTTCCTGAGGAGTTCGTCAAAGTTGTCGGTTCGTTTCCTGAGGAGTTCGTCGGACATCTTCCTTGGAGTTGACAGCTTGTTGATGGCTCTGCAGAATTTGGACTCGTGCGCTCCCGCAGTTGCATGAGTCACTTTTACAATTTGATAATCAGAGACATCTCTCATTGATTCTGTTTCCAAGGAGAACCCTAACTAATACAGTCAGTATCAAAGAAAAACAAGATTGTTATGGATTTAAGAGTTTAATTTTAAGCCCTACAGTAAACACAAAGAAATTCTCAGAGAATATGATGATAGAGATGAAAAGTAGAGTATGGGTTAAGAGAAATGGGGGAAGGAGCAATGGGGAGTTAAGAAATGAGTGTAGGGTTGCTATTTGAGATGAAGGGAAATTTCGAGTAATGGATGGTGGGAAGGTGATAGCATTACAACATTCTAAATGTGATTAATTCCACTAATGGAATGCTAGGGAAGGGATGGAATGGGAAGACTTAGGTTGTATATATGTTTCCACAATTGAGAGAAAAAAAAGACAGTCTAAATAGATGACAATTGAATGCCAAGGATGATAAACATTTATCTAGACTGAGAGAAGAAAGAAAGAGGATAAAATAACTAAAATGAGAAATGAAAAAGAGGATATCATTACTGACTGCACATAAATAAACCAAAAAGGCTATAAGAGAAAACTATGAACTGTAGGTGACAATATTAAATAACTTATAGGGAATGGAAAAATTCCTACAAACACACAAATTACCTACACTGATTCAAGGAAGAATAGATCTCAACATATCAATAACAAATAAAATGACTGAATCAGTTATCTAGAACTTCCAAAAGTGAAACCCAGAACTAAACTTCACAGGAGGAATTTACCAAACATTCCAACAAGTTCTAATGCAAATCATATTCAAAATCTTCAAAAAAGAAGAAAAAGGAACACTCCCTAATTAATTCTGTGAAGACAATATCTCATACCAAAGCCAAATACAGATAACACAACAAAACAAAATTGCAGGACAATATCTATTCTGAATAGAGACAAAGAATCCTGAACAAAATACTAGCAAACCAAATACAACAGCAAATTAAAAGTATTAGACAGAGGTGGGGCAAGATGGCAGCATAGAGAGGCATGGAATTGAGTTAGTCCTCTAGAACAACTAGTAAATAGCCAGGAACAACTAGTAAATAGTCTGAAACAATTGTTGGGGGACGTCAATGACTGCTCACACATTGTACACCAGCCAGGAATGGGTGGAACAGCTGAGATCACGGCACAAAGTAAGTAAAAATTGCAGAACATAGCCCCTCCCACCAGCATGGCAGTCTGAGCTACAAAACTTCTTCTGTGTGAGAAAGAAGCAGTCCATGTCACAGCAGGGAGGGGTGGTTGAGCCAAACTCCAAATGTAGTTTTAATTTAACAAATTTGGACTATTATATATAACATACAAGCACAAACAGGCCCTAAGGAAAATAGGAATCTGTGGTTCCTCACAGCAGAGAGGAGGCAGGCTGAATAAAGAAAAAAAATTTATACACACACACACACATAACAAAACACAGAGGCTTTTGGAGATGGCTAGGCTCATAGAGCTGCATCAAAAAAGGCCCATAGAGTACTGGGTACAAAGTCTGGTCAACCAGTGAAACTGAGGGGCTGCAGTCAGGCTCTAAAAAGGGGCTTTTGCTCTTTTTCCATTTCTTTCTCTCTCATTCTAAGCAGCTCATTAGAGAAAGCCTCAGGCATTTTCAATTGGCAGAGGCTGGCCAAGGCAAGTGTGAATTTAAGAGAGTCAGAGAGGCAAAGGAGGAACTCAAGTATAGAAGATAATTCACTAGGGGATGTATCTTTCCTAAGAAAATGGGCATGAGCACAGCTCAATTTCTGACCCTCCCTCAGGCAACTCAGGCCCCAGGGCCTGGGGAAAACAAACAAAGAGTCAAAACAACTTAAACTTGGCTTCTGACACCATCCTCCTCTGAACAGGGCAGGTACACTGTGAATTAAAGGGACTGCACCTTTGGGGAGCTGCAGGCTGACAGACACCACCTGCTGGGCAGGAGAGGAAAAGCACCCAGAGGCCTCATGGGAAAGTCTGACAACCTGCTGCTCAGGGAAACTTGAAACCGATTAAACCTTCTTCCTGAGACCTGGGCCCATCTGGTCTGGAGTAATCAAGGAAAATGGATGGCTAGACAAAACAGATTTTGAGTCATCTTAGGAAAAATGAAGATATGGCCCAGTAGAAGGAACAAACTTATACTTCAACTGAGATACAGGAATTGAAACAAATGATTATTAATCAAACGAATCTCCTTATATTTATCCAAAAATCAAAACAATGTGTTGAGGGAAGATATGGCAAAAGAGATGAAGATTATAAAAAAGACATTGGGAAAATATAAGGAAGAAACCAAAAGTGCAAAAAATGGCAGAACGTATGGGACTGAAAGGCACAATAAAGAGATAAAAAAGAGAATAGAGACATAAAACAGCAGATTTAAAGAGATAGCAGAAAAGATTCATGAACTGGAGGCCAGGACCTCTGAAATTCTACACACAAAAGAGCAGACTGGGAAAAGAATGGAAAAATATGAGCAGCATCTCAGGGAATTGAGTGACAACATGAAGTGCATAAATGTATGTGTCATAGGTGTCCCAGAAGAAAAGAAGGGAAAAGGGGCAGAAACAATAATGGAGAAAACAATCACTGAAAATTTTCCACATCTTATGAGACATAAAATTACAGATCCAAGAAGTGCAGTGTACCCCAGACAGAATAGATCCAAATAGATCTACACCAAGACAGTTAATAATTAGTTTACCCAATGTCAAAGACAAAGAGAGAATTCTGAAAGCAGCAAGAGAAAAGTGATCCATCACATACAAGGGAAGCTTGAGAAGACTATGTTTAGATTTCTCATCAGAAACCATGGAGGCAAGAAGGCAGGTGTTCTACTTCGCTAATGCTGCTGGAATGCAAAACACCAGAAATGGATTGTCTTTTATAAAAGGGGGTTTATTTGGTTACACAGTTACAGTCTTAAGGCCCTAAAGTGTCCATCAACAAAAGGTACCTTCACTGGAGGATGGCCAATGGTGTCCAGTAAACCTCTGTTAGCTGGCAAGGCATGTGGCTGATGTCTGCTCCAAGTTCTGGTTTCAAAATGGCTTTCTCCCAGGACGTTCCTCTCTAGGCTGCAGCTCCTCTTCTGAATGTCACTCTCAGTTGCTCTTGTGTTTGTCCTCTGTTAGCTACTCTGAAGCAAAAGTCTGCTTTCAATGGCTGACTTCAAACTGTCTCTCATCTGGAGCTCCTCTCTGAGAGTCTGTGCATTCTTCAAAGTGTCCCTCTTGCCTATAGCAAGCTCCCTCCTCCTGTCTGGGCTTATATAGTGCTGCAGTAAACTAATCAAGGCCCAGGCTTAATGGGCAGGGTCATACCTCTATGGAAATTATCCAATGAAAGATCTTGCCCAGAAATGTGTGATCACATCTCCACAGAAACATCCAAAGTCTCCAACCCAATCAACACCAATATGTTTTCTGCCCACACAAGACTGCATCACAACTAATGGCATTTAGGGGGTCATAGTACATCCAAACCAGCACATTCCACCCCCTGGACCACAAAAATACATGATCTTTCCATATACAAAATACATTCATCCCATCACAATATCACAAAAACTTAAATCATTTCAATAACAATAGCTAAGTAAAAGGTCCCATTAAAATCAATTACAGGCATGGTCAGTTCTAAGGCATAATTCTCCTTTAGCTGTGGATCTGTGAAACTTAGAACAAGTTCTGTGCTTCCAATATACAAAGGAGGGACAGTCATAGGGTAAACATTCCCATTGCCATAAGGAGAAATTGAAAGGCAAACAGACTTAACACGAACAAAACAGATCCTAAAATCTGCAGGACAAACTCCATTAGATTTAAAAGTCTGAGAGTCATTTACAGAACAACATTGCATCCTTGGAGCTTGAGAGAATGGGAGTTTAACCATTTCCAAAGGCTTTTGTGGCAGCCCTTTTCTCTCCAAATACTGGGGTGAGTGCTCCAACATATCCACTCATTGGGGAGACCGCCTTCTTGGCCCCACCCTCGTCAAACATCCAGGCAGCACCTAGATTCTCTTCCATCTCTGGGGCACATGCTCAACCCTTTCAGAACAGTGCGGTGGCAGCCAGGCTCTCTCCAACTCCCTAGGAATATGCTCCAACCTCTTTGGGGCTTGCAGTGGCAGAATTTTTCCTGACCATTGAGCAAAAGGCCCACCCTTGACCTCTGGGTCAAACTCACCCTTGCCATGCATATGGGCCACTCTGCTCTTTCAGCTTGAGGTCTCTTGAATACAGACTTCAACTTCCATGGCTCTGTCTTTGAAGAAATTTTTCCTTCAATTTTTTCCTTGTATGTCTCCTGCAGTCCAGAACAACAGTGGCTCCATCTATAAAGATCTCACAAAAATTCTGTTGGCTTTGCATGAAGCACATAGGGATCAAAGCTGTCAGAAAATAGGACTTTCCACAAATCCTTTCTAGATAACTCCATCTCCAATCTTTGCTTGTACTGAAATGGTGGCTGCATTCCAGGTTTGGTTAAATCCTCACATTGGGTTGTGGCTTCTGGGGTTCCACCCCTTGAAGCCCAGGATTTTCCAAACCATCAGTTTCTGGTTTCTTTGAACCCAAGAGTTCTGTTCTAAATTTATCTCTGTTTCCTCACATTTTACTATAAACTGCAAGGAGAAGAAATGCTATATATACAACTTCTAGTTTTGAAATCTCATCAGCCAAGTATCCCAGCTTTTCACTTTCAAATTATGTCTTCCATCCAACACCAGGATTCAATTTTGCCAAATTCCTTACCACTTTAAAACAAGGATCACATTTCTTCCAGTTCCCAACAACATATTCAACATTTCTGTTCAAGACCTCAACAGAAGTATCTTTCAAGTCCATATTTCCACCGAGGGTCTTCTTGAAGCAGTTTAGGCCTTTTCTATAAAGCTCATCACAATTCTTCCAGAATCTTCCCCTCATCCATTTAAAAAGTTGATCCAACATGTTTGGTATTTGCAAACTCAGCAGCACCCCACTACTGGTACCAAAATCTGTTCTAGTTTGCTAATGGTGCCAGAATGCAAAACACCAGAAATGGATTGTCTTTCATAAAAGGGGGGTTAGGGGGTTATTTGGTTCCACAGTTACAGTATTAAGGCCATAAAGTGTCCTTCAACAAAGGGTACCTTCACAGGAAGATGGCCAGTGGTGTCCAGAAAACCTCTGTTAGCTGGGAAGGCATGTGGCTGGCATCTGCTCCAAGTTCTGGTTAAAAATGGCTTTCTCCTAGGATGCTCCTCTCTATGCTGCAGCTCCTCTCAGTTGCTCCTGGGGTGTTTGTCCTCTCTTTGCTTCTCTGGAACAAAAGTCTGATTTCAGTGGCCTTCTTCAAACTGTCATCTGGAGCTACTCTCTCAGCTTCTATGTATTCTTCAAAGTGTCCCTCTTGGCTGTAGCAAGACTATTCCTTCTCTCTGAGCTAATATAGTGTGCCACTACGCTAACCAAGGCCCATGCTGAATGGGTGGGGCCATACCTCTGTGGAAATTATCCAATGAATGATCTCACCCACAACTGAATGATCACATGTCCACAGTAACATCCAATCAAAAGTCTCCAACACAATCAACATCAATACATTTCCTGCACACACAAGACAGCATCAAAAATAATGGCATTTTGGGGGACATAATACCTTCAAATCAGCATAGTTATGGTATGATATATTTAAAATACTTGAGAGGAACTACCAACCAAAAATTCTATATCCGGCAAAGCTGTCCTTTGCACTTGAAGGGGAGTTTAAAATATCCTCAGACACTGAGAGAGTTTGTGAAAAAATACCTGCTCTACAGGAATTACTAAAGGGAGCACTACAACAGATAGGAAAGACAAGAGAGAGAGTTTTGGAGCACAATACTGAGAGACAGTAATATAATAATTTAAGTACACTGAACAAAGATGGTTGTGAGTAATGTTGAGGGAAAAAAGGTGGAGTAGGTAGGTTGACGGGGTAAGGACAAAAGATGAAGACTGGAACTGTATTACTTAGTGAAACCTAGAGTGGTCAATGATTGTGATTAAATGTACACGTTTTTACATGAGGGAGCACAAATGAATGTCAACTTTGCAAGGTGTTAAAAATGGGGTAGTATTGGAGAAAAGAATATAATCTACACACACTGGAGTTTATAGTTAACAGTAACATTATAATATGCTTCCACTAATTGTATCAAGGCAATATACCATAGCTAAATGTCTATAAGAGCAGATATAAGGGAGGGAAATGGGGATTTTTTGGTGTTGGTGGTGTTGTCTGACATTTTTATATTTTATTTTAAGTTTATTTTTTCTTTTGTTGCTTTGTAGTTGTCACATTTATTTCTTTTTTTCTCTTTTCTTTTTACTTTTTTCATCCCTTCCTCTTTCTATAGATAGTTGGTGAATGCATAGTTATGTGACTATACAGGGAACCACTGATTGTTTATTTAGGATGGAACACACAGTGTGTGAAACAAAGTTGTCTAAAAACAAACAGAGCGATACAAATGCTGAAGAAAATCTGGAGAAAGGGATGCACTTAATCACCACTAGAGCAGAAGCAGAATGGTGCAGCCCATCTGGAGGGCAATGTGATGGTTCCACAGGAAGCTACAAGGGGTTGCCATATGGTCCTGCAACTTAGTTATTGGGTATATATTGAAAGAAATGAAAAGAGGGACATGAAGGGACATTTGCACAGTAGGGTTGATGGCGTTAGTACTCATAATGTGCAGTGGATGGAAGTGATCTAAGGGTACATCAACTGATGAATGGAATGGGTATGTGTGAATGGAATACTGAACTGCTAAAAGGAGTGAAATTGTAAGGAGAATGCACATTGAGGACAGTATGTTGAGTGAAATAAACCAGAAATGAAAAGAAAAATATTGGAATGCTTCATTAATATGAAATAAACATAATGTGCAAACTCTGAGATTTGAGTCTGACAGCATAGGTTATCAGGGGAAGGCTTACTGTAAAGGTTACTAAACTGTAAGCTCTTACAGTAGTTACATCTCTTGCTGAGATGTAATGGTTATTTCTAAACTCTTAGAAGCTGAACTGTTTGTGTATAACCTGGTTGGTCCCCAGAACTTTGGGTGTCTGTGTGACACCTGAGACTCAGAGTCAGAATCTGGAAGTTATGAAAGTCAGCATTACCCCATACAGCAAATGTTAAAGAGTCTGAAAAATGAGATCAGACTTCAATTAGAGACATGAACTAAATGGACATGTTTTGGACTAAGTTAATCCAGATAGAAGGGTAAAGGATGATATTGACAGTGTTTCTGAAGTTTCAGTTTCCCTGTGGGAACAAAGGAAGAGATGTTTATTAGGTGGAAGATTTACATTCTTTGTAACACATTATATATTTTGACTTGAATGGTCAGTTTATTCAAACAAAATATTGATATGGAGTGTTGACTGGGGAGTGAGGCCTGGTTGGTTCCTGCAGGGTACTGTGAATCCCCAAGACATCCCAGAACAATTCCGGCAGAGAACAAAGCTGTACTTGCAAAACCCTCTTGAGGGACTGTGGGAAAATGTGGAAATATTAATTTATTAACAATCAGTGATATTCTCACAAGCATTGGGGGCTTCCAAATTAGATGTGTTGGGTGTTCTTTTCCACTTTAACTTTTATTTTTATTCTTGTTTGTGTATGATAATGAAAATGTTCAAAAATTAAATGTGTTTATGAAAACACATCTATATAATGGTGCTGTGAACTGACTGTACACTTGGGATGACTGTACAGTACATGAATATATCTCAATAAAATTGAATTTTAAAAATATTAGACAACATGTTGAAGTGAGATATATTCCATGTATGTAGGGTGGTTCAATATAAAATAAATTAATGTAAGACACCACAATAACTAATGAAGGGAAAAATACACATGATCAATCCAGTTGACACAGAAAGGCATTTGACAAAATCAAACACCCCTTATTGATAAAAACACTTAGAAAACAATGAATGGAAGGAAACTTCCCTAACATGATAAAGGATATATATGAGAACCTACAGTAAACATCATACCTGATGGTGACAGACCTGTAAGTAACATGAGGGACAAGACAAGTATGCCCACTGTCAGTACTGTTATTCAACATTTTTTCTGAGAGTTCTCACTAGAGAAATTAGGCAAGAGAAAGAAACAAAAGATATCCAAATAAGAAAAAAAGAAATAAAACTTTTCCTATTTGCAGATTGCATGTTACCATATACAAAAAATTCTTTGAAATCTACATCAAAGCTAACAAATTAATTTAATCCTGTAAACTCCAAACAGAGCTAATAAATTAATTCAGCAAACTAACAGGGTAGAAGATAAACACTGAAAAAATGTATAGTTTTTCTGTACCCTAGTAATGAGCAATTGGAAGAGAAATTGCTAAAATTAGATTTTCAATAGCAACCAAAATAATCAAATTTCTAGGAACAAATCTAACCAAGGATGTAAAGGACATGTACACAGAAAGCTACAATACATTGCTAAAAGAAATCAAGGCATAAATAAATGGAAGAGCATTCTATGCTCATGGACTGGAAGACTAAGTATTGTTAAAATACCAATTCTACCCAAAGTGATAAGCAGATTCATCACAATCACAATCAAAATCACAGAAGCATTCTTTGAAGAAATGGAAGGTGAATCAAGATATTATATGAAAGAGCATCAGTAAATAGTCAAAGCAATCTTGAAAAAGTAGATTGAAGTTGGAAGACTTACTATTTCTGATCTTAAAACATATTAAAAAGCCAGAGTAACCAAAACATTACTGGGGCAAGGACAGACATAGCAACAAATGCAATCAAATTGAGAATTCAGAAACAGACCCTCACATCTATGGACAATGGATTTTTGGCAATGTTGCCAAGTCCACTCAATTTGGAAAGAAGAGTCTCTTCAACAAATGGTGCTGAGAGACCTGTATATCCAAATGCAAAAGAATGAAGGAGCACCACAAATCACAACATATAAAAAATTTAACTCAAAATGGATCAAAGCGAGTGGGCAGGAGAGTGGACTGATGAAGTGTGGAATCTAGTTACTTATGTAGGGCAGATGGAAAACAGGAACTGTCAGGAACAGCCATGTTTTCAGGGACTTCTGTGACTAGTCACATATCATACACCAATGTGGAATGGGTCAATAGCTGAGAGTGCAGCAAAAACCTGTAAGTTTCCCCAGGCAGAGAGCTGATGCTCCTCCCCTTGAGGCACAGCAGACTATCTTGGAACTGCTTCAGCATGGCCCCAGACAAGGGCAGAATTGAGAATTAAAGTTGGGAAGAGGGGCAAGATGGCAGCATAGAGAGGAGTGGAATTTAGTTAGTCCCCTGGTTCAACTAATAAACAACCAGGAACAATTAGTAAATAAATTGGAATAACTGCTGGGAGACAACTGTGACTCTCCCTGCATGATACACCAACCTGGATTGTGAGGAATGTCTGAGACCACAGCATAAAATCTGTAAGTAAAAGCTGCAGAACAGCAACAAGTACACCCCCCCATGGCAGTCTGAGCTGCAAAATCTCACTGTGTTAGAAACTAGCAGCACTCTCTGAGCAGAGTAAGCAAATATAACTCAGCTGAGCTCCAACTGGGGTTTCAATTAACAAATATGGATGGCTGAATACAGGTGTGCCAGTTTGAATGTATTATGTCCCCCAAAATGCCATTATCTTTGATGTAATCTTGTGTGGGCAGACGTATTAGTGTTGACTAGATTGTAATTCTTTGTTTCCATGGAGATGTGATCCACCCACTGTGGTTGATAACTCTGATTGGATAATTTCCATAGAGGTGTAGCCCTGCCCATCCAGTGTGGACTTGATTAGTTCATTGGAGCCCTATAAAAGCACAGACAGAAGAAGCAAGCTTACTACCACCAAGAGGGACACTTTGAAGAATGCACAGGGGCTGAGAGAGGAACTGCAGTTTACAGAGACATTTTGGAGGCAGCCTTTGAAAGCAGGACTTTTGCTCCAGGGAAGCTAAGAGAGAACAAACACCCCAAGAGCAATTGAGAGTGACATTTTGGAGACAAGTTGAAGCCTAGAGAGGAAAATCCTGAAAGAAAGCCATTTTGAAACCAGAACTCTAGATCAGAAGTCAGTCACATGTCTTCTCACCTTACAGAGATTTTCCAGACACCACTGGCCATCCTCCAGTGAAGGTACCCCACCTTTGATACATTACCTTGGACACTTTATGGCCTTAAGACTGCAACTGTGTAACCAAATAAATCCCCTTTTATAAAAGCCAATCCATTTCTGGTGTTTTGCATTCTGGCAAAATTAGAAAACTGGAAAAACAAGCTACAAACCTCCAGCAAGCATGCAGAGGCTTTCAGTGATGACTGACTAAAAAACCAGAAGACTCGTCTGACCTGGAAGGGGGTGCCCGGAAGACCAGGTGTTACCTCTGGCTGATAAGTGAATCTGGGGTCTGTGTACTGGCTCCAACATGGGGCTTTTGGTCCCTTTTTGTCTCTCTCAAACTGAGGGGCTCAGAATAAAGAGGGGGCAACCATTTTCAGTTCCCAGCAATCTGACCCAGACAGGGGAGGTGACAACAAATTCAGAGAGACAACAATTCAAATGAGATGAAAACTCCTGAGTGGGTGTTCTGGTTTGAATGTATTATATCCCTGAAAATGCCATTATCTTTGATGTAATCTTGTGTGGGCAGACTTATCAGAGTTGATTAGATTGTAATTCTTTGAGTGTTTTCACCCAACTGTTGTGATGACTTTGCCTGGATAATTTCCATGGAGGTATGGCCCCACCTATTCAGAGTGGGTCTGAATTAAATCACTGGAGAACTATATAAGCTTAGACAGAAAGAGCAAGCTTGCTACAGCCAAGAGGGACACTTTAAAGAATGCACATAAGCTGAGAGAGGAGCTGAAGCTTACAGAGATATTTTGGAGATGGCCTTTTGAAAGCAGACTTTTGTTCCAGAGAAGCTAAGGGAAGACAAACACCCCAAGAGAAACTGACAGTGACAATTTGGAGAGAAGCTGAAGCCTAGAGAGGAACATCCTGGGAGAAAGCCATTTTAAAACCAGAACTCCAGAGCAGATGCCAGCCACATGCCTTCCCAGTTAACAGGGGTTTTCTGGTCACCCTTGGCCATCCTCCAGTGAAGGTACCCAATTGATGAATTACCTTGGACACTTTATGGCCTTAAGACTGTAACTGTGTAACCAAATAAAGACATTTTATAAAAGCCACCCCATTTCTGGTGTCTTGCATTCTGGCAGCATTAGCAAACTAGAACAGGGGGTTAATCTTCTCTAAGAGTAAGGATGTGGAGCCCAGTTTTCCCTCAGAACAAGACCCAGGATCATGAGGGAAAACCACCAAAACTGAAACTGAAATGGCCCATCATCTCCTTACACCAGTCAGGAGTAATAGGCTGATAGGTGTCACCTGCTAGGCAGGTTAGGAAAAGCATCAAGACTGGAAATTTCACAGGAAAGTCTGTCATTCCTCTAATGTACACCCTGAATATAACCCCATTCTGAAACTTGAAGACATTCTGGTCTGGGAAAATCTGACTGGGTGTCCCAGTTTGAATGTATTATGTCCCCCCAAATGACATTATCTTTGATGTAATCTTGTGTGGGCAGACATTATCAGTGTTAATTAGATTTCTTTGAGTGTTTCTTTGGAGACGTGCCCCACCCAGCTGTGGGTGATGACTCTGGATAATTTCCATGGAGGTGTTGCTCCACCCATTTGGGGTGGGTCTAAGTTGAGTCACTGGAGCCATATAAATGAGCTGATGGACAGTGGGAACTCAGTGCAGCTGAGAGTGAACTTTTGAAGAGGAGCGACAGCCAAGAGGGACACTTTGAAGAAAGCACAGGAACTGCAGATGTGAGACAGTTTGAAGACAGCTGTTGAAAGCAGATTCTTGCTCCAGAGAAGCTAAGAGAGGACAAATGCCCCAAGAGCAACTGAGAGTGACATTTTGAAGAGGAGCTGTGGCCTAGAGAGGAACATCCTGAGAGAAAGCCTTTTGAAACCAGAACTTTGGAACAGACACAAGCCACGTGCCTTCCCATCTAACAGAGGTTTTTGGGACACCATTGGCCACCCTCCAGTGAAGGTAGCCGATAGCTGACATGTTACCTAGGACACTTTATGGCCTTAAGTCTGTAACTGTGTAACCAAATAAACCCCCTTTTATGAAAGCCAATCCATCTCTGGTGTTTTGCATTCTGGCAGCATTAGTAAACTAGGACACTGGGTAACCAAGGAAACCAGATGCATAGACAAAAGAAAACTACACTCTGTACTAGGAAAAACAAAAACATGGCCAAGTAAAAGAAACAAATTTACACCTCAGTCAAGATACAGTTGTGATTTGTTTCATTTAATGAAACAATCTATTAAAGATTTTAAAAGAAATATGCTAAATGAAATAAAAAACTAAAATCAATGAATTCAGGGAAGATATAACAAAAGAGATGAAGGCAATAAAGAAAACACTGAGCCAACATAAGGTAGAAATCAAGTTTGAAAAAATAACTGGCAGAATCTATGGAAATGAAATGCACAGTAACCCTGGTAAAAGGCCAAAGGTACCCCTGGGGAAGGCTGGGAGGAAGATTAACAGTATAAATTTTTGGCAGTGTGACAGGGTCTTTCCCTAAGGATACCTGGCCTTCCCATCATTCAAGGGGCTCATGATCTATAAACTGTCTCAAATCTGATAATTGATTAAGGAGCCATGACTCTGTTTTTGTAATTCCAAGGAGACTTTGTTCACTTGACCTAGAATTCTGCTTATGCAGCTCAAACAAGAATTTAGTAGACTGACCATCAGTTTTACTGCTAGGTACTCCATGATCTACTAGCCAATGCCATAAGTCTCTGTGACTCAGATTATTTTGACTGCTGCCTTGAGCCTGTTTTCCATTATGGTAGCCACACCCACTTTTTTGATGATTAACTGCTGCCCCATGGCTTCTGCAAACTTGGGATCCAATTATCCCCATTGTATTTAAGGATTCCAGCTCACTGACAGCAGTCCCAACAGTAATATCTGACCTGAAGAGAAGGGCAACTACAGAGCTCTTCAGGGATGATGGAGCTGGTCTCACAAATTTATTCCTCACAGTCCTGGTAAAAGGTGTGTCCTCTGGATGTTACAGGTATGTGTGAACAGGCCTTCCATGATGAATCCACTCCAACATTCCAATTTCTCTAAGCCTTTGGATCCCATCCTCTACATTATAACAGGACAGCTCTGGTATTTTGACCTCAGGTGATGCTGGCCAACTTTTGATCCATGTTTCAGCCAACCACCCAAACAAACTATTATTGCCCTTTCTAAGCCCTCAAGATACAAGACTGAATGCAGAATCTCTGGTTAGTGGGCTCAAATCAGTAAATTCAGCCTGTTCCAGCTTTATATTCCTTCCACCATTATCCCACACCCATAATATCCATTCCCACACATATTCCCCTGATTTCTGTCTGTATAAGTTGGAAAACTCATACACTTCTTTCGGAGTATATCATACTTCCTCATGGGTCACACTTTGTACCTCACCCTTCAGGGCTCACTGGGACTTTAGTCTCCTTATAGGTCTTGAAGTTAACATTGGTGGAGGAGGTGGGTCATTAAAAGTATTAGAAGCATCCTTCAAGCCATTTACCTCAGGACTTTCTGTTGCAGTTTCATCTCATGAGACAGGATTATTCTCTCCAGAGGAGTGAGGGCTGCTTCCTCAGGGGAGGTGATTACAGGTTTAGCAGGCACTGAGGAGTAATCTCTTCAGGTGGAGGTTGGATGGCAGGCTCCTCAGGGAAGACTGGAGGTGGCAGGTGCTGTTTCCTCAGGACAGACCACTACAGGTATATCCATCAAAGACTCAGCAGAATCCAAGTTTCCAGTGTTCCTCACTGCCATTATTATCAATCCATATGTCCCCATCCCAATTTTCAGGATCCCATTCTTTTCCAATCAATGCCTTTACCTTAACAGCAGATGACACCCTGTGAGGTTGAGATTTAATTTATGTTGTAAATCTGCTACTTGCACTATCTGACTCTGGGTCTGGTTTTCAGAAATCTCAAGTCTACAGCCAAAGGAAATAAGATTTTCTTTGAAGGCACACTTAGAAACCTTTACGTCTGTCCTATGACACTTAAGTTTTAAATTTAAAGCCTTTAGCTCATCCTTTTTTTCTTATAACTTTATCCATCATGTCTAAGAGCATCCAGCCAACATCATTACAACTTGAACTCTACAAAACTCTGTTAAGTTGTCAAAAACACTGTCACCAAGAGCCTTGCTTCATGTAAGAGTATGATTAGGAGAATCAAATGGGGATATTTTGCATATCCTTGTCAATGCATGCCATGGACTGACAGTGTCATCTTGATTACTGGAAATGGAATCAGTGCCTTTGAATCAAATCAGAGTAGAAAATGAATTGTAGAAGGTCAATTTAAGACTCTGTATCTAAAGAACCACCCCCAGTATCAATTTGTATTAGTTAGGGTTCTCTAGGGAAACAGGATCAACAAGAGCTATCTATAAATATAAGATTTATAAAAGTGTCTTGTGCAACTGTAGGCATGCACACCCTTCATTGATGTAATCAGTCACAGATGCAGCCAACTGACATGATTTAATAAACCAGCCTTCTGATTTAATAATCAGTCACAAATGTCCTTGCAGTAATGGTTACGCCAGCACTTGCTTGACCAGATACCTGGGTACCAACACCTCGCCAAGTTGGCACATGAACCTAACCATCAAAGTGGTGAATACATAAATATGTAACTATACAGGGAACCATCAATTGTTTACTTAAGATGGAAACAATGGTGTGTGGACAAAACTGTCTTAAATATGATTTGAAGAAATCTTGAGGGCACTAAAGTAAGTAAAATAAGTCAGATACATAAGGACAAATATTGCATGGTCTCACTGATATGAACTAATTATAATATGGAAACACAGACATGATTAACTATACAAATATTAGAAATCTCTTTCATGAAATATAAATTAACAGACATAGAATGAGTCTAAAGAATGGGCAGCAGTTACTTATCATAAGCAGAATTTTCAACTAGGTTGTATCTAAGTGTTTGGATGTGGACAGAGGTGATGGGAGCACATTATCATGAGAATAACAAACAGTGGTGTATGGTGTGTGAATAGGGTGGAAAAGGGAAGATTAGAGTCACATATGTCACCAGAAGGAAAGCTGGAGTGTGACTACATGTTTGGTCACAAAGCAAGTCTCAACATATAAAAAAAATGACATTATACAAAACAACATCTCAGATCATAATGGAATGAACTTGGAAGTCAATAGTAGGCTAAAAGCCTTAAAATTTACAAATATATCATGCCTAAGTAGCACACTGACAACCAGGGAGAAAAGGAAGACATTAGAAGAGAAAATTAAGTAAATACCTTGAAGCAAGTGAAAATGAAAACACAACATATCAAAACCTGTGGGATGAAGCAAAGTCAGTGCTGAGGGTAATTTATAGCCCTAAATGCATATATTAAAAGAGAAGAGAAAAAATTGAGGAATTAACTGTTCACCTGGAGGAATTATAGAAAAAACAGCAAACTAATCCTGAAGCAAACAAGGAATGTAATAGCAAAGGTAAGAGTGGAAATAAATGAAATTTTTGAGAACAGGAAAACAAGAGAGGGAATCAATTTCTTTGAGAAAGTTAATAAAATCAATGGACATTTAGCTAGGATAACAAAAAAAAGAGCAGATGTAAATACAAAAATCAGAAATGGGAAAGGGGACACTACTGATCCTGCAGAAATAAGGGAGATAATGAGAGGATACTAGGAACAACTACAGGCTAATAAATTTGACAACTTAAATGAAATGGGCAACTTCCTTGTGAAGCATGAACCACCATCATTGACTCAAGAAGAAATAGATGTGAGTGATATCACCAACATGGCAATGTAAACAGCTACTGAAAAGTTCTCACCAGTGATTCAGTGAAGTAATGGACAATTCTGAATTCTCTGAAACTCTGGAGCAGGATATAGACTGGAGAAATACCCTGCAAATCCTGAACTGAAGAAAGAGAAGAAATACCAGGTAGGAGTTTTCCATCCCAGACCATTCTATCTTCTCCCCTACCTCTCACTCTCACTCTATATTCATGCAGGAAAGGAACAGAAACAGCAGGAAAAACTTCTCTCACTAGGGACACAGATTTTAAAATCTCACAGCAGTCAAAAATACCCTCACTGTTTGAAGACTCAGTGGAAGGGGAGAACATTTCAAGGCCCAGATCAGTGAGGGACAAAAAGACTGGGAAATGTGGACAGAGACATGACTCCATCCCTGGGTCTGAAAGCCCTTCCCCATCCATGAGGGAAGTAGTGCTAATGGTCAGTTTCCTCACCTTGGGGAAAGCTGGAGTGTGCAGTCAGCTGGGGGAGTGCTTTGCCATGGGTTGACCCTCACATCAAGCCAGATTTTGGCCAGCAGAGTGAGGGCCTAAGAGTCTGCACTTTTGTCCCTGCTGTGCTCCAAAGCAGAACAGCCTCTGAGGATGATAAAGTTACTGAACAGTGCCATCAGCTGGACAATAAGGAAAGTGCAAGGACTCTTTCTTAGGAATGCAAGAGCTAGAGTTTTCACAGCATGTATGGTAGCACAATCCTGTTTTTGCCAAGAAATAGGGAAGACCCAACTGTTAAAGCAGGACCACAAAATAAACCCAGGACTTGCTAGCTGTTGGAATATAGAGCACCACTGGAAGCCAGCAGATTTGTATTACCACACACAGTGAAGGTGCTAGAGTGCCCAGTGCCTACCTTGCATCCCCATGGCAGGCCACTGTGGGCATCTGCTTTTGGGGAGAAGACTGGGGAGGAGCAGAGAATATCTGAAAACTGGCCAGAAGTCAATGAACAAGAAAACCTTAGGCAAAAGAGAGAAAACAACTTCCAGAATAAACCAACCAAGAAAGTCAGATACTGAGAGATCAACACAAAATCATGGGCCACATCATGAAATTGGAAGATGTGACCCAAAGGAAGAAACTAACATTTCAACTGAGATTCAGGAGTTGAGAAAACTAACCATAGATGTTCTAACAAATCTTTTAAATCAGATCAATGTAGTGAGAGAGAATGTCACCAAAAAAAGATGAAGGAGATAAAGAAGACACTGGGTGAAAATAAGGAAGAACTTGTAAGCTTCAACAAACAAATGGCAGAAATTAGGGAATGAAAGGCACAATATAAGAGATGAAAAACACAATGGAGATGTACTATAGCAGACTTGGGAGGGGCAGAAAAAAGGAACAGTGAGATGGAGGACAGTATATCTGAAATCTTGCATGCAAAATGTCACAGGTAAAGAGATTGAATCAGCCATCTAAAGCTGCCAAAATGCAGAAGTCCAGGACCAGATGGCTTTTCATGTGAACTCTACCAAGCATTCAATGATGAGTAAGTACCAATCCAGCTCAAATTCTTCAAAAAAAATTAAAGAAGAGGGAAAACTACCTAACTCATTCTATGAAGCCAACATTGCCCTAACACCAAAGTCAGAAAAAGATACTACAAAAAAAGAAAATTACACACCAATCTCTTTAATGAATATAGATGCAAAATACTCAACAAAAGACTCACAAATCAAATCCAGCAGCACATTAAAACAATTATACATCATGACCAAATGGGATTTACTCCAGGTATGCATGGCAGATTCAACACAAGAAAATCAATTAATGTAATACATGACTTCAATAAATTAAAGCAAAAGAATGGCCTGATCATCTAGATTGATGCAGAAAAGCATTTGAAAAAATTCAACATGCTTTCTTGATGAAAACACTTTAAAGGACAGGAAAAGAAAGGAATATTCTCAGTATGGTAAAGGCAATATATGAAAAACACACAGCGAATATACTCAATGGGAAAGACTGAAAACTCTAACATCAAGAACGAGACAGTGATGCCCACTGTCACCACTGTCACTCAACATTTTGCTGGAAGTTCTAGCTAGAGCAATTAGGCAAAAAATGAAATAAAAGGCATGCAAACTGTAGAGGAAGAAGTAAAATTTTAACTGTTTGCAGATGACATGATACAATATGTAGGAAATCCAGAAAAGTCTACCACAAAGCTACTTCAAAGTGGCAGGCTACAGGATAATCATGCAAAAATCAGTAGTTCTGCTCTACACAAGGAACAATGTTGTGAAACATATGACAACATGGATGAACCTTGAAGACATAATGCTCAGTAAAATAAGCCAGGCACAAAAAGAAAAATATTATATGCTACCACTAATGTGAACACTGAAAAATGTAAAATGGTTTATAATGTAGAATGTAGGGGACTCAGTGATAGAAAGCAATTAGAGCTGGGGCACACAATGCAGTGGTGATGCAAGTAAGATGGTGATGGTGACCTGAGTCCATTGTTCATGCTCTTGTAATTGAGCTCTCATGAATCCACCTTTCCTCCAGGCTGCCTCTTGGCTGGTGGGAGCTGGTCTCTGGTCTGGCCTGGGGCTCAGAGGCTTCCCAGAGGCATGGCAGCTGCCACCCAGGCCCATATGAACTCTCACTGCCATTAGTCCTGAGTGGGGTGGGGGGAGTGTGCTGGGGCACTTGCCTGAGGATACTAGCTTTGCTTTCCTACTGCCTGTCTGGTTGTGAGTGAAAGTCCAAAGGAAGACAGTTGTCAGCTAAGCTATTGACAATGCTTAGCTAATGTCCTTCAAGGGTGTAGGTGTAGACTTCACCCAGGAAGAGTGGGCATTGCTAGACACACTCCAGAGACAACTGTTCAAAGCAGTGATGCTGGACAATATCAATCATCTGGTCTCAGTGGGATGTGAGGTCTGCAAATCAGATGTGTTTTCTCTGTTGGCACAGAAAGAGGCAGTGTGGAGAAAAGGAATGGAATTTCTCCCAAACCAGAGCCCAGGCATGGAAATTGCCTGTAAAAAGCAAGAGATGATACTAATGCAACTTATCTACAGGAACGACAATCCTAAGAATGCATCACTGGGAGATGGGCTTCTGCAGCTGGGTAGGCTCCTTCAGCCTGGGAATGGGTTGGCCATTCTTCTCCCTGCCTCACCAATTAGAGTTAGCAGATGCTAGCAGAAGTGCATTCCTTCTTCCTTTCACTTTGCTGGAAGAAGGGCCTATTATCATGACAGTTCTGCATTCCCAGGAACTTCTGCCAGTTCTCAGATCATATGAGACCACAAAGGGAGCAACAGCATGCGGTGCACAAGGGGGCAGTGACACAGATTTCTCAGACTCAGAAGAATTCCTTTAAATGTAATTATTTGCAAGAAGATTCCACCTTCAGATCCACAGTGATTCAACATGGATTAATTCCCATGAGAAAGAAAACATCTTTAGGCAAACCACTTGTAAAAGTCCTCAGTGACCAGTCATCTTTTAATAACATGAGCAGATTCACATTAGAAGTAAATCCTATGAGGGCCATTGAAATGCTAAAGCCTTTATTAAAAACACTGGCCACAAACAATATGATAGAAATCAAAGTGGAGATAAATCATACAAATGCTGGTGGGAGCTGGTCTCTGGTCTGGCCTGGGGCTCAGAGACTTCCCAGAGGCATTGAAAGAGGGACTGGAGTAGATATTTGCATATCAATATCCATAAATAGCATATTCACAATTTCCCAGAGGTAAAAGCACACCAAGCATCATTCATCAACTTATGAATGGATAAACAATGTGGTATATATACACAATGAATATTATGCAGCTGTAAAAAGAAATGGACTTCTGATACATATGAAAATATTGATGAACCTTGAAGCTGTGTTATGTGAAATAAATCAGACACAAAAGAACAAATATTGTAGGAAATTTCTGATATGAAACAATTAGAATAAGCAAGCTCAGAATCAGAATCTAGAATATCAGGGGATGGAGAGGGGGCAGGAATAGGGAATTAATGGTTAAATTATACAGAACTATTTGATATGTTGGAAAAGTTTGGATAATGAATGAAGATAAAAGCAGCACAACATTGTGAACATAATAGCAGTGAATTACATATTTGAATGTGATTAAAAGAGGGAAATTCTAGGTTGTCTACATGTTACAAGGATAAACATAAAAGACTAAAACATGGGACCGTATAACACAAACAGTGAAACCTAAGGTAAACCATCAAATGTGGATAATAGAATAATTAAAATGTTCTTTCATCAATTATAACATGCAAATTGGAGTAAAACATTCACTGTTTGCAGATGATTTGATTCTATATGGTGAAAACCCAGAAAAACCTACAGCAAAGCTACCAGAACTAATCAATGATTACAGCAAAGTGGCAGGCTACAAAATCAACATGCAAACATCTGGCGTTCCTATAAACAGGTAATGTGCAACAAGAGGAGAAAATCAAGAAAGAAAATTCCATCTACAATAGCAACCAAAAGAATCAAGTATTTAGGAATAAACTTAACCAAGGTCAAAAAAGACATATATAGAGAAAACCACAAGAAACTGATAAAAGAAATCAAACAGGACCTAAAAAAATGGAAGAACACATTGAGTTCATGGCTTGGAAGACGAAACATAGTCATGAAGACAATTCTACCCAAATTGATTTAGAGATTCAATGCAATACCAATTAAAATCCCAACTTGCTTTGCAGAAATGAAAATACAATAACCAAATTTATTTGGAATGGCAAGGTGCCCCGAATAGCAAAAACATCTTGAGAAAGAGGAATGAAGAGGGAGGTCTCACACTACCTGACTTTGAAACCTAATACAAAGCTACAGTGGTGAAAACAGCAAGGATCTGGCATAAGGACAGATACACTGACCAATGGAATTGAATTGAGTGTTCAGGAATAGACCTTCACATCTATGGACAATTGATCTTTCATAAGGCGGTGAAGCCAAAGCAAATGGGACAGAGATGCCTCTTCAAGAGATGGTGTTTGGAGAATTGGATATCCATTTCCAAAAGAATGAAAGAGGATTCCTAACTCACACCTTATACAAAAATTAACTGAAAATGGATCAAAGACCTAAACCTTAGTTCTAAGACCATAAGACTCTTAGAAGAAAATGTAAGACAATATCTTAAAGAACTTGTGATAGCAGGTGGTTTCCTAGATTTTACACCCAAAGTACAAACAACCAAGGAACAAATATACAAATGTGATATCCTCCAATTTAAACACTTTTGTACATCAAAGGACTTTTTCAGAAAAGGAAAAGGCAGCCTATGAAATGGGAGACAATATTTAGAAACCACACATCCATATTGTTTTTGTATCATTGTGGCAACTTTCTTATAAGTTTGAAATAATTTCAAAATATAAAGTTAAAAAAAGAAATATACTCATGAACATTCATATATTTATCTCTTGTATTTGGACATGGGTTAGAATTTCTCTAGGGCATGTCTGGGTGAGAACTGTAGTTTCAGGCACCTGCTATTTCTACTAGATAATTCAATGTGTTTTCTACAGCAATTAAACTAATTTTACACACCCAGCAGAAGAGTATGAGAGTTCCTGTTGTGCCACATCCTTGCCAGCACTTGAAAATGTCATAACTTTTGACAAGGGAAGTGGCTGTCACCAGAGCCAGAACGCCCACCACCACAGACTTCAGAGCCTGGGCCCCTCAGAGCTGCCACCGCACCGACCCCTGTCCTACCCTGCCATCTGAGAAGACCTTCAAGCAGCACTGCATCTTCAAAGAGTAGAAGATGTGCAATTCTTCCATGAGCAGCTCCCCACCAAAATCCTGGTGATAACAGAAAGATTCAAGGGTGAGAAGCAGCTTCCTATACTGGATAAAACCAAGTTCCTTGTACCAGATCATGTCAACATGAGTGAAATAATAAAAATAATTAGGTTGTGCTTGTAGCTGAATGCCAACCAGGCCTTCCTCCTGCTGGTGAAGCCTCAGCATGGTGAGTGTCACCACACCCAACTCAGAAGTTTATGAGAGTGAGAAGGATGAGGACAGCTTCCTGTACATTGTCTATGCTTCTCAGGAGATGTTTAGAGTGAAATTGGTGTAAGGCTGGCAGAAGCATCTCTCTTAGAATTTTTAAAACCCTTACACCAAGGCAAATAAAAGGATGTTATCAACTGAGCTTTATCAGTCATCTAACCACAGGTCATCCAAACAGTAGTGTTCCCACTTAGGACTTGTAGTTAGTTGTATTTGTATTTCCAGCAGAAAAACAGTTCCAAATGAGCACATTCTGCTTTGGAAAACTCTATTATTTAACCTAGGTTATCTTGTTTTCAAATTTTAGAAGTTTTAAAATAAAATACTTTACCTTTTAAATTGATGATAAAAGAGACCTTCAAGTTACATTAATGCACTTTTCTCCCCAGTAGGAACTTGCAACTCAAGCAGTAATGAAAGGTGTTCAGGGAGGCATTGCCCTCTCTTTAGGTTCAGAACCTGCTGACCGTACAAAAGGGGTCCCCTGGGCTGGAGACACCTCACAGGAGGCTCTTGAAGTATGTGTGGTCGTGCATAACCCCCCAGAGAATCATTTGCCATCATGGTGCAAAGCAAGATGCATGGGGAGTATGAAAACAACTCCAACTCTGAACTCCCAGTCAATGTTCCTGGCTCCTAAAAGGATGTAAGCCAAGTCAGGGCTCCTGCAGCTGTAGGAAGTTTGGTAAAACAGTGAGCTGCTGCTGCTTTGGTTTGTTCTCTAGACAACTATTTGCAGGAAAACACCATGGCTTTGTAGGAATCTTGAATAACTTAGAATTTTAGTCTGCCTTCTAAAAACACCAAGACAAAAAAGGAGTGGCATTTCTTATTTTGGATTTTCTCTGAGACCTCAAACTAGTGCCTGATTTGCTAAATAAACAAGCAGTTGTTTTACTTTCATAAGGACAGTGGTAGAGACTAAAACTCAAGCACCAAACCTCAGATGTAGGGCCTTCTACCATTTGGCTTAAAACTATAAATGATTCACATTATCTGTTAAGTGTGCAATTTAAAATATGTTATTAACTATTTCTCACATTTTTTAAGAGTACTTATCACTGTTAGGTGAAACCCTCAGAATCCCCTCACTCTTAACTGCATGTCAGTTGTGAAGAAAACGTAGAAATGGGGAACATAGCTCTTTACAAATGTTAATGTCAAGAACTAAGCATCTTCCAAATCCTGCCTAGAACAAGTGACTTGATGATTCCCACTACTTGCATGGGTTTACTATTTACTATTTTAGTGGGAGTTATCAGAACAATCACAGGTATGTTAATTTAGAGGTCTGTGTGGCAGGTCAGTCTATTCTGTGTCTTTGGGTGTGTGTGGAATGCCTGTACATCTTGTCAGGAGCTGCCTGCCTTCATGCAGGGAGAGCAGGCTTACCCCTGGGGTGCCCTTACCAAGCCTTGAAGGGACCCACCAGCTCACCTCCCCACACTACATGCATTTGTCCACATTGCTAACTATGAGTATGTGTATTTTTGTCATATTATGTAAATTCTCCATCAGCCTGTCTTGTTTGAATTGTGTGTATTTATATCTGACATTCTTGCAACTACTGTGTGATCAATATGATTCCTATAAGGAAGAAAAAAACACTGCTTTGTAAAAAACAAAAAACAAAAATACCATGTTGAGAGGGGTGACTTCCATCCCACATCAGTTGTCACTTTATAGGATCTTTAAGACAAGTACATATTTAATGAACTAAGGTGAATAAAGTCACAAACAAAAGCTAAAAAAGTCATACATTTTAAAATATTTGCCAATGCTATAAATGTAAAATAACATATATTGTTGTACAATGTATTGAGAGTATCTTTTTAAAAGTTTATTGGACGTTCAGATCTCATTGTCTGTAAAATTATTGTTAAATCTTGTTAAATCCAGTTATCTGTATATGACTTCTATAATACTCTGTTTTCATATATGTGGGTTGTTCTATCTTGCTAATGCTGCTGGAATGCAAAACACCAGAAAGGGACTGGCTTTTATAAAGGAAGTTTATTTGGTTATACAGTTACAGTCTTAAGGCCACAAAATGTCCAAAGTAATGTATCAACAATTGGGTATCTTCACTGGAGGATGGCCAATGGCACCTGGAAAACCTGTTAGCTGGGAAGGCATGTGGCTGGCATCTGCTCCAAGTTCTGGTTTCAACATGGCTTTCTCCCAGGATATTCCTCTCTAGGCCACAGCTCCTCTTCAAAATGTCAATCTCAGTTCCTCTTGGGGCATTTGTCCTCTCTTACCTTCTCTGGAGCAAGAATCTGCTTTCAACAGCTGTCTTCAAACTGTCTCTCATCTGCAGCTACTCTCTCAGCTTCTGTGCATTCTTCAAACCGTCCCTCTTGGCTGTAGCAAGTTCACACCTTCTCTCTGATTGCATATAGTGCTCCAGTAAACTCATCAAGGTGCATGCTGAATGGGCAGGGCCACACATCCACAGAAACTATCCAATCAGAATAATCACCCACAGTTGGGGGGGTGCATCTCCATGGAAACACTCAAAGGATTACAATCTAATCCATACTGGTACATCTGCCCACAAAAGATTACCTCAAAGATAATGGCATTTTGGGGAACATAATATATTGAAACTGGCAAATGGGTATATTGTCAAGGATTTCTAATGTTCCATTGATTGGTCTGCCTGTCTGCAAGGGCTTTATTTGCATCTGTTGTTGCCTCTTCCTGGAAAGCTAGTCCTGCCAGTCTTGGCTTGGCTCACACTCCCCTACATGTATGTCCTTGTGCAAAGGGGCTTTTCAGATAATTTTAATCTAAACTATTTCTCAACCTCACATTGCTTTTTATCCCTTATCTTCTTTTTTATTCTTGTATCCTTAACCCCTACCTTATACTTATATTGACTTTTTTGGTTATTGCCTATATCCTACACTAGAATGTGAAGCCATGAGAACGGAGACCTTGTCTATCTTTTCCATTGGTGCATCTTCAGGAGTGATGAAACAATGCTTGGAACATAGTAGGCATTTAATGAAAATGTGCTTAAGGAAGAGGTAGAGAAATTGATACAACATTTCTCTATCATTTACAAAATGATGAATCTTAGAAAAGTTATTTAATAAATCTGAATTGTACCTTTAAATTGTCAATATTATTTTCTTCTTTAAGGCCAAGGCTTAGAGATAATAGATGTAATGCACCCACCATAGCAACTGACACATGGAAATGGTTTTCGAAAGATAGACTATAATTTATTTAGTGTTCTGACAAGAAGAAACAAGACACAGCTTGCCAAGAGAGAACTCAAAATGTCAATATGTGAATTATCTGAGAATTCTGGAATCTTCATCAACTATAAAATCAATGAAAGAAGAAAAACAGAAGACAGTACACTCTGTATCTAGCTGAAGCAAATGAGGAAATCTTTTATCAGACTCAAGTGTTATCTCATAGAGAAAACCTGGAAAAAGGAAACCCAGAAAGATTTTCTCTCTCTTCTCATGTTTGCTTTTTATCTGCAGTCATTCATCTTTTTATGTCATTCATCATCATTAATTCATCTTTTTGCAATCAGTTGTCCCTGTTGCAGCAAAAAACTTGGCAACAGACAGCTGCAGAGTTTTTTGTTACATATCAAGCCTAACAGAAAGAGGCTGATGTTATTTTTCTGGACCTGTTTCCACATTCTTATAGAAATTATTGATTTGACTATTTTGGTTTATATGCCCACCTTTCAGCAAATCAGTTGTGCCCAGAAATCAAGGATTGCATTGTACAAACATTGTGGCTTCCTCTGATCCATGCAGGTAGGGAAGGAATTTCCTATTCCCAAAAATGTTAAAAGGGATGGGGTGATAATAAATAGGTGTTGATTTCAACTATATTTTTTTTTCTAAAATAGTGTCTTATTTTGAAGTATCAGCCCAAGAAAAAACCACAGAATGAAGGGATAGTATATTGAAAGCCTTCCCATCTCTAAATCATCTTATTTTTTGCTGTTTCACAGCCTTATGATGCTGTCCTTTCAATGATGGGTTAAATTTCAGGATATGTTGATAGATACAAATAAAAATTATTTCCTAGCTTCTTGAAAACAATGTACATAATTTTCCTAGATCCCTTATCTAATTCTCCAATTATATGATTATACATTTAATGGCTAGTTTCCAACATGAATCCCATAGTTAAGAGAGAAATCCAGAATGTATTTCTTCTCTAACATTAAAGAAAGATAGAAACTGTAACTCTGCATGACTCCAAAGGCCAAGGTGCTGAGAAAGATATATTTTTATTTCCTCATTTCATCTAGCATTTTTCAGGAGGGTCACTACTCATGGTGACAACTAATGGCAAATTTTGAGAATACCATAACCCATTAAAGTAAGTGCCTCTTCTTTCTGATAGTGAGTACCCACTTTACTCTGTATGTGCAACTTGACTTCTTTCTGTCATAAATCATCTCTCCTGAATGTCAGTTTGTGGAAACAGACACATTTGCTTCATTTGTCTCATTCATGGGAAATTTCAGCTCCCTGAAACCTCATCCACATGGTACTAACTACTTTTCAATTTGTAGCCCTCAAAACAAAATGGCACTAGCTGCAGACCAGTGAAGCACCAAAGGAAGTAAGATTCTGAAAATGATATAGATGGCAATTCCATTAATGTAAAAAGAATAAAATAGTGACTTCACAATTGTACTGCAGTAATGTAATGTAACGTAGGCCATATTCCCACACAAAAGGGAATGGGGAAGGGACCTCATGCTTCTCTTTCTGAGTAACAACTAGATATGGTATTAGGAAAAGTTGAATTGCAAACATTATCTCATTTAACTTTGTGACAAAATTTCTCTTTTAATAATGAAGAAGAGGGAGGATTGTGGGCAGATGGTGGAGTAAGAAGCTCCAGGAATGTCCTTCCACCAAATCAATTATTGAACAGGCAGGAACTCTCTGAAATGATAATTTTGAAACTCCAGAGTCTAGAAGAACAATGTAGAGCAATCCAAAAAGAACAGATAAATTATGGTAAAGAACACTTAATCACTCCATCAGAATGGTGGCTATAGTTCCTGTCTCCCACTAGGGTCCTGTCCCTAGCTACCTTACTGGTGACAGTAAGGGATAAAACATTTCTCTTCCCCAAGAACAGAGGTGGGCTTGAATGATCAGTGATCATGGCTATGGATTAGTGAATTTGGATCACTGAGAGCTTGGCTCTGAGGGCAGCTATTGTTTCCACCCACTCTGAACAAAGGCAGTGGCAGTCATTATATCTACCCTTCTGCAACATGGGAAGCAGTGGATTTAAAGATGTTGCACTTCCTCAGGGCTCCAGGGGAACTAGTTGAATGGCAACATTTGATGGGTAGTCCAGGAAAACTCAGCTATGGGGAGATCTCAGAGAAGCTCTTTGCACCCTTTCTGATCCCCATCCCCAGGGCACTTTGGAGCTGGTCTGCACCACTGTTTTGAGTCTCTGGCCCTGTTTTTTACTGGAGACACTGACTTGAGAAAATTCTCTCAGGTGCGCCTCCCTCCAAAAACTTTTTCACCAAACATAAGTAGCTTAAGACAATGAAAGAATTGTACAGAAATCTAGAGAGAGAGTCTGGGGCAGTTTGGGACAAAATCCTACCAGAATCAAACACCTGGAAAAAGGAGGTGTATCTCCTGGGAAACAGAGGGGACAACCTAAACAGGAGAACTCCAAAACAACTAACAAGCAAAAGCCTAAGACAAGGCAGAGTCTGGGAAAGAGGGAAAACCCTGCACACTTCATTCATGTTGGGCAGATCTTTCTGATAGGAGGGCTGAATCCAAAGAAAATGTGTTTCATCACCGGCTGGTTACAATACAAACAAACAGATATCTCAGGGAATAAATCCCAGAGTTAACATTTTAAAAAACTAAAATGTACACTGAGCAACAAGAGTGCAATACAAAGAAAGAAACAGGAAATTATAGCTCATCCAAAGGAAAAGGATAAAAATCCATAAAATAACAATGAATAAGATGAGAATGTAGATATATGGGGAAAAAACTCAAGAAATAATCTTAAAAATGTTCAGGGAGATGAAGGAAACTACAGAGAAGAAGACTAAAGGATATGAGGAAAACAATGAGAGTCTTGGAAATTTTAAAGAGGAACCCAACAGAATGTGGTGGTTTGGAACTGTATGCACACAGGAAAACAATGTTCTGTAAGTGAATCCATTCCTGTGGGTATATACTTATTTTAAGGAGGTTTTCATGAGGTTACTCTAGGTAAGGTCTGGCCCAGGGTGGGTCTTAATCCTCTTAAGGGAGCCCTTTCTAAAAGAATGTAATTCAGACAAAGAGAGAGAAAGCCACAGGAGGAAGAAGCTAAAAGCAAGAAAACCCAGAAGAGAAGAGAGACACCAACAGATGCTGCAATGTGCTTGCCATGTGGCAGGAGCCCAGGATCCCCACCAGCCAGCATTCAGGGAGCAAGCACTGCCTTGATGACTTGATTTGCACATTCTCATGGCCTCAAAACTGTAAGCTTGTAAGCTAACATTTTCCATTTTTTTTGATATCTCTTTTCATTAGCCTAGCAAACTGCCACTGAAAATAACCAAAATCTGGATACAGCTTTTGAATTGTGTGAAGAGAAGAGGTAATAAGAACTGTGAGTTTCTTACTGACTGTGTTTTAAAACTTCAATTTCCATGTGAGACCAAGGGAAGAGATGTCTATTTGGTGCAGGATCTATATTTTCTAAAAAGCATAACTCTACAGTCAGTTTGTTTAAACATCACAACTATAGGAACTTTGAATAGGAAGTGAGATATGGTAGGTTAGTACAGGTTAGAGTGAAATAGTGACACATCCCAAAGTAATTTTGGCAGAGAATAAAAACTATATTTACAGCCTCCCCTCACCCTGAGGAGCTGGGGGAAGGTGCAGAAGTGTTGGACTTCCTCACCTGGACTGGTGTTATTTCACAAACATTAGGACTAGTGGTTTGATGTGCTGAGCCCTCGATCGTGGGACTTGCCCTTACGAAGCTCATTACTGCAAAGGAGAGGCTAAACTTACATATAATTGTGCCTGAGTCTCCCCCTGAGTACCTCTTTGTTGCTCAGATGTGGCCCCTCTCTCTCTCTAACTGAGCCACCTTGGCAGGTGAACTCACTGTCCTCCCCCCATATGGGACCTGACTGCCAGGGGTGTAAACCTCCCTGGCAACACAGGATATGACTCCTGGGGATGAATCTGGACCTGGCTTCATGGGATTGAGGAAATACTTCTTGACCAAAAGGGGGATGCAAAATGAGATAAAATAGTTTCAGTGGCTAAGAGATTTCAAATGGAGTTGAGAGGTCACTCTGGTGGACATTCTTATGCACTATATAGATAACACCTCTTAGGTATTAATGTATTGGAATAGCTAGAAGTAAATAACTGAAACTACCAAACTCCAATGCAGTAGTCTGGACTCCTGAAAATGATTGTATAATAATGTAGATTACAAAGGGTGACAGTGTGATTGTGAAAATCTTGTGGATCACACTTCCTTTATCTAGTGTATGGATGGATGAGTAGAAAAATGGGGATAAAAACTAAATGACAAATAGGATGGAATGGGGGTATGGTTTGGGTGTTCTTTTTTTACTTTTATTTTTTATTCTTATTCTGATTTTTTCTGATGTAAGGAAAGTGTTCAGAAACAGATTATGGTGATGAATGCATAACTATATGATCATACTGTGAACAGCTGATTGTACAGCATGGATGACTGTATGATATGTGAATATATTTCAATAAAACTTAATTTAATAAAAAAAGAATTGTGAGTTTCTTGAGAAAAAATGTCTAGATTGCTTTGAAGAGAACACTGGTGGGAATATGAACACTTATGGTACTTCTGATGAGGACTTAAACAGAAATGATGGAATTTTGGGTATCTGTATGACACATGAGACTCAGAGCCAGAGACTGGCAGCTATCAATGCCAGCATTACCCCATACAGCAAATGTCAAAGAGTCTGAAAAAGGAGATCAGACTCCAATTAAAGATATGAATGAAATGGACTTGGGTAGGTCTAAGGTAAATCAGACTGAAGGGTAAAGGATGATATTGACAGTTATTTTGAAGCTTCAAATAGTAGGTGCTAACAAATACTTGGACTTTTGGCTTGACTGTGAATCTATTTCCTAATTTTTTTTCACCACCTAGGTCTTTTATTATCCATGGATACATGACCTTTGCAGTGGGCAACTAATTTCTTGGGATGCTTTATAACATTTAACAACTTAAAAAAATAGATCTATATATTTTCTGTCTTGGCTTCAGTTATTTGACCATGTTTTCTAAATTGTTTTGTGCACATGCAAATTAGTAAAAGCATCTCTTAAGTCTGTGCAGGCAGGTGACTCTGCCGTTTGTGCTGACGTTTGCAGTGGGAGAAGCACTATTTGCTACTGAATATTTTGCTTTCTGTAGGATGACACTCAAGACTGTCCAGCACTGCTGCCTGACAGGGACTTAGTTTCTCAATTGTGTGCCACTGTACCCCTACTGCTACAATAGAGTAAGGACATGTGGGCCATTCAAAGTAAATTGTTTCTCTTAAGAGACCACAAGTTGTTGCCACTGTCCTTGAGCCAGCAGGACAGTGTAAAACTGTCAGTCTACAATGTCAAACTGTTTGAGATAAAAGCCACTGGTCTTGTATTTTTCAAAAAGGCTTGTACAAGTGTCTTCTAGGTTGTGCCCTGCTTTCCATGGACAGACAGGTTAAGTTTTCTCATGGGATCAGGGAGCTCAAGGCTGGAGCTGATATTAACTTGCCTTTAAACTTTGAAAGGCAATTGTACATTCTCATGTCCATTTTAAAGGTTATTTTTTCATTTTCCCTTATGTCCAGATATAGAGGTTTGGCAGTCCATCAAAAATTTGATATTGACAGTTGACAACAGCCAGTTATACTTAAGAATCCTGATTTTCTTTTTGTTCTTTGGTTGGCCACATGCCAAAGGGCTGAGCCTACAAAGTCCCTTGTGGAGCTTTACTCCCTGAACATTTCTGGACAAGACTTGCATTTTTGAAACTTTGTTGTAATGTACTTTAATTACACTGCTGTTTTATTTCTATGTCAAGTTCTTCTATTTGAACACAAAAAGTTTTTGTGAGTATTTATTGGGATGCAATAAATGGCATTCTTTAGAGTTAAATTAAGTATATGCAACAGAAATAATGATGAGGAGAGTATACAGATTAGGTACTATGAGATGTATATTTTCTAACATTGGATTTATAACTGTTAAATCCTAGACAAAATTGTATATTTGAGTTCCTGGTGTTATTAGTCCTTATTCTAAAATCTTTTAATTGGTGGCAAAAATGTTCCCTCTTCTCTTCATCTAAGTGGACATTGTTTAACTGTGCTGGAATCATGTTTGGCCACAATCTTAATGTGATTTCTTATACATCTCTGGCTCACCTGGAGGATATTTCACAGGTCTTCCTTAGGCAGTTGTGGCTTGCCTGGGTCTTTCAATGCAGTTTGTAGGTGTGCTCCTAGAGGTGGAACTTCTACAACAAGGGGGGGGGGGGGGAGAGAAAGAGAAAGAGAGAGAGAGAGGCTTATAAATAAATTTCTAAGTCTGTTGACCTTTTTCCAGTTTGGCATTGCTGATGCTGTGAGAAATGCTGGAAAGAAAGCTGTGCCTGCAAGAGAATAAACATTCACCTGATTGTGGAGAAGAAAAGAATTTATTCATGATCTTGCAAGAACTGGCATGCAACCAAAATGTGGTGGCTGGTGCACAGAAAAAGAAAGCAGCACAATTTATCTCTAAGCCTGGCAGGCAGATCCCTCCTATTTCCCCATTGGCTGGGTATTCCAGAGGTTACAGACTTTCTGAGAGGTCTAACTCACCTGGGTCCCATTCACCACAATTTTAACCATATAAGGAACTGGCACCAATTCTAGGCTTATGTCAGAGGCCCTCTTCTTCCCCCTAACTGTGAAGCCAATTTCAGCTAGTTTTGTTTAGGTTCCATTTGTCCTATTCACCTTCACCTTTATGTGAAAGCTAAATTTAACCCCTTTCTTGCAGAAGTTATTAGCAACTTCAGACATGTCCATAACAAGGACTGATTCCTTTGAAGTGCAATTAAGTCTCCAGTTCATCAGAAAAGTTACAAATTTAATAAGTTCTTACACACCTGGAATGAGACCCAAGGTTCTTTGTGGGTGACTGAGATGGTTTCCCAAAGGGTGGAAAGTGCCCCTGGGCCCCATCACTAAAGGTCACTGCCCTAGTCCCCTGTCAGATGTGGACACTGGGTTGCTGGAGTCCCTTGTTTACCTTTGCATCAAGTTGGGCCATTCTCATTTCCCACATCCCTCCCCCCAGAAATGTACATATGCTAGGGGCCCAGCAGTTTCTTTGGGGCTCCAGCGCTTTTTTCCCTTTGGCAGACTCCTTTAGCTGATGAAAAGTTTTACTCAGGACTGCTTGTAAGATATTAGCATTCCAGTTAGCTTTTTAGGTGGTAGATTTCTTTCTGTCCTTTCCTTGAGCTTCATCATTATTACACAGCACTTTAAATGTAATTTTCACCAGATTGGTAACTTAAGTCCACCTTAACTTTATGTAGTTTCTGACAAATGTTGGGAGTACTCTGACAAATAAAATACTGATTTACATTGCATTGATTTATTGGGTCCTCTGGTCTTATATTAGTAAATTTAAGGTAAGCTTTGAATAGTCGTTCTAAAAACATTGGTGGATTTTCATCCAAATGCTTGACCACCTCCTGGATTTATTAGAAGTTATTTTGTTTAGGAATTCCACTTCTGAGTCTCAAAATTATGCATGCTTTATAGTGATCTAATTTTGTTCTGCCAGCTTGTTTACTAAGGTCCCAATAGGGGTCTACTTGTGGAATAGCCAGATTTCCTGGTGTGTGAGCTGTATTTCTGGTTTATCATTGGTTAAATATCCTTTTTAATTCTAATTCTCCTTTCCTCTGAAGTTATGGTACACTTAACAATGTTTGTATATCAGCCTACTTAAGATCATGCATTACAAAAAATAAGTTAAACACGTTTTTCATTTTCCTGGGACCCTCTTGATAACTGGAGACCTAGTTCTTCCAATTGTGTAGATCTGATGTAAAGAAAGGAATTTGCTCATACATTGTATCTATTTCAGCTGCCCTTGTGGGAAAAGACACTGTCCCTGCCTTTGTGCTCCAGAGGTAGAGACACCCTGCCTGAAGTTCCTATCACTCATGATATGAGGTGGGAAGCTCATTTTAGGGGAATTCATAGGCATGAGGGACTTGTTCTCAGTCTTTGACAAGGTGTGAGAGGGAGAGGAAGAGGAGGGAGTGGCCAAGTTCTAGGCTCTGGTGGGGAAAGGGAAGTGCAAAAACTGCAACTCTACCAGGAGGGGGAGGGGGAGCATGGGACCCACAAGCATGGGCCTAGAAATCCCAGCCACTAATGTTTCTGCCTGGAGTTCAAAAGCCTCAATAGCCTGGGCCTGGGAATCTTAACCAGCACTGTTTTATACTGGGGACTAGGGCTTTCATTTATTTCCTCTGGAGCTTTTAAGGAGAGGCTGGGGGTTGGCTGGTGGTTAAAACTCCATGCCTGAAACATTCTCCTGGGAACTATTTATTCTGAAATAGAGCCATGAAACACTGCACATATGGAATTTTATCTTATTTGTTCATTTTCTTACAAAATACATTTACTTATAAAATAACATATTTCATTGATCCCTGGCTTGGCCACATGTGGCCATCCTCTAATTTATACTGAGCCTGGTTTATTTCACATAAACTTTTTGTGCTTTTTTTTTTTGTCGTGGGCTCATACCTGATTGTTTCTAATGCTTAAGAATGTCATTTAGAGGTTCATCCTTTGTAATTTTCTTAGATTTCTCACTTATGTTGTTTCCCACTTAAAAAAAAAAAAAACTTTTTAGATAACTTGAGCTAAAACATGATAAGACAACATAAAACAAAAACTTAACCAAACCACAAACAAAAACAAGACCAGGAATCAAAGCCAAATCCTAGGCAACCAAGTCTCAATGGCTTTTTATGCCACTGAGCACCCAAATAACCAAAACCTAAGACCCAAATTCAGTGACCTCTCCTAATGCCAGGGGCTGCTTCCTGCCAAACCAAGTCTGAATGGATAATCCCCCATGCCTGGGGCTGCACCCGCCAAAAACAGCTTTGGCATAAATTTATGTGCCTCTGAGCGCCCAAACCAAGTTGGTCTCCCACTTACAGCTCCAGGAGTTTATGCGTCACTGAAGAAGAAACAAACACCCCACAAACAAACAGAAGATGAGACCAAGAACCAGAGAAACGAGACCAAGGCTTGCACAAGCACACCAGGCGCCCACACTCACTCACCAAACCTGTTTTCCGCGGCAGCAGCAGCCCTTGGGGTCCTGGGGGTCGGGGGGGGCTAGAAACCCTCTCGTCCAGCTCTCGGAGGTGAGTCTCTCTGTCGGCCACGGAGCTGAGGCTCCCGAATGTCCCACCTCGGGGGTCCAGGAACCCACAGAGCAGCACGTTGTTCAGACCTTGTGTCCCGCGTTCAGCGCCAAGACTGGGGAAGGGGCACTTCCGGGATCCGGGTCCTCACTCGGCGCAGCCAAATGACGTCACACCGCACCAGGCTGAGGAGGAAAATGGGGTTAATTTACACTGGTCGGAGGACAGGGGGAGATTTTCTGAATCAGTCTCCTCCAAGTGAGTCTTCAATTGTCTAAACCCATTACAGAAAAAAAGAACTAATTATCCTAGTTAACATGTAACAGGAGAATTTCAGTAGTTTATCCTACTTTATCTAGGATTTGCACTGGGAAAGCTGCCTTGCAGTCTAGGGAGATAGAGGAGAGGCTGATTTCTATCTGGGAGGTTTAAGACAATAGATTAAAGCTTATTTAGGTTTTGGGGCAGACTGGCATTTACATATTGTACAGTGTTTATGGAATGTGCACCATGTAGCAAGAGGTACAGTTAATGCTTTGCAGTATTTCACCATTCTGATGTGAACCAAATGCATATGCATGTATGAGCAATGAAAAATGAATTACATAACTTTAGTGAGTACTTATACATGCACTTATGTATGCATGTAAAACTAGAATTGCCCAATATAAAGAAGGATGGTAAAGTCCATGCAAAAATTTATTTTTTTTACTTTTATTAAGAAAGAAAATATATAGCAAATAAAAACTTGAGACAGATGGCAGAATAAATGAAATAGCTTTATGTTTTAGTATATTTAATTACACTTTTCTCCTACTTTTTTACAAAGTGCCTCACATTTTTATTTTGCACTGCATTCTGCCAATTGTGTAGCCAGCCCTGCCTCCCTGCCATGGTGATTGGTTCAAAATGGGCATATGGTTTATTCCAGGCCAGTGAGACTGAGACCATAATTGCTTTTTTTCTGGAGGAAGGAAGCATGTAAACTGAGAGTATGTATATCAGAAGCTGCAGGTGATCATTTGCTGCCTGAATATAAAAACAACCCAGAGGCCAGCTAAGCCCAGAGATGGAAAAGTTTCCTGATAGCATCAGCTGAGCACCTGAGACCAGCCAGGCCTAATCAAAAGTTCCCTTTTTGTTCAAAAACAATTGGGATCAAGTTTCTGTTATTTGCACCCAAAACATTCCTGCTATTATAATCCCCTTACCCAAAGGTCTTTGCTCCATCCCCATCCCCTTTGCCTATGTAATAAAGGTGATACTGAGGAGTTTGGCATTCATGTCAGACCCCTTTAGCCAGTATGCAAACTGCATAATGAACATATTCTGGCCAACCCAGTCTTCTTTTTGCTATACCTTCTTATCTAGGCCTTAGTTTCACAACCCTCTTCTCCACCTAGAGACCCTATATCCACATTGATATAGATGCAAATCCACATCCTGTACTTCAGTGCCCACCTGGAATTTTCTTTCTCCAGAAAGACTTCCCTGTTTCTTCTCTAAACCATATTCTTCCTCTCCATTGCTTTAGAATTTGTTACAAATATACACTTCGTGTTAGAATAATCCATCTCCCCTCAATAAAGTAGATATGCTTCACATGTATCTATTTTCAAATTTTTTATGGTGCCTAGCACAGGTACTAGTACATACTTGCTACTCAATAAACATTAGTTGAATTCAAATTGAATGCAAGAAATAACAGAGAGGAAAATTCAAATTACTCAAGAAGGCAAGAAGTAGAATAAGAAGGCTTGATGAGCTGTGTTGGACCTCTGAAGCAGGCTGTTTTATGTCACTGCTATAACAGTACAAAATAAATGACATTAAAGTGTCTTGTTATTCATTCCTGCTTATAAGCCAAGTGTGAAATGGATTTAAGCCAATCCACATCCTAACCACTTATTCCATCTTGCCTAACTTTTACTTACAGGTTCCCCCCAGTAATGTTACAAGGAGGCAAACACTACAAACCTCTGCTCTTAGTGTTTCATATTACAATTTTCCATTTCTTAGGCAAAAACTAGCACTTGGATATACAAAGTCTCATATTGTACTCCAAAGGTTTTCACATTTAACAGAACCATAAATTCAATGACAGCAAAATCATACCACTTCATTTTCTTCTATCTTTCCCTCTCCTTTACTTTTGGAACATAGAAATCATGAAGAAAACACTAATCAAAGTTTTATCCTGGGACAAACAAATGTAGAAATCTGCAGGTTTATAAGAGATGTGTGTAGATATCCTGGGGTTGGTCGAGGGATATGGCTGGGACACTGACAACATCTGCTAAGGGTCCTGAAATGTGGACATGACACACTGCTTCCATACAAATATTTATCTATTGTGCATCTGCTATGTGCTAGGCTTTTTGCTAGATATCAAAGATACAATGTTAAAATTAACAGAAAAGTATCTTTACTAAAGTGGAAGTTTCAGATAACTGGAAAGATACATGTAAACTAAAAATTTAAACAAATATATATATATATTCATATATATATACATAGATATATATATATATGGCATGTTTTATGAAGTTCAGGGTGCAATACATCTATATAATGATGATTTGAGATTAAGGAAGGCTTCATGGCAGAAGTGAGGTTTGATATGAAGCCTGAAAGATAAAAGTATATTGATAGATGCTTGGAATTTTTTAAAAAAATAGAAATATAGCTGAAAGGCAGAGATAAAAGGAGAACAGTAGCAGGCAGTAAGGCTAGAAAAGCAAGCAGGGGCCAGATTCAGGGTCTTATGAGCTATGTTCAAAATTGTAGTCTTTATCATAAGATCAATGAAAAGTCATGGAAAGGCTTTAATAAGGGATATGGTGGCAAGAAAAACAATTTATGTTCTGAAAAATTATTCTGCCTAGCTTGTAGGACTGACCTGAAGAAGCACTTGAGTGGGTGGGGGCAGCTCCCTTTAGGGTCCATGAGTGGTGCAGTGGAGTAATATTGGAACCTGTTCCCAGACAGTCATAGAGTTAGAAAGTATATAAACTGAAATATAATTAATAGGACTTGGTGATGATTAGATATGGGAGAAGGAGTATCTCCTTCTGCTTCTACTTCTGAAGTTAGCTCCTTGGAGCAGCATAATGTACCTGGACCATAAAACATGCCATCCCCCCTGCCACCACCACCACACACAATTGATTTAGGTAAGGGAAAATTATTTCACTTTGTACATGCTACTGAGTCAACCAAGTAGAGATGCTGAGTAAGCATTTGTGAGATTAGCAGCTAACAGGAGGGGGCCAGTACATGCAAATCTAGCATATTCACATTTAATTGACCACTAAAGCCCTAGCCATACTTGGGATTGCCTGGGAAGAGAATATAGTTCTGAAGAGATCTCTGAAGAACTTGATTGCCCACAACTTAAACCCAACATATAGCTGCAAATCAATTTCTCCTATGAATGTTTATGTAAATATTTTTAAGTTGTTTTTATATGTAACTTGGAATGACAGTGCTTTGGGGGCTCTGTCTTTTGTTTTCTTTTTCACATTGGTTTGATTTCTCAATCTCCTAAGAGGCAATTTTATTTGTATCTCTGACATAATTTCCACCCAAACAGACACAACATACAAGCAAGTCTCACACATTTAAAAAATCTATGATAAAGATTAAGATTAACACGTCTTGAATTATAATTTGTAAAATCCATTTGACAGGGATCTCAAGTAAATATCTCCCTTCAGAACGTAAAATTTTTAAATGCAAGTTGATTACCTCATGAGCCATAATGGGAAATGACATTAAATGGAAGGAAGGCACAGAGTTGTCAATAGAAAAAAATCCCGAAACAAAACAACTGCTTACTTTAGGTAAATAAAGTGGAAGGTGAAGAAAAGAAAAACCTTTTTGTAAAGATGTGCAAAAAAAAAGAATACAACAGAATATGCATATCAAATGAATGGCCTATATCTTACATCCTTATAGTATAGGGAGAAAATAAATATAAATGATGTTAATTGATTTTCCCAAAGTCACAGAGTCAATAATGAGCAGAGCCAGGATTCCCATCAGGCTGGATCTTGAAGAGCCCTGGTCTATCTCCATGACCCCCCCCCATCTCTTTCTGCTAACCTCCCTGTGAGTTCCTCTATTAAAATGAGTCTCTGCTCTATCATGTAGATTAACTGAAGGGTCATTGTTTTAAATATGAAAGAGGTGTGAAATGGGAAGCTTACGTTGGTATTTTCCTGTTACCACCACCTGTTTATCAGTTAATTTAAAAAACAATAATGACTTTTCTGAACCCTGAGCACTGTCGGGAAGAAAGTCGGTGCTGTGTGGTGCCACCAGGGAGTCAGCCTATATAATGGTACTGTAAACAATTGAGTGTACGCTTTGTTTTGTATGACTGCGTGGTATGTGAATATATCTCAATAAAAATGCATTTTAAAAAAAAGCAATAATGACTTCTCTGAACCATGAGGGCTGTTGGGAAGAAGGTCGGTGCTATGAGGTGCCAGGCTGGGGGCAGGGGCTGAAGCTATTTTCAAACACTTTTGGGGGTTGGTTTTGGCCCAGGAAGTTATCAAGTGGCATTTTTGTCACTTTAAAAACTCTGTTTTCTCATGTCTCCTAGAATAAATATTCATTGCATGTTAGGCTCACTCAAAGCACTTTTTTCACTATGAAACCTCTGGTAACTCAGAGCCCCACAGCTCATCCACTAACATTATCATATGCTAAGCATTGTTAGTACAATCCCAGCTTCTTTATCCTCGTCACACACACGGTATTCTGAACAAACTATTGCTGTCAGTTAACATTTGCTGCAGAAAAATTTCTGTCTTTACCACTTCTCACTTCATTTCCATTATTTTATTGTTATTATTATTTAAATGGTCTCCTAGCATACAATAAACAAATATACTTCTCAATAACTCCTATGTAAAGTCATTCTGAGAATGCTGTTTACCTCCGTTGCTTAGTTAATAGGCACGCCTGGGTGTTTTTTGCCTCCTACTGGTGGCGCATTCCAGTCTCCTTTTGCCAAAAGCAAACCAAGTAGTTGGAATAGTTGAAGGTTAAAGTGTGAGCTCTTTAAGAAAAAGTGTATGGTGGGAAAAGGAGAGAGAAAAATATATGCATAGCAAGAATAATTGTGAATCTCCCGACTCAGAGTTTTCTTTTTATTCATTTTACTGAGATATATTCACATACCACGCAGTCACACAAAACAAAGCATACATTTAATTGTTTACAGTACCATTGTATAGTTGTGCATTCATCACCAAAATTAATTATTGACATTTTCATTACCACACACACAAAAATAATAAGAATAAAAATTAAAGTGAAAAAGACAAATTAAAGTATAAAAGAGCACTGGGTACTTTTGTTTTCCTTCCCCCATTTTTTCTACTGATCCACCCATACACTAGATACAGGGGAGTGTGGTCCCTATGGCTTTCCCAATCACATTGTCACCCTTCATAAGCTACCTTTTTATACAATTGCCTTCAAGATTCATGGGTTCTGGGTTGTAGTTTGATGGTTTCAGGTATTTACTGCTATCTATTCCAATTCATTAGAACCTAAAATGGGTTGTCTATATTGTAGATAAGAGTGCCCACCAGAGTGACCTCTCAGCTCCTTTTGGAATCTCTCTGCCACTGAAGATTATTTCATTTCCTTTCACATCCCTCTTTTGGTCAAGAAGATGTTCTCCGTCCCACGATGCCGAGTCTTCATTCCTCCCCGGGAGTCATATTCCACGTTGCCAGGGAGATTCACTCCCCTGGGTGTCAGATCCCACGTAGTGGGGAGGGCAGTGATTTCACCTGCCAAGTTGGCTTAGCTAGAGAGAGAGGCCACATCTGAGCAACAAAGAGGCATTCGGGAGGAGGCTCTTAGGCACAATTAGAGGGAGGCCTAGTCTCTCCTTTGCGGCAACAGTCTTCCCAAGGGCAAGTCCTGTGGTAGAGGGCTCAGCCCATCAAACCACCAGTCCCCTATGTCTGTGAGCACATCAACAACCATCCAGGAGAAAAAGGCCAATACTCCTGCATTCTTCACCAGCTCCTCAAGGGGGCTCTGCATATTTTTTTCATTGTTTTTTTAACTCTTTTTTTAAATCAACTATATCAGAAAAATTTAAAAAAAAACATTTCAAACAAATCATAGCAAGGGAGTAAGAAAAAGACAGCAAACCCAAGATAACTACTTTACTTCCAACATGTTCCTACTCAAAACCAAAAAAATAACCTAATATAGCAACATTTCTGTGAACTTAGTCCTACCATACCCATCAAAAATAAACAGACCATAGTCATTCCTGGGCATTCCTAGAATGTTAAATTTACCCACAATAGCTTATCTGTTCTTATTGGGTTATAATTCCCCCTTCCTTAATTGCTCTCAATCACTAGATCCCCTACATTCTACATTATAAACAATTTGTTTTACATTTTTCAATGTTCACATTAGTGGTAGCATATAATATTTCTCATTTTGTGCCTGGTTTATTTCACTCAGCATTATATCTTCAAGGTTCATCCATGTTGTCATATGTTTCACAACATCATCCCTTCTTACAGCTGTGTAGTATTCCATCATGTGTATATACCACATTATATTTATCCACTCATCTGTTGAAGGACATTTGGGTTGTTTCTGTCACTTGGCAATTGTGAATAATGCTGCCATGAATATTGGTGTGCAGATATCTCTTTGTGTCACTGCTTTCAGATCATTGGGGGATATATTGAGAAGTACAATCACTGGATTGAAGGGTAACCCTATATCTAGTTTTCTAAGGAACTGCCAGACTGAGTTCCAGGGTGGCTGAACCATTATACAGTCTTACCAACAATGAATAAGAGTTCCAATTTCTCCACATCCCCTCCAGTATTTGTAGTTTCCTGTTTGTTTAATGGCAGCCACTCTAATCGGTGTTAGATGGTATCTCATTGTGGTCTTAATTTGCATCTCTCTAATAGCTAGTGAAGCTGAACTTTTTTTCATGTGTTTCTTGGCCATTTGTATTTCTTCTTCAGAGAACTGTCTTTTTGTATCTTTTGCCTGTTTTATAATTGGGCTGTCTGTACTATTGTCATTGAGTTGTAAGATTTCTTTATATATGCAAGATATCAGTCTTTTGTCAGATACACAGTTTCCAGAAATTTTTTCCCATTAAGGTGGCTGCCTCTTTACCTTTTTGAGAAATTCCTTTGAGGTACAGAAAATTCTAAGCTTGAGGAGTTCCAATTTATCTATTTTTCCTTTTGTTGCTTGTGCTTTGGGTATAAAGTCTAGGAAAAGGCCACCTAATACAAGGTCTTGAAGATGTTTCCCTACATTATCTTCTAGGAGTTTTATGGTACTGTCTTTTATATTGAGGTCACTGATCCACTATGAGTTAATTTTTGTGTAGGGTGTGAGGTAGGTGTCCTCTTTCATTCTTTTGGATATGGATATCCACTCTCCCAGCCCCATTTGTTGAAAAGATTGTTATATCCCAGTTCAGTGGCTTTGGGGGCTTTATCAAAGATCAGTCTACCATAGATCTGGGGGTATATCTCCGAACTGTCAATTCAATTCCATTGATCAATATGTCTATCTTTGCACCTGTACCATGCTGTTTTGACAACTGTGGCTTTATAATAAGCTTCAAAGTTAGGGAGTATAACTCCTACCACTTCATTTTTCTTTTTTAGGGTGTCTTTAGCAATTAGAGACATCTTCCCTATCCAAATAAATTTGATTACTAGTGTTTCCAAGTCTGCAAAGTAGGTTGTTGAAATTTTGATTGGGATTACATTGAATCTGTAGATGAGTTTGGGTTCAATTGACATCTTAATGATGTTTAGCCTTCTTATCCATGAACATGCAATATTTTTTCAATATTTTAAGGTCTGCTTCTATTTCTTTTAGTAGAGTTATGTAGTTTTGTTTGTGTAGTTCTTTTACATCTTTGGTTAAGTTTATCCCTAGGTACTTGATTTTTTTAGTTGCTATTGAAACTGGTATCTTTTCTTTAGTGTCTCTTCAATCTGTTCATTTCTTGCATATAGAAACATTACTGACTTATGTGCATTAATCTTGTATCCTGTTACTTTGCTAAATTTGTTTATTAGCTCTAGTAGCTATATCACCAAATTCTCAGGGTTTTCCAGATATAAGATCTGCAAACAATGACAGTTTTACTTCTTCCATTCCAATTTGGATGCCTTTTATTTATTTGTCTTGCCATATTGCCCTGGCTAGCACTTCCAGCACAATGTTGAATAACAGTGGTGACAGCGGGCATCCTTGTCTTGTTCCTGATCTTAGAGGGAAGGCTTTCAGTCTCTCACCATTGAGTACTATGCTGGCTGTGGGTTTTTCATATATGCTCTTTATCGTATTGGGGAAGTTTCCTTCAATCCTACCTTTTGAAGTGTTTTCATCAAAAACCGATGTCAGATTTTGTCAAATGCTTTTTCAGCAACTATTGAGATGATCATGATTTTTCTATTTTGATTTGTTAATGTGTTGTAATACAATGACTGATTTTCTTATGTTGAATCATCTTGCATGCCTGGAATAAACCCCACTTGGTCATGGTGTATGATTTTTTTAATGTGTCTTTGGATTTGATTTGCAAGTATTTTGTCGAGAATTTTTACATCTGTATTCCTTTGGGAGCTAGGCCTGTAGTTTTCCTTTTTTGTAACATCTTTGCCTGGTTTTGGAATTAGATTAATTTTAGCTTCATAATATGTGTTAGGTAGTGTTCCATTTTCCTCAATGTTGTGAAAGAGTTTAAGTAAGGCTGGTATCAGTTCTTTTTGGAAAGTTTGGTAGAATTTCCCTGTGAAGCCATCTGGCTCTGGGCATTTATTTGTGTGAAGCTTTTTGATGACTGATTGGATCTCTTTGCTTGTGATGGGTTGGTTAAGGTCTTCTGTTTCTTCTCCAGTCAGTCTAGGTTGTTCATATGTTTCCAGGAAATTTTCCATTTCCTCTACATTATCCAGTTTGTTGCCATACAGTTGTTCATAGTATCCTCTTATAATTTTTTAATTTCTTCCGGATCCACAGTAATGTCGTGTTTCTAATTCATTATTTTCTTTATATGACTCTTCTCTCTTTTTGATTTTGTCAGTCTAGCTAGGGGCTTGTCAATTTGTTGATCTTCTCAAAGAACCAACGTTTGGTGTTATTTATCCTCTTTATTGTTTTTTTGTTCTCTATGTCATTTATTTCTACTTTAATCCTTGTTATTTCTTTTCTTCTACATGGTTTAGGATTGGTTTGCTGTTCATTTTCTAGCTTCTTCAGTTGGTCCATTAGTTCTTTGATTTTGGCTCTTTCTTCCTTCTAATGCATGCATTTAGTGCTATGAATTTCCCCCTCAGTACTGCTTTTGCTGCATCCCGTACGTTTTGTTATGTTGTGTTCTCATTTTCATTTGTCTCTATATATTTAGCAATTTACCTTGCTATTTCTTCTTTAAAACACTGATTGTTTAGGAGCATATTTAAACTCAGTTATTTGTGAATTTTCTAAATCTCTGATGGTTATTGACTTCTAATTTTATTCCACTGTGGTCAGAGAATGTGCTTTGAATAATTTCAATTTTTTTTTAATTTATTGAGTCTTGTTTTATGTCACAGCATATAATCTATTCTGGAGAAGGTTCCATGAGCAGTAGAGAAGAATGGGTATCCTGGTGATTTGGGATGTAATGTTCCATGTATGTCTGTTAAGTCCAATTCATTTATCAGATTGTTTAGGTTTTCAATTTTCTTATTGGTCTTCTGTCTGGTTGATCTATCTATAGGAGAGAATGATGTGTTGAAGTCTCCACAATTATTGTACAAGCATGAATTGCTTCCTTTTGTTTTGCCTGTGTTTGTGTCATGTATTTTGTGGCACCTTGATTGGGTGCATAAACATTTATGATTGATATTTCTTCTTATTGAATTGCCCCTTTTGCTAGTACATTGTTGCCTTCTTTGTCTCTCATAACATCCTTGCATTTAAAGTCTATTTTATCTGAGATTAATATTGCTACTTCTGCTTTCTTTTGGCTATAGCTTGCATGAAATATTTTTTTCCATCCTTTCACGTTCAATTTCTTTGTGTCCCTGTGTCTAAGATGAGTCTCCTGTGTGCAACATATTGATGGTTCATTTTTTATCCATTCTGCCAATCTGTATCATTTGAATGGGGAGTTTAATCCATTTACATTCAATGTTATTACTGTGAAGGCATTTCTTGAATCAGTCATCTTATCCTTTGGTTTATGTTTGTCAGATATACTTTTTCACTCTCTCTCTTAATGTCCTTTAACATACCCATACTGAATCTCTTTAGTACTGAAACTTTCTCCATGTCTCTCTCTCCTTTCTTTGTTTCTGTCTGTAGGGCTCCCTTTAGCATCTCAAGTAGGGCAGGTCTCTTGTTAGCAAATTCTCTCAGCATTTGTTTGTCTGTGAAAAATTTAAGATCTCCCTCAAATTTGAAGGGTAACTTTGCTGGATGAAGAATTTTTGGTTGGTAAATTTTCTCTCTCAGAATTTTAAATATGTCATGCCACTGCCTTCTCTCCTCCTTGGTGGCTGCTGAGTAGTCACTATGCTGCTTCCTTTGTATGTGGTGAATTTCTTTTCTCTTGCTGCTTTCAGAACTTGCTCCTTCCCTTCTGTATTTGATGGTGTGATCAGAATATGTCTCAGAGTGGTTTTATTTGGATTTATTCTATTTGGAGTTCACTGAGTATTTATGATTTTTGTATGTATGTTGTTTAGAAGATTTGGAAAGTTTTCCTAAACAATTTCTTTGAATACTCTTCTTAGACCTTTACCCTTCTTTTCCCTTCCGGAACACTAATGAGTCTTATATTTGGATGTTTTATATTATCTATCATATCCCTGAGGTCCATTTTGATTTTTTCAATTTTTCCCCTTTCTTTTTTTGTTCTTTCAGTTTCTCTTCTCTCATCCTGCAGGTCACTGAATCACTGTTCAGCTTTCTCTAGTCTTGTACTATGAGTATTCAGAATCTTTTTAATTTGGTGAACTGTTTTTTTTATTTCCATAAGATCATTTATTTTTTATTTACTCTTGCAATTTCTTCTTTATGCTCTTCTAGGGTCTTCTTTGTATCCTGTGCCATGCTCTTCTTCATGTCCTTAATATCCTGTGCCATGGTATCAGTGTTCTTCTTTCATTCTTTGATTAATGGCTCCAGGTACTGTGTTTCCTCTGATTTTTTGATTTGGGTGTTTGTGCTTGGTGTATCCATATCATCTGGTTTTTTCATATGCTTTAAAATTTTCTGTTGTTTTGGTCTCTTGGCATTTGCTTAACTTGATAGGGTTCTTTCAGTATATGTAGACTGAGTAAAACCCTCATCTCTAATATGTCAGATCTGCAGCTTTGTGGAGTACACTTTAACTAACCAGCAGGTGGGATCCATGAGCCACCTATTCCCCTCAATTCACTCAATTCCTCCACTTTGTCTTTGTGGTTAGTGGGTGTGTGATTGACACACCAAGCTTGAGTGTGCAGATGGTTTTGCCCACCGTGCATATGGGGCATTTGTCTGAATGGTTAGGGATGGGGCAGCTTTAATAATCAAATCTCCCAGGTGTTCCTGGACTTTTAAAGCTGTTGCAATAGTCTAATCCTTCAGTTCAGTCTTGCCACAGTTTGTCTCTGCTGCTGACCCACAAGTCCTTGGTATTGGCATATGTTCCCTGGGATTTGTGAGTGGGTCCCTCTTCCAAGCCATGCACTCCTAGGTAGTCTGCTGAGTGATGACTGTGCTATGTCACAAGTGAGCACCATACCCTAAGGGAGGTTCTGGTCTACAGGGCTGTGTAGGGGCATTCTCAGTCTGCTGAAAGGATGGCTGAATGGGACATGTTAATTTCCCCATTTCAACACAGCTCTGCCTTCCCAACTCCAGGACAATTAGCTGAGGGTGCAGGAAAGGCTAATGTTCACGCCCAATAGTGTGGTGTGTGTCTGTGCTGATGGAAACACTTCCAATCACGCTGGGTTGTTTCGGGGACATCTCTGGGCTGTGATACTGGTACTCAGCAGGAGTGATCACTGCCCAATGGGAAGATGGCTGTAAGGAAAAGCCCCCCTTTTCTTGGGAAGCTGTGGTATTTAGTGAATTTTATCAGCCATTGGACTTATTGCTTTTTGTCTCAGAGCTCTGTTAGCTCTGCTCTTTTCTGGGCCCAAATTGCAAGTCTTTGAGGCTTTCTGTAATGGGCTTCTTAGAGTAATTGTTTTAGAAAAAGAGAAAAAAAGGGCACTCCTTGCAGATCTAATGGGCTATTGAAACGGTAAGAGACAAGGAGATTAGGAACATTAAGGAACAATCAAGAAAGCAGAGAAACCAGCTGTTCAGACAAAGAAATTTGACTTCTGGATTTGCATAGGAGTCTGACTCTGTCTGAGCCTTGCTCTTCCCTGTTCTATGTTCACCAGAACTCCAAAAAGTCTCTGCTTTTATTTTTGGGTTTTCCTTGCTGTTTTTGCTGGCCCTATCTGCCAGGCTGACTGTTCTCAGATTCTCCAGTGTCTGGTCTAAGTCTATCTATGTTTGGAGTTTGGATCAAGCATCTGAGGTTTCAATTAGACCTGCAACTGCAGGTCTCCCTCCTCATTCCTTGCACCTATTGGCCCTCCTCCCACAGGACTGAGCCTGGCAGGGAGGGGCATGTGTCCCCTAGCCATGAGATCTTACAGATTTCACTGGCCTCAGCTTTTCCACACATTTGAGAGTGTTGTATGAAGTATGCCCCCAGTCAGCTTGCTCTCCGGTGTCTGGTCCATGCAGTTCCTGGCTTTCTATCTACTTTCCTGGAGGAGTAACTAAAACCTACACCTCACCACTCTGCCATCTTGCCCCTACCACCTTCCCAACTTAGTTTTTGTAAATAATATATACACATGTATAATCATTTCTTTATTGCTGACTAATCACTTTGCTGATAAGTTGCATTATTTCATTAAATCCTCACCCCCCAAAAGAAACTATAAAAGTAAAAATAATAAAAAATAACTCCATAAGAATGAAGACCTTATCTGTCTCATTCACAGCAATTCACTAGAATAGCTTATGATCAAGTACAGATAACAGCAAGCAAGAAATTACAAATTTACCACTTTATGAAAAGAAAGAACTAAGTAAAGATACATCAAAGAGACCTAAGGCATTCTAATACATGCATCAGTGTCTTCAGAGTTCAGTTAGCACAATTCAATTTCCAAGTGGCCCTCACCTCCAGTTGAACACTTGGACTGGATGAGGACTAGATTCCAGAAGTGGAAACCTGACATAGATACTCCCACATTTTGAGGAACTTTCTGAATATCCAAGCCAGATCTTTGATCCCATCTCTTCATAGTCTGTTTACCCTGAACCAAAGTGGAAAATGGTGTTTCAAGAAGCAGGAGATTGGAACCAACCATGCTGTCTTCAAAGACATGACTGGTCAACTGAACTATGGTGCTTCCCCACAGAATGAGCTCTTTTTGTCTTAGGCTCTGTGGTAAGTGGTGCTACAGGGACACTGCAAGTCTAGAGGAGGAAAAATATTCCTTTGCATTTCATCCCAGCAACACTTCCTCACCCCAGCAGTGACAATTTCTTCCTGTAGTAGCAGCTAAATCCAGTTGGCAGTTTTCATCACCCTTGCAGAACTAGGTTCATCATCCCAAACACTTCCCCCCAGATGCCAGATTTCCCATGGGGTTTGTCCTCTAAGTTCAGATACATTAGCACTAGCTGAGCAGAGCCCTCTCCGCAAGTTTGGGTTTCAGCAAAGTGGGGCCATGTTGGGGACGATTAAGGTAGCATGTATAAAATCCACCCTCAGCGATGCCGGAGATATGCAACATGGCCGCTGGGGCTGATGCAATAGCGGCTTAAGTTGCCCTCAGCCTTCTACGGAAGTGATAGCCGTTTGCGCCTAAGATTCACATCTAGAGTGCTAGCTTTACTACCTGCCTGCTATCCCAGCAACAGTAGCCACCAATCCTGTGCTAGCCTTACATCTGCAATCCGCCCTAGCAACAGCAGCAGCCAATCCTAGGCCGCCACCCGTTCGTACTAGCCACTCCCTCTACCTTAGGGTATATATACCCTGCCTCTTCAATAAAGTTTTGCAGCTTGATCAGAAACCTGTCTTGCTGTCATTCCTCGTGTCTCTTGTCCCATACCATTCCTCCCTCACAGGATTTGGAGCTTCCGTTGAACGTCCCGCCGGCCGGGACAGGGCCACTTTTTTACTTTTCTAAGTTTTAACTGCATCAAAGTCTTTCCTTTGTTCTCCCAGCTTTAGTGGTGATGACTGCTTCCTGCAGTTGCTTTCTCTGTGGTAACTTAGAGTTCTTTTTACCCTCTCAGTTACCTAGTTATTCAGTTTACACCTAGTTAAGAATCTTTCCTTTAAATTGTCTATATTTAAAAAAAACAGTAATGAAAAAGTAATTTCACAGGTTATATCCATGGGTGAGTCTGTTCATTAGGCAATATGAGCCATTTTTTAGGGTTCTTTGACTCAACCCAGCTGTAACATGAAACTGCCTCATATAGGGCTAAATGCATGCAACTTGAAGGAGCAGACTCAGTAAATTCTAGATTTTGAAAATACTCTTGGATGTGAATGAGCTGAAGGAGAGGACATGTTAAATACTGCACACAAAGGAACAGATAGAGAAAAGAATGGAAAAATATGAGCAAGGACTAAGGGAACTGAATGATAATATGAAGTTCATGAATATACATGTTATAAGTGTCCCAGAAGGAGAAGAGAAGGGAAAAGTGGCAGAAAGTATAATAGAGGAAATAATCAATGAAAATTTCCCAACTCTTATGGAAGACATAAAATTACAGGTCCAAGAAGCACAGTGTACTCCAGAGTTGATCCAAATAGACCTACTCCAAGAAATTTACTAATCAGATTTTCAAATGTCAAAGACAAAGAATTCTGAATGCAGAAAGGGAAAAGCAATCCTTCACATACAAGGGAAGCTAAAAGGACTAAGTGCGGATCTCTCAGCAGAAACCATGGAGGAAAGATGGCATTGGTATGATATATTCAAGATACTGAAAGAGAAAAGCCAATGAAGAATCCTATATCTGGTGAAACTGTCCTTCAAAATGAAGGAGAGGGAGAACCTAAGACGGCAGCTAGGAAAGACAGGGCAAAAAAACACCCCATGGAAAATACTAGATAAAAGTCAGAAAGTGACCCACAACACCAGTTCCAGCGATGCACTAGACAGGACAAGGCCTGCTAAATCCACAGGGACTGTGAAATTGATGAAACCAGGAGGCTGCACTCTGAAATTAGTGAGTAAGCTGCTGAATATCCAGCAGCCATTCTGTGGTGTGGGGAAACCAAGGGTTGGCATTTGGACGTGGACTAGTTCTCTTAAAAAAAAAAAAAAAAAACCCAAAGTGGCTGCAGATACAGCAGTAAGAACCACACAGTGAAGCACAGCAGGAATGGGCTGTGTGAATGCCTCAATATCTGGCGTGGAAGATAGCCTTTTGCACACCCACAGCTAATTGTACCAGATCTGGGAAGGTGGAGCTGTGTGAAAAGGGGGAAATAAACATGCCCCATACAGCAATAATTACAGCAGGCTGGGAATGCAACTACATGGCCCAGTGGCCCAGAACTTCCCTTGATGGACAGCAAGCACTTGTGACATAACATAACCTTCCCTCAGCAGAGGCCCTAGAAGGGAATGGCTTGGAAGAGGGACCCACTCAGAAATCCCTGGGACCATATGCCAATACCACGACTTGTGGGTCCACAGCAGAGACAAACTGTGGTGAGACTGAAATAAAGGTTTAGACTGTTGCAACAGCCTTAAATCTCCAGGAACAACTGGGAGGCTTGATTATTAAAACAGCCCTCCCTCCCTAACCACTCAGACATATGCCCCACATTCAGGGCAGACAGCACCAACAACACAACCAAACTTGCACCCCACAAGAATCAGACCCCCACACACCAGAAACACAAAGTTGGGGAGAACTGAACTGAGGGGATTAGGTGACTTGTGGGCACCATCTGCTGGTAAGTTAAAGTGTACGTCAACCAGCTACAGAGTTGAAAAATTAGAGATTCATCCTTGAATAATCCTACATATCCTAAAAGAACCCCATCAAGTAAAGCAAATGCCAAGAGCCTAAAAACAACAGAAAATTTTAAAGCATGTGAAAAAACCAGATGGTATGGATAATCCAAACCTAAACACCCAAGTCAAAAGATCAGAGGAGACATGGTACTTGGAGCAATTAATCAAAGAACTAAGGACAAACAAAAAGAGCATGGCACAGGATATAAAGGACATGAAGAAGACCCTAGAAGAGCATAAAGAAGAAATTGCAAGAGTAAATAAAAAAATAGATGATCTTATGGAAATAAAAGAAAATGTTGTCAAAAACAAGCTTCTGGATACTCATAATACAAGACTAGTGGAAGCTGAACAACAAATCAGTGACCTCAAGGACCACAGAATGGAAAATGAAAGAATAAAAGAAAGAATGGGGAAAAAATAAAAAAATTGAAATGGACTTCAGGGATATGATAGATAAAATCAAATGTCCAAATATAAGACTCACTGGTGTCTCAGAAGGGGAAGAGAAGGGTAAAGTTCTAGAAAGTGTATTCAAAGAAATTGTTGGGGAAAACTTCCCAAACCTTATACACAATATAAATACACAAAGCATAAATGCCCAGCAAACTCCAAATAGAATAAATCCAAATAAGCCCACTTCAAGACATATTCTGAAAGGTCTGTCAAATACTGAAGAGAAGGAGCAAATTCTGAAAGCAGAAAGAGAAAAGCAATTCACCACATACAAAGGAAACAGCATAAGAATAAGTAGTGACTACTCATTGGCCACCATGGAGTTGAGAGGGCAGTGGCATGTCATATTTAAAATTCAGAGAGAGAAAAATTTCCAACCAAGAATACTTTTTCCAGCAAAGCTCTCCTTCAAATTTGAGGGAGAGCTTAAATTTTTCACAAACAAATGCTGAGAGACTTTGCTAATAAAAGACCTGCCCTACTTGAGATACTAAAGAGAGCCTTACCAACAGAGAAACAAAGAAGGAGAGAGAGATATGGAGAAAGGTTCAATATTAAGGAGATTCAATATTGGTTCATTAAAGGACATTAAGAGAGAGAGGGAAAAAGTATATCTGACAAAAATAAACCAAAGGATAGTATGACTGTTTCAAGAAATGCCTTCACAGTAATAACATTGAATGTAAATGGATTAAACTCCACAATTAAGAGATATAGATTGGCAGAATGGATCAAATAGTATGAACCATCAACATGTTGCATACAAGAGACACGTCTTAGACACAGGGACACAAAGAAATTGAAAGTGAAAGGATGGAAAAAATATTTCTTGCAAACTACAGCCAAAAGAAAGCAGGAGTAGCAATGTTAATCTCAGATAAAATAGACTAAATGCAAGGATGTTAGGAGAGACAAAGTAGGCCACTACATACAAATGAAAGAAAAAATTAAACAAGAAGAAATAACAATCATAAATGTTTATGCACCCAACCATGGTGCCACAAAATACCTGAGACAAACACTGGCAAATCTAAAGGATGCAATGGATGTTTCCATAATAATTCTGGGAGACTTCAACACACCATTCTTTCCTATAGATAGTTCAACCATTGTGGTGCCTGGAACTTGGAGACAGAGTTTAACAACTCTGTCAGTATTGCCCCCAAGACATCTGTTAAAGAGACTGAAAATGATATCTGGCCATGATTGGAGATATGAATGAAATGGACATGGTTATAATTGGAGTAGATGAGACTAAAGGGTAAACAATGATATTAACTGTGTATTAAAATTTGGCTTCTGTGTGGACCAAAGGAAGAGATGTTTATTTGATGCAAAATCTACATTTTCTGTAGCACACTATATAAATTAACTTGTATGGTCAGTTTACTCAAATATTGAAATTACATGGAAACTTGACTAGAATTGAGAGCTTGTTGGTTTCTCTACATTAGCTTGAAGCCCTGATACAAACAGAGTAATTTGGACAGAGAATAACAAGTATTTGCAAAACCCATTTCAGGGACTGGGGAAAATGTAGAAATATTAAACCTCCCCATCTGGGGATTTCCTGATATTCTCACAAGCATTGGTGACTACCAGCTTCATGGGCCAAGACCTCAATTTTGGGACTTGACATTATGAAGTTTTTAGTGCAAAGGAGAGGCTAAGCTTACTTAGAAATGTTCCTGAGAGTCACTCCCAGAGGGCCTCTTTTGTTGCTGAGATGTGGCATCTCTCTCTAACTCAACTTGGCATATGAGCTCACTGCCCTCCCCTCTATGTGGGACATGACTCCCAGTGATAGAAATTTTCCTGGCAATGTGGATAGTGACTCCCAGTGATGATCATGGACCCTTCAATGTGTGATTCAGAAAGCCTTCTGGAGCAAAAGTGGGAAGACAAATGAAACAAGATAAAGTTTCATTGGCTGAGAGATTTCAAGTCAAGTTGAGGGGTCATTCTGGAGGTAACTCGTATGCCTTATATAGATCTCCCTCTTTAATTTTTAGTTTTTCAGAATAATTAGAAGGAAATATATGAAACTGTTGAACTGTAATCCAGTATCCTTGATCCTTGAAGGTGAACATATAACTATGAAAAAGTGTATAGAATCAGATCTCCCAATGTTTGACCTCTATTAAACATGACATATTTCTAAACTTCAGACAAAGGCTCCTTTTATGCTGAGAACATTTCACATATGATGGGTTTTTTTCAAGGCACACTTTATGTCTTTGTTTTGAAGTTATAGATAAAGTGGTTAAGAATGGGTGTGACCACCATGCACATCACCGAGGCTATTGCTCTTGCCCTTGAGTTTTGTGTGGCAGCAGAACTAATATATACCCCAAGAACTGTGCCATAAACAGACACACTATTGAGAAGTGAAACTCACAAGTGGAAATGCTTTATACTTGCCTCCAGCTGTTTCAATCCTCAAAACAGAGGATACAAGCTTAGAGCAAGACAAAAGGATCCCAGTGAGTGGAATAACACCTGCAAGTCCAGCTGCAAAATATATCAGTAGGTCATTGAGAAAGATGTCAGAACAAGCAAGTTGGAATACCTGAGAAAGTTCACAGAGAAACTGGGAGACTTCCAACTCTCTACAAAAAGTCAATTGCAAAATCATTAAGTCATATAAAAGAAAGTGCAGAGCACTCAATAACCAGAATTCCAGCATCAGGACACCACAGAGCCAGGGATTCATGATGACCATGTAATGCAGGTGGTGGCAGATGGACACAAAGTGGTCACAGGCTCTCACAGCCAGAAGCAAGTTGTCTAATACTGCAAAAAGCATGGAAAATACATCTGGAGGAGGCAGGTTTCATAAGTTTTGATTTTGTTCTCCATCTGGATGTTCACCAGCATCATTGGGACTGTGGCGGAGGTGAAACAAATATCTGTAAAAAAACAAGTTAGCAAGAAAGAAGTGCATGGGTGTGTGGAGGTGGAAGTCAGAGATGGTGGCCAGGATGATGAGCAGGTGGCCAGATACATCATCAGGAATAGCCCATATAGTAGTGGCTGCACTTCCGTATCTTCTGAGAGTTCTAGGAGGATAAATTCTAACACGTATGTTTGGTTTTTGGTTCCATGTAGTTGATTAAGCTGCTGGAAATGAACCCAGAGCAATGCAAATTTAGCCACAAGCATTTATCAGCAAATTAACAAAAATATTATGGTTTGTATGGTAAACAGATTAAATTAATTAATTCTTATTTTTTATATATAGATCAAGGGCCATTTATCTGAAAATATCAAGGTAAATAAACATTCCTCCTTCTCCATTATGCTGTTTCTGACTAGCCATCCTTGTACACAACTGTAAACTTTTTCCCAAGGCAATATTTCCCACTATAAACTGTCTTAGACTTTATTTTATTCAATGAAGTATTTCACCAGTTATTTTGAACCATATGATGAAAATGTTGGGGTAAAGGATATTGGTGATGGTACCACAATATTTTCAATGTTTTGATATTTTCAATATTACTAAATTTCACTGTTGAAAATGCTTAAAGATGGGAAACTACTACAATAAAATGTTTCAAATAATTAACTAATTAATTAGAGGTATTATGTCTCCATGGATTGTAACACACAACAGTGTAAGATGCCATTCTTTCCCAATCTGATCTAAACATTAAATCAGTCCCATTCTAAATTCCAGCACTTATAGTTTTTGGATATTGGCAAACAATTTAAAAGTTTTTATGGATAAGCAAAAGACCTGAATTGCCAAAATAATACTGAATAAAAAGTACAAAGTTGGAGTATCCATAACCAGATTACAAGTCTTACTATAAAGACAGAATAATCAACAGTGTTGTTTTGTTGAAACAGAAACACAGGCTAATGTTAGAGAAACCAGAAACAGACCTATTCAAATGTAGTCAACTGATCTTTCACACAAGAGCAAGAGCAATTCAATGGAGGAAATATGGTTTTTAAAACAATCAGTGCTGGAACAATTGGATACACAAATTCAAAACAAAAAAAAAAGAATTTAGTCACATATTTTATAAATTTCACAAAGATTAAATCCAAGTGGATCATATACTTAAGAGTACAGTGAAGAAGTACAAAATTTCTAGAATAAAATATACAAGAAAATCTAGGGATCCAAGGTTTGGTGATGGCTTTTTAGATATAACATTGAATACATGACCCAGGAGAAAAGAAAATTTATAACATAGACTTTAATAAAACTTAAAACTTCTGTTCCATAAAAGACATTGATAATGGAATGAAAAGAAAGTCCACAGACTTGATAAAAATATTTGCAAACACTTACCTAATAAATAACTTGTATGAAAATATACAAAGAATTCTTAACACCCAAGTCTAAGAAAGCAAACATCTAATTTAAAAATGGGTTAAGATCTGAAAAGAAAACTACACAAAGAAGATATATAGTTGGAAATAAGCATGTGAAAGATGCTCAACATCATCTGTAATTAGGAAATTTCAAAATTAAATTGTGGTAATATATAACCACACACTTATTAGAATAGCTAAAACCTAAACACTGACAATAGCAATGGCTGGGAAGGATGGGGAGCAATATGGGCTCTCATTTATTGCTAGTGAGATTACAAAATGGTGCTGTCAGAAGACAGTTTGACAGTTTCTTGTAAAACTAAGCATAGTCTTAACATATGTGGTGGTTTGTATTTGTACATATCTCAGAAAAACATGTTTTTAAACTTAATCAATTACTGTTGATGTGAACTCATTCTAGGCAAGACCTTCTGATGAGGTGATTGCAGATATGATTTAGACCAACTCAATAAGGATGTGTATAAATCCTGTTACTGGAGTCCTTTATAAACAGAATGAAATTCAAACAAATAAAGAGTAGCCATGGTAAGCAAGAAGTTGAAGGTCAGTGGAACTTAGAAGACATGGGAGAGGCCTGGAGTGTCCACCATAAGCACTGTCATGTGACAGAGGAGCCCAGAAGTAGAATCACTGGAAGCCAGCCCCAGAATGCCCCAGACTTCAGGTAGAAAGCATAACCTTGGTGGCTGATTTGGACACTTTCCTAACCTCAAACCCATGAGGTAGTAAATTTCCATTGTATAAGCAAACCCATTGCTTAGTATTTGCTTAAGCAGTCAAGGAAACGAAAACACTGTAAATCCAGCAAATGTGCTCTTAGATATATATACAGCTATTTGAAAACAGTCTACACAGAAATCCACACATGAATGTTTACAAAAGCTTCATTTATAATTTCCAAAATCTGAAAGCACCCATGATGTCTTTCAATGGAGAAATGAAAAACACACTGTGTTTTCTCTACACAATGTCATATCATTCTGTGATAAAAAGAAATTTTCTAGCCAGGTGCAAAAGTCAAGAAAGCATCTTAAAAATTGTTGCTAATTGAAAGAAACCAGTCTAAAAATACTGCATATGTATGATATCAATTTTATGACCTCTGGACAAGGCAAAAGAATACAGACAACAGAACAATTGCTAGTTACCAGACATTTGTGGGGAGAGGAGAAGGGTTGAAGGTGAAGCACAGTGGAACTTTTAGAGTAGTGAGACTACTCTGTATAATACTGTATTTGTAAACATGTGATATTATTCATTTGTTAAAACCTTTTGAACTTTTCAACACAAAAAGTGAACCTTACTGTATTCAAATAAAAACTCATTTACAATATCAAGGGAACAAAACGATGGAACCCAATATTTTGCCAAACATTCTAACTGTATTACAAATGAGTGGCATGTCCTCACTGAAGGGATTTAGGGAAAAGGTGTTGGGTCTACTAAGATTGGATGTGAATGGAGTCTGTAAAAGGAAATCAATAGAAACTGTACATATGTATAGGACTGTAATTGATAAAGGTATATCACACCACGGTAAGGATTAACAATTCTTTTACTTCCACACCTATACACTGGCATCAAGCTGTTAAGTAAATGTATGGCAGATGAAGGGAATACATTTCTCACTGTGGAGTGGGAGGTTACAGATAAGCAAGGAGAAGAAGTGAGACTTCCATGTGACAATGACTTAGAGTGGGAAACAGCAACATAAACTCATGTGTAAGTTGATAAGGATACCAAGGACTACATTTAGAAATATGTATGTATATGTGTATATGCATGTGACAGTAGACACAGATGTATATAATTATTCTGTCAGTGGAGAGGGCCCAGAGTTCCTGGAAGCAAGGAGCAAGTATATAGTTTGCAATAGGTATAATTTTTCTTATATGCCCCTCTATTATTAGTTTATAGTAATATGTCAGACATTTGTCTACTTCAGGAGACAGATTACTAATATTTTTACAGTTAATAATAGACATTGTCCACCTCAAGATTCACTGTTTTATACATTCCCATCTTTTAAACTCCAACTTTCCTTCTCGTGACTCTAAGCTCCCCCTTTCCACCACATTCACATGCCACCCACCACTGTTAGTTTTACCCACAATAACATGCTACCATCACCTCTGTCTACTTGCAAACACTTAAGTTCAACCTAGTTGAACATTCTGCTCATAATCAGCAGCTGCTCCCCATTTTTAGCCTCATTCTATATCCTGTTAATTTATATTCATATCTATGTGTTTACATATTGTAATTAGTTCATATCAGTGAGACCATGCAATATTTGTCCTTATGTGTCTGAAGTTTCACTCAATGTAGTGCTCTCAAGATTTCTTCAGCCCATTTTTAGATGGTTTAGTTCACCCACCATACTTTCCATCCAAAGTAAATAATCAATGGTTCCCTGTATAGAACATATTTCTGTATTCACCACCACCACCACTCTCTATATAAGGACATCTCCATTTCTTCCACAAAGAAGGAGGAAGAGTCAAAGAAGGTAGATGAAAAGTACCCCCAATTGCCAGAGAGTAGAGACAGCTGAGGAGTTCAGGCAAAGGCATTTATTTATTTATTCTAAGAGTGGAAAGGAGCCTGCCTGAGCAGCACACAAGGTGGTGTCTGCACTGGCCCTGGCAGGGACAATGTGTTATATAGGCAGGTTTGTGCATATGGGAATCTGTGGAGGAAGGAGGAGGAGGAAGAAAAGTTTGTAGCAAAAATATTTTTAGTTGACATCAGTCCTGGACGGGGGGTGTATTAGTTAGGGTTCTCTAGGGAAACAGAATCAATGAGAGGTGTCTCTGACTATCAAATTGTAAAAGTGACTCACACAACTGTGGGTATGCATGAGTCCAAATTCTGTAGAGCAGTCAGCAAACTGTCAACTCCAAGGAAGATGTCCAATGAACTCCTCAGGAAATGAACTGGCAACTTTGACGAACTCCTCAGGAAATGCACTGGGACCTTCAACGAATATGTTCGATGAACTTCTCAGGAAATGAACCGGCAACTTCGATGAACTCCCCAGGAAATGCTTCACTGGGCAGCCGAAGAAGAAGTGAAGTTCCTCTATCTGTCTTGCTTATAAGTCTTCATCTGATTGGGTTAAAGCCAGCTAATTGCATTCTCTCATTGTGGAAGGCACACCCTTTGGTGAGTCATCAGTCACAGCTGCAGTCAAGTGACTGATGATTTAATAAACCAGCCTGTTGGTTTACTAACCAGCCTCAAACATCTTCACAATTGTTAGGCCAGTGTTTGCTTGACCAGACAGCTGGGTACCATCACCTGGCCAAGTTGACACATGAACCTAACCATCACAGTCCACCCCTTGTCAACTTGGCAATTATACATATCACCTAAAACCATACTTTATCTCTAAATAGATAACAATAACAGACATATATTTTGCCTAACAATACTCCACTGTGCAGCATATACCTGGAAATGCACTAAATCTGTCCAGAATGGGGTGAAAGTCCTTGGGTGACATTTGCTCTTAAAATTGATTTCCTTTAGCTTAAATACAGCAAAATGAACAGAACGGGTTGTGCCATATGATAAGTGGATAAGACAGAGAAGAAAACAAATGAGGAGGAAATATTCATGTCATCATAGTCCTCATTTCTGTAACTGGTCACATGGCTGTAGTTCATATTTATCACTACCTTCTTCCACTACCCATTCCATGTTCCCTTTATCCTCAGCAAGCACTTCAACTGGCCGTGGTTCTTTGCCTTGTGGGGTGACACAGACCTTCATTCCTGAAGTTTCTTGGCCATTCATAGTCCTACCTGGATTGGGTTCTTGCAGTTTTCTATTGAATTTAATCACAGGGTATGGTAGTACTAAGAGGCACCCTAGGGCATCTCCTGTATTCCCGGAAAATTCTTCTTAATTTCCATTGTGTAGTTGCAGTGCTATTTCCCCCTGATAGTCAGGATCAATCACCCCAGCCAGTATGGTAATCCCCTTCCTTGCCTGTTGATTCAGAGGCATAAGACCAAAGTGGCCAGGTGGCAGTCTGAACTTCCTGTTCAATGGGATTGTTGTGTTTCCTGGTAGAGCATCGTCTTTTTGGAACCAAGACTTGTAGACCAGCAGAGCTCAAGCTTGCAGGGACAGGAAGCAAAAATTTACCTAGTGGATCACTAGGAGTGATAGTAAGTGGTGCCACTCCTGTTTCCACCCCTTGATTCCTGGACCCATGAATCCTGGCTATGGGAGAAACAACACCATAGAGTGGATGCTGATTCAGAGCATACACAGCCTCCTGGAGAACACTGCTCCAACCCTGCAAGGTATTGCCACCTAGTTGGCACCGCAATTGAGTCTTCAACAGGCCATTCCACCGTTCTATCAACCCATCTAACTCTGGATGATGCGGAACATGGTAAGACCACAGAATTCCATGAGCATGTGCCCATCCCCTCACTTCATTTGCTGTGAAGTGGGTTCCTTGGTCCGAAGCAATGCTGTGTGGAATACCATGATGGTGGATAAGGCATTCTGTAAGCCCACAGATGGTAGTTTTGGCAAAAGCATGTCGTGCAGGGAAGGCAAACCCATATCCGGAGTGTGTGTCTATTCCAGTAAGAAAAAAACCACTGCCCTTTCCATGATGGAAGTGGTCCGATGTAATCAACCTGCCACCAGGTAACAGGCTGATCACCCCGAGGAATGGTGCCATATCGGGGACTGAGTGTGGGTCTCTGCTGCTGGCAGATTGGACACTCAGCAGTGGCTGTGGCCAGGTCAGCCTTGGTGAGTGGAAGTCCATGTTGCTGAGCCCATGCATAACCTCCATCCCTACCACCATGACCACTTCGTTCATGAGCCCATTGGGCAATGACAGGAGTTGCTGGGGAAAGAGGCTGATTGGTATCCACCAAACAGGTCATTTTATCCACTTGGTTATTAAAATCTTCTGCTGAAATCACCCTCTGGTGAGCATTCACATGGGACACAAATATCTTCAAGTTGTTTGCCCACTCAGAAGGGTCTATCCACATACCCCTTCTCCAGACTTCTTTGTCACCAATCTTCCAATCATGTTCCTTCCAAGTCTCTGACCATCCAGCCAAACCATTAGCAACAGCCCAGGAATCAGTATACAAATGCACCTCTGGCCATTTCTCCTTCCAAGCAAAGTGAACAACCAGGTGCACTGCTCAAAGTTCTGCCCACTGGGAGGATTTCCCCTCACCACTGTCCTTCAGGGACATCCCAGAAAGGGGCTGCAGTGCTGCAGCTGTCCACTTTCAGGTGGTGCCTGCATATCGTGCAGAACCGTCTGTAAACCAGGCCCGAGTCTTCTCTTCCTCAGTCAGCTAACTGTAAGGAACTCCCCAAGATGCCATAGCTATGGGCTAGGAAAGAGAAGGTAAGGTGGGAGAGTGGGGGCCATGGGCATTTGGGCCACTTCCTCATGTAACTTACGTGTACCTTCAGGACCTGCTCGAGCTCTATCTTGTATATACCATTTCCAGTTTATGATGGAGTGCTGCTGTGCACGCCCAACTTTATGGCTTGGTGGGTCAGATAACACCCAGCTCATGATAGGTAACTCAGGTCTCATGGTAACTTGGTGGCCCATGGTTAAGCGTTCTGTCTGTACTAAGGCCCAGTAGCAGGCCAAGACCTGTTTCTCAAATGGAGAGTAGTTATCTGCAGAGGATGGTAAAGCTTTACTCCAAAATCCTAAGGGCCTGCATTGTAATTCTCCTATAGGAGCCTGCCAAAGGCTCGAAACAGCATCTCTATTTGTCACTGACACTTCCAGCACCATTGGATCAGCTGGATCATATGGTCCAAGTGGCACAGCAGCTTGCACAGCAGCCTGGACCTGTAGCAGAGCCTCATCTTGTTCTGGTCCCCACTCAAAACTAGAAGCTTTTTTGGGCACTCAGTAAATGGGCCAGAGTAGCACACCTAAATGAGGAATATGTTGTCTCCAAAATCCAAAGAGGCCAACTAAGCGTTGTGCCTCTTTTTGGTCATAGGAGGGGCCAGATGCAACAGCTTATCCTTCACCTTAGAAGGAATATCTTGACAGGCCCCACAGCACTGGACACCTAGAAATTTTACTGAGGTGGAAGGCCCCTGTAGTTTTGTTGGATTTATCTCCCATTCTCTGCCATGCAAATACCTTACCAACAAATCTAGAGTAGTTGCTACTTCTTGCTCACTAGGTCCAATCAACATGATATCATCAATATAATGAACCAGTGTGATGTCTTGTGGGAGAGAGAAATGATCAAGATCCCTGCAGACAATATTATGATATAGGGCTGGAGAGTTGATATAACCCTGAGGTAGCACAGTGAATGAAAACTGCTGGCCTTGCCAGCTGAATGCAAACTGTTTCTGGTGGTCCTTACTGACAGCAATTGAGAGAAAAGCATTTGCCAGATCAATAGCTGCATACCAGGTACCAGGGGATGTGTTGATTTGCTCAAGCAATGATACCACCTCTGGAACAGCAGCTGTAATTGGAGTCACCACCTGGTGAAGCTTATGATAATCCACACTCATCCTCCAAGACCCATCTATTTTCTGCAGAGGCCAAATAGGAGAGTTGATTGAGGATGTGGTGGGAATCACCACCCCTGCATCCTTCAAGTCCTTAAGAGTGGCATTAATCTCTGCAATCACTCCAGGAATCCAGTATTGCTTCTGGTTCACTATTTTGCTGGGCAGGGGCAGTTCTAGTGGCTTCCACTTGGCCTTTCCCACCATAATAGCCTTCACTCCAGGAGTCAGGGAACCAATGTGAGGATTCTGCCAGTTGCTGAGTAGGTCTATTCCAATTATGCATTCCGGCACTGGGGAAATAACCACAGAATGGGTCCGTGGACCCACTGGACCCACTGTGAGACGGACCTGAGCTAAAACTCCATCAATCACCTGATCTCCGTAAGCCCCAACGCTGGTGGACCAGAGTGATGTTTTGGATCTCCGGGAATGAATATCACTTCTGAACCTGTGTCTAATAATCCACAAAATATCAGATCATTTCCTTTTCCCCAATGCACAGTTACCCTGGTAAAAGGCCATAGGTCCCTCTGGGGAAGTCTGGGAGGAAGATTAACAGTATAAATTTCTGGCAGTGTGACAGGCTGCTTCCCCTAGTGTACCTGGCCTTCCCTTCATTCAAGAGGCTCTGGATCCGTAAACTGTCTCAAGTCTGGGAATTGATTAAGGGGCTGTGACTCTCTGTTTTTGTAATTCAAGGGAGACTTTTGTTCACATGACCTAGAATTCTTCTGCTTATATAGTTCAAACAAGAATTCAGTCGATTGCCCATCTATTTTACTACTTGGTACTCCATGATCCACTAGCCAACGCCATAAGTCTCTGCGAGTCATATTATTTTGATTGCTGCTTTGAGCCTGTTTTCCGTTATGGTAGCCCTGTCCACCTTGTCTGTGGCGATTAACTGCAGCCACTTGGCTTCTACCAACTCGGGACCTGATTATCCCTATTGTGTTTAGGATTCCAGCTCAGTGACAGCAGTTCCTACAGTAATATCTGACCTACAGAGAAGGGCGACTACAGAGCTCTTCAGGGATGATGGAGCTAGTCTCACAAATTTATTCCTTACAGTCCTGGTAAAAGGTGTGTCCTCTGGACATTCCAGGGCTGTGTGAGCAGGTCTTCCATGATAAATCCACTCTAACATTCCAATCTCTCTAAGCCTTTGAATCCCCTCCTCTACATTATAACAAGGGCAGTTCTGGCATTTCAACCTCTGGTAATGCCAGCCACCTTTTGATCCATGTTTCAGCCAGCCACCCAAACAAATGGTTAACACCCTTTCTAACCCCTCGAGCTACAACATTGAATGCAGAATCTCTGCTTAGTGGGCCCATATAGTAAATTTAGCCTGATCCAACCTTACATTCCTTCCACAATTATCCCACACCCTTAATATCTATTCCCACACATATTCCCCTGGTTTCTGTCTGTATAAGTTGGAAAACTCATACAGTTCCTTTGGAGTATAGTGTACCTCTTCATGGGTCTCATTTTGTATCTCACCCTTTGGGGCTCGTTGGGACTTGAGCCTAGTTATAGGTCTTGAAGCAAAAACTGGTGTTGGGGGTGGGTCATGAAAAGAGTTAGAATTATTCCTCAAGCCATTCACCTCAGGACATTCTGTTGCATTTTCATCTCTTAAAACAGGATTAATCTCTCCAGACAGAGGAGTGAGGGCTGCTTCATCAGGGAGGTGATTACCAGATTAGCAAGCACTGAAGGGTTAATCTCCTTAGGTGGGGGTTGGATGGCAGGCTCCTTAGGGCAGACTGGTGGTGGGGAACACTGTTTCCTCAGGACAGCCCTCTACAGGTAAATCTAACAATGACTCAGCAGAATCCAGGGTTCCAATGTCCTCACTGTCATTATTATTAATCCGTATGTCCCCATCCCAAGTTTCCGGATCCCATTCTTTTCCAATCAATGCCTTTAGTTTAACAGCAGACAGACTGAGAGGTTGAGATTTTAGTTTATGTTGTAAATCTGCTACTCACACAATGAGAGACTGCATCTGGTTTTCAGAAACTTTCAGTCTGCGGGCACAGGAAATAAGATTTTCTTTCAGGGCACACTTAGAAACCTTTACATCTGTCATACGGTGTTTAAGTTTTGAATTTGAAGCCTTTAGCTCATCCCTTTCTCTTACAACTTTATCCAAAGTATCTAAGAGCAGCCAGTCAATGTCATTATACCTCTTAATACTGTAAAACTCTGTGAAGGTGTTGAAAACACTGTCACCCAGAGCATTGCTTTCTACTAGAGTATGATTAGGAGAATCAAACGGTGCTATTTTGCATATTTCCTTTGCCAACTCATGCCATGGACTGTCAGTGCCCTCTTGATTATTGGAAAAAGAGTCATTAGTGCCTCTGAATCTAATCAGAGTAGAAAACAAATTGTAAAAGCCCATTTTAAGATTCTTTTTCTCAAGAACCACTCCCGGTTCCAAGTTGTATTAGTTAGGGTTCTCTAGGGAAATGGAATCAATGAGAGGTGTCTCTGACTATCAAATTGTAAAAGTGACTCACACAACCGTGGGTATGCATGAGCCCAAATTCTGTAGAGCAGTCAGCAAACTGTCAACTCCAAGGAAGATGTCCAATGAACTCCTCAGGAAACAAACCAACAACTTTGATGAACTCCCCAGGAAATGCTTCACTGGGCAGCTGAAGAAGAAGTGACAGTCCTCTATCTGTCTTGCTTATAAGTCTTCAGCTGATTAATTGGATTAAATCTAGCCAATTGCATTCTCTCATTGTGGAAGGCATACCCTTTGGTGAGTCATCAGTCACAGTTGCAGTCAATTGACTGATGATTTAATAAACCAGACTGTTGGTTTATTAACCAGCCTCAAACGTCCTCACAGCAATTGTTAGGCCAGTGTTTGCTTGACCAGACAGCTGGGTACTATCACCTGGCCAAGTTGACACATGAACCTAACCATCATGGGGGGGGGGGTATCTTTTATTGCCGTGGGCTGTTTTCCATCAAGGCCTTGGAAGCTGCTGTTATCTTTCTGCTGTACTTGGGGAGGCTAGACTTATCACTGTGTGTGCTGCCCAGGTGGGCTTCTTTCCACACTCAGAATAGATGCTTTTGCCTGAACTCCTCAGCTGTCTCTCCTCTGTGGCAATTGGGTTTACCTTTCAGTAGAGAGAAAAAAGAAAAAGACAAAGAAAGGAAAGAAAACATGACAGCAAAAAATCAATGAAAGAAAAGATACAATTAAACTAAAGTAAAATAAAAGAGTCAGACAACATCACCAATGCCAATAGTCCCATACCCCTCCCTTATGTCCCCCTCTTATAGGCATTTAGCTTTGGTATATTCCTTCTGTTACATTAAAGGAAGCATAATACAAAGATTCTATTAACTATAGTCTCTAGTTTGCATTGATTGTATTTTTCCCCCAATACCACCCTATTTTTAACACCTTGCAAAGTTGACATTCATTTCTTCTATCTCATGTAGAAAACATATTTGTACATTTTATCACAATTTTTTGAGCATTCTCAGCTTCACTGTGTTGTACAGTCCCAGTCTTTATCTTTCCTCTTTTCTTCCAGGGTCCCACATGCTCCTAACCTTCCTCTTTCAACCATACTCACAGTCACCTGTGTTCAGTGTACTTACATTGCTGTGCTTCCATCACCCAAAATTGTATTCCAAACCTCTCACTCCTGTCTTTTCCTGTCTGCCTGTAGTGCTCCCTTTAGTATTTCCTATAGCACAGGTGCCTTGTTTACAAATTCTCTCATTGCCTGTTTGTCAGAGAATATTTTAAACTCTCCCTCATATTTGAAGGGCAGTTTTGCTGGATATAGAACTCTTGGTTGGTGGTTTTTCTCTTCAAGTATCTTAAATGTATAACACCACTTCCTTCTGCATCCAAAGTTTCTACTCAGAAATCTGCATGTAGTCTTATCAAACTTCCTTTGTACATGATGGATCACTATTCTCTTGCTGCTTTCAGGATGCTCTGTCTTTGACATTTGATAATTGGATTACTAAGGGCCTTGGCATAGGTCTATTTGAACTATTCTGTCTCTAGTCAGCAAAGCATAGATGGATAGGAAGAACATTTGGTTTCCCCAACATTTTCAGTAAAACATAACTTTTTTTATAACAAACATGAAATCACTAATTTAATGCATTTACATTTACATGATAGTTCCTTGTGGCCAGATTTGCATTGCTATGTTCTATTTTCCAGCAGTATCTTCAGTTACATGGAAATAGAAAACCAAACATATGTTTCAGATATTGACCTACTGGGACTCTCAGAAGATACTGTTTTGCAGCCCCTCCTCTATGTACATTTTCTGAAGATGTAACTGGTTACTTTCATTGGGAACCTGCTCATCATCCTGCCCATCTCAGACTCCCACATCCACATGCCCATGTACTTCTTCCTCTCTAACCTGACTTTTGTGGATTTTGGTTTCACCTCCAGCAATGTCTCAAAGATGCTGATGAACATCCAGACAGAAAGCAAAATCATAACTTAGAAAAAATGCCTTACCCTGATGTACTTTTTATGCTTTTTGGAGTATTAGACAACTTCCTCCTAGCCATAATGGTCTATGAATGCTTTGCAGCCATATGTTACACCCCGCACTACACAGTCATCATGAATGCCCAGCTCTGTGGTCTCCTGCAGCTGTCATCCTGGATATTGAGTGATGTGGACACTCTTTTACATGGTTTAATTGTTTTGTGATTGTCTTTTTGTACCATTTTGGAAATACCCCACCTTTTTGTGAACTAATCAGGTGGTCCAACTTGCTTGTTCTGAACCTTCCTCAATGAACTAGTGATGAGCTTTACAGCTGGACTGGTGGGTGTTATTCCTCTTACTGGTATCCTTTTCTCTTACTCTAAGATTGTGTCCTACATTTTGAGAATTTCATCAGCTGGGGACAAGTATATAGCATTTTCCACTTCTGGGTCTCACCCCTCAGTTGTGTCCGTGTTTTATGGACAGGTCTTGGAGTACACCTCAGTTTTACTGCTACTCAAAATTCAAGGGCAAGTGCAGTAGACCCAGTGATGTACACAGTGGTTCACTCCCCTGCTGAACCCCTTTATCTAGTCTTAGAAACAAGGACCTAAAGCATGCCTTAAAAAAACTCTTCAGTTGAGAGACAGTCTTTTTATTAAAGCATCTTCATGTATCAAGTTTAGAAATTTGTCCATGGTTAACAGAGGTCAAACACTGGGAGATCTAAATCTGGATTCTTTTCTTAGTATACAGAAAGATAATCTGTTATTAGCCTAATTTTCAGAATTCTAACTCCTTATTTTTTTTACAACAAAACACCTGTTTCTTCTGTAGTCTTAGTAAACCATTTGACTTCTCTGATTGTAGTTCACAGTTTGAGTATTGAAACAGAACACTCTGCCAGGATTTTAGCAGTAAAATATTTAAATATGTAATTGTGTACATATAAAATTAAAGGAATATCTGGAGGGATAAAGGTGTACTGCAGTCCCTGCCAGATGAAAGCAAGTGCTCTTTTGTCATATGCTTTTGGTTAAAACTCACTTGTCATATCAAAGACTGTGCAGTTGTTACCAGGGCTTCTGCTAACCTACTCCAGAGAGAGGTCACATCCTAAGCTGAAGTCACCATTTGATTTAGTTTACAATCATCCATATTCCATCTCTGATATATGATTTTCTCCTGCACAAACCCCAAGGTAATGTAGGTTAGGATGTAATCAACATTACAACTCTGGTTCCTTCAAACATTGATGCTGTCCCTGATCTCTATGTTTTATCCAGCTTTGTAATTTTGATCTTTAAAAATTATTTTGTTTGGTGGGGACTATTGTCAGGAAAATTCCCTTGGCACTCCCTACAATAGTAGTCCTCATTTACAGATCCTAAAAACCAATGTGAGTATTTTGTCCATTGCCAACTATGTCTTTTCAGCTATTAATCCTAAATATTAGGAAATAATATCAGGATCTTATGTAGACCTACTGTGCTCTTTGTGAGATAGAATAAGGTAAATGCTTCATTTATCACCTTGCCATAGAGGCATCATTTTGAATTGCACCCCAGAGTGACATTTTGAGATTTAGTAATTCCTCTGAGCTAAAGTCCAATTTTGAAAATAGTATGATATGGTAATTTTGTTTTACTCCTTTCTCATTCTTTGACAAAGTTGTGAGTTCATCTTATTTTGTATTTCCTCAAATCATAGACTGGACCCTGTTTTTGAGTTATAACCACATCAGAAAACACATTCTGTAATTTTCAGAAAATAGAGATTTAGTTCATGTAGTCCTGGAAAATTTCTGGTTTCTGATTGTGCCATAATGTTAGAATTGAATATCCTCAGCTTGTCATTTAAAAAGTCTGACCAGCACAAGTAATATCCTGATTGCATTCCATGTTTCTTGAATTATTATTCCCAAAAAACCATTTATCAAATAAATTAGTTTGCCAAATCTTCCTTGGTCATTTCTTTAGGGATTACTGCAAACTATATATTGTGAATGCTATGTCTACACCAGTGGTATACATTTATCCAAAGGAAATAGTGGCATTATTGTCCTTAAGCCCAACAATCTGACATCAATTTCCATATTCCTATCCTGAAAGATCTGTATTTTTGTGATTCAGTTCTTGTCTCCAATAGTTTACCTCTATGGCTTATTTTCTTTAAGCAGAAATCTCTGCTTGAAAAAAAATTATCTTTAAGAATTTGAGAAGAATCTTCATAAGCATGTACTAGCAAAACTGTTGATGAAACTAGATGTATGTCTTTCCAGTAGTTGGAAGTTTAGAAAGCACTGAAAAGCAGTCCAGAGAGGAAAGATGATACTTCTGTTATCATCAGGAACATTGTATCATTGAGAAGATGCCACTGAAATAGTTGAATCCACAAACACATGACATTTTCTGCAATATAAGATAAAGAAGCTCTTGGCATAAGTATTGGTTAATTAGGTACTACATCTACTAGTTCACCATCCTCTGGAATACAGGAACACAAACCAGAAGGAGGGGAAATGGCTGCTAAGATACAGTCCACCTTATCCACCTCACACCATATCAGGTAGACTCAATGGTGGATGCCAAACTTACTTTCTTCTGAGTGTAATTTAGGAGAGAGGGTGATTGTAACTCTTTCACATTTCCCTGAGACCTCTCTCTGTTTTCTTTCTGATAAACATAGTTAGTACATAGGTTCTTAGAAAGGATGTTTTGTAGAGCATGTTATGGGTGAGTGATGGATATTGTTAGAACTCTGCCATATACAGCTATATCTTTACTTAATTTACCATTCCTTCACCTCTATTTTTCTCTCAGAAGAAAAATATTCCTGAATTTTGTCAGTAGCATTTTACTCTTCTACAGAACCCTTAAAATATGTGATAACAAAAATGATTCATTCTGAAGTGAGAGGATATATATGTTCTAATGCAAAACTGAATTTTATTCTAGAAGAATCTATAAATAGCTACTAGAAAAAACTCATCAAATTGCTATCAGTGAAACTTAAGATACAAGATATACAAGAAAAAAATGACCTAATTATTAAAGTATGCCTTGTCTTACACTAGTCTTTATGTAAATGACAAACTCTGCAGTCAAAAGACAAAGATTGGCAGAATGGATGAAAAAAGCATGATGCAACTATATGTTACTTATAACAGAAAGCTTAGACCCAAAGCCACAGATAGTTTGAACATGGAAAGATTGAAAAAATATTCCAATCTATTAGTAACAAAAAGAGAGCTGGATTGGCTATACTGATATGGGTAAAATAGACTTTAAAGTCAAAATAAGATTCATGAGACAGTGAAGGAGAGTACGTATTAATAAATGTGTCAATGTGCTAAGAAAATTTAACAAATATAAATATATATGAATCTAATCAGCAAATCCCAGAATATATGAAGCAAATTTTGGCAAAACTTAAGGGAGAAATAGTTGATAACTTAAGTATACAACATTCATTAATGTTGTATACAACATCTAGAAAGACGATTGATAATGAAACAGAAGATTCACATAATACTGTAAACAATCTAGACCTAACAGATATAAACAGAACATTCCAACCAACAAAAGGAGAATATGTATTTTACTCAAGTACACATGGATCATTCTCCAGGATTGACTACATATTAGATAACAACACAAGTCTCAATAAATTTAGGAAGATTGGAATTATGCAAACCATCATCTCTGACCAAAATGAAATGGAGATAGAAATTAATAACAGAAGAAAACTGGAAAATACACAAATATGTGGGAGTTAAACAATCCTCTTTTTTTATCATTTTTTTTATTAAATTCAGTTTTATTGAAATACATTCACACACCATACAATCATCCATGATATACAATCCACTGTCCACAGTATGATAACATAGTTATGCGTTCATCACCACAGTCTATCTCTGAACATTTTCCTTACATCAGAAAGAACCAGAACAAGAATAAAAAATAAAAGTGAAAAAAAAAACACCCAAATCATCCCCTCATCCCACCCCATTTGTCCTTTAGTTTTTATCCCCATTCCTCCACTCATCCATACACTAGATAAAGGGGGTGTGATCCACAAGGTCTTCACAATCACACTGTCACCCCTTGTAATCTACATTATTATATAATTGTCTTCAGGAGTCCAGACTGCTGGGTTGGAGTTTGGTAGTTTCAGGTATTTACTTCTAGCTATTCCAATACATTAAAGCCTAAGAGGTGTTATCTATGTAGTGCATAAGAATGTCCACCAGAGTGACCTCTCAACTCCATTTGGAATCTCTCAGCCACTGAAACTCTTTCGTCTCATTTTGCATCACCCTTTTGGTCAAGAAGATACTCTCAGTCCCACGATGCCGGCTCCACATTCATCCCCGGGAGTCATACTCTGCGTTGCCAGGGAGATTTACACCCCTGGGAGTTGGGTCCCACGTAGAGGGGAGGGCAGAGAGTTCACCTGCCGAGATGGCTCAGTTAGAGAGAGAGAGGGCCACATCTGAGCAACAAAGAGGTACTCAGGGGGAGACTCTTAGGCACCATTACATACAACTTCAGACTTTCCTTTGTGGTAATGAGCTTCATAAGGGCAAGTCCCATGCTTGAGGGCTCAGCACATCAAACTGCCAGTCCCAATTAAACAATGCTCTTTTAAACAATCAAAGGCTCAAAAAACAAATCACAGTGGAAATCAGGAAATATCTTGAGAAAAATGAAAAGGAAAACACAACATACCAAATCTAATGATATGCAGAGAAGGCAGTACTCAGAGGGAAATTTATAGCTATTGATAACTACATTGAAAAACAAAAAGATCACAAATTACTAAAACAGCATCAAATCTAGAGGAACCTGTAAAAGAAGGACAAGGTGAACTTAAAGCCAGTAGAAAGAAGGAAATAAAAAAATTTAGAACGGTGGATATAAATGAAATAAAATTGGAAAAACAATTCAGAGAACAAATGAAACTAAAAATTGGTTCTTGGAAAAGATCAATAAAATTGCAAATGTTTAGCCAGACTGAAAGAGAAAAAAACAGGGAGGATGCAAATTACTAATATCCAAAATGAAATTAGGGACATTTCTAGATATTGCAGAAATTAAAAGGATTATCAGTGAATACTATGAACAATTGTATGCTAGCAATCTAAATAATTTAGAAGGAATCAAAAAATTCCTGGAAATATGCAACTTAACTAAATTGACTCTAAAAGAAATAGAAGATATCAATGGACAGATAACATGCAAAGAGATTCATTCAGGAATCAGAAACCAAACAACAAAGGTAAGTACAAGACCAGACTGTTTTTGTTTTTGTTTTTGTTTTTTTTGGCTTTTATAAAGGGGGTTTATTGGGTTACACAGTTACAGTCTTAAGGCCAGAAAGTGTCCAAGTTAGGCATCAACAATCAATCGGGTACCTTCACTGGAGGATGGCCCATGGCGTCTGGAAAACCTCTGTTAGCTGGGAAGACATGTGGCTGGAGTCTGCTCTTGAGTTTTGGTTTCAAAATGGCTTTCTCCCATGATGTTTCTTTCTAGGCATCTGCTTCCTCCTGGGTTGTGTTCTCCAAAATGCCTCTGTAAGCTGCAGCTCCTACAAAATGTCACCACTCTCAGTTGCTCTGAGTCCCTCTGCTGTGAATTAGTTTATATGACTCCAGTGATCCAATTAACCCCCACCCTGAATGGGCGGGGTAGCACCTCCATGGAAATTATCCAATCAAAGTCATCACCCACAGTCAGGTGGGTCATATCTCCATGGAAACATCCAATCAAGGACCAGACTGTTTTAATGGTGAATTCCCTCAATCGTTCAAAGAATTAACTCTGATACTTCCAAAACTTTTCCAAATTGAATTGTAGGGAATGCTTCCTAACTCATTCTATGGACTAATATTAGTATGATACCAAAGCTACATAAAGACATAGCAAGAAAGGAAATCTAATGACCAATTTCCCTTATACATATAGATGCAAAAATCCTCAACAAAATTTTCACATATTGAATCCAACAGAATACTAAAATATTTAAACACCATGACCAAGAGGGATTTATCTCAAAAATTGAAGGGTGTCAAAATAAGAAATTCAATCAATGCAATATACCATGGAATGAAGGGGAAATCTCATGATAATCTGAATTGATGCAGAAAACTCATTTGACAGAATCCAATGTCTTTTCAGGACAAAAATAGAAAAGTAAGAATAAAAGGTAACTGGTTGACATGGTAAAGATCATATATATATATAAAGGCACAGCTCATGTTATACTCATTGCTGAAAGAATGAAAGACTTTCTGATTGAGTTTTGGAACAAAGCTAGGATACCTGCTTTTACTATTGCTATTCAGTGTTGTACTGGAAACCCTTGCCAAGGAATTTGGGCAAAGAAATGAAATAAAAATCATCCAAATTGGAAAGGAAGAAGTAAAATTCTCTGTGTTCAGAGATGACATGATCCTTTATAGAGATAATACCTAAATATCCACAACAAAACATCTAGAGCTCCTAAACAAATCCAGCCAAATGCAAGCTACAAGATGAGCATGCAAAAGTTCCTACCTGGAAGTCAAAAAAAATCAGTAACCAAAGCATCTAAAAGAATAAAATGTCTACAAATAATTTTAATTAAAGATTTGAAGGACTTCTACACTGAAAAGTACAAAATACTGCAGAAGAAAATTAGAGAAGACTTAAATAAATGACAAAATACCCTGAATTCTTGGATAGGAAGAATTGAGACTATTAAGCTGTCGGTACTACCCAAAGTGATCTATAGCTTGAACATAATTCCTGTCAAAGTCCCAGGAGCATTTTTAGCAGAAATGGAAAAGCTTATCCTCATTTATATGTAATCTCACTTCACCAGGCCTGCAGTACCACCTTAGGGTGTTCATTTATTTATTTTCCTATACCTTGACCTGTTTAGACTATGAGCTGTTTGAAAGGAGGCACTATATTTTACTGTTTTTTCTTTTTCATTGCCAGGCTATAGTATAGTGCTTTGCATACAGTATTGCTGAATAAATATTTTTTGAATTACTAAAAACAAATTATTCATTGAGTTGAACAGATATTGCTAACAATGGAGAGGAAGAAGAAGCAGTGAAACAAGAGGAAATTATGTTGAGAGAGGGCATCCCCATAAATGAGAGCCAACTCCAGAGGGCACAGATTGTAGACAAAAGATATTTTAGTTTACCAGAATCTCTGTCTTGAATCAGCAATAGGGAAAACATTGTGGGAAACCTTGCAATACTAGAGCACACACCTAAAGAGAGGTGATGTCCTTCTGGGAGGAAGGAGTCCACTGGGATAAGAGGTAAACAATGAATTTCCAATGCTGCTCCCAGTGGTCAAAACTAGGACAAGTTTTGATTTCATTTTTCTTTCTTACCTTCAGAGGATTAAGTATCACAGAAAGTAGAGAGACAAAGAACACCTCATTATTGAGGCTCATGGGAATGAAATCACTAAAGGCCCAGAAACTCTAAATGCTTCCCTTATGCCACCCAAAGTCTACTTTATGAAACCCTGTTGAGGAGGAAACATAAGTTTGTCTTCTATTGACCTCATGAGTGCCTCCATCTCCCCGTCCTTCCTGGGAGCAGAGCTTCCAGCTTCATCCTTCATTCAAGGAAGAATCCCCATTGGTGAACACAAACCCTTCTTAGATAATTTCTGTGTGAGTCACAGAACCTTCATATGTGTGGGAAAATTTATTGTGGCTCCAGAGACCCATTTTCATTGGTAGTAACTTTAGGGGCATCAGCAGAGAAAACACATGGAGAGAGCTTAAAAATACAAAGTTCTACCTAGTGAAAAAGGCTGATTGTGGAGGGAGATAACAGATACAATAAAACACCTTCTTTCTCCTTTCTGTCTCCTCTGGGACTAGATCTCACTCATTGGGCTTCCCTCCCTCAACAGCTTTTTTCCATGTTTAATAATTCTTTTTCCTCCACAATTAACTGTTTAACCACATTCATCCATTTTTTCTTTAGTTATTCAACAACCATTTATTCATCAAATCATTCAGAGTAGGCACTAAATATAACTCTGTGAATAATGAAATTAGTAAGACATTTTGTCCTACTTCAAAGAGATCACATCTCAACAGGCCAAGTGATATTGAAATGAGCACATGCAATATCCTGAGGTGGCACTGAAATTCTGGTGAAGTGGATCCAAAAGTTTGGAATCATCCTGTGGAAGTGAGTGATGACCTCAAAAGTGAGGTGATCATTGTACTGAGTCTTGAAGGAGGAATTGGAATTATTCTAGGAGGAGACGGTGCTAGGAGTACTGCAAGAAGAGAGAACAGGGACATATATGATCAAAATAACCATGAGATATGGTTAGGTTTAAATGTAGTTCTTAATATTTGATGAATAATGAGTTCTTCTAGTGAAATATGGAACATGGCCCTGGCCAAGTTGGCAGCAGCCAGTTAACAGAGAGCCCTGTGTTTGTCCATGAGGTTCATATTTGATTGAGTTATTTGAGAGTCAGGGCAGGTTTATGTAAGGTGATGTCCATGAGAAATCTTGCCCTGTGGAAACCTCACTCTGGATGAATTTCTGTTGTCAAATCCCTGGAGAGATAAAGATGGCTGGAAATAGCACAATAGAAGTGGGGATGGGGGTGTGGGAATGAACCTATGTGGGATTGAATTGTAATATGTAAAAATATTCTCTATTAACACTAGGCACAATGCTGGACATTTTATATTCCATATGTTATGTAATTCTATCAATTGCTCTACACAACTGGGATCACTATTCTGATTTAGTGGGTGAAGAATATGAGGCTTACAGAAGACTGATAATGCTTATCCAAGGCTTATAACATGTCTGGAATGATGCTCAGAATTCCTTGTTTCCTAGGATTTTGCATTTCACTAATAATTTTACTTCTTATTAAACCTAATTTATAGAATGTTGTTACATTTGCAGAAAAAATTGTGAGGACAGTAGAGTTTCCAAGATTGTCTCAACCACTTTCCCCCATCTCCTATCCAGAATACCACATTATATTTTTTGTCATAAATTATTGATCCCTTTGTTATGCTGACAGTTTCTCAGCCTTTCCTTGTTTTTGATAACCTAGATAGTGTTGGTCAGGTATTTTGTAAAATGTCCCTCTGTTGGGGTTTCTCTGATGTTTTTGTCATGATTAGAGGGGTTATGTGTTTTTGGGAGATGACACTGAAGGTAAATTCCTATTTTCATTACATCATATCCAGGGTATATCCTATCACTGTGACTCATCACTGTTGTCTTTGGCCTTGATCACCAGGCCAGGTTTCCCCACTATGAAGTTACTCATTTCCCCACCTTCCCAGATATCTCCTTTGCAAGGAGCCACTATGAGAAGCCCAGATATTTAGAGTGGGAGTTCTGCTCTACTTTGTTGTGGGAGCAGTATCTTCATTAATACTTTTGCATAGGAGATTTGTCTCTTCTTTATATATTCAAGAATTTATTTCAGTGTGGACTCATGACATTTATTTTTTACTTTGGTTTGAGATACAATGCTACTTTGTTTTTTTTTTGTTCAACTTGTTCCAGTTTTAGTCATAGGCTACTTTTCAGAATCACCATATGTCTCTTTGTAAACCCCCATCATTGAGGGTTTTATTTTAGCACCAATTATTTTCTGGTACTACAAGATGATCCAGGTTCTTCTTGTATATTTCTTCCCCAGTCCTCATGTCACCATTTTCCAAGTAGACTTTTATTGGAGAATGGTGTTAAAAACCAAAGTCTGGGAATTATCTGTGCTTCTTGCTACTGGGACATTTAGACCTTCTCTGCTGACAAAGTTGGAAACAAAAGTGGGTCTACTCACCTGTGCAGGTACTCATATCCATAAACATTTCTTCATATAACCCTGTGCATCTATACTAACCTATACATAAATTCATATTGATATGTCTAATTCTAAATCATTGAAACAGGCAATTCTAACTTACTCCCCTCACTTATCCATAGTGAGAAATTTATTCCCCGCATTTGCCGTTCATTTATTTGACTACTTGATACCAGTGTACATGTACAGAAGTAAAAGGATTGTTAACCCTTAACCTGATGGGATACAATTTTTTCAACTAGAGTATCATACTTATGACCCTTTCCCTTAACTTCCTTTTATAGAATCTGTTCATATCCAATATTACAAGATTCAGCACCTTTTCCCCAACCCCTTAAATAAAGGCATGCTATACATTTGCAATACAGTTAGTTTTTTTCACAACATCTTGAATTCCATCCTGGCATTGACTTGACTTTGTAAATGAATTTTTTATTTGCATACATTAAGGTTCACATTTTGTGTTATAAAGTTTAATGGCTTTTACAAATGCATAATATCACATCCACAAGTGCAGTATTATGCAGAGTAGATTCACTGCTCTAAAAATTCCACTGTGCTTCACCTTCAACCCTTCTTCTCCACCCCCCAAACTCCTGGTAAGCATCATTATTCTCTTGTCTCTATTATTTTGCCTTATCCAGAAGGTGATATAATTGAAATCATATACATGTACATTTTTAGTCTGGTTCATTTCAATTAGCAACAAGCTTTTAAGATTCATCCTTGTCTTTTGAGGCTGGATGGAACATTTCTTTTTATCCCTTGGTGATATCACATTGTGTAGAGAGAGCACAGTGTGCTTTTCATTCACCTATTGAAAGACAGTGTGGTTGCTTTCAGATTTTGGAGATTATCAATAAAGCTGTTATAAACATTCAAATGTGGGTTTTTGTGTGGGCTTAAATATTCAGAACAGCTGCATAGATATCTAAGAACACAATTGCTGACTGCAGTGTTTCAGTGCCCTAGGCTGCTCAAGCAAATACCATGCAATGAATTGGCTTATTCAATGGGAATTTACTAGTTCATGGGTTTGAGACTAGGAAGAATTCCAAATCATGCCAACATCAAGGCGATTCTTTCTTCCCAAAGACTGTGGCATTCTTGGGCTGGCTGCCAGTGATCCTTGGTCCTATTTTCCATTGTCACATGGCAATGCACATGGTGACTTCTCCTGCCCTCTCCTTTCTCTTCAAGATTCTAGTGACCTTCAGCTTCTTACTTTCCATAGCTTCTATTTGTCTGAATTTCATTCTGCTTATAAAGGACTCCAGTCATAGGATTTATACCCATCCTGACTGAGTTGGTCCTCACCTTAACTGAAGTCACTTCACTAAAAGTCCCAATTATGATGAGTTCACATCAACAGTAATGGATGAATTTTAAGAACATATTTTTCTGTGGTGCATAGAGCTCCAAACCACCACATACAGTAAGACTTTGCTTAATTTTACAAGAAACTGCTAAACTGTCTTCTGTCTGCACCATTTTGTAATTTCACTAGCCATGAATGGAGTCTGTATTGCTGCACATCTTCAGCATTTAGGTTTTTAGATATTCTAATAAGTGTGAGATGACACATTATTGTGATCTAATTTTGAAATTCCTTAATGACAAATTATGTTGATCATCTTTTTGCTTGCTAATTTGCCAACCATAAATTTTTATTGGTTGGCTACTTTCTTATTTTTGGTTTTAAGAAATCTTTGCATATTTGAATGCAAATTATTTATCTGGTGTTTTTCAAATATTTTCCACAAGCCTGTGGATTTTCTTTTCATTCCCTTAGCAATGTCTTTAACAGAGCAGAAATTTTAAATTTTAATAATGTCTAGTTTATAAATTTTCCTCTTTCATGCATCATGCATTTGGCACTGTATCTAAAATCTCATCGCCACACCAAAGGCATCTACATTTTTTGTATATTTTATTCTAGAAATTTTTTACTACTGTATTTTACTTGGAAGTATGTGATTCACTTTGATTTAATTTTTGTGAAATGTATGCAATCTCTTCCTAAATCCCTTCTTTTGTTTTGAATGTGTGCATCACATTGGTCCAGCAGCATTTGTTGAAAAGACCATTTATTTTCCATTGATTTGCCCTTGCTCTTTGTCAAAGATCAGTTTTCTTCATCTGTGTGGGCCTAATTATTGGTACACTCACATTAGTCTATGTGTCTATTTTGCCAATCCAACAGTATTGATTATTGTGTCTTTATATTTAGACTTGAAAACTGGTAGGACTTGTCCTGCAACTTTGTTCTTCTTCATTAGAATTGTTTAGACTATGTAGGTCTTTTGTCTTTCCATAAAAACTTTAGAATTTGTTTGTCAATTTCCAAAAAAATACCATCTATCATTTAGAATTGAATAGTGTCGAATATAGAGATTATGTTGGAAAGAAATGGCATCATAACAATATTGAGTGTCTCAGTCATAAATATGGAATAACTTACTTATTTGTATATATTTACTTTTTTACTGTTCTTAGATATACTTTTTTATACCCTTTTTAAAATTCAGTTTTACTGAGAAATATTCACACAGCATACTATTGTCCATGGTGTACAATCGGCTGTTCACAGCACCATCTTATAGCTGTACATTCATCACCCCAATCTTTGAGCATTTTCCTTACAACAGAAAGAATCAGAATCAGAATAACATACAAAAATAAAATAAAATAAAAATAACACCCAGGTCACCCCCCATCCCACCCTATTTTTCATTTAGGTTTTGTCCCCATTTTTCTAGTCATCCATCCATACACTGGATAAAGGGAGTGCAATCCACAAAGTTTTCACAATCAGACTGTCACCCATTATAAGCTATATTGTTATACAATCATCTTTAAGAGTCAAGGCTACTGGGTTGGGTCTTGGTAGTTTCATGTATTTACTTCTAGCTATTCCAATATATTAAAACCTAAAAAATGTTATCAATATAGTGTGTGAGAGTGTCCACCAGAGTGACCTCTTGACTCCGTTTGAAATCTCTCAGCCACTGAAGCTTTATTTTTTTCATTTCACATCCCCCTTTTGGTCAAGAGGATGTTCTCCATCCCATGATGCCAGGTCCAGATTCATCCCTGGGAGTCATATCCCATGTTGCCAGGGAGATTTACATCCTTCAGAGTCAGGTCCCATGTAGGGGGGAGGACAGTGAGGTCACTCACCAAGGTGGCTTAGTTTGAGAGAGAGGGCCACATCTAAGCAACAAAGGGGCACTCAGAGGAGACTTTTAGGCACAAGAATAAGGAGGGTTAGCCTCTCCTTGCAGCAACGAGCTTCATGGAGGCCAGCCCCAAGATAGAGGGCTCAGCACATTAAGTCATCAGTCCCCAATGTTTGCAAGAGATCCAGGTGAGGAAGTCCAACACCTCTGCAACCTCCTCCAGCTCTTCAGGGGCCCCTGAATATATATTTTTTCTCCACCCAAATTACTTTAGGATGTGTTGCTATTTCATTCTAATCTACACAGACCTACCACAGCTCACTTCCTATTCAAATTTCCATGTAATTTTAGTGTTTCGACAAGCTGACAAGCTGACTGTAAATGTTACATGTTTAGAAAATATAGATCCTACATGAAATAAGCATCTCTTCCCTTGGTCTCACATGGAAGTTGAAGTTTGAACACAGTTTCAAATTTTACCTTTTGGCCCAATTTGCTCTAGTCTTAACCAGATCTGCTTTATTCATATCTCTAATTGAAGTCTGGGCTCTGTTTCAGCTTTTTTTTAACAGTTGCTATATGCATAAATACTGATATTCATATCTGCTGAGCACTAGTGCTGAGCTTCAGGTGTAACACAGATACCCAATGTTCTACAGACCAATCAGGTTATACATTAAGTGATCAATATCTCAGAGTTTGGAGATAGCCATTACAATTCAGGAATAGATTTGACTGGTGTAAGAGCTTACAATCTAGGGACCATTGCAATAACCATTTCCCTGTTAGGCTGTGCCCTAAGATTTAATTCTGAGTTATTTCTGCCACTTTTTCCCATCTCTTTTCCTACTGGGAGACTTGTAACATGTATATTCATGAACTTCTTTTTATCATTCAGTTCCCTGAGACCCTGCTCATATTTTTTCCATTCTTTTCCCTATATGTTCCTTTGTGTGCAGGATTTAAGATGTCCTGTCCTCCAGCTCATTCACACCCAAGAGTATTTCCAAAATCTAGAATTTATTGAGTCTGTTCATTCAAGTTGCATGTATTTAGCCCTATAAGAGCCAGTTACATGTTACTTGCAGCTGGGTTGAATCAAAGAACCCTGAAAAATGGCTCATATTGTCTAATGAACAGACTCACCTGTGGATATAACTTGTGAAATTCCTTTTTCATTACTGTTTATTTTAATACAGATAATTTAATACAAAGAATTCTTAACTAGGTGTAAACTGACTAGATAACTGTAAGGGTAAAAAGAACTTTAAAGCACCACAGAGTAAGCAATTACAGAAAGGGGCCATAACCACTAAGGCTGGGAGAACAAAGGAAAGACCTTGGTGCAATTAAAACTTAGAAATGTAGAAAAGTGGCCCCACTTTGCTGAAACCCAAACTTGCAAAGAGGACTCTGCTCAGCTAGTGCTAGTGTCTCCGAACTTAGGGGACAAACACTGTGGGGTTACTGGTATCTGTGGGAAGAGTTTGGGATGATGAAGCTAGTTTTGCAAGGGTGGCAAAAACTGCCAACTGGATTTAGCTGCTGCTACAGGAAGTAAGGAAGCATTGGGCAGGAATCTTTTTCCTCCTCCAGCCTTGCAGTCTCCCTGTAGCATGACTTACTGCAGAGCCTAAGACAAAAAGAGCTCATTCTTCTGAATAACTGTTTCACTGTGGGGAAGCACCATAGCTCAGTTGACCAGTCATGTCTTCAAAGACATCATGGTTGGTTCCAATCTTCTGCTTCTTGAAACAACATTTTCCACTTTGATTCAAGGTAAACAGACTATGCAGAGATGACACCAAAGATCTGGCTTGGATATTCAGAAAGTACCTTAAAGGGTGGGAGTATTTAGGTCATGTTTTCACTTCCAAAATCTAGTCCTCATCTAGTCCAAGTGTGCAAGTAGAGATGAGTGTCACTCAGAAACTGAATTGTGCTAACTGAACTCTGAAGACACTGCTGCATGTATTAGAATGCCTTAGGTCTCTTTGCTGCATCATTCCATAGTTATTTCTCCTTTCATAAAGTGATAAATTTGTAATTTCTTGTTTGCTGTTATCTGCACTATTTGCACTGCATCATAAGCTACTTAAGTGAATCACTGTGAATGAGACAGATAAGGTCCTTGTTCTTATGGAGTTATTTTTATTGTTTTTACTTTTGTAGATTGCTGGGGGGGGGGTGAGGATTAAATGAACTAATACAAGTGATCAGGAAAGTGAGTAGTTGGCACAGAATAAATGTTTATACATGTGTAGAGATTATGTACAAAAACTCTGCCTTGGTGCAAGAGGGCCTTTGCTGCCAACAGGCCAAAGAAGATGCTGGGCATGTTCAGAGGCATGACTTTTTATTCTGGGCTTATGTATAAGGGAAAAAATAGAAGTCAGTCACATTGCCCAGAATTCAGGAGCTTCTCTGGATGGATTCAGGAGCTGTTCTGAATGGCTGCCAGTTCAGAGCACAACATGGAAATACTGAGCACAAACTATAGTTTGTGCAGACTACAGTTCCCACAAACTCTAAGTTGGAAGATTCACAATTATTCTTGGTATGTATGTATTTTTTCTCTCTCCTTTTCCAACCTACACTTTTTCTTAAAGAGCTTGCACTTTACCCTTCAACTATTCCAACTACTTGGTTTGCTTTTGGCAAAAGGAGACTGGGATGCGCCGCCAGTAGGAGGCAAAAAACACCCAGGTGTGCCTGTTACCTAAGCAACAGAGGTAAACAGCATTCTCAGAATGACTTTACAAAAGGGTTACTGAGAAGTATATTAGTTTATTCTATGCTAGGAGACCATTTAAATAATAATAACAGTAAAATAATGGAAATGAAGTGAGAAGTGGTAAAGACAGAAATTTTTCTGCAGCAAATGTCAACTGACAGCAATAGTTTGTTCAGAATACCGGGTGTGTGAGGAGGATAAAGAAGCTGGGATTGTACTAACAATGCTTAGCATATGATAATGTTAGTGGATGAGCTGTGGGGCTCTGAGTTACCAGAGGTTTCATATTGAATAAAATGCTTTGAGTGAGCCTAACATGCAATGAATATTTATTCTAGGAGACATGAGAAAACAGAGTTTTTAAAGTGACAAAAATGCCACTTGATAACTTCCTGGGCCAAAACCAACCCCCAAAAGTGTTTGAAAATAGCTTCAGCCCCTGCCCCCAGCCTGGCACCTCATAGCACCGACCTTCTTCCCAACAGCCCTCATGGTTCAGAGAAGTCATTATTGCTTTTTTTTAAAATGCATTTTTATTGAGATATATTCACATACCATGCAGTCATACAAAACAAAGCGTACACTCAATTGTTTACAGTACCATTATATAGGCTGACTCCCTGGTGGCACCACATAGAACCGACTTTCTTTCCAACAGCGCTCAGGGTTCAGAAAAGTCATTATTGCTTTTTAAATTAGCTGATAATCAGGTGGTGGTAACAGGAAAATACCAATATAAGCTTCCCATTTCACACCTCTTTCATATTTAGAACAATGACCCTTCAGTTAATCTACATGATAGAGCAGAGACTCATTTTAATAGAGGAACTCACAGGGAGGTTACCAGAAAAAGAGATGGGGGGGGGGGGTCATGGAGATAGACCAGGGCTCTTCAAGATCCAGCCTGATGGGAATCCTGGCTCTGCTCATTATTGACTCTGCGACTTTGGGAAAATCAATTAACATCATTTATATTTATTTTCTTCCCTATACTATAAGGATGTAAGATACAGACCATTCATTTGATATGTATGTTCTGTTGTATTCTTTTTTTTTGCACATCTTTACAAAAGGTTTTTCTTTTCTTCACCTTCCACTTTATTTACCTAAAGTACGCAGTTGTTTTGTTTCGGGATTTTTTTCTATTGACAACTCTGTGCCTTCTTTCCATTTAATGTCATTTCCCATTATGGCTCATGAGGTAATTAACTTGCATTTAAAAATTTTAGGGTCCGAAGGGAGATATTTACTTGAGATCCCTGTCAAATGGATTTTACAAATTATAATTCAAGATGTGTTAATCTTAATCTTTATCATAGATTTTTTTAATGTGTGAGACTTGCTTGTATGTTGTGTCTGTTTGGGTGGAAATTATGTCAGAGATACAAATAAAATTGCCTCTAAGAGATTGAGGAGTCAAACCAATGTGAAAAAGAAAACAAAAGACAGAGCCCCCAAAGCACTGTCATTCCAAGTTACATATAAGAATAACTTAAAAATATTTACATAAACATTCATAGGAGAAATTGCTTTGCAGCTCTATGTTGGGTTTAAGTTGTGGGCAATCAAGTTCTTCAAAGATCCCTTCAGAACTATATTCTCTTCCCAGGCAATCCCAAGTATGGCTGGGGATTTAGTGGTCAATTAAATGTGAATATGCCAGATTTGCCTCCACTGGCCAGACCCTCCTATGAGCTGCTAATCTCACAAATGCTTACTCAGCATCTGTACGTGGTTGGCTGAATGGCATGTCCAAAGTGAAATAATTTTCCCTTATCTATATCAATTGTGTGTGTGTATGGTGGTGGTGGTGGTGGTGGTGGTGGCAGGGGGATGGCATGTTTTATGGTCTGGGTACATTATGGGGCTCCAAGGAGCAAACTCCAGAAGTAGAAGCTGAAGGAGATACTCCTCCCATATCTAATCATCACCAAATCCTGTCAATTATATTTTAGTTCATATACTTCCGAACTCTGTCTAGGAACAGGTACCAATATTACCCCACTGCAGTACTTATGGACCCTAAAGGGAACTGCCCCACCCACTCAAGGGCTTCTTCAAGTCAATCCTAGAAGTTAGGCAGAGTACTTTTTCCAAACATAAATTGTTTTTCTTGCCGCCATATCCCTTATTAAAGCCTTTCCATGACTGTATATTGATCTTATGATAAACACTACAATTTTAAACATAGCTCATAAGACCCTGAATCTGGCCCCTGCTTGCTTTTCTAGCCTTACTGCTTGCTACTGTTCTCCTTTTATCTCTACCCTTCAGCTTTATTTCTATTTTTTTAAAAAACTTCCAAGCATCTACCAATATACTTTTATCTTTCAGGCATCATATCAAATCTCACTTCTGCCATGAAGTCTTCCTTAAATCTCAAATCATCATTACATAGATGTATTATACCCTACCTTCATAAAACATGCAATATATAATTTGTTCAAATTTTTAGTTTACATATATCTTTCCAGTAACCTGAAAACTATATCTTCCTAGTAATCTGAACTACAGTAGAAATATTTTTCTGTTAATTTTAACACTGTATCTTTGATATCCAGCAAAAAAGCCTAGCACATAGCAGTTGCATAGTAGATAAATATTTGTATGGAAGCAGTATGTCATGTTTTCAGTATCCCAGTCATATCCCTCAAACCAACCCAGGATAACTACATACATATCTCTTATAAGCCTGCAGAATTCTACATTTTTTTTCCCAAGGACAAAACTTTGACTGTTTTTTGGATGATTTCTATGTTCCAGAAGTAAAGGAGAGGGAAAGATAGAAGAAAATGAAATGGTATGATTTTGCTGTCTTTGAATTTATGGTTCTGTTAAATGTGAAAACCTTTAGAGTACAACATGAGACTTTCTATATCCAAGTGTTAGATTTAGCATAAGAAATGGATAATTGTGACATGAAAACCCAAGAGAAGAGGTTTGTAGAATTTGTCCCCTTGTACCATTCACTGGGGGAACAGTGGGTAAAAGTTGGGCAAGATGGAATAAGTGGTAGGATGTGGAATGGCTCAAATCCATTTCACACTCACCTTATAAGCAGGAATGGATAACAAGACACTTTAATGTCATTTATTTTGTACTGCCACAGTCAAGAGAACCAATAAATCAAGAAAGACATAAAACAGCCTGCTTCAGAAGTCCAACACAGCTCAAGTCTTCTTATTCTTCTTCTGCCTTTTTGAGCAGTTTGAATTTTCCTCTCTGTTGTTCCTTGCCTTCAATTTGAATTCAATTCAACTAATGTTTATTGAGTAGCAAGTATGTACTAGTACCTGTGCTAGGCACCATAAAAAATTTGAAAATAGATACATTTGAAGCATATCTGCTTTAGTGAGGGGGAGATGGATAATTATTATAACACCAAATATTTATTTGTAACAAATTCTAAAGCAATGGAGAGGAAGAATATGGTTTAGAGAAGAAACAGGGAAGTATTTCTGGAGAAAGAAAATTCCAGCTGTGAACTGAAGCACAGGATGTGAACTTGCATCTATACTGATATAAATATAGGTTTTCTATGTGGAGAAGGGGTTGTGAAAGTAGGGACCAGATAAGAAGGTGTAGCCAAGAGAAGACTGGGTTGGCCAGAATACATTGGTTATGCAGTGTGCATACTGGGAAAATGGGTCTGACATGAATGCCAAACTCCTCAGTATCACCTTATTACATAGGCAAAGGGGGCAGGGACAGAGCAAAGACCTTTGGGCAAGGGGATTGTAATAATAGGAATGTCTTGGTGCAAATAATAGAAACTTGATCCCAATTGTTTTGGGCAAAAAGGGAACTTATGGTTAGGCCTGGCTGGTCTCAGGTGCTCAGATGATGCTATCAGGAAATTTTTCATCTCTGAGATTAGCTGTCCTCTGGGTTGTTTTTATATTCAGGCAGCAAATGATCACCAGCAGCTTCTGATATATACACTCTTAGTTTACATGTTTCCTTACTCCAGAAAAAAGCAATCATGGTCTCAGTCTCATTGGCCTGGAATAAGTCATATGCCCATTTTGAACCAGTCACCATGGCAGGGAGGCAGGGCTGGCTACACAATTGGCAGAATGACGTGCAAAATAAAATGTGAGGCACCTTGTAAAAAGTAGGATAAAAGTGTCATTAAATATACCAAAATACAAAAATATTTCATTTATTCTGCTGTCTCTCTCACAAGTTTTTGCTATATATTTTCTTTCTAAATAAAGAGAAGCAAAAAAAATTAAATTTTTAGCATGGATTTTACCATCCTTCTTTATATTGGGCAATGCTAGTTTCAAATGTACATATAAATACATGTATAAGGACTCACTAAAATTACATAATTCATTTTTCATTCCTCATACATGCATATGCATTTGGTTCGTACCTGAATGGAAAAATACTGCAAAAATATTAACTGTACCTCTTGGTACATGGTGTATATTCTATAAACACTCTACAGCAATATATAAATGTTAGCCTACCAAAAAACCTAAATAAGCTTTAATCTATTGTCTTAAACCTCCCAGATAGAAATCAGCCTTTCCTCTCTCTCCCTAGACTGCAAGGCAGCTTTCCCAGTGTAAATCCTAAAAATAGTGGGATAAACTACTGAAATTCTCCTGTTACATGTTAACTAAGATGATTAGTTCCCTTTGTCTCTAATAGGTTTAGCCAATTGAAGAATCGCTTGGAGGAAACTGATGCAGAAAATCTCCCCCTGTCCTCCGACCAGTGTAAATTAACCCCATTTTCCTCCTCAGCCTGGTGCGGTGTGACGTCATTTGGCTGCGCCGAGTGAGGACCCGGATCCCGGAAGTGCCCCTTCCCCAGTCTTGGCGCTGAACGCGGGACACAAGGTCTGAACAACGTGCTGCTCTGTGGGTTCCTGGAGCCCCGAGGTGGGACATTCGGGAGCCTCAGCTCCGTGGCCGACAGAGAGACTCACCTCCGAGAGCTGGACGAGAGGGTTTCTAGCCCCCCCGGCCCCCAGGACCCCAAGGGCTGCTGCTGCCGCGGAAAACAGGTTTGGTGAGTGAGTGTGGGTGACTGGTGTGCTTGTGCAAGCCTTGGTCTCGTTCGCTGGTTCTTGGACTTATCTTCTGTTTGTTTGTGGGGTGTTTGTTTCTTCTTCAGTGACGCATAAACTGCTGGAGCTGTAAGTGGGAGACCACACTTGGTTTCGGTGCTCAGAGGCACATAAATTTATACCAAAGCTGTTTTTGGTGGGTGCAGCCCCAGGCATGGCGGATTAGCCATTGAGACTTGGCTTGGCAGGAAGCAGCCCCTGGCATTAAGGGAGGCCACTGAATTTGGGTCTTAGGTTTTGGTTATTTGGGTGCTCAGTGGCACATAAAGCCATTGAGACTTGGTTGTCTAGGATTTGGCTTTGATTCCTGGTCTTGTTTTTGTTTGTGGTTTGGTTAAGTTTTTGTTTTGTGTTATGTCTCATGATGTTTTATCTCAAGTTATCTAAAAAGTGTGTTTTTTTTTAAATGAGAAACAACGTGAGAAATCTAAGAAAATTACAAAGGATTAACCTTTAAATAGCATTCTTAAGCATTAGAAACATTTTGGGTATGAGCCCATGACAAATAAAAGCATAAAAAGTTTATGCAAAATAAACCAGCCTCAGTATAAATTAGAGGATGGCAACAAGTGGCCAAGTCAGGGATCAATAAAATATAATGTTACTTTAGAACTAAATGTATTTTGAAAGAGAATGAACAAATAAGATACAATTCCATATGTGCAGTGTTTCATGGCTCTATTTCAGAATAAAAAGTTCCCAGGAGAATGTTTCCTGCATGGAGTTTTAACTGCCAGCCAACCCCCTAGCCTCTCCTTAAAAGCTCCAGAGGAAATAAATGAAAGCTGTAGCCCCCAGTATAAAAGAGTACTGGTTAAGATTCTCAGGCCGTTTGTTGGGGCTTTTGAGTTCCAGGCAGAAATATTGCCCGGGATTTCTAGGCCCAGGCTGGTGGGTTCCATGCTCCTCCTCCCCCTCATGCTTGAGTTTGCAGTTTTTGCACCTCCCTTTTCCTCCCCACTGGAGCCTACCACTTGGCCACTCCCTCTTCTTCCTCTTCCTCTGGCACCTTATCAGAAAGCTGATAACAAGTCCCTCATGCCTATGAATTCCCAAAATGGACTTCCCACCTCATATCAGGCAGGATGTCTCTATCTCTGAAGGGCAAAGGCAGGGACAAGGGCCCCACAAGGGCCAGCTGAAATAGATACAAGGTATGAGCAAATGCCTTTCTCTACTGCAGATGGACACAATTGGAAGAACTGGGTCCTCAGTTATCAAGAAGATCCCAGAAAAATGAAATACTTGTTTAACATAATTTTTGTAATGCATAATCCTAAGTGGGCTGATATACAAACTTTGTTAAATGCAGTATACCCTCAGAAGAAAGGAATGTTAGAATTAAAAGGGCTGAATTATGCTAATTACTTAACCAATGATAAACCAGAAAATACAGTTTATGTCCCAGGAAATCTGGCTATTACACAAGTAGACCTCTATTGGGACCCAAGAAAACAAGCTAGCAGAAGAAAATTATTTCACTATAAAGCATGTATAATTGTGAGACCAAGAAACGGAGTCCCCAAACAAAATAACTTCTAATAAATCCAGGAGGTGGTCAAGTATTTGGATGATAATCCACCAATGTTTTTAGAATGACTATTCGAAGCTTACCTTAAATTTACTAATGTAAGACCAGAGGACCCAATAAGTCAATGCAATGTAAATCAATCTTTTATTTGTCAGAGTGCCTTTGGCATTTGTCAGAAATTACAGAAAATTAAGGTGGACTTAAATTACCAATCTCAGCTCTGGTGAAAATTACATTTAAAGTGTTCTGTAATTGTGATGCAGCTGAAGGAAAGGCCCAAAAGAAAGGTATCACCTATAAAGATAACTGGAATGCAAAGTCTTAAAAACAGTCCTGAGTGTAACTTTTCAGCAGTAAAAGGAGTCTGCCAAGGGTAAATTCCTGGGAGCCCCAAGGAAACTGCTAGGCCCCCAGCATATGCATATTGTTGGGGGAAGGGATGTTGGTAATGGGAACGCCCCATCTTAATGCAAAGGTAAACAAGGGACTCCAGCAATCCAGTGTCCACAGCTGACAGGAGACTAGGACAGTGACTTGTAGTGATGGGGCCTACAGGCACCTTCAACCCATTGGGAAACCATCCTGGTCACCCACAAAGAACCTTGGGTCTGATTACAAGCCAGTAGGAACTTAGTAAATTTTCTGGTAGACAGGAGACTTAAGTGCACTTAAAAGTAATCAGTCCTTGCTATGGGATTGTCTGAAGTTGCTAATGACTTGTCAGAAGATTAGCAGTGCTACATTGGAAAAAGGTCAGTTGACTTACAAATTTCTCTACAAGTGTCTCTCTGTCTCTCTCTCTCTCTCTGTCTCTCTCTCTCTCCCTCTCTCTCTCTCTCTCTCTCTCTCTCTGAATTTAGAAGTTCCACCTCTAGGAGCAGGCCTACAAACTGCACTGAAAGATCCAGGCAAGCCACAACTGCCTAAGGAAGAAGAGCTGTAAGATATCCTTCAGGTGAGCCAGAGATATATAAGAAGTCACATTAAGATTGTGGCTGAACATGATTACAACATATTTGAACAATGTCCACTTAGAAGAAGAGAAGAGAGAACACTTTTACCACAAATTGAAAGATTTTAGAATAAGGATTAATAACACCAGGAAATCAAAATTACAAAGTTGTCCAGAATTTAAGATTTATAAATCCAATGGTAAAAAATATATGTCCCACAGTACCTAATCCATATACTCTCCTCAGCAATGTTTCTGATGAATATACTTAGTTTCACTTTAAAGAATGCCATTTATTATATCCCAATGAATAAAGACTCACAAAATCTCTTTGTATTCAAAGGAGAACTTGACATAGAAATAAACATCAGTGTAATTAAATATTTTACCAAAAAGTTTCAAAAATGCAATTCTTGTCCAGAAATGTTCATGGAGCAAACCTCCACAAGAGATTCTTTGCACACTAGATCCTTTGGAAAGTGGCCATGCCAAAGAGCAAAAAGAAATGCAGGATTCTTAGGTAAAACTGGCTATTTTCAAATGTCAATACCAAATTTTTAATTGATAGCCAAACCTCTATATCTGGACATAAAGGGAAATGAAAAAAAAACTTTAAAATGGACGTGAGAATGTACAATTGCCTTTCAAAGTTTAAAGACAATATGAGCTCCAGACTTGGGCTTCCTGATCCCACGAAAAACCTGTCTGTGAAAAACAGGGCATGACCTACAAGGTACTTGTATAAGACTTTTTGAAAAATGTAGGACCAGTGGCATGTTTGTCAAAACAGTTTGACACTGTAGCCTGAGAATGGCCCACTGGGCCAAGGACAGTGGTAACTGCTTGTGAACTCTTAAGAGAAAGAAAAAGTTTACTTTGAACTCCCCACGTATCCTTACCATATTGCAGCAGTAGGGGGACAGACACATGCAATGGAGAAACTAAGTCCCTATCATGCAGCACTGCTGGACAATCTTGAGTGTCCTACAGAAAGCAAAATATTCAGTAGCAAATAGTGCCTCTCCCAGTGGAAATGTCAGCACAAACGGCAGCATCACCCACCTACACAGATTTAAGATATTTTACTAATATGCATGTGCACAAAACAATTTCATTCATGGTCAAATAACTGCAGACAACAAAAACATAAAATATATAAACCTAATTTTTAAGTTGTTAAATACAATAATGTATATCAAGGAATTAGTTGCCCACTGCAGGGGACGTCTATGCAGGGATAATGAAAGACATAGATGGTGAAAAAAATTTGGCATTCAATTCACAGTCAAGCCAAAGTTCTTGGAATCTTCAAGTGTTTGCTAGTGCCTAAAGTCCCTAGGGAAAATTAACCAAGGTACAAAATATAAATTCTTATCTTTTTTTTTTTTATTATTAAATTCAGTTTTATTGAAATACATTCACACACCATATAAATTCTTATCTTGATCTCCAGGTTGGGCACCAATTTTCACAGGTTGGTCTCTTTACAACTCAAACCTATGCTCTCCATTAGGAAAGGCCTGAGACTTATCAAGTCATGATTCAATTGTTTTTTTTTTTTTTTTCCTTTGGCTTCATCAAATAACCTCCCACTGAATTAACTGCTCCTTTAGGAAAAAAAAAATTACTAAGGGAGCACTTAAGGTAAAAGTAACAAGTTTACAATGTAAAAATTTTTTGATACATTGCCAAGCTTGGGAGCCCATGCACCTCCAGATGCAGCAGGACATGGGATCAGAGAGCTTCCCCCTTTTCTGAGTCACAGATTATTTACAGAATTTTTGATTTAGACTATATTTAATTAAGTCATATTATATTTTGACATTTAAACCATGTGTGGTAAATGATGTGTTCTGAAACATTAGTGACCCACAAAGTGTCCTGATCCATGAGTGATTCACTAGTATCTTCATCCAAGAGTTGTTCAAGATCAAAGGAGGGTATCCACAGAGTTATCAGAAACAGCCCTGAATGTCTGCAAAACTCTCTTGTCCATATTTCTACTAATTGAGGTATGACCTCTGTAGGAGCAATATAACTTACTTTTTACTTATATAAAATCTAAAAATTAGAAAAGCAATTACTATTACTTGTCTCTAACTTAATATAGTTTTCTTATTTCATTCTATGATTAATTTAGCCATTACATCATGTTGACAGCCATTTGATTAGAACTGTATTCAGCATTGCTACATTACTTACAAATTTTCTATGATTAAAGTAATAGTTGCAGCCCCATCCTGTTTCATTTTTACAGAGGACTAGATGGTTATTTGCTATCTGTTTCTAAGAATGTTGAGAGTGCCTTTTTTTGCATTCTTGAAAATATTCACAGATTTTTAACTGTTTAGCTTCTCCTTCAGTATAATCTTCTAATATAGGACTTGAAGGATATGAGTCATCTGTCCCAGTTATTATAGTAAGTGCTTTTCTCTTTTTATCACTTGGAAATTTTGAGTGTTTTAAACAAGCTTCTAGATCCTTCACCATCAGAACAGAAAGCATTAGTTGGTATATAACAGTAGTATAGATAGAAGGAGTCAGCATCCTCATTATCAGATTCCTCAGTAGAGCTATTATCCTGTGTCAGCAGGTCTTTAATTCTTTACACCATTTTGAAAGACAATGTAGTGTGCTTTCCTGTCAGGCTGAAGAGCTCCATTTATCATTGCTTGTAGTGTAGATTTGTGGTGATGAGCTACCTCAGCTTTGTTTGAGAATGTCTTAGTCTCTCCCTAATTTTTATTCAGTTTTATTGAGATATATTTACATACCATACAGTCATCCGCAGTGTGTGATCAATTGTTCACAGTGCCATCATAGAGTTGTGCATTCACCAAAATTTTGAACGTTTTCATTACTCAAAAAAATAAAGAATAAAAATAAAAGTAAAAATAAACATCCAAATCATCCTATCCCCTCATCCCTCCCTATTATTCATTTAATTTTTGTTCCCATTTTTGTACTCACCTGTCCATACACTGGATAAGGGAACTGTGAGCCACAAGGTTTTCACAATCACATGGTTATACCATGTGAGCTGTCTAGTTATACAGTCATCTTCAAGATTCAATGCTGCTGGTTTTTAGTTCAACAGTTGCAGGTATTTCCTTCTAGCAATTCTGATACACTAAGAACAAAAAATGAGATACCTACATAATGCATAAGAATTACCTCCTGAATGGCCTGTTGATTCCAGGCAGAGTGGCAGCCCCACCCTTCCAAGGGCTTGCCCAGCAGCCATGCTCTCTCCAAACACTGGGGTGAAGGATCAAATAGCTTCAATAACTGAGGTGATGACCATGATCTTACCTCCACCCTCATAAGGCATTTGGTTGGAAAGCAAACTTTTAATCAAGGGTCATTGTTTCTAATAATTTGTGATATCATATTCATCATTTATGCTTAAGACCTCATCAGAAGTACCTTTAGTGTTCATATTTCCACCAATAGTCTCTTCAAAGCAATCTAGGCCTTTTTTTTCTCAAGAACATCACAATTCTTCTTACTGCTTATCATCATACAATTCAAAAGCTGTATCCAGATTTTTGTTATTTGCAGTGGCAGTTTGCTAGGGTGCAAAAACAGATATCAAAAAATGGGAATTTATAAGCTTACAAGCTTGTAATTTTGAGGATGTGACAATGTCCAAATCAAGTCATCAAGGCAGTGCTTGCTCCCTGAATGCTGGCTGGTGGGGATCCTGGGCTCCTGCCACATGGCAAGCACATTGCAGCATCTGATGGTGTCTCTCTTCCCTCCTGGGTTTTCTTGCTTTCAGCTTCTTGCTTCCCTGGCTGTCTCTCTCTCTGTCTGAATAACATTCTTTTATAAAAGACTCCAGTAAGGGGATTAAGACCCACACTGGGCCACATCTTAACTGGGGTAACCTCATGAAAACCTCCTTACAATAAGTTTATACCACAGGAATGGATTCACTTTAAAAACATGATTTTCAGGTGTACATAGATTTCCAAACCTCCACCTTCTCTTTGGTTCCTTTTTAAAATTTCTGAGACTCACTGTTTTCCTCATATCCTTTAGTTGTTTTTTTTTTTTTTTTCCCTGTAGTTTCCTTCATTGTCTTGAACATTTTTAAGATCATTTTTCTGAGGGTTTGTCCATATGTCCATATTCTCATCTTATTCACTGGTATTTTCCTTCATTTCCTATTTCTTTGTACTCTTGTTGCTCAGTGTACATTTTAATATTTTAAAATGTTGACTCTGGGACTTATTCCCTGAGACATCTGTTTCTTGGTATTTTAACCAGCTTGTGATAAGACACATTTTCTTGAGTTTCAACCCCCCTATCAGATAGGTCTGCCCAACATGAATGAAATGTACAGGATTTTCCCTCTCATTCTCAGCCTCTGTCCTATCCTGGGGTTTTGCTTGTTAGTTCTTTTGGAGTTCTCCTTTTTAGGTTGTCCCCTCTGTTTCCCAGGAGATAGACCTCCTTATCCCAGGTGTTTGATGCCTGCAGGACTTTGTCCCAGACAGTCCCAGACTGTCTATAGTTTTTCATAATTCTTTCATTGTCTCAAGCTACTTATGCCTGGAGGAAACATCCTAGGAGGAAGGCACACCAGAGAGAACATTCCCAAGTCAGTTTCTCTAGGAAAAACAGGGCCCAGGGCTCACAAAAATTGTGTGGATGGGTTCCAAAGTGCCCTGGGGATTGGGATCAGAAAGGCTACAAAGAGATTCTCTAACAAGTCCCTAAAGGTAACTTTTCTTGGCCTAGCCAGCAAATGTTGCCATTTAACTAGTTCCCCTGGAGCCCTGAGGAAGTGCAGCATCTTCAAGTCTCTACCACTGCTGCCCCTGTCCCAGGAGGGTAGAAGTAATGGCTGTCACTGCCTTTGTCCAGGGTTGGTTGAAACAGTAGCTGTCCTTAGAGCCAGACTTTCAGTGATCCAAATTAACTTATCAAAAGCCACGATCAGTGATCAGTCATGCCCACCTCTGTTCTTGGGGAAGAGAATTTTATGTCCCTTACTGTCACCAGCAATCTAGCCAGGGACTGGACCCTGGTGGGGGTGGGCAGCTTTAGCCACCAGGCTGACAGAGTAATTAACTGTTCTTTATCATAATTTATCTGCTCTTCCCTGATTGCTGTACATTGTTCTTCTGGCATCTGGAGTTTGAAAATTATTGTTTCAGTGAGTTGCTGCATGTTTAGTAATTGACTTGGTGGAAGGACATTCCTGGAGCTCCCTACTCTGCCATCATCCCACTAGCCTCCCTCTTCTTCACTATTAAAATAGAAATTTTGTTGAAAGATTAAATGAGATAACCTTTGCAACTTTGCCTAATACCTTATCTAGTTGTTGTTTAGAAAGAGAAGCCTGACGTCACTTCCCAATTTCCTTTTGCATGGAAATGTGGCCTACATTGCATTACATTACTTGAGTACAATTGTGAACTCACTATTTTATTCTTTTTACATTAATTGATTTGCTGTCTATATCATTTTCAAAATCTTCCTTTGGTGCTTCTTTGGTCTGCAGCTAGTGCCATTTTAATTTGAAGGCTACAGATTGAAAAGTAATTTGTACCATGTGGATGAAAATCCAAGAGGCTGAAATTTCCCATGGAATGAGACAAATCAAGTAAAGATGTGTGTTTCCTCAAACTGGCGTTCAGGAGAGGAGATTTATGACAGAAAGAAGCCAAATTGCACATATATAATGAAGTGGGTTCTTAGAAAGGGGCTGGATGAAATGAGGAAATAAAAATATATCTTTCTCAGCACCTTGGCCTTTGGAGTCATGGATAGTTAAAGACTATCTTTCTTTAATGTTAGAGAAGAAATACATTCTTCTTGGTTTCTAACTATGGGATTCATGTTGGAAACTAGTCATTAATTGTAGAATCATATAATTAGGGCATTAGATAAGGAATCTAGAAAAGTTATGTAGATTGTTTTCAAGGAACTAGGAAATAAATTTTTTTCATATCCATCAACATATCCTGAAATTTAACGAGTCATTGAAAGGACAGACTCATAGGACTTCAAAATAACAAAAGGATTTAATTTATCCCTCTTACCATCTGGAAAAGTGACCATTCTGAATTTTCCCAGCTGGTCAACTAGGAATGGGGAAGGCATTCAATACACTACCCCCTCCTTCTATGACTTTGTCTTGGGCTGATACTTCAAAATGAAACACTATATTAGAAAAATAAATGTAGTTGAAATGGACACCTATTTGTTATCACCCCAGCCCTGTTAACATTTTTGGGAATAGGCAGTTCCTCCGCCTAACTGCATGGATTAGAGGGAGCCACAGTATTTGTACAATTCAATCCTAGATTTCTGGCCACAATTGTTTTGCTGAAAGGTGTGTATATTAACCATAATAGTGAAATCAATCATTTCCATAAGAATGTGGAATAAGGTCCAAAAAAGTAACATCAACCTCTTTCTGTTTGGCTGGATATGTAACATAAACTCCCTGCAGATGTTGTTTGCCACTTTTTTGCCACAACATGGACAACTGATTGCAATAAAATGAATTAAACTGCAGATAAAAAGCAAAAATGAGAAGAGAGATAAAAGATTTCTAGATTCCCATTTTCCAATCTTTGTTTCCATGAGATAATACTTTGGTCTCATAAAAGATTCCCTCATTTGGCAAGATACAGAGTGTTTTGTCTTTTTCTTCTTTCATTGTTTTTGTAGTTAATTAAAAGTCCAAAATTCTCAGATAATTCACAGATTGACATTTTGGGTTTCTCATGGCAAGTTGTAGCTTGTTACTTGTCAGAAGACTAAGTATATTATTGTCTCATTCAAAAAGCATTTCTGTCTATCAGGTGCTATGGTCAGTGCATTACATCTATTATCTCTAAGCCTCAGCCTTAAAGATGGAAATAATATTGACAATTTAAAGGTACCATTCAGAATTATTAAGTAACTTGTCCAAGATTCATTACACAAATGACAGAGAAATGTTAAATGAATTTCTCACCTTTTCCTTTAACAAATTTTCATTAAATGCCTACTATGTTCCAAGTATTGTTTCGTAGTTACTGAAGATGCACCAATGAAAAAAATAGGCAAGGTTTCTTTTCTCATGGCTTCACATTCTAGTGTAGGATACAGACAGTAAGCAAAAATGTCAATATAAGTATAAGGTAGTGGTTAAAGATATAAGAATAAATAAGGAGATAAGGGATAAAAAGCAATGGAAGTTGAGAAATAGTTTATATTAAAATTATCTAAAAAGCCTCCTTTGCACAAGAACATACATGCAGGGAAGTGTGAGCCAAGCCAAGACCTGCAGGACCAGCTTTCCAGGAAGAGGCAACAACAGATGCAAATGAATCTCTTGAAGACAGACAAAGCAATCAGTGGAACATTAGAAATCCTTGACAACAAACCCATATATATGAAAACAGAATATTATAATACAGAAAACTGGATTTAACAGGATTTATCAGGTATTTTACAGACAAGGAAATCTGAGTGTCCAATAAACTTATAAAAAGATACTTTTAATATATTAGAACCATGATATACATCTTTTTGCAGTTACAGCATTGGCAAATATTTTAAAAGGTATGACATTTTGTCATGCAGGCAAGAGGATGAGGAGCAACAGAAACTCTTACACTCTGCTGATGGGTGTGTAAAATTAGTTTAATTGCAGTGGAAGACACATTGGATTATCTCATAAATATGGGTGCATGAAACTCAATTCTCACTCAGACATGCCCTACAAAAATTGTGACACACATCCAAATACAAGAGATAAATATATTAATTTTCATAAGAGTATATGTATATATATTTATCTTTTTATTTTGACATTATTTCAAACTTATAAGAAAGTTGCAACAGTGATACAAAACAGTATAGATAATGTGGTTTCCAAATATTGTCTCTCTTTGCATAGGCTGCCTACTTCCTTTTCTGACAAAGACCTTTGATGTACAAAAATGTTTAATTTTGAGGAAATCCCATTTGCCTATTTGTTCTTTGGTTGCTTGTGTTTTGCTTGTGAGGTCTAGGAAACCACCTCTTATCATAAGATCTTTAAGATATTGCCCTACATTTTCTTCTAAGAGCCTGAGTTCTTAGCACTAATATTGAGGTCTTTGATCCATGTCATTTTAATTTTTGTATATGGTGTGAGATAGGAGTCCTCTCTCATTCTTTTGGAAATGGATATCCAGTTCTCCAAACAACATCTATTGAAGAGGCTGCTCTGTACCAGTTGCTTTCACTTGACTGCCTTATCAAAGATCAATTGTTCATAGATGTGAGGGTCTATTTCCAAACACTCAGTTTGATTCCATTGGTCAGTATATCTATCCTTATGCCAGTTCTGTGCTGTTTTGACCACTGTAGCTTTGTAATATGTTTCAAAGTCAGGTAGTGTAAGACCTCACACTTTGTTCCTCTTTCTCAAGGTATTTTTGGCCATTCAGGGCCCATTGTCATTCCAAATAAATTTTGTTATTGGTTTTTCTAGTTCTGCAAAGTAAGTTGTTGGAATTTTAATTGATATTGCATTCAACCTATAAATCAGTGTAGGTAGAATTGACATCTTAACTGTATTTGTCTTCCAGTCCATGAACGTAGCATGTTCTTTCATTGTTTTAGGTCCTGTTTGATTTCTTTCAGCAGTTTCTTCCAGTTTTCCCTGTGGTAGCCTTGGTTAAGTTTATTCCTAAGTACTTGATCCTTTTGGTTGCTATTGTTAATGGAATTTTTTTCTTGATTTCCTCCTCTTGTTGCACATTTCTTGTGTATAGGAACACCAGACTTTTGCGTGTTGATCTTGTAGCCTGCAACTTTTCTGTAAACATTGATTAGTTTTAGTAGCTTTGCTAAGATTTTTCTGGATTTTCTACATATAGAATCAAATCATCTGCAAACAGTGAAAGTTTTACTTCTTCTTCTCCAATTTACATGTTATAATTGATAAAAGAACATTTTAATTATTGTTCTATTATCTACATTTGATGGTTTACCTTAGGGTTCACTGTTTTATACAGCCCCATGTTTTAGTTTTCTTATATTTATCCTAGTTACATATATACAACATAGAATTCCCCCTTTTAATCACATTCAAATATATAATTCTGTGCTGTTAATTACCCTCAGAATGTTGTGCTTTTTATCAGCATTCATTATTAAATATTTTCCATATCAAATAGAAGCACTTTATAATTTAACCATTTATTCCCTGTTCCCTATCCCCACTCCATCCCCTGCTATTCTAGGTTCTGACTTGAAGTTTGCATATTCTAATTATTTAGTATCAGATAATTCCTACAGTATGTGGTTTATTTCACGTAACATTATGTCTTCAAGGTTCAATAGTTGCAGATGTATCAGAAGTCCATTTATTTTTATGGCTGAATAATATTCACTGTGTGTGTATACCATGTTGTTTATCCATTCATAAGTTGGTGAATGATGCTTGGGCTGCTTCCATCTCAGGGAAATTGTAAATATGGTACTTATGGCCAATGATGTGCAAATATCTACTCAAGTCCCTCTTTCCAATTCTTTGGGGGTATGTACCTAGTAGTGGGTATACTGAGCTTTCTGAGGATTAATCAAACTGACTTCTCAGGGGCTGTACAACTTCATATTCCCACCAGCAATGAAAGAATGTTCTTATTTCTCTACATCCTCTCCAATACTGGTAATTTTCTATTTCTTTAACAGTAGCAATTCAAAGTGGTTGAACTTGTACTTCATTGTGGTTTTGTTTGGATTTCTCCTATGGCCAGTGACATTTAACATCTTTTGCTGTACTTTTTAAGCCTGTGTCCTGTTTGGAGAAATATCTATTGAAGATTTTCCCTATTTTTAAATTGAATTGTTTCTTTATGGTTGAGTTGTAGTATTGCTTTATGTATTCTGTCTATTAAAGCCTTATCACATATGTATTTTCCAAATCTGTTCTCCCCCTGAGTAGGTTATCTTTTTATCTTTGTTGTAATGTCCTGTAATGCACAAAAGTTTTCAATTTTGTTGAGGTCCCATTTATCTATGTTTTTTTCCTTTTGTTGCTTGTGCTTTGGATGTAAAATTTAATAACCATTGCCTAAGACAAGGTCCTAAAGAAGCTTCCCAACATTTTCTTCTAGGGGTTTTATAGTCCTGGTTCTTATATTTAGGTCTTTGATTTACTTTTTTCCACCATTAACACATTTTTTTACTAAAGAGCACTTAAGGTAAAAGGAAAAAATCTACAGTGTTAAAATTAATTGTTACATTACCAAGTCTGGAAGCCCCCACTCCTCCAATGCAGCTGGACATGAGATCAGAGAGCTCACCCTTGTTTGAGTTACATAAAATTTATAGCTTCTTGATTTAGAGTACCTTTAATCAAGTCATATGCTATTTTTACATTAAATGGTGCATCATGCATATGAGTGACTCACAAAGCATCCTTTCTTGATCCAAGAATGGTTAAAGAAAAAGGAGGACATCCTCATTATCAGAGACTTAGCCTTGAATGCCTGTAAAACTCTCCTGACAATATTTTTACTAATTAAGCTATGACTGCTGTGAGAGCAATGTAACATACTTTTACTTATATAAAGTCTAAAAATTAGAAAAGATTATTATAACTTGTCTCTAGCTTGTTATCTTATTTTTCTTATTTTATTCTGTGATTAGTTTAGCCATTACATCATATTGATAAAGATACATTTGATTAGGAATGTATTCAACCATGCTACATTATGTGTGATTTATCTATGAGTAAAGTAACAAAGGCAGCCCATCCTGTTTTTACAAAGGATAAGATGATTACATGTTATCTATATCTAAGAAGGTGGAGATTTTCTGCATTCCTGAAAATAATCACCCCTATTTTTAACTGTTAGCTAGTTCTTCAGTATAATCTTCTGATATAGGACTTGAAGGATATGAATCATCTGTCCCAGTTATGTTGAGAAGGCTTAGTTCAACTAGGGTGAACTTAAATATTTGGAAATAGACAGGGGTGATGGTAGCATGTAATGAGAATAACTAACAGTGCTAAAAGATGTGTGAAGGTGGTGGAAGGGGTAAGCTCAGAGTCACACATGTTACCAGAAGGAAAGTTGGAGGTTAAAAGATGGGAATGTATAAAACAGTGAATTTTGTAGTGGACAATGTCTGTGATTAACTGTACAAATATTAGAAATCTCTCTCATGAACTAGAACAAATGTATGACACTATAACTAGAAGTTAATAACAGAGAGGCATACAGAAAAAATATATCTCTATTGCAAACTATATACTACAATTAGTAGTATTTTAACATTCTTTCATCAACAGTAACAAATGTACTATACCAAAACTATGAATCAGTAATGGAGGGGGGCATGGTTAGGGGTATGGGAGGATGTGAGTTTCCTTTTTTTGTCTTTGTTTCTTTTCTGGAGTAGTGAAAATATTCTAAAAATTGAAAAAATAATAATTGTGTTGATGGATGCACTGCTGTATGGTGGAGCCATGAGCAATTGATTGTACACTTTGGATCTTTGGATAGTTGTAGGGTATCTGAAAAATCTCAATTAAAAAAAATTAAAAAAAATGGATGAATGTGGTTAAACAGTTAATTTTGGAGGAAAAAGAATTATTAAACGTGGAAAAAAGCTGTTGAGGGAGGGAAGCCCAATGAGTGAGATCTAATCCCAGAGAAGACAGAAAGGAGAAAGAAGGTATTTTAATGTATCTGTTATTTCCCTCCACAATCAGGCTTTTTCACTAGGTAGAACTTTGTATTTTTAAGCTCTCTCCATGTGTTTTCTTTGCTGATGAAGGATGAAGCTGGAAGCTCTGCTCCCAGGAAGGACGGGGAGATGGAGGCACTCATGAGGTCACTAGAAGACAAAATTATGTTTCCTCCTCAACAGGGATTCATAAAGTAGACTTTGGATGGCACAGGGGAAGCATTTAGAGTTTCTGGGCCTTTAGTGATTTCATTCCCATGAGCCTCAATAATGAGGTATTCTTTGTCTCTCTACTTTCTGTGATACTTAATCCTCTGAAGGTAAGAAAGAAAAATGAAATCAAGACTTGTCCTAGTTTTGACCATTGGGAGCAGCATTGGAAATTCATTGTTTACCTCTTATCCCAGTGGACTCCTTCCTTCTAGAAGGACATCACCTCTCTTTAGGTTTGTGCTCTAGTATTTCAAGGTTTCCCACAATGATTTCCCTATCAGTGATTCAAGACAGATTCTGGTACACTAAAATATCTGTCTCAAATCTGTGTCCTCTGAAGTTGGCTCTCATTTAAGGGGATGCCCTCTCTCAACATCACTTCCTCTTGTTTCACTACTTCTCCTTCCTGCCCATTGTTAGCAATAGCTGTTCAACTCAATGAATAATTTGTTTTAGTAATTCAAAAAATATTTATTCAGCAATGCTGTGTGCAAAGCATAGACTATAGCCTGGGAATGAAAAAACAACAGTAAAATGTAGTGCCTCCTTTCAAACAACTCATAGTCTAAATAGGCCAGGATATAGGGAAATAAATGAACACCCTAAAGTGGTACTGCAGGCCTGGTAAAGTGAGATTCCATGTAAATGAGGATCAGCTTTTCCATTTCTGCTAAAAATGCTCCTGAGACTGATAGGAATTATGTTCAAACTATACATCACATTGGTTAGTACTGTCAGCTTAATAATCTTAATTCTTCCTATCCAGTTATTCAGGATATTTTGCCATTTACTTCAGTTTTCTCTAATTTCCTTCAGCAGTTTTTTGTACTTTTCGGTGTATAAGTCCTTCAACTATTTAATTGAAATTATTCATAGATATTTTATTCTTTTAGATGTTTTGGCTACTGAACTTTTTGGCTTCCAGTTAGGAATTTTTGCATGCTCATCTTGTAGCTTGCTTTCTGCTGGATTTCTTTATGAGCTGTAGATGTTTTGTTGTGGATATTTAGGTATTGTCTCTATAAAGGATCATGTCATCTCTGAATACAGAGAATTTTATTTTTTCCTTTCCAATTTGGATGACATTCATTTCATTTCTTTGCCCAGATGCTTTGGCAAGGGCTTCCAGTACAACACTGAATAGCGATAGTGAGAGCAGGTATCCTAGTTTTGTTCCAAACTTCAACAAAAGGCTTTTACTCTTTCAGCAATGAGTATAACATTAGCTGTGCCTGTATATATATATATATATAATCTTTACCATGTCAACCAGTTACCTTTTATTCATACTTTTCTATTTTTATCCTGAAAGGGCTTTGGATTCTGTCAAATGAGTTTTCAGCATCAATTCAGATAATCATGAGATTTCCTCTTCATTCTCTGGTATATTGCATTGATTGATTTTGTTATATTGATGCCCTTCAATTTTTTTTTTTTTTTTTTTTTTTTTTTTTTTTTAAATCATCATTTTATTGAGATATATTCACATACCACGCAGTCATACAAAACAAATTGTACTTTCGATTGTTTACAGTACCATTACATAGTTGTACATTCATCACCTAAATCAATCCCTGACACCTTCATTAGCACACACACAAAAATAACAAGAATAATAATTAGAGTGAAAAAGAGCAATTGAAGTAAAAAAGAACACTGGGTACCTTTGTCTGTCTGTTTCCCTCCCCTACTTTTCTACACATCCATCCATAAACTAGACAAAGTGGTGTTTGGTCCTTATGGATGCCCTTCAATTTGTGAGATAAATCCCAGTTGGACATGTTTTGTTTAATGGAAAAATAAATTTTATTCTAGAGGAATCTATAAATGGCTACAAGAAAAAATAATCAAATTGGTATTGGTGAAACTTAAGATATAAGATGTACAGGAAACAAGTGACCAAATAACTAATGCATGTCTTTTCTTACACTGATTACTCTGTATGTAAATGACAAACACTCCAGTCTAAAGACAAAGATTGGCAGAATGGATGAAAAAGCATGATGCACCTATATGTTGCTTACAACAGAATACTTAGACACAAAGACACGGATAGTATGAACATGAAAAGATGGAAAAAAATATTCCAAGCTATTAGTAACAAAAAGAGAGCTGAAATGGCTATACTTATATGGGTAAAATAGACTTTAAAGACAAAATCAGTTGCATGAGGCAGTGAAGCACAGTATATATTAATAAATGTGCCAACATGCTAAGAAAACTTAACAAATATAAATATATATGTATCTAATCAGTAAACCCCAGATTATATGAAGCAAATTTTGGCAAAACTTAAGGAAGAAGTAGATAGCTGATAACTTAAGTATACAGCATTCATTAATGGATACAACATCTAGAAAAAAAGAGTGATAATGAAACAGAAGATTCACATAATAGTATAAACAATCCAGACCTAACAGACATATACAGAACATTCCACCCAACAAAAGGAGAATATGTATTTTATTCAAGTACACATGGATCATTCTCCAGGATTGACTACATATTAGATAAAAAAAACAAGTCTCAATAAATTTAACAAGGTTGGAATTATGCATACCATCATCTCTGACCACAGTGAAATGAAGCTAGAAAATAATAGAAGAAAACTGGAAAATACACAAATATGTGGGAGTTAAACAATGCCCTTTTAAACAATCAAAGACTCAAAAACAAATCAAAGTGAAAATAAGGAAATATCTTGAGACAAATGAAAAGGAAAATACAACATAACAAAACTTATGAGAAGCAGTGAAGGTAGTCCTCAGAGGGAAATTGATAGCTAATGATAATGACATTGAAAAAAAAGAAAGATCACAAATCACTAAACCAACATCAAATCTGGAGGAACCAGGAAAAGAAGGGCAAAGTGAACTTAAAGCCATAGAAAGAAGGAAATAAAATTTAGAAGGGTGGAGATAAATGAAATAAAATTGGAAAAACAATTCAGAGAACAAATGAAACTAAAAATTGGTTCTTGGAAAAGATCAATAAAATTGCAAATGTTTAGCTAGACTGAAAGAGGGAAAAAAAAGAGAGGATGCAAATTACTAAAATCCAAAATGAAATTAGGGACATTTCTAGATATTGCAGAAATTAAAAGGGTTATAAGTGAATACTACGAACAATTGTATGCTAGCAATCTAAATAATTTAGAAGGAATCAACAAATTCCTGGAAACATGCAAGTTAACTAAATTGACTCAAAAAGAAATAGAAGATATCAGTGGACATATAACATGTAAAGAGATTCATTCAGGAATCAGAAACCACCCAACAAAGGTAAGTATAAGACCAGATTGTTTTAATGGTGAATTCCATCAATCATTCAAAGAATTAACTCTGATACTTCCAAAACTTTTCCAAATTGAAGTGTAGGGAACTCTTCCTAACTCATTCTATGGACTAATATTATGATACCAAAGCTACATAAAGATATAACAAGAAATGAATTCTAATGACTAGTTTCCCTTGTACATATAGATGGAAAAATCCTCAACAAAATTTTCACATACTGAATCCAACAGAATATTTAGACTTAAACACCATGTCCAAGTGGGATTTATCTCACAAATTGAAGGGTGTCAATATAAGAAAATCAATCAATGCAATATACCAGAGAATGAAGAGGAAATCTCATGATTATCTGAGTTGATGCAGAAAATTCATTTGACAGAATCCAATGCCCTTTCAGGATAAAAACAGAAAACTATGAATAAAAGGTAGCTGATTGACATGGTAAAGATCATATATATATATATATACACACACACACACAGACACACAGGCACAGCTAATGTTATACCCATTGCTGAAAGAGTGAAAGCCTTTCTGTTGAAGTTTGGAACCAAACTAGGATACCTGCTTTCACTGTTGCTATTCAGTGTTGTACTGGAAGCCCTGTGCCAATGTATTATTACTATGTTTGTTGTATTGTTGTGAATTATAGATGTAAAATCTGGTCCTATGGTCAATGCAAACTGTTGTGCAGGGGTAGATTGTAGCAACCCATGACCTGAGCAAAACAGGCCTGCAGATCTTTGGTGCACAGCAGTCTGCATGACCTAGGCAGCTAAATGTTTAACCTATTGTCTTTTTAAGCTAGTAAAGAAAAAAAGGGTAAATTGACCTTAAAGTGTAACTTTATGCAAGGAGACAGGATGTGAGAGGCTCTTAGTCTCACAAAAAGAGCAAAATGTTATTGTTAAGTGCTATTCTAGTCCTTCCTGCACCACACCCCAGGTCAAAATGACCTACTCCTGCATCTATACTCCCCCTGTGATTAGGAAGGCCTTTGTCTTAGACACTTACAAAAGGCTTCTTGTCCTTTTTGCATTGCTCGGTCTTCTTCCCTATGAATGTGATGCCTGAATGGCCTGAGAAAGCTGTCATGATCTCTCCATGACTTCCCACCCTGTAAGTAAGCCCTGAATAAAACTTCATGTATCAGAAAATGCTCATTGTCTTTGGCCTTTGGACTGGCATGGCCCTCTTGGGCTGTGACAGTTGGTGAGCTGGCCAGGAGAATTAAATAGCAACCAGCCAGAGACTAAGGAGATCCCGGGCACTGATGACATGAACTTGGGGAGGGGAAAGGAGAAGGCCCCAGGTGGGATACTGGGGAGGCCTGTGACATCCATGTGGGAAGGGCTGCCCACCCTCCCAGTAGAAAGGATGTCAGATGAGTGGAATCTGCCAAGGAATTATGGAAATGTTTATAACTCATTGGCTGGACAAATAGCCATCCTATAACAGGCCACAGGACCACTGGGGATTCAGAAAGAAAAAAGGGCCACCAGATTGCAGCTGCAGTGGACTGGCCATTGTTAGAGGCTGTATGCACTGCTACTGAGGAAGCTTTAGCAGCAAAGGTGACCATAGGTCACCTCAGAGGCAAATTAAAGCTAGAAAAAAATATGAGGCTAGCACAAACATAAATGAATGGTACTCTGGATAAAAGTTTAGAAATATTGGCATACTAGCACACTAGAGTAAGAGGGCATAAGCTGCCCAAAGGGCAAAGTAGGCATATCCTGGTTTCCCCTGACTGGGACTGTAAAGTGTGGGACCCTGTTGATTCCTCATCAAAAGATGATGAGAGGAACCTACATTAGCAGATAGGTGAGGCAGGGCAAAAAATCACCTCCATGAAAAATACTAGATAAAAACCAGGAAGTGACCCAGAAAGCCAGTTTCAGTGATGCACCAGTTAGACAAGGTCTGCTAGAACCACAGGGACCATGCCCCTGGTGAAACTGGGAGTCTGCATTCTGAAATGAGTGAGTAAGCTGGCTGGAAGTCCTACAGCCATGCTGTGGTGTGGGGAAACTGGGGGTTGGCATTTGGAGATGGGCTAGCCATGGACTAGTGGCTGCAGTTATAATGGGGAGAACCACGCAGTGAGGCATGGTAGGAGCAGGCTGTACCGACCTCTCGGTGTCTGGCATGGAAGATAGACCATTGCTGATTCCCTCAGGGCCAAGGGGGCAGAGGGGAGAGCCAAAAGGAGAAAGAAACCACACTGCTTGCAGCTGGCTCCCCAGCAGGCTGGAGACTCTCCTGCCCGTAGCTGTACCCACACCCCAGAGCCACACCAGGAAACCCAGTGTGACAGGGAGTGCATCCCACAGCACCATGCACATGCCACAGTATCAGCCATGGACAGTGGCCTTAGGTGCATACACAGCTAGTTGTCCTGGAGCTGGGAAGGCAGAGCTGTGCCAAAAGGGGGGGTTGAGTTGCCCCTTTCAGCCATTTTTGCATCAGGCTGGGAGAGCCCCTGCATGGCCTGGCAGCCCAGGGCTTCCCTTGAGGGATGGCATGCACTTGTGATGTCGCACAGCCTTCCCTCAGCAGAGGTCCTGGAAGATCACAGCTGAGAAGGGGGGCTGGCTTGGAAAACCCAGGGATGCTATGTCAATGCCAGGGACGTGTGGGTCAGCAGCAGAGAAAATCTGGGGCAAAACTGAAATGAAGGCTTAGACTCTTGCAACAGCCTTGAATCTCCAGGATCACATGGGGGCTTTGATTATTAAAGCTGCCCTGCCTCTCTAACCACCCAGACACACACCCCATATTCAGGGCAGACAGCACCAAAAACACCACCAAACTGAGTTCACCAATTGAACCCCTCATGAATCATTTCCCCACACACCATAAAGACAGAGTTGAGAAGAACTGACTTGAGGGGAATGGGTGACTCGCAGATGCCATCTGCTGGTTAAAGTGTACACCACCAAGTTGAAGATCTGAAAAATTAGATTGGTATTTTTTACAACTTGAAAGAACCTTTTCAAGCAAAGCAAATGCCAAGAGGCCAAAAACAACTGGAAATCTTAAAGTGTATGATAAAACCAGATGATATGGAGAACTCAATCCCAAACACCCAAACCAAAATATCAGAAGAGACACAGTACTTGGTGCAATTAATCAAAGGACACAATCAAAGAATGAGAGCATGGCACAGGATATAAAGAACATGAAGAAGAACATGGCACAGGATATAAAGGACATAAAGAAGACCCTAGAAGACCATAAAGAATAAATTGCAAGAGTAAATAAAAGAGTAGAAGATCTTATGTAAATAAAAGAAACTGTTGGCCAAATTAAAAAGACTCTGGATACTCATAATACAAGATTAGAGGAAGTTGAACAATGACTCAGTGTCCTAGAGGACCACAGAACAGAAAATGAAAGAACAGAAGAAAGAATGGAGAAAAAAATTGAAAAAATCAAAATGGATCTCAGGGATATGATAGATGAAATAAAATGTCCAAATTTAAGACTCATTGGTTTCCCAGAAGGGGAATAAAAGGGTAAAGTTCTAGAAAGAGTGTTCAAAGAAATTGTTGGGGAAAACTTCCCCAACCGTCTACACAATATAAATACACAAAGCATAAATGCCCAGTGAACTCCAAGTAGAATAAATCCAAATAAAACCACTACAAGATATATTCTGATCAGACTGTCAAATACTGAATAGAAGGAGCAAGTTCTGAAAGCAGCAAGAGAAAAACAATTCACCACATACAAAGGAAACAACAAAAGACTAAGTAGTGACTACTCATGGCCACCATGGAGGTGAGAAGGCAGTGGCATGACATATTTAAAATTCTGAGAGAGAAAAATTTCCAACCAAGAATACCTTATCCAGCAAAACTCCTTCAAGTTTGAGGGAGAGCTTAAATTTTTCACATTTTACAAACAAATGCTGAGAGATTTTATCAATATCCCTATGTCAGATATTAAAGGGAGCCCTGCTGACAGAGAAACAAAGAAAGGAGAGAGAGATATAGAGAATTTTAACAGACATATATAGAACCTTACATCCCAAATCACCAGGACACGCATTATTCTCTAGTGATCATGGATCTTTCTCCAGAATATAAAAAAATATATCCAGGGATATAAAACAAGCCTCAATAAATTAAAAAGAAAATTGAATATATTCAAAGCCCATTCTCTGACCACAATGGAATACAAATAGAAGTCAAAATTTTTGATTTGTAACTCCACTATTTACTTACTACGTGATATAAAATACACAAACTCTAATGACAAGTCAGTGGTTTTGGACTCAATGTAAAATATGTAATTTTTGACAAGTACTATATAAAGGTGAGGGAATGGAGGAGTAATGGAACATAGTTTGTGTGTCCTATTGAAGTTAAGTTGGTATCAAAGAAAAACAAGATTGTTATGGATTTAAGAGGTGAAATTTAAGCCCCACAGTAAACACAAAGAAATTATCATAGAATATGACCATAGAGATGAAAAGTAGAGTATGGGTTATGAGAAGTGGGGGAAGGGGCAATGGGGAGTTAAGAAATGAGTGTAGGGTTGCTGTTTGAGGTGAAGGGAAATTTCTAGTAATGGAAGGTGAGAAGGTGGTAGCATTACAACCTACTAAATGTGATTAATCCCACTATTGGAATGCTAGGGAGGGGGTGGAATGGGAAGATTTAAGCTGTATATATGTTTCCACAATTGAAAAAAAAAGACAGTCTAAATAGAAGACAATTGAATGCCAAGGATGATTCTTCTGGATAGGATCTGAGGATGGAGGACAGGAGGCTCAAAGGGACACAGTTGAGACATAAGAAAAAAAAAGGGAATATAGAATGTAAGCTTTGTATCGATGTTGAATTTCTTGAACTTCTTAGCTGCGCTTAATGGGATTACATAAAAGAATGTTCTTGTTCATGTGAATTGTATATGTGAATTATAGTGTTTGTTGAAGGATGCGTGCAGCTAGCTCTCATATGTTCAGAAGACAGAGCAATATTTGATGGATGATAGGGAGGGAGGGAGGGGGAGGGAAAGAGAACTGGTGGTGTGACAGCATGTTACAGTTGGTGGATCAGGATATCAGGGGAGGGGGGTCAGGGTATGCTGGAGTTCTGTGTATGGGGTTTGTATTGTTTTTGTTGTTGTTTTTTGTTTTTATAACTCTTCCTATAACTTTGAATTTATTTCAAAGTAAAATTAAAAAAAAGCAATTGAGTGTGTGTGTGGGAGGGAAGGTTAATGGAAACTCAGTATGTTCTGCAAGGTTTTTCTGTAAACTTACAACTGCTCTAATTAAAAAAAAGGAATTGCATACTCTCAAAAATGATTTTTTTAATTTTCTTTTATAAATGTGACAGTAATTAATTTTTTTAAAAAAGTAAAAAAAAAAAAAAGATGGTGAGCCCCTCTCTGACTGGGAAATTGATACTAAGGTAAGTAGGTGTACTCGACCTCGGTTCCAACAAAGGGTTAAAGTGAGGAAGTTCAGCACCCTGATCCCCCATGGAGGGGGGAAGGTGGGGCAGTAGCAGCAGCTTCTAACCAGAGGGTGCTCATTTCATCTTGGGGGTTTTCCCCAGCAGAATTAAGAGATGTTGGTAACCAATATTGACAAAAACCTAGAGAGCCATTAGCAAACTGATTGCTCCTGTTTCATTTTGTGTTAAACCTTGCTAATATGTTATTTAGAATATTTTTAGATTTTTTCCAGTCAACCTGTGTTAGGCTTCATGTGGGGAAAATAACAATGGACATTTGCTGTGCTTCCACAAGGATACCTTCAAATGTGGAAACCTCCAGAAGAGCCTGACAACTCTGTCAAGTTTTTGGGTATTGTCTGGTTGGGTAAAACTAAGGCTATTCCTTCAGTTGTTGTTAAAATGAAAAGTTATCCCACATTGCTTTCTTCTGAACAGTTGATGGATTTTCTTGGGATGCTAAGTTATTGGAAAGTGTTTATACTCTATGTAGTATGAATTTTGAAACCTTTGTATACCCTAATTAAAAAAGGGAAAGTGTGGGGATGGGGTTTTCCACATTGGGCTGTGTTTAAAAAGACTAAGTGAACTATTATCAAGCAAAGACTTTAAGGGGGGTGGACCCCAATAGACCCTGTGATTTGGATGTGGCCAGTACCAATATTGGCTTTGGGTGGGGTTTGTGGCAAAGGCAATAAGCTAAATGTGTACCTGTTAGATTCTGGTCCCAACTATGAAAGTGTACATGACTCAAATACAGTCCTTTAAAAGAGCAATTATACACAGTTTGTAATCCTCTGTTGTGACTGTTGAAGGTCTAACTCAGGTGCCTGGTGACCTTACAGAAGACCATACACAGACAGGTATGTGGATATGGGGCAGTATAAATAAGCCCACTTGGGGAGTGCTCAGGTGAGCACACTGAAAAAATGGAAAGTCTACCTCCTACAATGTGGCATTTTCAATGGCTCTTTAAGAACAGAGATGCATGAAATTTTAGGACTGGCCTCCTATGTGGAAGAGCAGCAGGCCCTGTTTCCTGTTGATCCTCCTGAGGTGGCTCTTCCCATGCCCACCATTGATGGACAAGGAAATACACCTGACTCTATACGGATTGGCACATGGGCAACCTGCTACCTGGACAGCCATGACTGTCCAGCCCAGTACTGACACCATCTGGTGGGAAGACATCTGGACTCCCTGACACAAATTTGAGGTAACTTTTTCATATCTCTGCCCACCACACCAATTCATTGCCAAGTAACATAGAAGCAGATGCCCTAGAAAAATTCCACAGCCTAACACCAATGATGCATAAAGTGACTGAATGGCTGTGCTGGAAGACTGCGCACCAAGGACACCAGATCACTGTCTCCTGGTGGCAAGTAGACTACATTGGCCCCTTTCCTCTGTCCAAAGGGACAAAATATGCTTTCACTGCCATGGATATAGCTGAACACTTAAAGGATGATAGAAACAATGGACTCTAGGACTGTGTCAGCATTAACTTCAGATAAACGGGCTGGCTGCCTTCAAGCCCCAGTGGGGCAATGATAATCACTCTCTCTTGCCTGTGCCACAAACACTAGAAATTTGGGAAAATAAGGTCAATTGACTCTGGTTCTGGCCCATGCAGCCACGCTGGTTGAGAATCCTAACCTCATGGGTATTAGAATTACACAGGAAACTAACTGTAGATCTGACACTGAAGGGCTCCCTGCAGGGGGAGGAAACATGAAATTTAAAACCCCCTCACCTGGAACACTTCTATCTACTATGAAGACTCAGTTATATCTATCTATCTATCTATCTATCTATCTATCTATCTATCTATCTATCTATCTATCTATCTGTCTATCTATCTATCTATATATATAGTTAAACCACTCAACTGTCCAATTTAATGCTTACATGTGTTGTTAATTCTTGTTAATAAAATGTGTTACTATTTCAATAATGCAATGACTAAAATGTTTTCAGTATTTAGCCTTCTAACAAGTGTAATGTTACTGGTAATGCTTAAGAATAATTTCCAGAATTATTCTGATGACTTAAATGTAGATGGTATGAGGGATGTCTTTTATTTATTTATTTATCTATCTATCTATCTATTTATTTATTATTGAACGATAAGGTAGTCATTTTTTCCTAAATGACTGATTGTATCAGAATAAAAAAATAGGATATGGAACAAAGCCTAAATGAATATAGAAGTTGCAGAAAGTTGATGGAAAGGGAAATTTATTTCTGTGATCAAAGTTAAGAAAATGGTAAAAACTAGATATAGAATAAAGCAGAATGCCTGGTAGTGTTATCCTTTAGCTATTTTAGCCCAGACAGTACTTGTGCTAAATGGTAAAATTCATTAACCTGACCATAGCACCACTTGCTAATAGGTTTATTATCTCTCTGTACCAATCTATTATTACTATGTTGTTTATTGTATCATTGTGAATTATAGATGTAAAGTCTGTCCTATGATCAATGCAAACAGTTGTGCAGGGGTGGATTGTAGCAACCCATGGCTGAGCAAAACAGGCCTGCAGATCTTTGGTGCACAGCAGTCTGCATGACCTAGGCAGCTAAATGTTTAACCTATTATCTTTCTAAGACAGTAAAGAAAAAGAGGGTAAATTGACCTTAAACTGTAACTTTATGCAAGCTGACAGGATGTGAGAGGCTCCTAGTCTCACAAAAAGAGCAAAATGTAATTGTTCAAGTGTTATTCTAGTCCTTCCTGCACCACCCCCCAGGTCAAAATGACCTATTCCTGCATCTATGCTATCCCCACCCTTTGGAAGGTCTTTGTCTTAGACCCTTATAAAATGCCTCCTGTCCTTTTTGCATCACTCGGTTGTCTTCCCTGTGAATGAGATAACTGCCCAGCCTGAGAGAGCCATCATGATCTCTCCATGACTTCTCACCCTGTAAGTAAGCCCTGAATAAAAGTTCATGTATCAGAAAATGTTCGTTGTCGTTTTCGGCCTTTGGACTGGCATGGCCCTCTTGGGCTGCAACAGTATGGTTGAAAGAGGAAGGTTAGGAGCATGTGGGACTGGAAGGAAAGAGAAAAGATAAAGACTGGGACTGTACAACTCAGTGAAACTAACACTGCTCAAAAATTGTGATAAAATATACAAATATGGTTTTTACATGAGATAGAAGAAATGAATGTCAACTTTTCAAGGTGTGAAAAATAGGGTGGTATTGGGGGAAAATAAAACCAATGCAAACTAGAGACTATAGTTAATAGAATCTTTGTATTATGCTTCCTTTAATGTAACAAAAGAAATAATACCAAACCTAATACCTATAAGAGGGGTACATAAGGGAGGTGTGTGGGACCCTTGGCATTGGTGATGTTGTTTGATTCTTTTATTCTCCTTTAGTTTAATTGCATCTTTTCTTTCATTGATTTTTTGCTGTCATTTTTTTTCCTGTCTTTTTCTTTTTCTTTTTTCTCTCTGCTGAAAGGTACCCCCAATTGCCAGAGAGGAGAGACAGCTGAGTTCAGGCAAAGGCATTTATTCTGAGAGTGGAAAGGAGCCTGCCGGGCATCACACAAAATGATAAGTCCAGCCTCCTCAAATAGAGCAGAAAGATAGCAGCAGCCTCTGAGGGCCTTGAAAACCATCCCTCAGCAGAGAGATAACAGAAGCCTCCAAGGCCTTGACAGAAAACCCATGGGAATAAAAGATAACCCCCCCCATCCAGGACTGACATCAACTAAGAAACTTTTTGCTACAAACTTCTCTTCTTCCTCCTCCTCCCTCCACAGGTTCCCATGTGTGCAAACCTGCCTATACAATGCACTCTCCCTTCCAGGGCCAGTGCAGAAGCCACTTTGTGTGCTGCCCAGGCAGGCTCCTTTCCACTCTTAGAATAAATGCCTTTGCCTGAACTCCTCAGCTGTCTCTCCTCTCTGGCAATTGGAGGTAGCTTTCATCTACCTTGTTTTACTCTTCCTCCTTCTTTGTGGAGGGAATGGAAATGTCCTTATGTAGATAGCCATGATGGTGGTGAATACACAAATATGTTCTATACAGGGAACCATTGATTATTTACTTTGGATGAAAAGTATAGTGGGTGAACAAAACCATCTAAAAATGGGTTGATGAAGAAATCTTGAGGGCACTACATTGAGTGAAATAAGTCAGACACATAAGGACAAATATTGCATGGTCTCACTGATATGAACTAATTATGATACGTAAACACATAGACATGAATATAAGTTAACAGGATATAGAATGAGGCTAAAAATGGGGAGCAGCTGCTGATTATGAGCAGAATATTCAACTAGGCTGAACCTAAGTGTTTGGAAGTGGACAGAGGTTATAGTAGCATGTTATTGTGAGAAAAACTAACAGTGCTGGATGGCATGTGAATGTGGTGGAAATGGGGAGCTTAAGTCACGTATGTCACCAGAAGGAAGGTTGGAGTATAAAAGATGGGAATGTATAAAACACTGACTCTTGTTGTGGGCAATGTCTGTTATTAACTGTACAAATATTAGAAATCTCTCTCCTGAAGTAGACAAATGTATGACATATTACTATAAGCTAATAATAGAGGGGCATATAGGAAAAATTATACCTATTGCAAACTATATACTTGCTCCTTGCTTCCAGGAACTCTGGGCCCTCTCCACTGACAGGATAATTATATACATCTGTGTATACTGACACATGCATATACACATATACATACATATTTCTAAACATAGTCCTTGGTATCCTTATCAACCTACACATGAGTTTATGTTGCTGTTTCCCACTCTAAGTCATTGCCACACAGAAGTCTCACTTCCTCCCTTGCTTATGTGTAACCTCCCACTCCACAGTGAGAAATGTATTCCCTTCATCTGCCATGTATGTTCTTAATAGCTTGATGCCAGTGTACAGATGTGGAAGAAAAAGAATTGTTAATCCTTACTGTGGTGTGATATACCTTTATCAATTACAGTCCTATACATATGTACAGTTTCTATTGATTTCCTTTTACAGACTCCACTCATATCCAATCTTAGTAGACTCAAATTTTTCCCTCAATCCCTTCAGTGAGTTCATGCCATTCATTTGTAATACAGTTAGATTGTTTTGCAAAATATTGGGTTCCATCCTCTTGTTCCCTTGATATTGTAAATGAATTTTTATTTGAATACAGTAAGGTTCACTTTTTGTGTTGAAAAGTTCAAAAGGTTTTAACAAATGAATAATATTGCATGTTTACAAATAGAATATTATACAGAGTAGTCTCACTATAAAAATTCCACTGTGCTGCTCCTTCAACCCTTCTCCTCTCCCACCAAATGCTTGGTAACTAGTAATCATTCTGTTTCTATTCTTTTGCCTTGTCCAGGAGGTCTTAATTTTGAAACCATACGTATGCAGCATTTTTAGACTGGTTTCTTTCAATTAGCAACAGTTGTTTAAGATTCATCATTGTCTTTTGCAGCTGGCTAGAAAATTTCTTTTTATCACAGAATGATATTACATCGTGTAGAGAGAACACTGTGTTCTTCATTCCTCTATTGAAAGACATCATGGATGCTTTCAGATTTTGGAAATTATAAATGAAGCTTCTATAAACATTCATGTGTGGATTTCTGTGTAGACTTAAGTTTTCAAATAGCTGTATGTATATCTAAGAGCACATTTGCTGGATTTATGGTGTTTTACTTTCCTTGACTGCTTAAGCAAATACCAAACAATGGGTTTGCTTGTACAATGAAAATTAATTAACTCATGGGTTTGAGGTTAGGAAAATGTCCAAATCAGCCACCAAGGTTATGTTTTCTTCCTGAAGTCTGTGGCATTCTGGGGCTGGCTTCCAGTGATCCTAGTTCTGGGCACATGGCAATGCTTACGGTGGCTTCTCCTTGTCTTTTAGATTCCATTGAATGTCAACTTCTTGCTTCCCATGGCTACTCTTTATTTGTCTGAATTTCATTCTGTTTATAAAGGACTCTAGTAATAGGATTTATACCCATCCTGATTGAGTTGGTCTAAATCTTATCTGAAATCACCCCATCAAAATTCCTGCCAACGAGTTCACATCAACAGTAATAGATTAAGTTTAAGAACATGTTTTTCTGAGATACGTACAGCTTCAAACCACCACATATGTTAAGACTGTGCTTAGTTTTATAACAGACTGCCAAACTGTCTTCTGACAGCACCATTTTGTAATCTCACTAGCAATAAATGAGAGCACATATTGCTCCCCATCCTTCCCAACCATTGCTATTGTCAGTGTTTAGGTTTTAGCTATTGTAATAAGTGTGTGGTTATACATTACTGCAGTTTAATTTTGAAATTTCCTAATTACAAATGATGTTGAGCATCTTTTACATGCTTATTTCCAACTATGTATCTTCTTTATGTAGGTTTCTGTTCAGATCTTAACCCATTTTTAAATTGGATGTTTGCTTTCTTAGAGTTGGGTGTTAAGAATTCTTTCTATATTTTAATACAAGTTATTTATTAGGCAAGTGTTTGCAGATATTTTTATCAAGTGTGTGGACTTTCTTTTCATTCCATTATCAATGTCTTTTATGTAACAGACATTTTAAAATTTTATTAAACTCTATTTTATTACTTTGCTTTTCTCATGGGTCGTGCATTCAGTGCTGTATATAAAAACCCATCACCAAACCATGGATCCCTAGATTTTCTTGTATATTTTATTCTAGAAGTTTTATACTTCTGCATTGTAATTTTTAAGTGTATGATACATTTGGATTTAATTTTTGTGAAATTTATACAGTATGTGACTAAATTCCTTTTTTTTTTGTTTTGAATTTGTGCATCCAATTGTTCCAGCACTGATTGTTTTAAAAACCATACTTCCTCCATTGAATTGCTCTTGGTCCTTTGTGAAAGATCAGTTGACTACTTTTGAATAGGTCTGTTCCTGGTTTCTCTAACATTATCTATGTTTCTCTTTCAACAACACAACACTGTTGTTTATTGTGTCTTTATAGTAGGACTTGAAATCTCGTTATGGATCCTCCAACTTTGTACTTATTCTTCAACATTATTTTGGCAATTTAGGTCTTCTGCTTATCCATATAAACTTTAAAATTAGTTTGTCAATATCCAAAAACTATAAGTGCTAGAATTTAGAATGGGACTGATTTAATGTTTAGATCAGATTCGGAAAGAATGGCGTCTTACAATATTGTGTATTATAATCCATGAAGTCATAATACCTCTGATTAGTTAATTATTTGAAAAATTTTATTGTAGTAATTTTCCATCTTTAAGCATTGTCAACAGTGCTATTTGGTAATATTGAAAATATTGAAATATTGAAAATATTGTGGTACCATCACCAATGTCCTTTATCCCAACATTTTCCTCATATGGTTCAAAATAAGTGGTGAAATAATTTGTTGAATAAAATAAAGTCTAAGACAGTTTATAATGAGAAATATTGCCTTGGGGAAAAGTTTACAGTTGTGGACAAGGATGGCTAGTCAGAAACAACATAATGGAGAAGGAGGAACATTTATTTACTTTGATATTTTCAGATAAATAGCACTTGATCTATGTATAATAATAAGAATTAATTAATTTAGTCTGTTTACCATAAAAACCATAATATTTATGTTACTTTGCTGATAACTGCTTCCGGCTAAATTTGCATTGCTCTGGGCTAATTTCCAGCAGTTTAATCAACTACATGGAATGAAAAAACCAAACATGTGTTAGAATTTATACTCCTGGAACTCTCAGAAGATACAGAAGTGCAGCCACTACTTCATGCGCTATTCCTGGTGATGTATCTGGCCACTTTCATTGGGAACCTGCTCATCATCCTGGCCACCGTCTCTGACTCCCACCTCCACACACCCATGTAATTCTTCCTCCCTAATTTGTTTTTTACAGATATTTGTTTCATCTCCATCACAGACCCAAAGATGCTGGTGAACATCCAGATGGAGAGAAAAATCATAACTTATGAAAATTGCCTCCCCCAGATGTATTTTCCGTGCTTTTTGCAGTATTAGACAACTTGCTTCTGGCTATGAGGGCCTATGACTGCTTCATGGCCATCTGCCAACCCCTGCATCACATGGTCATCATGAATCCCTGGCTTTGTGGTCTTCTGCTGCTGGCAACCTGGTTATTGAGTGTTCTGCACTTTCTTTTACATGACTTAATGATTTTGCAATTGACTTTTTGTAGAGAGTTGGACATCTCCCAGTTTCTCTGTGAACTTTCTCAGGTACTCCAACTTGCTTGCTCTGACACCTTTCTCAATGACCTAGTGATATATTTTGCAGCCAGACTTGCAGGTGTTAGTCCACTCACTGGGATCCCTTCCTCTTTCTCTAAGATTGTATCCTCTGTTTTGAGGATTTCAACAGCTGGAGGCAAGTATAAAGATTTTCCACTTGTGGGTCTCACTTCTCCATAGTGTGCGTGTTTTATGGTACAGCTCTTGGGGTATATATTAGTTCTGTCACCCAAAACTCAAGGGCAAGAGCAATAGCATCAGTGATGTGCATGGTGGACACACACATGCTGAACCACTTTATCTCTAATCTTCAAAACAAGGACATAAAGTGTGCCTTAAAAAAAGCTTTTGGATGTGAAATGTTCTCAGCATAAAAGGAGCCTTTGTCTGAGGTTTAGAAATGTATCATGTTTAATAGAGGTCAAACATTGGAAGATCTGATTCTATACACTTTTTCAGTTATATGCTGCCTTCAAGGATCAAGGATACTGGGTTACAGTTCAACAGTTTCATATATTTCCTTCTAATTATTCTGATAAACTAAAAACTAAAGAGGGAGATCTATATAAGGCATAAGAGTTACCTCCAGAAGGACCTCTCAATTCCACTTGAAATCTCTTAGCCAATGAAACTTCATCTTGTTTCATTTCTTTTCCCCCTTTTGGTCCAGAAGGCTTTCTGAATCACACATTTTACGGTCCAGGATCCTCTCTGGGAGTCACTACTCATGTTGCCAGGGAGATTTACATCCCTTGGAGTCATGTCCCACATAGAGCGGAGGGCAGTGAGCTCACCTGCCAGGTTGGTTTAGAGAGCAAGAGGCCCTCTAGGAGTGACTCAGGCACAATTGAGTAGGCTTAGCCTCTGCTTTCCACTAAAAATCTTCATAAGGGCAAGACCCAAAATTGAGGTCTTGGCCCACCAAGCTGGTAGTCACCAATGCTTGTGAGAAAACCAGGAATTCCCCAGGTGGGGAAGTTTAATATTTCCACATTTTCCCCAGTTCCTGAAGAGGGTTTTGCAAATACTTTTTATTCTCTGCCCAAATTACTGTGGGTTATATCATGTCTCCATGACAACCTGTACAAATCTACAAGATCTCACTTTCTAGTCAAACTTCCATTTAATGCCTTAGGTCTCTTTGATGCAACTTTCTTTAGTTCCTTCTCTTTTCATAAAGTGATAAATTTGCAGTTTCTTCTTTCCTGTTATCTGCAATAGATCATAAGCAATCCTAGTGAATCATTGTCAATAAGACAGATATGGTCCTTGTTCTTATGGGATTATTTTTATTATATTTACTATTATAGTTTTCTGGGGGTGGGGGTTGAGGATTTAATGAAATAATGCAAGTGATCAGCAAAGTCATTAGCACTGAATAAATATTTATACACGTGTATATATTATGTTCAAAAACTCTAAGTTGGGAGATTCACAATTATTCTTTCTATGCATATATTTTTCCTCTCTCCTTTTCTCCCGCTACACTTTTTCTTAGAGTTCACACTTTAACCTTCAACTATTCCAACTACTTGGTTTGCTTTTGGCAAAAGGAGACTAGGATGCGCCTCCAGTAGGGGACAGAAATCATCCAGGCGTGCCTATTAACTAAGCAACGGAGGAAAACAGCATTCTCAGAATGACTTTACAAAAGGGTTATTGAGAAGTATATTTGTTTACTGTATGATAGGAAACCTTTTAAATAATAATAATAAAATAATGGAAATGAAGTGAGAAGTGGTAAAGACAGAAATTTTTCTGCAGCAAATGTTAACCGACAGCAATAGTTTGTTCAGAATACCGGGTGTGTGACGAGGATAAAGAAGTTGGGATTGTACTGACCATTCTTAGCTTATGATAATGTTACTGGACTGGCCGCGCATCTCTGAGTTACCCGAAGTTTCATATTGAATAAAGTGCTTTCAGTGAGACTAGCTAGCAATGAATGAGAAAACTTAGAGCTTTTAAAGTGACAAAAAGCCACTCGATAACTTCCCGGGCTGAAATCGACCCCGAAGAAGGTTTGAAAACAGCTTCTGCCCGGGCCCCCAGCCGGACTTTGAGAGCAGGCGTGGAGCGCATGCGCCTGGCGCGCCGGCTTCTCCTCGCGGCGCCGCAAAGCGCCGACCTTCTTCACGACAGCGCTCAGGGTTCAGAGAAGTCATTATTGCTTTTTAAATTAACTGATAAACAGGTGGTGATAACAGGAAATTACAAATGTAAGACTCCCGTTTCACACCTCTTTCGTATTTAGAATAATGACCCTTCAGTTAATCTACATGATAGAGCAGAGACTCATTTTAACAGAGGAACTCACAGGGAATAAAGATGGGGGAGGGTCATGAAGACAGCCCTGGTCTCTGCAAGACCCACCTGATGCGAATGATGGCTCTGGTCATTACTGATTTTGTGACTTTGCGGAAAATCACTTAATATCATTTTTATCTATTTTCTCCCCTATACTATAAGGGGGCAAGAAAAAGACAAATCACTTGATATGTATATTCTGGTTTTTTTTTCACACCTTTTAATAACGGTTTTTCTTTCTTCACCTTTCACTTTATTTACGTAAAGTAAGCAGTTATTTTGTTTCTGGATTTTTTTATCTTGACAACTCTGTGTCTTCCTTCCATTTAATGTTATTTCCCAATATGGCTCATGAGGTAATTAAGTTGCATTTAAAAATTTTAGGGTCTGAAGTGAGATACTTATTTGAGATCACTATCAAATGCATTTTTAAAAAATTAAAATAATTCAAGGAGTGTTAATTTTATCAAAGATTTTTAAAATGTGTGAGAGTTGCTTGTGTGTTGTGTGTGGGTGGGTGGAAATTATGTCAGAGATAAAAAAAAATTACCTCTAAGAGATTGAGAAATCAAACCAATGTGAAAAAGAAAACCAAAGATAGAGCCCCCAAAGCACTGTCATTCCTAGTTAAATATAAAAATAACTCAAATATTTACACAGACATTCATAGGAGAAATTGATTTGTAGCCCTAAGTTGTGTTTAAGTTGTGGGCAATCAAGTTCTTCAAGGATCTCTTCAGAACTATATTCTCTTCCCAGGCAATCCCAAGTATGGCTGGGGCTTTAGTGGTCAGTTAAATGTGAATATGCCAGATTTGCATCTACTGGCCAGACCCTCCTATGAGCTGCTAATCTCACAAATGCTTACTCAGCATCTCTACTTTGTTGGCTCAGTAGCATGTCCAAAGTGAAATAATTGTGTGTGGTGGTGTTGGTGGTGCAGGGGGGATGGCATGTTTTATGGCCTGTGTACATTATGGGGCTCCAATGAGCAAACTTCAGAAGTAGAAGCAGAAGGAGATACTCCTTCTCCCATATCTAATCATCACCAAGTCCTATCAATTGTATTTCAGTTCATATACTCCCTAATGCTATGACTGTCTAGGAACAGGTTCCAATATTACTCCACCGCACCACTCATGGACCCTAAAGGGCACTGCCCCCACCCATTCAAGGGCTTCTTCAAGTCAATCCTATAAGCTAGGCAGAGTACTTTTTCCAAACATAAATTGATTTTCTTACCACCATATCCCTTATTAAAGCCTTTCCATGACTTTTCATTGATCTTATGATAAACACTACAATTTTATACATATCCCAGAAGACCCTGAATCTGGCCCCTGCTTGCTTTTCTAGCCTTACTGCTTGCTACTGTTCTCCTTTTATCTCTGTCCTTCAGCTATATTTCTGTTTTTTAAAAAAACTTCCAAGCATCTACCAATATACTTTTATCTTTCAGTCTTCATCTCAAACATCACTTCTGCCATGAAGCCTACCTTAAATCTCAAATCATCATTATATAGATGTATTACACCCTGAACTTCATAAAACATGCCATATATATATATGTATATGTTCAAATTTTTAGTTTACATATATATTTCCAGTAATCTGAAACCTCCATTTTAGTAAAGATATTTTTCTGTTAACTTTAACATTGTATCTTTGATATCTAGCAAAAATTCTTGCACAAAACAGATAAATATTTGTATGGAAGAAGTATGTCATGTCCACATTTCAGGACCCTTAGGAGATGTCAGTGTCCCAGCCATATCCCTCAACCCACCTCAGGACATCTACACACATCTCTTATAAGCCTACAGATTTCTACATTTGTTTGTCCAAGGACAAAACTTTGACTAGTGTTTTTTGGATGATTTCTATGTTCCAGAAGTAAAGGAGAGGGAAAGATAGAAGGAAATGAAATGGTACGATTTTGCTGTCTTTGAATTTATAGTTCTGTTAAATGTGAAAACCTTTAGAGTACAACATGAGACTTTCTATATCCAAGTGCTAGTTGTTGCCTAAGAAATGGAAAACTGTGATATGAAAAACAAAGAGCAGAGGTTTGTAGAGTTTGTTTCCCTGTAACATTCACTGGGGGGAACCTGTGAGTAAAAGTTAGGCAAGATGGAATAAGTGGGTAAGATGGAATGGCTTAAATCCAGTTCACACTTGGCTTAAAAGTGGGAATGCATAAGAAGACACTTTAATGTCATTTATTGTACTGCCATAGGCAAGAGAACCATTAAATCAAGTATGACATTAAACAGCCTGCTTCTGAGGTCCAACACAGCTCATCAAGCCTTATTCTGCCTGCCTGCTTGAGTAGTTTCAATTTTCCTCTCTGTTGTTCCTTGCCTTCAATTTGAATTCAGTTCAACTAATGTTTGTTGAGTAGCAAGTCTGTACTAGTACCTGTGCTCAGCACCATAAAAAATTTGAAAATAGATACATTTGAAGCATATCTAGTTTAGTGAGGGGAGATGGATAATTATTATAACACCAAGTGTATATTTGTAACAAATTCTAAAGCAATGGAGAGGAAGAATATGGTTTAGAGAAGAAATAGGGAAGTCTTTCTGGAGAAAGAAAATTCCAGGTGGGCACTGAAGCACAGGATGTGGATTTGCATCTATATCAATGTGGATACAGGGTCTCTAGGTGGAGAAGAGGGTTGTGAAACTAAGGCCCAGATAAGAAGGTATAGCCAAAAGAAGACTGGGTTGGCCAGAATATGTTCATTATGCAGTTTGCATACTGGCAAATGGGTCTGACATGAATGCCAAACTCCTCAGTATCATCTTTATTACACAGGCAAAGGGGGCAGGGATGGAGCAAAGACCTTTGGGCAAGGGGATTACAATAGCAAGAATGTTTTGGGTGCAAATACCAGAAACTTGATCCCAATTGTTTTGAGCAAAAAGGGAATTTATTATGATTAGGCCTAGCTGGTCTCAGGTGCTCAGAAGATGCTATCAGGAAACTTTTCCATCTCTGGGCTTAACTGACCTCTAGGATGTTTTTATATTGAGGCAGCAAATGATCACCAGAAGCTTCTAATATATATACTCTCAGTTTACATGTTTCCTTGTTCCAGAAAAAAGCAATCATGGTCTCAGTCTCATTGGTCTGGAATAAACCATATGCCCATTTTGAACCAGTCACCATGGCAGGGAGGCAGGGCTGGCTACACAATTGGCAGAATGAAGTGCAAAATAAAATGTGAGACACCATGTAAAAATGTAGGAGAAAAGTGCCATTAAAGATAGTAAAACAAAAAGCTATTTCATTTATTGTGCAGTCTATCTCACAAATTTTTATTTGCTATATATTTTCTTTCTAAATAAAGAAAAGTAAAAAAAACTTTTTGCATGATTTTACCATCCTTCTCTATATTGAGCAATGCTAGTTTTAAATGCATGTATATGGATGACTAAAATTACATAATTCATTTTTCATACGTGCATACGCATTTGGTTCATATCAGAATGGTGAAATACTGCAAAAAATTAACTGTACCTCTTGCTACATGGTGCACATTCTATAAACACTGTACAATATGTAAATGTCAGCCTTCCCCAAAACGTAAATAAGCTTTAATCTATTGTCTGAAACCTCCCAGATAGAACTGAGCCTTTCCTCTCTCTCCCTAGACTGCAAGGCACCTTTCCCAGTGTAAATCCTAAATAAAATAGGATAAAATACTGAAATTCTCCTGTTATGTGTTAACTAAGGTGATTAGCTCTCTTTGTTTCTAATGGGTTTAGCCAATCGAAGAATCACTTTGAGGAGACTGAGAAAATCTTCTGTCCTCCGACCAGTGTAAATTAACCCCATTTTCCTCCTCAGCCTGGTGCGGTGTGACGTCATTTGGCTGCGCCGAGTGAGGACCCGGATCCCGGAAGTGCCCCTTCCCCAGTCTTGGCGCTGAACGCGGGACACAAGGTCTGAACAACGTTCTGCTCTGTGGGTTCCTGGACCCCCGAGGTGGGACATTCGGGAGCCTCAGCTCCGTGGCCGACAGAGAGACTCACCTCCGAGAGCTGGACGAGAGGGTTTCTAGCCCCCCCGGCCCCCAGGACCCCAAGGGCTGCTGCTGCCGCGGAAAACAGGTTTGGTGAGTGAGTGTGGGCGCCTGGTGTGCTTGTGCAAGCCTTGGTCTCATTCGCTGGTTCTTGGTCTTATCTTCTGTTTGTTTGTGGGGTGTTTGTTTCTTCTTCAGTGACGCATAAACTCCTGGAGCTGTAAGTGGGAGAACACACTTGGTTTGGGTGCTCAGAGGCACATAAATTTATACCAAAGCTGTCTGTGGTGGGTGCAGCCACAGGCATGGGGGATTAGCCATTGAGACTTGGTTTGGCAGGAAGCAGCCCCTGGCATTAGGGGAGGTCACTGAATTTGGGTGCTTAGGTTTTGGTTATTTGGGTGCTCTGTGGCACATGAAGGCATTGAGAATTGGTTGCCTAGGATTTGTCATTGATTGCTGGTCTTTTTTTTTTTTTTTTTTTTGTGGTTTGGTTAAGATTTTGTTTTGTGTTATGTCTCATCGTGTTTTATCTCGTCATCAGAAAAGTGTTTTTTTTTTTAAAAGGGGAACAACATAAGTGAGAAATCTAAGAAAATTAAGAAGGATTAACCTTTAAATAGCATTCTGAAAGATTAAAAACAATTTGGGTAAGAGCCCATGACAATAAAATGCAGAAAAAGTTTATGCAAAATAAGCCAGCCTCAGTATGGCCACAAGTGGCCAAGCCAGGGATCAATAAAATTTATTCTTATTTTATAAATAACTGTATTTTGTAAGAGAATGAACAAATAAGATAGAAGTCCATATGTGCAGTGTTTCAGGGCTCTATTTCAGAATAAAAAGTTCCTGGGATAATATTTTGGGCATGGAGTTTTAACTGCCAGCCAACCCCCTAGCCTCTCCTTAAAACCTCTAGAGGAAACAAATGAAAGCCCTAGTTCCCAGTATAAAACAGTGCTGGTTAACATTCCCGGGCCCAGGTTGTTGAGGCTTTTGAATTCCAGGCAGAAATATTAGTGGCTGGGATTTCTAGGCCCATACTTTTGGGTCCCATGCTCCCCCTCCCCCTCCTGGTAGAGTTGCAGTTTTTGCACTTCTCTTTCCCTCCCCAATGGAGCCTACAACTTGGCCACTCCCTCCTCTTCCTCTCCCTCTGGCACCTTGTCAAAAACTGAGAACAAACCCCCTCAAGCCCTTCATGCCTATGAATTCCCTGAAATGGCCTTCCCACCTCATATCATGAGTGCTATGAACTTCAGGCAGAGTGTCTTTACCTCTGGAGGGCAAAGGCAGGAACAGTGTCTTTTCCCACAAGGGCCAGCTGAAGGAGATACAAGGTATGAGCGAATTCCTTTCTTTACCTCAGATCAGCACAATTGGAAGAACTGGATCCCCAGTTATCAAGAGGATCTCAGGAATATGAAAAACTTCTTTAACTTAATTTTTGTATTGCATAATCTTAAGTGGGCTGATATACAAACTTTGTTAAGTGTGCTATAACCTCAGAAGAAAGGAGAATTAGAATTAAAAGGGATCTTTAACCAATGATAAACCAGAAAATACAGTTCATGCACCAGGAAATCTGGCTGTTCTACAAGTAAACCCCTACTGGGACCCAAGTAATCAAGCTGGCAGAACAAAATTAGATCACTATAAAGCATGCATAATTGTGAGGCTAAGAAATGGAGTTCCTAAACAAAATAACTTGAGTAAAATTCAGGAGGTTGCCTAACATCTGGATGCAAATCCATCAATATTTTTACAATGATTATTTGAAGCTTAACTTAAATATACGAGTATAAGCCCAGAGGACCCAGTAAATCAGTGCAATGTAGTTCAGTCTTTTATTTGTCAGAGTGACCCCAACATTTGTCAGAAATTACAGAAAGTTAAGGGAGTCTTAAATTACCCATCTCAGCACTGGTGAAAATTACATTTAAGGTGTTGTGTAATCATGATGAAGCTCAAGGATAGGACAGAAAGAAAGCTACCACCTAAAAAGCTAACTTGAATGCTAATGTCTTAAAAACAGTCTTGAGTAAAACTTTTCAGCAGTAAAAGGAGTCTCGCAAAGGTGAAAAAGCACTGGGACCCAAAAGAAACTACTAGGCCCTCAGCATATGTGTATTGCTGGGGGAAGGGATGTTGGAAATGAGAATGTCCCAACTTGATGCAAAGGTAAACAAGGGACTCCAGCAATCCAGTGTCCACATCTGACAGGAGACTAGGACAGTGAACTTTAGTGATACGGCCTGGAAGAAGTTTCCACTTACTTGTAAACCATCCTGATCACCCACAAAGAACCTTGGGTCTCATTCCAAGTGTTTAAGAACTTATTAGTAAATTTTCTGGTGAACAGGAGACTTAATTCTACTTAAAAGGAATCAGTCCTTGTTATGGGCATGTCTGAAGTTGCTGATGACTTCTGTAAGGAAGGGCTTAAGTTTAGCTTTCACATAAAGGTGAATAGGATGAATGGAAACTAAACAAAACTAGCTCAATCTGGCTCCACAGTTAGGGGGAAGGAGAGGGCCTCTGATATAAGCCTAGAATTGGTGCCAGCTCTTTATGTGGGTAAAATTGTGGTGAATGGGACCCAGGTGAGTTAGACCTCTTGGAAAGGCTGTAACCTCTGGAATACCCAGCCAATGGGGAAACGGGAGGTATCTGCCTGCCAGACTTAGAGATAAATTGTGCTGATTTCTATTTTTCTGTGCATAGCCACCACATTTGGTTGCATGCTGGTTCTTTCAAGATCATGAATAAATTCTTTTCTTCTCCATGATCAGATGAATCTTTATTCTCTTTCAGGCACAGCTTTCTTTCTAACACTTCTCACAGCATCAGCAATGTCAAATTGGAATAAGGTCAGTAGTCTTAGAAATTTATTTATAAGCCCCCCCCTCTGAATTTAGAAGTTCCACCTCTAGGAGCATGCCTACAAACTGAATTGAAAGATCCAAGCAAGCCACAACTGCCTAAGGAAGAAGACCTGTGAAGTGTCCTCCAGGTGAGCCAGAGTTGTATTAAGATATCCTTTAAGATTGTGACCAAACATGATTCCAACGTGTTCAAACAACATCCACTTAGATGAAGAGAAGAGGGAACATTTTTGCCACCAATTAAAATATTTTAGAATAAGGACTTATAACACCAGGAACTCAAATTTACAATTTTGTCTAGAATATAAGAGTTATAAATCCAATGTTAGAAAATATACATCCCACAGTACCTAATCTGTATACTCTCCTCATCAGTGTTTCTGATGCATATACTTAATTTAACTTTAAATAATACCATTTATTGCATCCCAATAAATACTCAAAAAAACTTTATTCAAATGAGAAGAACTTGACATAGAAATAAAACAGCAATGTAATTAAAGTATGTTACCATAAAGGTTCAAAAATGCAAGTCTCGTCCAGAAATGTTCCGGGAGTAAAGCTCCACAAGAGACTTTGTAGGCTCAGCCTTTTGGCAAGTGGCCATGCCAAAGAACAAAAAGAAAATCAGAATTCTTAGGTATAACTGGCTATTGTCAACTGTCAATATCAAATGTTTGATGGACTGCCAAATCTCTATATCTGGACATAAGGGAAAATGAAAAAATAACCTTTAAAATGGACATGAGAATGTACAATTGCCTTTCAGAGTTGAAAGGCAAATTAATATCAGCTCCAGCCTTGGGCTCCCTGATCCCATGAAAAAATGTAACCTGTCTGTCCATGAAAAGCAGGGCATGACCTACAAGGCACTTGTACAAGCCTTTTTGAAAAATATAGGACCAGTGGCTTTTTTGTCAAACAGTTTGACTCTGTAGACTGAGAATGGTCTGCTGGCCCATTGACAGTGGTAACCATTTGTGAACTCTTATGAGAAACAGTTTACTTTGAACTCCCCACATATACTTACTCTATTGCAGCAATAGGGGGACAGTGGCACACAATTGAGAAACTAAGTCCCTATCAGGCAGCAGTGCTGGACAATCTTGAGTGTCATCCTACAGAAAGCAAAATATTCAGTAGCAAATAGTGCTTCTCCCACTGCAAACATCAGCACAAAGGGCAGAGTCACCTGCCTGCACAGACTTGAGATGCCTTTACTAATTTTCATATACACAAAACAATTTAAAAACATGGTCAAATAACTGAGGCCAATAAAGACTTAAAATATATAGATCTATTTTTGAAGTTATTAAATATGGTAATGCATCCCAAGAAATTAGTTGCTCACTGCAAATGTCATGTATCTGTGGATTATAAAAGACCTAGATGGTGACAAAAAATTAGGAAATAGATTCACAGTGAAGCCAAAAGTTCTTGGAATCTTTAAGTGTTTGCTAGTGCCTAAAGTCTCTAGGGAAAATTAATCAAGGTACAAAATTAAAATTACTCTTGTCTTGATTACCAGGTTGGGCCCCAGTTTTCACGGGTTGGTCTCTTTACAATCAAACCTATGCTCTCCATTAGAAAAGGCCTAAGCCTTATCAGGTCATGATTCAATTGGTTTGAGCTTCATCAAATAACCTCCCACTCAAATAAGAGCGTAGAGATAGGCAATAGTTTATAAGTAAAGAGCTCATGAGGCAAGAATTCAACTTCAATGCATTTTTACTAAAGGGGCACTAAAGGTAAAAGGAACAAGTTTACAATGTAGAAATTATTTGATAGATTACCAAGCTTGAGAGCAGAAGCTCCTGCAGATGTAGCTGGTCATGAAATCAGAGCTCCCCCTTGTCTGGGTTACAGATTATATGTAGCATTTTTGATTTATAAAACATTTAATTAATATTATATTTTGGCATTTAAACCATGTGTGGTGTGTGGTAAATGATATGTTGCGAATTATGAGTGACCCACAGAGTGTCCTGATCCATGAGTGATTCACAAGTGTTTTGATCCAAGAGTGGTACAAGATCAAAGGAGAGTATCCACAGCATTATCAGAGACTTAGCCTTGAATGTTTGCAAAACTTTATTGTAACTATTTCTACTAATTGAGATATGACTTCTGTAAGAGCAGTATAACTTACTTTTTACTTATATACAATCTAAAAATTTGAAAAGTGATTACTATTACTTGTCTCTGATTAATGTAGTTTTCTTATTTAATTCTATGATTAGTTTAGCCATTACATCATGTTGATAGATGTTTTATTAGAGCTCTATTCAGCATTGCTACATTACTTAAAACTATTCTATGATTAAAGTAACAGCTGCAGCCCCATCCTGTTTTCTTTTTACACAGAGGATTAGATGGTTATCTGCTATCTTTCTATATCTAAGGAGTTTGAGTGGGCCTTTCTGCTTTCTTGAAAATATTCACAGTTTTTTAACTGTTTAACTTCCCCCTCACTATAATCTAATATAGGACTTGAGGTATATGAATCATCTCTCCCAGTTTTTGTACTGCTTTCCAGTTTTTATCACTTGGATATCAAAATTGATTGTTTTAAATAAGCTTCTAGATCAGTAGGAATAACTGATTCTTCACCATCAGAACAGAAAGCATTGGGTGGTATATGAGAGCAGTATAGAGAGAAGGAGTCAGTATCCTTATTATCAGATTCTTCAGTAGAGCTATTTTCCTGTGACAACAGGTCTTTGTTTCTTTATACCACTTTGGAAGACAATCTAGTGTTATTTCCTGTCTGTCTGAAGAGCTCCATTTATCAGAGCTTCTAGGGCACATTTGTGGTGATGAGGTACCTCAGGTTTGTTTGACAATATCTTAATTTCTCCCTCATTTTTATTCAGTTTTATTAAGATATACTTAGATACCATACAGTCATCCTCAGTGTATGATCTGTTGTTCACAGTACCGTGATAGAGTTGTGTATTCATCACCACAATTTTGAACATTTTCATTTCTCAAAAAAAACAAATAAAAATAAGAATAAAAATAAAAGTAAAAGTGAACATCCAAATCATCCCATCCCCTCATCCCTCCATATTATTCATTTTAATTTTTGTCCCCATTTTTCTACTCACCTGTCCATACACTGGGTAAGGGGAGTGTGAGCCACAATCAAATGTGCAGAATTACACATGGTAATTCCATGTAAGCTATCTAGGTGTACAATCATCTTCTAGATGCAGTGCTGCTGGTTTGCAGTTCAACAGTTGCAGGCATTTCTTTCTAGCTATTCTGATATACTAAGAACTAAAAAGAGATATCTACATAATGCATAAGAATTACCTCCAAAATGACCTCTGGACTCCAGGCAGATGGGTGGGCAGCCCCAAGCTTCCAAGTGCTTGCCCAGCAGCCATGGTCCCTCTAAACACTTGGGTGAAGGATCCAGTATCTTCAATCATTGAGGTGATGGCCATGCTCTTACCTCCACCCTCATCAGGCATCAGGTTCAAAAGCTGACGTGTAAGCAAGGGTAACCTTTCTAATAGTTTGTGACATCATATTCATCAATTCTTCTTAAGACCTCATCAGAAGTTCCCTTAGTGTTCATATTTACACCAATAGTCTCTTCAAAGCAATCTAGGCCTTTTTTTCTCAAGAACCTTACAATTCTTGCCTCTTTTCATCACACAATTCAAAAGCTGTATCCAGATTTTTGTTATTTGTAGTGGCAGTTTGCTAGGCTGCTAAAAAGAGATATCAAAAACTTGGAATTTGTTAGCTTACAGGCTTACAGTTTTGAGGCCATGAGAATGTCCAGATCGAGTCATCAAGGCACTGCTTCCTCCCTGAATGCTGGCTGGTGGGGATCCTGGGCTCCTGCCACATGGCAAGCACATTGCAGCATCTGATGGTGTCTCTCTTCCCTTCTGGGTTTTCTTGCTTTCAGCTTCTTCCTTCTGTGGCTTTCTCTCTCTTTGTCTAAATTACATTCTTTTAAAAAGGATTCCAGTAAGAGGATTAAGACCCACCATGGGCCAGGCCTTAACTGGAGTAACCTCATGAAAACCTCTTTCAAATAAGTTTATGCCCACAGGAATGGATTCGCTTTCACAACATTGTTATCCTGTATGCATTCGGTTCCAAACCACCACATTCTGTTTGGTTCCTTTTTAAAATTTCTGTGACTTCCATTTTTTTCCTCATATCCTTTAATCTTCTCTGTAGTTTCCTTCATCTTCTTGAACATTTTTAAGATTATTTCTTCAGTCTTTTTTTCCGTATATCTACATTCTCATCTTATTCATTTATCTTATCTGGATTTTTATCCTTTTCCTTTGGAAGAACTATCATTTCCTATTTCTTTCTTTGTATTCCACTTTTGTTGTTCAGTGTACATTTTAGTATTTTAAAATGTTAACTCTGGGATTTATTCCCTGAGATATCTCCTTTTTTTGTATTGTAACGAGCTGGTGATGAAACACATTTTCTTGGGATTCAGCCCTCCTATCAGAAAGATCTGCCCAACATGAATGAAGTGTGCAGGGTTTTCCCTCTTTCCCAGGCTCTGTCTTATCTTAGGCTGTTGCTTGTTAGTTGTTTTGGAGTTCTCCTGTTTAGGTTGTCCCCTCTGTTTCCCTGGAGACACACCTCCTTCTCCCAGTTGTTTGATTCTGGCAGGATTTTGTCCCAAACATTCCCAGACTCTCTCTCTAGTTTGTTTTACAATTCTTTCATTGTCTCAAGTTGCTTACACCTGGTGGAAAAATTCTTGGAGGGAGGCACACCTTTCTCAAGTTAGTCTCTCCCAGGAAAAACAGGGCCAGAGGCTCAAAACAAGGGTGCAGACCAGCTCCAAAGTGCCCTGGGGATGGGGATCAGAAAGAGTACAAAGAGCTTCTCTGACAGCTTCCCATATCTGAGTTTTCCTGGACTACGCATCAAATGTTGCCATTCAACTAGTTCCCCTGGGGCCCTGAGGAAGTGCAACATCTTTAAATCTCTACCACTGCTTCCCGTGTTCCAGAAGGGTGAATATAATGGCTGCCACTGCCTTTGTCCAGGGTGGGTTGAAACTATAGCTGCCTTCAGAGCTATGCTCTCAGTGATCCAAATTCACCAATCCATTGTCATGATCACTGACTAGTCAAGCCTACCTCTGCTCTTGGGGAAGAGAATTATTTTATCCCTTGCTGCAAGCTAGCTAGGGACAGGACCCTTGTAGGGGATAGGAACTATAGCCACCGTTCTGATGGAGTAATTAAGTCTTCTTTACCATGATTTATCTGTTCTTGGATTACTGTACATTGTTCTTCTAGACTTGAGTTTCAAAATTATTGTTTCAGAGATTTCCTGCCTCTTTAATAATTGATTTGGTCAAAGGACATTCCTGGAGCTCCTTACTTCACCATCTTCCCATAATCATCCCTCTTCTTCATTATTAAAAGAGAATTTTTGTCACAAGGTTAAATGAGATAACCTTTGCAATTCAACTTTTCCTAATACCATATCTAGGTACACAGAAAGAGAAGCATGATCTCCCTTCCCCATTTCCTTTTTTGGGGGAATGTAGCCTACATTAGATTACATTACTGGAGTACAATTGTAAACTCAGTATTTTATTCTTCTTACATCAATGGATTTGCCATCTATATAATTTTCAAAATCTTACTTCCTTTGGTGCTTCACTGTTCTGCAGCTAGGGCCTTTTTATTTTGAGGGGTACAAATTGAAAAGTAGTTAGTATCATGTGGATGAGATTTCAGGGAGCTGAAATTTCCCATGAATGAGACAAATGAAGCAAATGTGTCTGTTTCCACAAACTGACATTCAGGAAAGATGATTTATGACAGAAAGAAGTCAAATTGCATATACAGAGTAAAACGGGTACTTACTATGAGAAAGAAGAGGCACTTACTTTAATTTGTTATGATACTTTAAAAGTTTCCTAGTTGTCAACATGGGGATTGACCCTTCTGAAAAATTCTAGGTGGAATGAGGAAATAAAAATATATCTTTCTCAGCACCTTGGCCTTTGGAGTCATGCAGAGTTACAGTTTCTATCTTTCTTTAATGTTAGAGAAGAAATAAATTGTGGGTTTCTAACTATGGGATTCACATTGGAAACTACTACTCATTAATTGTAGAATCATATAATTGGAGAATTAGATAAGGGATCTAGGAAAATTATGTACATTGTTTTCAAGAAGCTAGCGAATAATTTTTATTTATATCAACATCCTGAAATTTAACCCATGATTGAAAGGACAGAATCATAGGACTGTAAAACAGCAAAAAAATACGATGATTTCATTTCTCCCTCTTAATGTCCAGAATGACTGCTCTGAATTTTCCCAGCTGGTTAACTAGGGATGAGAAGGCTTTCAATATACTACCCCTTCCTTCTGTGGTTTTTTTCTTGGGCTGATACGTCAAGATGAGAAACTATTTTACAAAAATAAATATAGTTGAAATGAACACTCATTTATTACCCCATCTCTTAACATTTTTGGGAATAGGCAATTCCTCTCCCTATGTGCATGGACCAGAGGGAGCCACAATGTTTGTACAGTACAATCCTTGATTCCTGACCACAATTGATTTGCTAAAAATGGGCATATAAACCAAAATAGTCAAATCAATTATTTCCATTAGAATGTGGAATAAGGCCCAGAAAAGTAACATCAATCTCTTTCTCTTACTCTCAATATGTAACAGGAAACTCTGCAGCTGTTTGTTGCCAAATTTTTGCCACAACAGGGATGACTGGTTGCAAAAAGATGAATTAAACTGACTGCAGGTAAAAAACAAAGATGAGAATAGAGAGAAAATCTTTCTGTGTTCCCTTTTTCCAGTTTTTTTTTCTCTATGAGATAAAGCTTTAGATTCATAAAATATTCCCTCATTTGTTTCAGCTAGAACAGAGTGTACTGTCTTCTGTTTTTCTTCTTTCATTGTTTTTATCATTGATGAAGATTCCAAAATTCTCAGATAATTCACATATTGACATTTTGAGTCCTCTCATGGCAAGTTATATCTTGTTTCTTCTTGTCAGAAGACTAAATATATTATAGTCTATCTTTCAAAAGCCATTTCCATGTGTCAGGTGCTATGGTGGGTGCATTACATCTATTATCTCTAAGCCTTGGCCTTAAAGAAGGAAATAATATTGACAGTTGAAAGGTACAATTCAGAATTATTAAGTAACTTGACCAAGATTCCTCATTTCATAAGTGATAGAGAAATGTTATACCAATTTCTCTACCTCTTCCTTAAGCACATTTTCATTAAATACCTACTATGTTCAAAGCATTGTTTCATTGTTCCTGAAGATGCATCAATGGAAAAGATAGACAAGGTCTCAGTTCTCATGGCTTCACATTCTAGTGTAGGATACAGGCAATAAGCAAAAAATTAATGTAAGTGTAAGGTAGGGGTTAAGGATACAAGAATTAAAAAAGGAGATAAGGGATAAAAAGCATTATGAGGTTGAGAAATAGTTTTGATTAAAATTATCTAAAAGACCCCTTTGCACAGGGATGTACATGTAGGGGAGTATGAGCCAAGCCAAATCCTGCAGGATCAGCTTTCCAGAAAGAGGCAATAACAGATGCAAATAAAGCCCTTGCAGACAGACAAACCAATCAGTGGAACATTAGAAATCCTTGACAATTTACCCATTTGCCAGTTTCAGTATATTATGTCCCCCAAAATGCCATTATCTTTGATGAAATCTTATGTGGGAAGATGTATCAGTGTGGATTAGATTGTAATTCTTTGATGGTTTCCATGGAGATGCACCCCCCAAACAGTGGGTGATGACTCTGGATAGTTTCTGTGGAGATGTGGCCCTGCTCATTCAGCATGCCCCTGGATGAGTTTACTGGAGCACTATATGTAATCAGACAGGAGTGAACTTGCAGAGGGACACTTTGAAGAATGCACAGAAGCTGAGAGAGTAGCTGCAGATGAGACACATTTTGAAGACAGCCATTGAAAGCAGATTCTTGCCTGGAGAAGCTAAGAGAGGACAAATGCCCCAAGAACAACTGAGAGTGACATTTTGAAGAGGAGCTGTGGCCTAGAGAGGAACATCCTGGGAGAAAGCCATTTTGAAACCAGAACTTGAAGCAGATGCCAGCCACATCCTTCCCAGCTAACAGAGGTTTTCCAGGTGCCATTGGTCAACTTCCAGTGAAGCTACCTGATTGTTGATGCATTACCTTGGACATTTTATGGCCTTAAGACTGTAACTGTCTCTTATCTGCAGCTACTCTCTCAGCTCTGTGCGTTCTTCAAAGTGTCCCTCTTGGCTGTAGCAAGTTCACTCCTGTCTGATTGCATATAGTGCTCCAGTAAACTCATCAAGGTGCATGCTGAATGGGTGGGGCCACATCTCCACCAAATAAACCCCCTTTATAAAAGCCAGTCCTTTCCTGGTGTTTTGCATTCCAGCAGTATTAGCAAGCTAGAACAACCCACATGTATGAAAACAGAGTGTTATAGAAGTCATAAACAGATAACTGGATTTAACAAGATTTAACAACTATTTTACAGATAAGGAAATCTGAATGTCCAATAAACTTATGAAAAGATATTCTTAATATATTAGAATCACAATATAAATTGATTTACTTTTACAGCATTGGCAAATATTTTATAAGGTATGACTTTTAGCTTTTGATTGTGCCTTTATTCACCTTAGTTCTTTAAAAATGTACTTGTCTTAAAGATCCTGTAAATAAAGTGACAACCAACTGATGTGGGATGGAAGTCACCCCTCTCAGCATGGTATTTTTCTTTTTTGTTTTTTACAAAGCAGTGGTTTTTACTTATAGGAATCACATTGATCACACAGTAGTTACAAGAATGTCAGATATAATGACACAAAATCTGAACAAGACAGGCTGATGGAGAATTTACATAATATGGTAAAAATATACATACTCATAGTTAGCAATGTGGACAAATGCATGTAGTGTGGGGAGGTGAGCTGGTGGGTCCCTTCAAGGCTTGGTAAGGGCACCCCAGGGGTAAGCCTGCTCTCCCTGCATGAAGGCAGGCAGCTCCTGACAAGATGTACAGGCATTCCACACACACCTAAAGACACAGAATAGACTGACCTGCCACACAGACCTCTAAATTAACATACCTGTGATTGTTCTGATACTCCCACAAAAATAGTAAATAGTAAACCCATGCAAGTAGCGGGAATCATCAAGTCACTTGTTCTAGGCAGGATTTGGAAGATGCTTAGTTCTTGACATTAACATTTGTAAAGAGCTATGTTCTCCATTTCTACATTTTATTCACAACTGACATGCAATTAAGAGTGATGGGATTCTGATAGTTCCAACTAACAGTGATAAGTACTCTTAAAAAAATGTGAGAAATAGTTAATAACATATTTTAGGTTCACTCAACAGATAACATGAATCAACTATAGTTTTAAGCCTAAAGGTAGAAGGGCATACGTCTGAAGTTTGGTGCTTGAGTTTTAGTTTCTACCACTGTCCTTAGGAAAGTAATACAACTGCTTGTTTATTTAGCAAATCAGGCACTAGTTTGAGGTCTCAGAGAAAATCCAAAATAAGAAATGCCACTCATTTTTCTCTTCGTGTTTTTAGAAGACAGATCAAATTTCTAAGTTATTCAAGATTCCTTCAAAGCCATGGTGTTTTCTGCAAATAATTGTCTAGAGAACAAACCAAGCAGCAGCAGCTCACTGTTCTTATGAAACTTCCTACAGCTGCAGGAGCCCTGACTTGGCTGATGTCCTGTTAGGAGCCAGGCACATTGACCTGCAGTTCAGAGTTGGAGTTGTTTTCATACTCCCCATGCATCCAGCTTTGCACCAACTATGATGGCAAATCACTCTCTGGGGGGTTATGCACGACCACACATGTTTCAAGAGCTTCCTGTGAGGTGTCTCTAGCCCACGGGTCACCTTCCGTACAGTCAGCAGGTTCTTCTTTTTTTTTTTTTTTAATCTTCATTTTATTGAGATATATTCACATACCACGCAGTCATACAAAACAAATCATACTTTCGATTGTTTACAGTACCATTACATAGTGGTACATTCATCACCCAAATCAATCCCTGACACCTTCATTAGCACACACACAAAAATAACAAGAATAATAATTAGAGTGAAAAAGAGCAATTGAAGTAAAAAAGAACACTGGGTACCTTTGTCTGTTTGTTTCCTTCCCCTATTTTTCTACTCATCCATCCATAAACTAGACAAAGTGGAGTGTGGTCCTTATGGCTTTCCCAATCCCTTTGTCACCCCTCATAAGCTACATTTTTATACAACTGTCTTCGAGATTCATGGGTTCTGGGTTGTAGTTTGATAGTTTCAGGTATCCACCACCAGCTACCCCAATTCTTTAGAACCTAAAGAGGGTTGTCTAAAGTGTACGTAAGAGTGCCCACCAGAGTGACCTCTCGGCTCATTTTGGAATCTCTCTGCCACTGAAGCTTATTTCATTTCCTTTCACATCCCCCTTTTGGTCAAGAAGATGTTCTGCGTCCCACGATGCCAGGTCTACATTCCTCCCCGGGAGTCATATTCCACGTTGCCAGGGAGATTCACTCCCCTGGGTGTCTGATCCCACGTAGGGGGGAGGGCAGTGATTTCACCTTTCAAGTTGGCTTAGCTAGAGAGACAGGGCCACATCTGAGCAACAAAGAGGCATTCGGGAGGAGGCTCTTAGGCACAACCATAGGGAGGCCTAGCCTCTCCTTTGCAGCAACCGTCTTCCCAAGGGTAAAACCTGTGGTAGAGGGCTCAGCCCATCAAACCACCAGTTCCCTATGTCTGTGGTCATGTTAGCAACCATGGAGGTGGGGTAGGCGAATACCCCTGCATTCTCCACAGGCTCCTCAAGGGGGCACTACATATATTTTTTTTATTTTTTTTAACTTTCCCTTCTTTTTTAAATCAACTGTATGAAAAAAAAGTTAAAAAGAAAACAAACATACAATAAAAGAACATTTCAAAGAGACCATAACAAGGGAGTAAGAAAAAGACAACTAACCTAAGATAACTGCTTAACTTCCAACATGTTCCTACTTTACCCCAAGAAAGTTACCTAATATAGCAACATTTCTGTGAACTTGCTCCTACTATATCCATCAGAAATTAACAGACCATAGTCATTCCTGGACATCCCCAGAACGTTAAATAATTTATCTGTTCTTCTTGGATTATTGTTCCCCCTTCCTTAATTGCTCTCTATTGCTAGTTCCCCTACATTCTACATTATCAGCCATTTGTTTTACATTTTTCAAAGTTCACATTAGTGGTAGCATATAATATTTCTCTTTTTGTGCCTGGCTTATTTCGCTCAGCATTATGTCTTCAAGGTTCATCCATGTTGTCATATGTTTCACGAGATCGTTCCTTCTTACTGCCGTGTAGTATTCCATCGTGTGTATATACCACATTTTATTTATCCACTCATCTGTTGAAGGACGTTTGGGTTGTTTCCATCTCTTGGCAATTGTGAATAATGCTGCTATGAACATTGGCGTGCAGATATCTGTTCGTGTCACTGCTTTCCGATCTTCCGGGTATATACCGAGAAGTGCAATCGCTGGATCGAATGGTAACTCTATATCTAGTTTTCTAAGGAACTGCCAGACTGACTTCCAGAGTGGCTGAACCATTATACAGTCCCAACAACAGTGAATAAGTGTTCCAATTTTTCCACATCACCTCCAGCATTTGTAGTTTCCTGTTTGTTTAATGGCAGCCATTCTAACCGGTATTAGATGGTATCTCATTGTGGTCTTAATTTGCATCTCTCTAATAGCTAGTGAAGCTGAACATTTTTTCATGTGTTTCTTGGCCATTTGTATTTCCTCTTCAGAGAACTGTCTTTTCATATCTTTTGCCCATTTTATAATTGCGCCGACTGTACTATTGTCATTGAGTTGTAGGATTTCTTTATATATGCAAGATATCAGTCTTTTGTCAGATACATGGTTTCCAAAAATTTTTTCCCATTGAGTTGGCTGCCTCTTTACCTTTTTGAGAAATTCCTTTGAGGTGCAGAAACTTCTAAGCTTGAGGAGTTCCCATTTATCTATTTTCTCTTTTGTTGCTTGTGCTTTGGGTGTAAAGTCTAGGAAGTGTCCGCCTAATACAAGGTCTTGAAGATGTTTTCCTACATTATCTTCTAGGAGTTTTATGGTACTTTCTTTTATATTGGGATCTTTGGTCCATTTTGAGTTAATTTTTGTGTAGGGGGTGAGGTAGTGTTTTTATCAAAAAGGGATGTTGGATTTTGTCAAATGCTTTTTCAGCATCTATTGAGATGATCAATTGATTTTTCCCTTTTGACTTGTTAATGTGTTGTAATACATTGATTGATTTTCTTATGTTGAACCATCCTTGCATGCCTGGAATGAACCCCACTTGGTCATGGTGTATGATTTTTTTAATGTGTCTTTGGATACGATTTGCAAGTATTTTGTTGAGGATTTTTGCATCTATATTCATTAGGGAGATTGGCCGGTAGTTTTCCTTTTTTGTAGCATCTTTGCCTGGTTTTGGTATTAGATTGATGTTAGCCTCATAAAATGAGTTAGGTAGTGTTCCATTTTCTTCCATGTTTTGAAAGAGTTTGAGTAAGATTGGTGTCAGTTCTTTCTGGAAAGTTTGGTAGAATTTCCCTGTGAAGCCATCTGGCCCTGGGCATTTATTTGTGGGAAGCTTTTTGATGACTGATTGGATCTCTTTGCTTGTGATGGGTTGGTTGAGGTTTTCTATTTCTTCTCTGGTCAGTCTAGGTTGTTCATATGTTTCCAGGAAATTGTCCATTTCTTCTACATTATCCAGTTTGTTGCCATATAGTTGTTCATAATATCCTCTTATAATTTTCTTAATTTCTTCAGGATCTGCAGTTATCTCACCTTTTTTATTCATTATTTTGTTTATATGGGTCTTCCCTCATTTTGATTTTGTCAGTCTAGCTAGGGGCTTGTCAATCTTGTTGATCTTCTCAAAGAACCAACTTTTGGTGCTATTTATCCTCTCTATTGATTTTTTGTTCTCTATGTCATTTATTTCTGCTTTAATCCTTGTTATTTCTTTTCTTCTACTTGGTTTAGGATTGGTTTGCTGTTCATTTTCTAGCTTCTTCAGTTGATCCATTAGTTCTTTGATTTTGGTTCTTTCTTCCTTTTTAATATACGCGTTTAGTGCTATAAATTTCCCCCTTAGCACTGCTTTTGCCGCATCCCATAGGTTTTGGTATGTTGTGTTCTCATTTTCATTCGTCTCTATATATTTAGCAATTTCTCTTGCTATTTCTTCGTTAACCCACTGATTAGGAGTGTGTTGTTTAACCTCCAGGTATTTGTGAATTTTCTAAGTCTCTGATGGTTATTGACTTCTAATTGTATTCCATTGTGGTCAGAGAATGTGCTTTGAATAATTTCAATCTTTTTAAATTTATTGAGGCTTGTTTTATGTCCCAGCATATGATCTATTCTGGAGAAATTTCCATGAGCACTAGAAAAGTATGTGCATCCTGGTGATTTGGGTTGTAATGTCGTGTATATGTCTGTTAAATCTAATTCATTTATCAGATTGTTTAGGTTTTCAGTTTCCTTATTGGTCTTCTGTCTGGTTGATCTATCTATAGGAGACAGTGATGTGTTGAAGTCTCCCACAATTATTGTGGAAACATCAATTGCTTCCTTTAGTTTTGCCAATGTTTCTCTCATGTATTTTGTGGCACCTTGATTGGGTGCATAGGCATTTACAATTGTTATTTCTTCTTGTTGAACTGCCCGTTTTATTAGTATGTAGTGGCCTTCTTTGTCTCTCAAAACATCCCTGCATTTAAAGTCTATTTTATCTGAGATTAATATTGCTACACCTGCTTTCTTTTGGCTGTAGCTTGCATGAAATATTTTTTTCCATCCTTTCACTTTCAGTTTCTTTGTGTCCCTGTGTCTAAGATGAGTCTCTTGTATGCAACATATTGCTGGTTCATTTTTTTTTTTTTGATCCATTCTGCAAATCTGTATCTTTTAATTGGGGAGTTTAATCCATTTGCATTCAACGTTATAACTGTGAAGGCATTTCTTGAATCTCCCCTCTTATCCTTTGTTTTATGTTTGTCATATTTTTCCCCTCTCTCTATTAATATCCTTTATTGTACCCATACCAAATCTCTTTAGTACTGAACCTTTCTCCAAGTCTCTCTGTCCTTTCTTTGTTTCTCTGTCTGTAGGGCTCCCTTTAGTATCTCCAGTAGGGCAGGTCTCTTGTTAGCAAATTCTCTCAGCATTTGTTTGTCTGTGAAAAATTTAAGCTCTCCCTCAAATTTGAAGGACAGCTTTGCTGGATAAAGTATTCTTGGCTGGAAATTTTTCTCACTCAGAATTTTAAATATATCATGCCACTGCCTTCTCATCTCCATGGTGGCTGCTGAGTAGTCACTACTTAGTCTTATGCTGTTTCCTTTGTATGTGGTGAATTGCTTTTCTCTTGCTGCTTTCAGAACTTGCTCCTTCTCTTCTGTGTTTGACAGTGTGATCAGAATATGTCTCGGAGTGGGTTTATTTGGATTTATTCTATTTGGAGTTCGCTGAGCATTTATGATTTGTGTATTTATGTTGTTTAGAAGATTTGGGAAGTTTTCCCCAACAATTTCTTTGAATACTCTTCCTAGACCTTTACCCTTTTCTTCCCCTTCTGGGACACCAATGAGTCTTATATTTGGACGTTTCATAGTATCTATCATATCCCTGAGGTCTATTTCGATTTTTTCAATTTTTTTCCCCATTCTTTCTTTTATGCTTTCATTTTCCATTCTGTCATCTTCGAGGTCACTGATTCGTTGTTCAACTTCCTCTAGTCTTGTACTATGAATGTCCAGAATCTTTGTAATTTGGTCAGCAGTTTCTTTAATTTCCATAAGATCATCCATTTTTTTATTTAGTCTTGCAATGTCTTCTTTATGCTCTTCTAGGGTCTTCTTGATTTCCTTTGTCTCCCGTACTATGGTCTCTTTGTTCATCTTTAGTTATTTGAGTAGCTGCTCTAGGTGCTGTGTGTCTTCTGATCTTTTGATTTGGGTGCTTGGGCTTGGGTTATCCATATCGTCTGGTTTTTTCATATGCTTTATAATTTTCTGTTGTTTTTGGCTTCGTGGCATTTGCTGAACTTGATAGGGTTCTTTTAGGATTTGTAGACCAATTGAAGTCCTTATGTCTAATTTATCAGATCTACAGCTTCGTGGAGTACACTTTCTCTAACTAACCAGCAGGTGGCGTCCACGAGCCACCTGTTCTCCACAAGCCAGTTCTCCCCTGCTTAGCCTTTGTGGTGAGTGGGGTAGTGAGTCTTGTGGGGTCCAATTGGTGTACCAAGATTGCGTGTGTAGTTGGTGTTGCCTGCCCTGTATATGGGGCGTGTTTCTGGGCAGTCGGGGGGGGTGGCTCTAACAATCAAATCTCCCTGGTGATCCTAGAGTTTTAAAGCTGCTGCAATAGTCTAATCCTTCAGTTCAGTCCTGCCACAGTTTGTCTCTGCCACTGACCCACAAGTCCTTGGTATTGGCATATGGCTCCTGAGACTTGCAAGTGGGCCCCTCTTCCAGGCCGTGCACCCCGGGTCCTCTGTTGAGGGATGACTGTGCTATGTCACAGGTGAGTGCCATCCCCCCAGGGCAGTTCTGGACTGCTGGGCTGTGTAGGGAGGCTCCCAGTCTGCTGAAATGATGGCTGAATGGGGCTTTGTTAATTCACACTGCTCCACCTTCCCAACTCTGGGACAATCAGCTGAGGTTGCAGGGAAGGCTAATGTCCACGCCCAGTTTTGTGGTGTGTGCCTGTTATTTGAAGCACTTCCGTCACACTGGGTTGTGTGGGGCAGTTCTGGGCTATGGGGCTGCCGATGGGCAGGAGTGTTTCCTCTCCACCAGGATGATGGCTGTGGGCGGACACCCCCCTTTTCTTGGGAAGTTGTGGTGTTTAGTGAATTTTCTCAGCCTCTGGATTATTGCGTTTTGTCTCAGAGCTCTCCTAGTTCTGCTCTTGACTTGACCTGCCCAAATTGCAAGTCTTTGAAGCTTTCTGTATTGGGCTTCTTAGAGTGATTGTTTTAGAAAAAGAAAAAGGGATAAAAAAAAAAATAATAATAATAAAAAAAAAAAATAAAAAAAAAAAAAGGCCCTCCTCAGCGATCTAATGGGTTATTGAAATGCTAACAGACAAAGCAGCCAGGGCCATTAAGGAAAGGTCCACAGGGCAGAGAGATCAGCTTTTCTTCGGGATTTGCTTATGCGCCTCAGGGCCCTTCCCCTTTCTATGTTCACCAGAACTCCAAAAATCCTCCGCTTTTATTTTGGAGTTTTTCGTGTTGTTTTTTTTTCTATGCCTGTCTCCTCTCTGCTGGGCTGGCTGCTCTCAGATTCTCTGGTGTCTGGTCTCAGTCTATCTATGGTTGGAGTTTGGATCAGTAGAATGAGATTCTGATAAGGGCTGCCACTGCCGTTCTCCCTTCTCCTTCCCGGAGCTGACAGCCCCTCCTCCCCCGGGACTGAGCCTGGCAGGGAGGGGCGCGGGTCCCCTGGCCGCAAAAACTTACAGATTTCGCTGATCTCAGCAGTTCCACGTTTTCATGAGTGTTGTATGAAGTATGCCCAAAGTCAGATTGCTCTGTGGTGTCCAGTCCACGCAGTTCCTGGCTTTCTACCTACTTTCCTGGAGGAGTAACTAAAACATACAGCTCACCAGTCCGCCATCTTGCCCCGCCTCCCTAATCAGCAGGTTCTGAACCTAAAGAGGGGGCAATGCCTCCCTGAACACCTTTCATTACTGCTTGAATTGCAAGTTCCTACTGGGGAGAAAAGTGCATTAACATAACTTGAAGTTCTCTTTTATTGGCAATTTAAAAGGTAAAGTGTTTTATTTTAAAACTTTTAAAATTTGAAAACAAGATACCCTAGATTAAATAGTAATGTTTTCCAAAGCTGAATGTGCTCATTTGGAACTGTTTTTCTTCTGGAAATACAAATACAACTTCCTACAACTCCTAGGTAGGGACACTACTGTCTGGATGACCTGTGGTTAGATGACTGATCAAAGCTGAATTGATAACATCCTTTTTTTTTGCCTTGGTGTAAGGGTTTTAAAAATTCTAGGAGAGATGCTTCTGCCAGCCTACACAAGTTTCACTTCAAGCATCTCCTGAGAAGTGTAGACAATGTACAGGAAGCTGTCCTCATCCTTCACACTCTCATAAACTTCTGAGGTGGGTGTGGAGACCCTCACCATGCTGTGCCATTCACCAGCAGGAAGAAGGCCTGGTTTGCATTCAGATGCAGGCAACATCTAATTATTTTGATTAGTTCATTCATGTTGACATGATCTGGTACAAGGAACTTGGTTTTATCCAGTACAGGAAGCTGCTTCTCACCCTTGTATCTTTCTAGTATCATCAAGATTTTGGTGGGGTGCTGCTTGCAGAGGAGGTGCACATTTACTCTTCAATGGTGTGGTGCTGCTTGAAGGCCTTCTCAGATGGCATGGTGGGGCAGGGGTTGGTGCGGTGGCAGCTCTGAGGTGCCCAGGCTCTGAAGGCTGTGGTGGTGAAGGTTCTGGCTCTGGTGACAGCCACTTCCCTTGTAAAAAGGTATGATGTTTTCAAGTGCTGGCAAAGATGTGGCACAATAGGAACTCTTATAGTCTTCTGCAGGGTGTGTAAAATAAGTTTAATTGTCATGGAAAACACATTGAATCATCTCATAGAAATACTAGGTTTCTGAAAGTACAATTCTCACCCAGACATGCCCTAGAGAAATTCTAACCCATGACCAAATACAAGAGATAAATATATGAATGTTCATGAGTACATTTCTTTTTTTAATTTTATATTTTTAAATTATTTCAAACTTATAAGAAAGTTGCAACAATGATACAAAAACAATTTGGATATGTGGTTTCTAAATATTTTCTCCCATTTCATAGGCTGCCTTTTTCCTTTTCTGACAGTCCTTTGATGTACAAAAGTGTTTAATTTTGAGGACATCCCATTTGTATATTTGTTATTTGGTTGCTTGTACTTTGGGTGTAAGATCTAGGAAACCACCTGCTGTCACAAGATCTTTAAGACATTGCCTTACATTTTCTTCTAAGAGTCTTATGGTCTTAGAACTAAGGTTTAGGTCTTTGATCCATTTTCAGTTAATTTTTTTTTTCATTTTTATTGAGATTGTTCAGATACCATACAATTATCCAAAGATCCAAAGTGTACAATCACTTGCCCCTGGGTACCCTTATACAGCTGTGCATCCATCACACTTAATTTTTGTTCAATTTTTAGAAACTTTTCATTACTCCAGACAAGAAATAAAGTGAAAGATGAAAAAAAAAAAAAAAAAAGAAAAGGAAACTCTAATCCTCCCCTATCCCTAACCAACCCTCCTCAATTGTTGACTCCTAGTATTGATATAGTACATTTGTTACTGTTTATAAAAGAATGTTGAAATACTAGAAACTGTAGTATATAGTTTGTAATAGGTATATAGTTCTTCCCTATATGCCCCTCTATTATTAACTTCTAATTGTATTGTCATACATTTGTTCTGGTTCATGGAAGTGATTTCTAGTATTTGTACAGTTGATCATGGACATTGCCCACCATAGGATTCAGTTTTATTCATTCCCGTCTTTTGACCTCCAACTTTCCTTCTGGTGACATATATGACTCTGAGCTTCCCCTTTCCACCTCATTAACACACCATTCCGTGCTGTTAGTTGTTCTCACATCTTGCTACCAACACCCCTGTTCATTTCCAAACATTTAAGTTCATCCTAATTGAACATTCTGCTCATACTAAGCAACCACTCCCCATTCTTAAGCCTCGTCCTATATCTTGGTAGCTTATATTTCATGTCTATGAGTTTACGTATTATAATTAGTTCCTATCAGTGAGACCCTGCAAGAATTGTCCTAATGTGTCTGGCTTATTTCACTCAGTATATTGCCCTCGAGGTTTTGTCATCAACCCATTTTTTTTAATATGGTTTTGTTCACTCACCATACATTCCATCCCAAGTAAATAATCGATGGTTTTCTGCATGGTCATACATTTATGTATTCACCACTTTCACCATTATCTATATAAGAGCATCTACATTTCTTCCACAAGGCAGGAGGGAGAGTCAAAGAAGGTAGAGAGGAAAAAGAAAGAGGAAAAAAAAAGACAGCTAGGAAGCAGCAAAAGGAAAAATAACCTTAAATGAAAGTAAAATAAAGAATCAGACAATACCACCAATGTCAAGTGTCTAACATGCCTCCCCTATCCCCCCCTCTTATCTGCATTCACCTTGGTATATCACCTTTGTTACATTAAAGGAAGCATAATACAATGATTCTATTAGTTATAGTCTCTAGTTTATGTTGATCACATCCCTCCCCCAATGCCTCCCCATTTTTAACACCTTACAAGGTTGACATTTGCTTGTTCTCCCTCGTAAAAGAACATATTTGTACATTTTATCACAATTGTTGAATACTCTAGATTTCACCAAGTTACACAGTCCCAGTCGTTATCTTTCTTCCTTTCTTGTGGTTTCTCACATTCTCCCCACCTTCCTCTCTCAACCATATTCATAGTTTTCTTTGTTCAGTGTACTTACATTGTTGTGCTACCATCTCCCAAAATTGTGTTCCAAACCACGCACTCCTGTCTACTATCACCCTGTAGTGCTCCCTTTAGTATTTCCTGTAGGACAGGTGTCTTGTTCACAAAGACTCTCATTGTCTGTTTGTCAGAAAATATTGTGAGTTCTCCCTCATATTTGAAGGACAGCTTTGCTGGAAACAGGATTCTTGGTTGGTGGTTTTTCTCTTTCAGTATCTTAAATATATCACACCACTTCCTTCTTGCCTCCATGGTTTCTGCTGAGAGATCCGCACATAGTCTTATTAAGCTTCCTTTGTATGTCATGGATCGCTTTTCTCTTGCTGCTTTCAGGATTCTCTCTTTGTCTTTGACATTTGATAATCTGATTATTAAGTGTCTTGGTGTAGGCCTATTCATATCTCTTCTGTTTGGAGTATGCTGCACTTCTTGGATCTGTAATTTTATGTCTTTCATAAGAGATGGGAAATTTTGATTAATTATTTCCTCTATTATTGCTTCTGCCCCCTTTCCCTTCTCTTCTTCTTCTGGGACACCAATGATACGTACATTATTGTACTTTGTTTCATCCTTGAGTTTCTGGAGACATTGCTCATATTTTTTCATTCTTTTCTCCATCTGCTCCTTTGCGTGTAGGCTTTCAGGTGTTTTGTTCTCCAGTTCCTGAGTGTTTTCTTCTGCCTCTTGAGATCTGCTGTTGTATGTTTCCATTGTGTCTTTCATCTCTTGTGTTGTGCCTTTCATTTCCATAGATTCTACTAGTAGGTTTTTTGAACTTTTGATTTCTGCCGTATACATGTCCAGTGCTTCCTTTACAGCCTCTATCTCTTTTGCAATATCTTCTCTAAACTTTTTGAATTGATTTAGCATTAGTTGTTTAAATTCCTGTATCTCAGTTGAAGTGTATGTTTGTTCCTTTGACTGGGCCATAACTTTGTTTTTCTTAGTGTAGGTTGTAATTTTCTGTTGTCTAGGTATGGTTTCCTTCGTTATCCAAATCAGGTTTTCCCAGACCAGAACAGGCTCAGGTCCCAGAGGGAAGAAATATTCAGTATCTGGTTTCCTGCAGGTGTCTTAGAAAATTTCTCCACCCCTTGATGCCTCAGGTCACTGTGCTTTTCTGCCCAGCAGGTGATACCTGTTAGCCTATGATTCTTGACTGGTGTGAGGAGGTATGGCCGTGTTCCCCCAGGCTCTGGGGTCTGGTTCTGAATGGAAAGGGCCCCACCCCTTTCCTCCTAGAGAAGACAGACCCCTCAGGTGGAATAGCATTTCAATGGTCTCGCTGTGCTTGTGGTGTCTCCACCCTTCCCAGAGTCACAGCCCTGGAAACTGAAAATGACTGGGGCTTTCTCCACTGAGCCGAAAAAGAAACAGATAGTGCCCTTCAGATCCAGTCCAAGGCGACCCTCCGGCTCTCCCAGGTCAGTCGTCACCCAAAGCCTCTGTCTGTTTTTTTGGGATGCGTACCTGTAGTGAGCAGTTCATACTCGCTACTTAAAGCCCCAGTTGGAGCTCAGCTGAGCTATATTCGCTTGCTGGGAGAGAGCTTCTCTCTGGCACCATGCGGCTCCGCAGCTCGGGCTATGGGGGAGGGTGTCTCAGGACTTGGTTCCGCAGGTTTTACTTACAGATTTTATGCCGTGTCCTCGGGCATTCCTCCCAATTCAGGTTGGTGTATGATGAGTGGATGGTCCTGTTTGTCCCCCCGCAGTTATTCTGGATTATTTACTAGTTGTTTCTGGTTTTTTTAGTTGTTCCAGGGGGACTACTTAGCTTCCACTCCTCTCTATGCTGCCATCTTGCCCCTTCTCGTTATCTGCGTCATTTAATTTTTGTATAAAATGTGAAATAGGAATCCTCTTTCATTCTTTTGGAAATGGATATCCAATTCTCCAAACACCATCTCTTGAAGTGGCATCTCTGTTCCATGTGCTTTGGCTTGACTGTCTTATGAAAGATCAGTTGTCCATAGATGTGAAGGTCTATTTCTGAACACTCAATTCAGTTCCATTGGTCAGTGTATCTGTCCTTATGCCAGTTCCATGCTGTTTTGACCACTGTAGCTTTGTATTAGGTTTCAAAGTCAGGTAGTGTGAGACGCTACTCTTCATTCCTCTTTCTCAAGATGTTTTTGCTATTCGGGGCACCTTGCCATTCCAAATAAATTTGGTTATTTTATTTTTATTTCTGTTAAGTATGTTGTTGGGGTCTTAATTGGTATTTCATTGAATCTCTAAATCAATTTAGGTAGAATTGTCTTCATGACTATATTCAGTCTTCCAATCCATGAACTCAATGTGTTCTTCCATTTTTTTAGGTCCTGTTTGATTTCTTTTAGCAGTTTCTTGTGGTTTTCTCTATATATGTCTTTTTGACCTTGGTTAAGTTTATTCCTAAATACTTGATTCTTTTGGTTGCTATTGTAAATGGAATTTTCTTTCTTGATTTTCTCCTCTTGTTGCACATTACCTATTTATAGGAACGCCAGATGTTTGCATGTTGATTTTGTAGCCTGCTGCTTTGCTGTAATCATTGATTAGTTCTGGTAGCTTTGCTGTAGGTTTTTCTGGGTTTTCAACATATAGAATCAAATCACTTGCAAGCAGTGAATGTTTTACTCCAATTTGCGTGTTATAATTGACAAAAGAACATTTTAATTATTCTATTATGCACAGTTGATGGTTTACTTTAGGGTTCACTGTTTGTGTTATACAGTCCCATGTTTTAGGTTTTTTATGTTTATCCTTGTAACATGTAGACAACCTAGAATTTCCCTCTTTTAATCACATTCAAATATATAATTCACTGCTATTATGTTCACAATGTTGTGCTGCTTTTATCACCATTCATTATCCAAACTTTTCCATCATGTCAAATAGAAGCTCTGTATAATTTAATCATTAATTCCCTATTCCTGAGCCCTCTACATCCCCTATTATTCTGGATTTGGATTCTGAGCTTGCTTGTTCTAATTGTTTCATATCAGAAAGTTCCTACAATATTTGTCCTTTTGTATCTGGTTTATTTCACATAACATGTCTTCGAGGTTCATCAATATTTTCATATGTATCAGAAGTCCATTTCTTTTTATGGCTGCTTAATATTCATTGTGTATATATACCACATTGTCCATTCATAAGTTGTTGAATGATGCTTGGTGTGCTTCTCCCTCTGGGAAATTGTGAATATGCTATTTATGGGTATTATATGGAAATGTCTACTGGAGCCTCTCTTTTGAATTCTTTGGGGGTATATACCTGTAGTGCATATGCTGAGCTTTCTGAGGATTCATCAAACTGACTTCTCCAGAGACTGTACCATTTCCCATTCCCAGCAGCAAAGAATGAGTGTTCTTACTTTTCCACATCCTGTCCAACACTTGTAATTTTCTGTTTTTTTTAAGGGCAGGAATTCAAAGTGGGTGAACTTGTACCTCATTGTGTTTTTGTTTGGATTTCTCTAATAGTGAGTGATATAGAGCATCTTTTCTTGTACTTTTTAAGCCTGTATCCTATTTCGAGACATATTTCTTCAAGTTTTTGCCCAGTTTTAAATTGAGTTGATTTTTATGGTTGAGTTGCAGGATTGCTTTATATATTCTAAATATTAAATCCTTATCACATATGTAGTTTCCAAATATATTCTCCCACTGAGTAGGTTGTCTTTACTTTTCTCATAAAGTCCTTTGATACACAAAGTTTTCAATTTTGATGGGGTCCCATTTATCTATTTTTTCTTTTGTTGCTTGCGCTTGGAATGTAAAATTTAATAACCATTGCCAAAGACAAGTTCCTAAAGAAGCTTCCCTACATTTTCTTCTAGGAGTTTTATAGTTCTGGCCCTTATATTTAGGTATTTGATTCATTTTTTCCACCTTTAACACATTTTTTTTTTTTTTTTTTTTTTTTTTTTTTACTAAAGGAGCACTTAAAGTAAAAGAAATGAATTTACAATGTTAAATTAATTTATACACAACCAAGCCTGGGAGCCCACACTCCTCCAGATGGAAGTGGACTTGAGATCAGAGAGCTCCCCGTTGTTTGAATTACAAAAAATTTATAGCATCTTGATTTAGTGTACCCTTAATTAAGTCATTCTGTTTTTACATTAAATGGTGCTTCATGAGCATGAGTGACTCATGAAGCCAACTGACTTAATCCAACAATGGTTAAAAATCAAAGGAGGGTATCCACATTATCAGACACTTAGCCTTGAATGCCTGTAAAACTCTCCTGACAATATTTTTACTAATTAAGCTCTGATTTCTTTGAGAGCAATGTAACATACTTTTACTTATATAAAGTCTAAAAATTAGAAAACATTACTATAATTTGTCTCTAACAAGTTAATATGTTTTTCTCAATTTATTCTATGACTAGTTTAGCCATTACTTCATATTGATAAACATACATTTGATTTGGACTCTATTCAACCATGCTACATTATGTGTGATTTATCTATTTTTAAAGTAACACCTGCAGCCCATCCTGTTTTTCAGAGGACCAGGTGATTACATGCTATCTATATCTAAGAAGATGGAGATTTTCTGCATTCCTGAATATAGTCACACTTTTTTTTAACTGTTTAGCTTCTTCTTCAGTATAATCTTCTAATATAGGACTTGAAGGATATGAATCATCTGTCTCCAAATCATTGTCAGTTGGAAATTGTACTTGAGTGTCTTCAGGTTAAATTTCTGTTAAATGTGCTTCTATAACAAAAGGACTGTTTCTTCACTATCAGAGCAGAAAACATCAGGTGGTATTTGAGAGCCACATAGAAGGAATCAGTGTTCTCATTATCAGATTCTTTAGTAAAGATATTATGCTGATACCCTCTCCTCATTTCTGTCTCCTAATTCTGTATAACTCATTCCATCATTAAATTGCTTAATATCTGACTCTCCTTGTTCTCCTGTGTTTATTCCATAAGGGCTAATCAACACTGATCTGTGAAATTCTTCCCTTTCAGAAATTTGCTCTACCTTTTGGTAGGATGTATTTGATTAGGGTTGTTAGTCCTCATATTCAAAATAGAAACTGCTTTATTCATATGTTCTCATAGTAGACTTCTTATACACTGAAATCTAAAAGACATTTACAGTATTATGTTATTGGTTTATCTAATTCAGGGTAATCAAAATTCAAATGCCATATAATTGCTTTGTTCCCCTCTTTGGGGAATTTCCAGTAGCAGTGATTACATTATACAGCAAAACATTGTTTAAGATTACATTTAGATTTAAACTTTCCACCACAGAAAGTGGGATTTTTACAGCAAAGAAAAATCAAAGTTCCATGTGGGGTCAATGTCATTACTACATCCCCAAGCCATGGTGAGTTGAAGGCTGTTGAGACTGTCATCCTGGAAGATCTCCTCCATGGTGAAGGATACAGGATCTCCTCCTTGGCTGCATAGGTGTTCTGGCAGATCAGAATGGTCAGCAGATGTGTTAGCTTGTTCAGCAGAGGAAACAGAGTTGGTGCTGGGATATATAGGCTCAGTATCAGGTGCCATTCCTGCTTGTTTGCCAAGCTTGGTGCCTGGTTGGGTGTCCTTGGTTATCTTAGAGCTCTTAATGGAAGGAATAAGTGATGGCAAGGCAAAACGTACATCATGACAATTTATTAAGCATATCTTTAACTCTTGAATAGTAACCTGGTGCTGTATTCCATTTTTATTGTAAGGAAGCACTCAGAATTTGGATCAATATCATAGGACAAATATTTTCTATAACTGTATGAGGAGCATACAGTGTTAATAGAGCAGATTGAAGTTTTCACTTATATTCTTCACTACTAAGGCCTTGTAAGTTTTTATGAAGATGCTGTAAATCCAGTATTTCTTTTGTTCTTCTCCATGGTCACTTACTGTTCCTTCTTTTCCCAAGAATTTGGAAGCCATATCAGAATCTTAAAAATAATACTATAAATATACTAATAATTATTAGGATGACTATGGTCTTAGTATATGTTAATGTATCAATTATTCCACCAAAGATACCTTTGGTAGTGATACTCACAAAAGTGGCTATTATTTTTGTGGCTGAGGCAGCAGCAGACCAGGCATCCTCTGATGCTTCTCCTAATTGCTTGATCCACTGTGGAGAATCTGCTTCATGTAAATCCAGTTTGAGAAGGTCAGATTTTGTGTCTTCTGTCTGCTCTTCAGTGCTAGCCCATGTGTCAGTGACCTTGACATTAATCTTTTTTAGCTTAACTATGATTCCAACCAGGTGTGGTAACCTCAGTTGTATTTTGGGTATTTGAATATTACCCAAAACTACCTTTTGCTCTCTGGGCAAATGCTTCTTTAACATTTTTTCAAACAATGTTACTGTGTCATAGACAGTGATAATTGAGGATTTATATGGAGATATATTATAGTGTGTATTATCAGACATAAGCACATAACTGCCATTCTTTAAAGGAATGAATTCTAAGTAAGGAGATAAAACTGCTTTTCCAGTTACTGGACATTTACTCAGTTTTATTGCCACAAGGTTAATGTAGATTAATCTGTCACTAATAAGATAATCTCTTTCTTCACATCCTCTAGGTTCTAAATAATATAATTCAGAACATTCTTGACTAATGTGGGTGTAAGTTTGATGCATTCTATTAAACTGAGTGGAGTTCCCATTTTTACTTAATGTCCAATATTTAATACTTGACAGTTAAAATAGTATACATTGTTAGGTAGAATTATTTGATAATAGATCCTATCTCCATATAATTTTAAATTGAGATGTAAGTTTTCTTTATGTCATAAATAATGCTCTGTGCTGTTTGCTTCTTTGCATACCAGTTTGAAGAAAACTGTGACGTTCATTAATACAACTTCCATTTCATATTTTCCAGTGAAATCTCCCTTCTTTGGAGAGTGTTGTAAAATTTTGTATAAAAGATAGTATCAGCAGCACTGCAGCTAATGAATCTATATGCTTTGTGCCCTCTATGTCCTCTTCACTGGCTTCCATGAGGTTCAACACATTTTTTTTTTAAATCACCAAGTATTTTATTGAACAATTTTTGAAGTTGTATGAGGAAAAATATATAGCCATTTAATTGCATTAAAATAGTAAGGGTGTTCTTAAACTTATTGATAACTATGAGAATCTGTTCATGAAAAACAGTGTAGACTTGTATTTGAACTGTATAAAGAGTTATTTTTCTTTTTGTTTTCAAGAAAATATACAAATAAGTACTTACTTTAGACATAATTTGTGATAGCTTATATTTCTATTCACATGCACCTGTGGAAAGGAATTATAATTTATCCAGAAAAGACATTTGGGTTTTCCAATAACATGCCATTTAAATAATGAAGGAAGACATTTTATAACAATTCTTTGGGTAGAGCTTTAATTACAGTGCCTTCCACCCCAATTTAACAGACTTTGAGAGAGAGACAAACTGCACATTATTGTGACAATTTCCATTTTATAAACTCTCTATATTAATACTAAACTTTTATTTTAACAAAAAATAAAAGTTTAATGGTTTATGGCTTCTCCTACTCTATAATGTTTACAAAGTAAAACCTCTAGTTGAGGTTTTTATCAACTAGAAAAATGCATGTTTTACATTTTTATCTTTAAAATGTAAAACATGCAAGAACTATTAATTGTGAATCTTGTGAGTTTTAATCACTGGAATTAACTTTGAGTAAAATACTAAAAATTTTGTGACACTGGGCTTGTGGCTTACAGCCTTTCAATAAATACAAATGAAGAGCATATTTAACAATGTTGAGATGTGGAAACACCCAGATATTAACACAATTATGATTTAGCTGAAATAGTTTATTTTATGGCCAATCCTATCCCTAATTTTCTTCTGAATTTTATTTATATGTCTCACTCCTACAGGTTGGACAGCACAATACTAAAAGCTAGCAGAATAATGGACACTCACCTGTTCAATACAAAAGACTATATCTATACAAAATATCAAGGACAAAAAGCAAAATTACAAAGGAAATTAAACCTTGACTTCTTTAAGTTACATGGTGAGAAAGATCCAGAAATGAACATTTCAGTTTTAAAGTAACATGAACTACAATTAGTATTTTATCCTTTCACCACTTCCAATGAATATTACTTATAAAATAAAAAGTAATACTTTCTACAAAAATAGTCAATGAACCAGTTATTCTCCCTATTCTGCAGATCTAAATGATCAAGTTAGTTGATTTCAGGTTTAGCTATGATGGTAGCAAAACACATTTGTTAAGAAAAACACTCAAATATAGACAGCCATTTTAATACTTTTGGAGAATTATATGAATATGAATGAATTTTTTAAAATTCTTATAGTTTTTACTATTGGATGTTTCTAAGACTTTAAAAGCATTTTCCTTTTAATGCCATGGTTAAGAATAGTGATGTGAAGAAAAAGAAGAGAGATTTTTGCTATGCAGGCAAACAATTGTGTTTCAGGCTAGAATCTCTTTTTAAATTTGCCATTTTCCCTCTAAAGAGAAACAAGGAAGAAGAGAATCCTCTGAAACTAATAAACCATCCCAGGTGCTTTCAAGTTATTCCTTTTAATAGTAGAACTTCTATGCAATCACACTATTGCCATTATGAAGTTGCCAGGTCCAAGCCCATCCTAGGGAGTAATGTCCAATATAAGGGGGAGGGCAGTGACTTCACCTGCCAAGTGGTCTTAGAGACAGCCACATCTCAGCAAGAAAGAGGTTCTCCAGGCAGTCATAAATAGGCTTAAAACTCCCTTGCAGTAACAAACTTCATAAGGGCAAGCCCCAAGATCAAGGGCTCATCCTAGTAAATTTAGTCCTCAAAATTTGTCAGAAGATCAGTAATAACCCAGGTGAGGAAGTCTAACACTTCTGCATTTTTCCTCAGTTCCTCAAGGGGGTTCACATTTCTATTTTTATTCTCTGCTGAAATTACTCTGGAATGCATTGGGATTACACACCAACCCATAAAAACCCACCAGATCTCACCTCCCATTCCAAGTTCCATGTAACTATGGTATTTGAATAAACTGACCATAGAAGTCAAAATATTTACTGTGCTGCAGAAAATGTAGTTTCTGCATGAAATAAATATCTCTTCCCTTGGTCTCATGAAAAGTTGGCATTTTTAAAACACAGTCAATACCATCCTTTTACCTTTGGTCAGATTTGTCTTAATCCTAACCAGATACACTTCATTCATATCTCTAATTGAAGTCTCAACTCTTCTTCAGCCTCAGAGTTGCTGTATGAGGTAATACATTCATAGCTACTGAGCTCTAGCTCTGGGTTTCAGGTGTCACACACAGATACCCAAAGTTCCAGAGACTGACCAGGTTATACACACAGAGCTCAGCACCTCAGAATTTAGAGATAACCATGATAACTCCAGAATAGAGTGCATTAAATCTATAAATCAGTTTAGTAGAATTAACATCTTAGTTCTATTTAGTCTTCCAGTCCATGAGCATGGTATGTTCTTCCATTTCTGTAGATCCTGATTGATTTCTTTTTTTTAAATTTTATTTTGAAATAAATTCAGACTTACAGGAACAGTTGCAAAAACAGCACATACCCCATACACAGAACTCCAGCATACCCCAAACCCCCTCCCACAATACCCCAATCCACCAAATTTAACATCCTGTGACACAACCATTTCTTTCTTTCCCTCCTTCCCTCCCTCCCTATCATCCATCTATTGCTCTGTCTTCTGAACATGAGAGTAAGCTGCACATATCCTTGAACAAACAATATTATACACATGTACATTTCCCATGAACAAGAACATTCTTTTATGCAATGCCATTAAGCACAGATAAGAAGTTCAGTAAATTCAACATAGATACAAAGCTTCCATTCAATATTTCCTTTTTTTTTCTCATGTCCCAGCTGTGTCCCTTTGAACCACCACTCCTCCATCCTCAGATCCCATCCAGGATCATCCTTGGCATTTGTCATTATCTATTTAGTCTGTCTTCTTCTTTTTTTCAATTGTGAAAACATATATACAGCCTAAATCTTCCCATTCCAAACCCTCCCTAGCATTCCATTACTGGCATTTGTCACATTTAGAATGTCCCACCATCCATTACTAGAAATTTCCCTTCACCCCAAAAAGAAACCCTACACTCATTGCTTAACTCCCCATTGCCCCTTTCCCCACTTCTTGTTAACCCATTCTCTACTTTTCATCTCTATGGTCATATTCTCTGATACTTTCTTTGTGTTTACCATGGGGTTCAAATTTAACATCTTAAATCTATGACGATCTTGTTTTCTTTGATACTAACTTAACTTCAGTAGGACACACAAACTATGTTCCTATACACCTCCATTCCCCCACCTTTATGTAGTTCTGGTCAAAAATTACACATTTTACACTGAGTCCAAAACCAGTGATTTATGATTACAGTTTATGTATTTTAGATCTTATAGGAAGTAAATAGTGGTGTTACAAATCAAAAATACAGTAGTTGGTATTTCTGTTTACCTTGTTATCTTTACTGGAAATCTTGGTTTCTTCATGTCATTTCAGTCAGTTGTTTAGTGTCCCTTCCTTTCAGCCTGCACAATTTGCTTTAATTTTTTTTATGTTGAAATAAATTCAAAGTTATAGGAACGGTTGCAAAAACAATAGAAACCCCATACACAGAACTCCAGCATACCCTGACCCCACTCCGCTGATAACCCAATCCACCAATTTTAACATGCTGTCACACCACTATTTCTTTCCCTCCCTCCCTCCCTCCCTATCATCCATCATCTATTGCTCTGTCTTCTGAACGTATGAGAGCTCGCTGCACACATTCTGGAACAAACACTATAATTCACATATGCAGTTCCCATGAACAAGAACATTCTTTTATGCAATCCCATTAAATGCAGCTAGGAAGTACAAGAGATTCAACATTGTTACAAAGCTTACATTCTATATTTCTTTTTTTTCCCTTATGTCTCAACTGTGTCCCTTTGAGCCTCCTGTCCTCCATCCTCAGATCCCATCCAGGGTCATCCTTGGCATTCAGTTGTCATCTATTTAGACTTTTTATTTTTCCTCAATTGTGGAAACATAATCTTCCCATTCCACCCCCTCCCTAGCATTCCATTATTGGATTAATCACATTTGGAATGTTGTAATGCTATCTCTTTCCCACCATCCATTGCTAGAAATTTCCCTTCACCTCAAACAGCAAGCCTACACTCATTCCTTAACTCCCCATTGCCCCTTCCCCCATTTCTCTTAACCCATACTCTACTTTTCATCTCTATGGTCATATTCTCTGGTAATTTGTGTTTACTGTGGGGCTTAAAATTAACCCCTTAAATACATAACAATCTTGTTTCGCTTTGATGCCAACTTAACTTCACATAAACTATGTTCCTGTACTCCTCCATTCCCCCACCTTTATATAGTTCTTGTCAAAATTGCATATTTTACATTGAGTTCAAAACCACAGATTTGTCATTACGGTTTGTGTATTTTATATCATGTAGGAAGTAAATAGTAGAGTTACAATTCAAAAATTATTGACTTCTATTTGTATTCCATTGTGGTCAGAGAATGTGCTTTGAATATATTCAATTCTTCTTCTTCTTTTTTTTTTTTTTTTTGTTTATTGACGCTTGTTTTATGTCCCAGCATATGATCAATTCTGGAGAAAGTTCCATGATCACTAGAGAAAAATGTCCTGGTAATTTGGGATGTAATGTTCTATATATGTCTTTTAAAATTCTCTGTATCTCTTTCTCTTTTCTTTGTTTCTCTGTTGGTAGGGCTCTCTTTAGTATCTGAAGAAGGGCATGTCTTTTATTAGCAAACTCTATCAGCATTTGTTTGTCTGTGAAAAATTTAAGCTCTCCTTCAAATTTGAAGGAGAGTTTTGCTGGATAAAGTATTCTTGGTTGGAAACTTTTCTCTGTCAGAATTTTAAATATGTCATGTCACTGCCTTTTTGCCTCCATGGTGGCCGCTGAGTAGTCACTACTTAGTCTTATGTTGTTTCCCTTGTATGTGGTGAATTGCTTTCCTCTTGCTGCTTTCAGAACTTTGCTCCTTCTCTTCAGTATTTGAGAGTCTGATCAGAATATATCTCAGAGTGGGTTTATTTGGATTTATTCTATTTGGAGTTCACTGAGCATTTATGCTTTGTGTATTTATATTGTGTAGAAGGTTGGGGAAGTTTTCCCCAACAATTTCTTTGAATACTCTTTCTAGACCTTTATCCTTCTCTTCCCCTTCTGGGACACCAATGAGTCTTAAATTTGGATGTTTTATTTTATCTATCATATCCCTGATAATCTTTTCAATTTTTTTGATTTTTTTTCTCCATTCTTTCTTTTGTTCTTTCATTTTATGTTCTGTGGGCTTCTAGGACATTGAGTCATTGTTCAACTTCCTCTAATCTTGTATTATGAGTATCCAGAGTCTTTTTAATTCGGCCAACAGTTTCTTTTATTTCATAGGAACTTCTATTTTTTTTATTTACTTTTGCAATGTCTTTTTTGTGCTCTTCTAGGATCTTCTTTATGTACCTTATATCCTGTGCCATGGTCTTCTTCATGTCCTTTATATCCTTTGCCATGTTTTCATTCCTCAATTGTAGTTCTTTGATTAATTGTGCCAAGTACTGTGTCTCTTCTTATATTTTGATTTGGGTGTTTGGGATTGGGTTCACCATATCATCGGGTTTTATCAAGTGCATTAAGATTTTCTGTTGCTTTTAGCCTCTTTGCATTTGCTTTGCTTGATAGGGTTCTTTCAAGTTGTAAAAAAAATACCGATCTAATTTTTCAGAAATACAAGTTGGTGGTGTACACTTTCTCTAACTAACCAGTAGATGGCATCTGCAAGTCACCTATACCCCTCAAGTCAGTTCTCCTCAACTTTGTCCTTTTTGTATGTGGGGAAATGATTCTTGTGGGGTTCAGTTGGTGAACTCAGTTTGGGTGTGTTGCTGGACCTGTCCGCCCTGAGTGTGGGGCATGTGTCCGGGTGGCTAGGGAGGCAGGACAGCTTTAATATTTAAACCTCCGAGGTGTTCCCAGAGATTCAAGGCTGTTGCAAGAGTCTAAGCCTTCATTTTAGTTCTTCCCCAGACCCTCTCTGTCACTGACCCACAAACCATCGACATTGATCTAGCATCCCTGGGTGTTCTGAGTGGGCCCCCCCTTGTCAGCTGTGATCTTCCAGGACCTCTGCTGAGAGAAAGCTGTGCTACATCACAAGTGCATGCTGTCCCTCAAGGGAAGCCCCGGGCCACCGAGCCTTGCAGGGGCGCTCTCAGCCTGATGCAAATATGGCTGAATGGGGTGTCTCAACCACCCCTCTCCTCACACAGTTCCTCCTTCCCAGCTCTGGGGCAACTGGCACAGCTCTGGGCTGTGGGCACGGCCCTGGGCAGGAGTGTCTCCAGCCCACCAGGGAGCCAGCTGCAAGCAGCAGGGTTTCTTTCTCCTTGCTCTCCCCTCTGCTCCTCTGGCTCTGAGGGAATCTGCAGTGGGCTATCTTCCATGCCAGACACCAAGAGGCTGGCTCAGCCTGCTCCTGCCATGCTTCACTGCATGGTTCCCAGTGTCCCAACTGCAGCTACTCCTGGGTTTTTCCCTTTTTTTTAAAGAACCAGTCCATCTCCAAACACCAACCCCCATCTTCCCCACACTGCAGCATGGCTGCAGGTCTTTCAGCTGGCTTACTCACTCATTTCAGAATGCAGACTCCTGGTTTCACCAAGTCTGTGTCCCCTGTGATTCTAGCAGACGTTGTCCAGCTGGTGCATCGCCAAAACCAGTATTCTGGGTCACCTTCTGGTTTTTATCTAGTATTTTCCTGGAGGTGTTTTTTTGCCCTGTCTCACCTAGCCAACATCTTAGGTTCTCCCCCCATTGTGTTTAAGGATTCCAGCTCAGAGCAGTTCCCTAGTAATATCTGTCCTGTAGAAAAGGGCAACTACAGAGCTCTTCAGCTGCACAGTTCCCTTTAGCATTTCTTTTAGGACTGATCTACTGGTGATGAAGTCCTCCAGCTTTGGATTATCCAGGAATGTTTTCATCTACTCCTCATTTTTAACCTCCAGGTGTTTGTGAATTTTCTATGTCCCTGATGGTTATGGACTTCCATTTGTATTCCATTGTGGTCAGGGAATGTGCTTTGAATAAATTCAGTTTTTGTTTTTTAATTTATTGAGGCTTGTTTTATATCCCAGCATATGGTCTATCCTGGAGAAATACCTGTGATCACTAGAGAAGAATGTATGTCCTGGTGATTTGGGATGTGATGTTCTATATATGTCTGTTAAATTTCTCTATTTCTCTCTCCTTTCTTTGTTTCTCTGTTGGTAGGGCTCCCTTTAGTATCTGAAGAAGGGCAGGTCTTTTATTAGCAAAATCACTCAGCATTTGTTTGTCTGTGAAAAATTTAAGCTCTCCCTCAAATATGAAGGAGAGTTCTGCTGGATAAAGTATTCTTCATTGGAAATTTTTCTCTCTCAGAATTTTAAATATGTCATGCCACTGCTTTCTCACCTCCGTGGTGGCTGCTGAGTAGTCACTCCTTAGTCTTATGTTGTTTCCTTTGTATGTGATGAATTTCTTTTCTCTTGCTGCTTTCAGAACTTGCTCCTTCTCTTCAGTATTTGACAGTCTGATCAGAATATGTCTTGGAGTGGGTTTGTTTGGATTTATTCTATTTGGAGTTTGCTGGGCATTTATGCTTTGTGTATTTATATTGTGTAGAAGTTTTGGGTAGTTTTCCCCAACAATTTCTTTGAATACTCCTTCTAGACCTTTGCCCTTCTCTTCCCCTTCTGGGACACAAATGAGTCTTAAATTTGGATGTTTTATTTTATCTATCCTATCCCTGAGATCCATTTTGATTTTGTCAATTTTTTCCCATTTTTCTTTTGTTCTTTCATTTTCCTTTCTGTTGTCCTCAAGGATGCTGAGTCATTGTTCAGCTTCCTCTAGTCTTGTGCTGAGTATCCAGAATCTTTTTAATTTGGTCAACAGTTTCTTTTATTTCCATAAAATCATCTATTTTTTTATTTACTCTTGCAAATTCTTCATTATGCTCTTCTTCATGCCTTTTATATCCTGTGCCATGCTCTCATTGTTTTTCTTTAGTTCTTTGATTAATTGCTCCAAGTACTGTGTCTCCTCTGATCTTTTGATTTGGGTGTTTGGGTTTGGGTTATCCATATCATCTGGCTTTACCATATGCTTTAACATTTTCTGTTGTTTTTTGCCTTTTAGCATTTGCTTTACTTGATAGGGTTCTTTCAGAATATGAAAAACAACAGTCTCTAATTTTCAGATCTACAGCTTGGTGGTGTACACCAGCAGATGGTGTCCATGAGTCACCTATTCCCCTCAAGTCAGTTTTCCCCAACTTTGTATTTGTAGTGTTTGGGGTCTGATTCTTGTCATATTCAATTGGTGCACCAAGTTTGGGTTTATTGTTGGTGCTGTCTGCCCTGAATGAGGGGTGTGTGTTTGAGCAATTAGGGAGGCAGGGCAGCTTTAATAATCAAATCTCACAGGTGTTCCTGGAGATTTAAGGCTGTTGCAAGAGTCTAAGCCTTCTTTTCAGTCTTGCCATGGATTGTCTCTGCTGTTGACCCACAAGTCCTTGGTATTGGTGTAGGGTCCCTGGAATTTCTGTGTGGGTCCCCCTTCTCAGTCATGCTCTTCCAGGACCTCTGCTGAGGGAAGGCTGTGCCACATCACAAGTGTGTGCCAGTCCTCCAGGGAAGCCCTTGGTTGCCAGGCCATTCAGGGGCATTCCCAGCCTGCTGTAAAGATGGCTGAATGGTGTATGTTAATTTCCCCCTTTTCACACAACTCCACCTTCCCAGCTCTGGGACAATTAGCTGTGGGTGCACTAAAGGCCACTTTCCTGACTGATATTGTGTGGCATGTGCTTGTTGACACTCCCCATCACACTGGGACACTTGGCATTGCTCTGGGCTGTGGCTCTGGCCCCAGGAAGGTGCATCCCCATCCCATCAGAAAGATGGCTGCAAGGGGCATGGTTTCTTTCTCCTTTTGGCTCCCCTCCGTCTCCTGTCTCCAAGACAATTAGCAGTGGGTATGGGGAGGGCTATCTACTATGCCAGATATTGATGCATTGGCACAGCCCATTTCTGCCTTATTTCACTGTGTGGTTCTCACAGCTGTATCCACAGCCACTCCAGGATATTTTTTCTTTTTTATAAAGAACTAGCCCATCTCCAAATGCAAACCAATGGTTTCCCCACACTGTATCATGGCTGCTGGACTTTCAGCCAGCTCACTCACTCATTTTAGAATGCAGGCTCCTACTTTCACCAAATACACAGTCCCTGTGGATTTAGCAGACATTTTCTGAATGGTGCATTGCTGGAACTGATTTTTCACAGACTGATTTTTCAGACTTATTTTTCCCTGTCTTACCTAGCTGCCATCTTAGGTCTCCTGATTGATTTCTTTAAGATGTTTCTTATAGTTTTCTCCATGTAGACCTTTTGTGGCCTTGCTTAACTTTATTACTAATATTTGATTTTTTGGTAACTGTTGTAAATGGAAGTTTTTCTTGATTTGTTCCTCCTGTTGCTCATTACTTGTGAGGGAAAAACTACTGATTTTTGCATGATAATCCTGTAGCCTGCCACTTTGTAGTTTTGACTGATTAGCTCTAGAAGCTTTGCAGTAGAATTTTCTGGATTTTCTTCATATAGTATCATGTCATTTGCAAGCAGTTAAAATTTTACATCTATGTTTTGCATGATTTTTATTTCTTTTTTTTGCCTAATTGCTCTAGCTAGAACTTCCACCATAATGTTGACTAACAATGGTGACAGTGGTCATCACTGTCTTGTTCTTTTTTTGTGGCAAATTTTCTCATTTTTTAAAAATTAAATACAGTTTTATTGAAACATATTCACATACCATACAGTCATCCATGGTGTACAATCAGCTGTTCACAGTACCATCATATAGTCATGGATTCATCACTCCAATCTATTTTTGAACATTTGCCTTACATCAGAAAGAATCAGAATGAGAATAAAAAATAAAAAAAAGAACACCCAAATCATCCCCCCATCCCACCCTATTTTTCATTCAGTTTTTTTATTTTGTTTTTCTTGCCCCCATTTTTCTACTCATCCATCCATACACTGGACAGAGGGGAGTGTGATCCACATGGCTTTTCCAGTCACATTGTCACACCTCATAAGCTACATTATTATAAGTCATCTTCAAGATGCAAGGGTTCTGGGTTGTAGTTTGATAGTTTCCGTTGTCTACTGCCAGCTACCTCAATTCATTATAATCTAAAAAAGGTTATCTATGCTGTGCATATGTGTGCCTACCAGAGTGAACTCAGCTCCTTTTGGAATCTCTCAGCCACTGAAACTTATTTCATTTCATTTCACAGCCCCCTTTGGTAAAGAAGATGTCCTCCATCCCATGATGCTGGGTCTAGATTACTCCCCAGGAGTCATATTCCACATCACCAGGGAGATTTACACCTCTGGATGTCAGATCCCACTTAGAGGGGAGGGCAGTGATTTCACCTGCCAAGTTGGGTTAGCTAGAGAGAGAGGGCCACATCTGAGCAACAAATGCATTCAGGAGGAGGCAGACAAAATTATAAGCAGGGGTAGCCTCTCCTTTTCAGTAACTGTCTTCCCAAGGGCAGGTGCCATGGTAGAGGGCCTGACCCATCAAATTCCCAGTCCCCAATGTCTGTGAGCACTTCAGCAACCATCAAGGTGGGGAAACCCAATGCCCCCGCATTCTTCTGTAGCTCCTCAGGGGGCTCTGAATAATTTTTCATTTTTTTAAAAAATTAACTATTAACTGTATCGAAAAATTGAAAAAAAAAACCACACAATTAAAAAAACATTTCAAACAAACCAAAACAAGGGAATAAGAAAAAGACAACTAGCCTAAAACAACTACTTTATTTCCAACCTGTTCCTAGTCTATCCCAAGAAAATAACCTAATATAGCAACATTTCTGTGAACTTGTTCCTACCATACCCACCAGAAATTAACAAACCATAGTCATTTCTGGGCATTCCCAGAATGTTAAATTTACCCATGATAGTGTATCTGTTCTTATTAGGTTATCATTTCCCCTTCTCTAATTTCTTTCTTTTTTTATTCCTATGGAGTCCAAACTTTTTATTTAAAGGATAAATTACAAATTAAGACACTGACATATTGAGTACATAGAATTCCTCACATGTAATTTCTCTAGCTTGCTTTTCAGAGTGGTAGATGAGAACTTTCAGCTTCCATTAGATGTGTATTGTGGCTTGTCTGATATGGCATATCATCACACCAACTAATTAGGGCTTTGCTACACAGATGATATTCCTATGTGTTGTTTCCTATACTAGTTTCCCTATATTAACTAAAATAAGGCTGATAATTAAAGGCACTACTGTATTGATTACATAGCATCTCTTAAGTATGTGAATTCTCTGATGTGTTTAAAGGTTAAAACTATGGCTGAAATCTCTTTCATATTCCAGATATGTAGTGTGAGTTGTCTCATTCCATCTAAGGTAAGAATAATGACTAAAGGCTTCCCTACACTGATGACATTCATAGGTTTCCCCTCAAGTTTGAATAATTTCACGTTGCCTTAGTTTAGAAGAATTAAGTCATTTCCATAGAGATGACATTCTTATGGCTTCTGTCCATTTTACATTCTGTAATGTTGCCTGAGGGCAGAAGTATGAGCAAAAGCTTTCCTACATAGATGATATTCATGGGTTTTCTCTCCAGTCTAAGTTCTGTCATGTTGCCTCAGGATAGAACAATGACTGAAGGTCTTCCCACAAGTACGGCATTCATAAGATTTCTCTCCAGCTGTGTGTTCTCTCACATTGTATAAGATTAGAATATTGACCAAAGATTTCCCCACATACATGGCATTCATAGGGTGTGTACTGTCTAATATTTAAAATGAGAATAATAACTGAATGCTTTTCTGCATGTGTGGTATTCATAGGGTTTCTCTCCACTGTCCGTTCTCTCATGTTGTTTAAGATAAGAATATCAAATTAAGGCTTTATCACATGTATAGCATTCACCAGTATTCTTGAGTGTGTTCTCTCATGTCATATAAGGGTAGAAAATTCAATGAATTCTTTCCTGCTTGTATAGCATTCATAAGGATTTTTTTTTGCCAATGTGAGTTCTCTCATGTTTGAGGGCTGAACAATCATTGAAGGCTTTCCCACATTAATGATATTCATGGGTTTCTCTCCAGTGTGAGTTCTCTCAGGTTAAGACTAGAAGGTTGAGTGAAGGCTTTCCCACACAGATTGCATTCATATGGTTTCTCTCCAGTGTGAGTTCTCTCATGTTGTCTTAGGGCATAGATACACATGAAGGCTTTCCCACATGTATGGCATTCATAGGGTTTCTCTCCACTGTTAGTTCTCCCATGTTGTTTGAGGGTAGAATAATCATTGCAGGCTTTCTGACATATATGGCATTCATAGGGTTTTCCCCCAGTGTATGTTCTCTCGTGTTGGCTAAGGTAAGAAAAATGAAGGATTTTCCACATAGATGACATTCAAAGCATTCCTCTCCAGGGCGTGTTCTCTCATGATGTCTAAGATAAGATTGGCTGAAGGCTTTCCCACAAATATGACATTCATAAGGTTTCACTCCAGTGTGTGTTTTCTCAGGTCTAAGATGAGAATATTGGCTGAAGGTTTTCCCACATAGATGGCCTTCATAGGGCTTTTCTCCAGTGTGTGTTCTCTCATGTACTGTAAGGGTAGAATAATGAATGAAGGCTTTCCCACATGTATTGCATTCATAGGGTTTGTCTCCAGAGTGAGTTCTCTCATTTTGTTGAAGATTAGATTGACTGAAGGCTTTTCCCAGACAGGTTACATTAATCAGGTTGCTCTCCAGTGTGTGCTCTCTTGTGTCATCTGAAGTTAATAAATCCAATGAATTTTTTCCCACATAGAAATCATTTGTATGGTTTATCTCCACTTTGATTTCTATCATATTGTTTGTGGCCAGTGCTTTTAATAAAGGCTTTAGCATTTAGATGGCACTCATAGGAATTACTTCTAGTATGAATCTGCTCATGTTATTAATAGATGACTGGTCACTGAGGACTTTTCCAAGTGATTTGCCTAAAGATGGTTTCTTTCTCATGGGAATTAATGCATGTTGAAATCACTGTGGATCTAAGGGTGGCATCTTCTTGCAAATAATTACATTTAAAGGAATTCTTCTGAGTCTGAGAAATCTGTGTCACTGCCCCCTTGTGCACCCCAGGCTATTGCTCCCTTTGTGGTCTCACATGATCTGAGAACTGGCAGAAGTTCCCAGGAATACAGAACTGTCATGATAGTAGGACTTTCTTCCAGCAAAGTGAAAGGAGGAATGAATGCACTTCTGCTAGCATCTGCTAACTCTAATTGGTGAGGTGGAGAGAAGAATGGCCAACCCATTCCCAGGCTGAAGGAGCCTACTCAGCTGCAGAAGCCCATCTCCCAATGATGCATCCTCAGAATTGTCATTCCTGTAGATAAGTTGCATTAATATCATGTTGTGCTTTTTACAGGCAATTCCTATGCCTGGGTTCTGGTTTTGGAGAAATTCCATTCCTTCTCTCCACACTACCTCTTTCTGTGCCAACAGGGAAAACACATCTGATTTGCAGACCTCACATCCCACTGAGACCAGATGATTGATATATTCCAGCATCACTTCTTTGAACAGTTGTCTCTGGCATGTGTCTAGCAAAGCCCACTTTTCCTGGGTGAAGTCTACAGCTACACCCTTGAAGGACATTAACTCCTCTGGTTGCCTTGTCAGTAGCTTAGCTGACAAGTGTCTTCCATTGGATTTTCACTCACAGCCAGACAGGCAGTAGGTAATCAAAGCTGGTATCAGGCAGGTGTCACCAGCACACTCCCCCCACCCCACTCAGGGCTAACAACAGCAAGAGTTCAGACAGGCCTGGGTGGTAGCTGCCATGCCTATGGGAAGCCTCCAAGCCCCAGGCCATCCCAGAGACCAGCTCCCACCAGCCGAGAGGTGGCCTGGAGGAATGATGAATTCATGAGAACTCAATTACAAGAGCATGAACAATGAACTCACTTAAGTCACCGTTGCCATCTTACTTGTATCACTGCTGCATTGCATGCCCCAGCTCTAATTGCTTTCTGTCACTGAGTCCCCTATATTTTACATTATAAACTATCCATTTTACATTTTTCAATGTTCACATTACTGGTAGCATATATTTTTCTTTTTGTTGCCTGGCTTATTTTACTCAGCATTTTGTCTTCAAGTTTCATCCATGTTGTCATATGTATCACGACATTGTTCCTTGTGTAGAGCAAAACCACTGATTTTGCATGATTATCCTGTAGACTGCCATTTTGAAGAAGATTTGTGGTAGTCTTTTCTGGATTTCCTACGTATAGTATCATGTAATCTGCAATTAAAATTTTACTTCTTCCTCTACAATTTGCACATCTTTTATTGCATTTTTTGCCTGATTACTCTAGCTAGAACTTCCAGCACAGTGTTGAGTAACAATGGTGACAGTGGGCAACACTGTCTTGTTCTTGATGTTAGAGAGAGTTTTCATTCTTTCCCATTGAGTATGATACTCAGTGTGTGTTTTTCATATATTGCCTTCATCATATTGAGAAAATTCCCTTCTATTCCTATCCATTCAAGTGTTTTCATCAGGAAAGCATGTTGAATTTTTTCAAATGCTTTTCTGCATCAATGTAGATGATCAGGCCATTCTTCTGCTTTGATTTACTGATGTGGTGTATTACATGAATTGATTTTCTTGTGTTGAACCTGGTATGCGTACCTGGAGTTAATCCCACTTGGTCATGGTGTATAATTGTTTTTATGTGCTGCTGGTCTTGATTTGTGAGTCTTTTGTTGAGTATTTTACATCTATATTCATTAAAGAGATTGGTGTATAATTTTCCTTTTTTGTAGTATCTTTTTCTGACTTTGGTGTTAGGGCAATGTTGGCTTTGTAGAGTGAGTTAGAAGTTTCCTCCTCTTCAAATTTGTTGAAGAATTTGAGCAGGATTGGTACTTATTCATCACTGAATGCTTGATAGAGTTCACATGTGAAGCCATCTGGTCCTGGACTTTTGCTTTTTGGCAGCTTTTGAAGACTGATGTGGTCTCTTTACCTCTGATCCTTTCATGCAAGATTTCAGATGTTCTGGCCTCCATCTTACTGTTCTTTTTTCTGCCTCTCCCAAGCCTGCTATTGGACATCTCCATTGTGTTTTTCGTCTCTTGTACTGTGCTTTTCATTCCCTAATTTCTGCCATTTGTTTTTTGAAGCTTACAAGTTCTTCCTTATTGTCACCCAGTGTCTTCTTTATCTCCTTCATCTCTTTTGTGACATTCTCTCTCACTACATTGATTTTATTTAAAAGATTTGTTAGAACATCTATGGTTAGTTTTCTCAACTCCTGAATCTCATTTGAAATGTTAAGTTCTTCCTTTTGGCCACATCTTCCCATTTTGTGATGTGGCCCGTGATTTTGTGTTGGTATCTCAGTATCTGACTTTCTTGGTTGGTTTACTCTGGAAGTTTTCTCTCTTTTGCCTAAGGTTTTTTGTTTGTTGACTTCTGGGCAGTTTTCAGATATTCTCTGCTCCTCCCCAGTCTTCTCCCCCAAAGCAGATGCCCACAGTGGCCTGCCACAGGGATGCAGGGTAGGCACTGGGAACTCTAGCACCTTCACTGTGTGTGGTAATACAAATCTGCTGGATTCCAGTGGTGCTCTATATTCCAATGGCTAGCAAGTCCTGGGTTTATTTTGGGGGCCTGCTTTAACAGTTGGGTCTTCCCTATTTCTCAGCATAAACATGATTGGGCTACCATACAAGCTGTGAAAACTCTAGCTCTTGTGTTCCTAAGAAAGGGTCCTTGCACTTTCCTTATTGTCCAGCTGATGGCACTGTTCAGTAACTTTATCATCCTCAGAGACTGCTGTGCTTTGGAGTACAGCTGGGCCAAAAGTATGGACTCTTAGGCCCTCACTGCTGGTCAAAATATGGCTTGATATGGGGTTCAAACCAAGGGAAAGCACTCTCCCAGTTGACTGAGCACTCCAGTATCCTCTCATTATCTCCCTTATTTCTGTAGGTTCAGTAGTTATGTCCCCTTTCCTGTTTCTGATTTTTTTATTTACATCTTCTCTTTTTTGTTGTTGTTATTCTAGCTAAGAGTTCATTGATTTTATTAACTTTCTCAAAGAACTTGATTCCCTCTCTTGTTTTCCTGTTCTCAATAATTTCATTTATTTCCACTATTAACCTTTGTTATTTCATTTCTTTTCACTTCAGGATTAGTTTCCTATTTTTTCTATAATTCTTCCAGGTGAATTGTTAATTCCTCAATTTTTTCTCTTCTCTCCTAATATAGGCATTTAGGGCTATAAATTATCCTAAGCACTGACTTTGCTGCATCTCATATGTTTTGATATGTTGTATTTGCATTTGAATTTGCTTCAAGGTATTTACTAATTTCTCTTGTAATGTCTTCCTTTTCCCCTGGTTATTAGTGTGCTATTTAGCCATGATACATTTGTAAATTTTAAGGCTTTTAGCCTATTATTGACTTCCAACTTCATTCCATTATGATCTGAGATGGTGTTTTGTATATCAGTTTTTTTAATGTGTTGAGACTTGCTTTCTGACTAAACATGTGGTCAACCTCCAACCTCCCTTCTCATGACACTCATGACTCTAATCTTCCCTTTTCCACCCAATTCATACACCATACAGCATTGTTAGGTATTCTTAAAATAATGTGCTCCCGTCACCTCTGTCCATATCCAAACACTTAGATACAACCTAGTTGAACATTCTGCTTATGATAAGTAACTGCTGCCCATTCTTTAGATTTGTTCTGTATCCTGTTAACTTACATTTCATGAAAGAGATTCCTAATATTTGTTCAGTTAATCATGTCTGCATTTACGTACTATAATTAGTTCATATCAGTGAGGCCATGCAATATTTGTCCTTATGTTTCTGACTTATTGTATTTAATGTAGTGCCCTCAAGGTTTCTTCAACTCATTTTTTAAGTTAGTTCTGTTCACACACCATAGTTTCTATCCTAAGTAAACAATTGATGGTTCCCTGTACAGTTACATATTTATGTATTCACCACTCTGATGGTTAGGTTCATGTGTCAACTTGTTAGGTGATGTTACCCAGGTGTCTGGTCAAGCAAGCACTTGCCTAACCATTACTGCAAGGACATTTGTGATTGGTGAATAAACCAGAAGGCTGGTTTATTAAATCATCAGTCAGTTGGCTGCATCTGTGACTGATTACATCAGTGAAGAGTGTGCATACCTAAAGTTGCACAGGACACTTTTATAAGTCTTATATTTATAGATATCTCTTGTTGATCCTGTTTCCCTAGAGAACCCTAACTAATATAAATTGATACTGGGAGTGTTTCTTGAGAAACAGTAACTTAAATTGAGCTTTTACTATTCATTTTCTACTCTAATTAGATTCAGAGGCACTGATGGCTCCATTTCCAATAATCAAGATGGCACTGACAGCCCATGGTATGAGTTGGCAATGGAGATACACAAAATATCCCCATTTGATTCTCCTAATCATACTCTTGTATGAAGCAAGGCTCTTGGTGACAGTGTTTTTTACAACTTAACAGTTTTGTAGAGTTCAGAATTGTAGTAATGTTGGCTGGTTGCTCTTAGACATGCAGGATAAAGTTATAAGAAAAAAAAAGGATGAGCTAAAGGCTTTAAATTTAAAACCTAAGTGCAATAGGGCAGATGTAAATGTTTTTATGTGTGCCTTCAAAGAAAATCTTATTTCCTTTGGCTGTAGACTTGAGATTTCTGAAAACCAGACCCAGAATCTCATAGAGCAAGTAGGAGATACCTCACAGGGTGTCTGCTGTTAAAGTAAAGGCATTGATTGGAAAAGAATGGGATCCTGAAAATTGGGATGGGGACATAGGGATTGATAATAATGGCAGCAAGGAACACCAGAAACTTGGATTCTGCTGAGTCTTTGATGGATATACCTGTAGTGGTCTGTCCTGAGGAAACAGCACTTGCCACCTTCAGTCTGCCCTGAGGAGCCTGCCATCTAACCTCCACCTAAAGAGATTACCCCTCAGTGCCTGCTAAACCTGTAATCGCCTCCCCTGAGGAAGCAGCCCTCACTCCTTAGTCTGGAGAGATTAATCCTGTCTCATGAGATGAAACTGCAACAGAAAGTCCTGAGGTAAATGACTTGAAGGATACTTCTAATACTTCTAATGACCTAAGCCCTCCACCAGTGTTTGCTTCAAGACCAATAACAAGACTAAAGTCCCAAGAGGCTCTAAAGGGTGAGTTACAAAGTGCAACCCATTAAGAAGTATGATATACTCCAAAAGAACTGTATGAGTTTTCCAACTTATACAGACAGAAATCAGGGAAATGTGTGTGGAAATGGATATTAAGGGTGTGGAATAATGGTAGAAGAAATATAAAGTTGGATCAGGCTGAATTTACTGATATAAGCTCAATAAGCAGAGATTCTGCATTCATTCTTGTAGCTTCTGGGCTTAGAAAGGGCAATAACTGTTCGGGTGGTTGGCTGAAACATGGATCAAAAGTTGGCCAGCATCACCTGAGGTCAAAATACCAGAGCTGCCCTGGTATAATGTAGAGGAGGGGATTCATAGGCTTAGAGAAATTGGAATGCTTACACATCCCTGTAATGCCCAGCAGACACACCTTTTACCATGACTGTGAGAAATAAATTGTGAGACCAGCTCCATCATCCCTGAAGTGCTCTGTAGTTGCCCTTCTCTTCAGGTCAGATATGACTGTGGGAACTGCTGTCAGTGAGCTGGAAACCTTAAACGCAATGGGGAGAATTGGACCCCAAGTTGGCAGAAGCCCTGTGGCAGCAGTTAATCATCAAAGAAAAAGTGGGTGTGGCTACCATAATGGAAAACAGGCTCAAGGCAGCAGTCAAAATAATCAAAGTCACAGAGACTTATGGCATTCACTAGTATTTTATGGAGTACCTAGCAGTAAAGCTGATAGTCTACTAAAGTCTTGTTTGAGCTGTATAAGCAGAATTCTGTGTCAAGTGAACAAAGTCCCCCTGGAATTACAAAAACAGAGTGTCATGGCTCATTAATCGATTACCAGATTTGAGACAGTTTATAGATTCAGAGCCCCTTGAATGATGGGAAGGCCAGGTACCCTTAGGGAAAGACCCTGTCACACTGCCAAAAATTTATACTGTTAATCTTCCTCCCAGCCTTCCCCAGGGAGACATATGGCCTTTTACCAGGGTTAGTGTGCATTTCATTTCCATAGATTCTGCCAGTTTTTTTTTCCAAACTTGATTTCTACCTTACGTTTGCTCAGTGCTTTCTTTATTGCCTTCAGCTCTTTTGTGATATCCTCCCTGAAACCATTTATTTTGTTTTTTTTATTTCATTTACTATATTTGTTTTAAAATCTTTAATAGATTGTTTCATTAAATGAAACAAATTGCCACTGTATCTTGATTGAGGTGTAAGTTTGTTCCTTTGACTTGGTTGTATTTTTGTTTTTCCTAGTAGTATAGATTGTAGTTTTGTTTTTTCTGTGCATCTGGTTTCCTTGGTCACCCAGTCAGATTTTCCCAGACCAGAATGGCTTCAGGTTTCAGAATGGGTTTTCTTCAGGGTGTATCTTAGAGGAATGACAGACTTTCCTGTGAAGTTTTGCATATCTGTGCTTTTCTGACCTGCCCAGCAGGTGGCACCTCTCAGCCTGTTACTCCCAACTGGTGCAAGGAGATGGGCCGCTTCAGTTTCTGTTTTGGCTGTTTTCCCTCATGCTCCTGGGTCTTGTACTGAGGGAAAGCTGGGCCCTACATCCTTACTCTTAGAGAAGATTAACCCCCTGTTCTAGTTTGCTAATGCTGCCAGAATGCAGAACATCAGAAATGGGTCAGATTTTATAAAAGCATTTCATTTGGTTACACAGTTACAGTGTTAAGGCCATAAAGTGTCCATGGTAATGCATAAACAATTGGGTGTCTTCACTGGAGGGTGGCTAATGGTGTCCAGAAAACCCCTGTTAGCTGGGAAAGCATGTGGCTGGTGTCTGCTCCAGAGTTCTGGTTTCAAAATGGCTTTCTCCCAGAATGTTCCTCTCTAGGCTTCAGCTTCTCTCCAAAATGTCACTCTCAGTTGCTCGTGGGGTATTTGTCCTCTGTTAGCTTCTCTGGAGTAAAAGCCTGCTTTCAGAGGCCATCTCCAAAATGTCTCTGAAAGTTTCAGCTCCTCTCTCAGCTTATGTGCATTCTTCGAAGCGTCCTTCTTGGCTGTAGTAAGCTCGCTCCTTCTGTCTGAGCTTATATAGTGCACCAGTAATCTAATTCAGACCCACCCTGAATGGGTGGGGCTTCACATGCATGGAAATTATCCAAGCAAAGTCACCACCACAGTTGGGGGGGTGCATCTTCATGGAAACACTCAAAGAATTACAATCTAATCCACACTGATAAGTCTGCCCACACAAGAGTACATCAAAGATAATGGCATTTTGGGGGACATAATACATTCAGACCAGCACACTGGTTTTCAGCCATCCACATTTGTTAATTAAAAAATTTGTTAATTAAAACCCCAGTTGGAGCTCAGCTGAGCTATATTTGCTTACTCTGCTCAGAGAGTGCTGCTAGTTTCTAACACAGTGAGGTTTTGCAGCCCAGACTGCCATGGGGGTGGGGGAACTTGGTGCTCTTCTGCAGCTTTTACTTACAGATTTTATGCTGTGGCCTCAGGCGTTCCTCACATCCAGGTTGGTGTATGATGTGTGGAGAGTCACAGTTGTCTCTCAGCAGTTATTCCAATTTATTTACTAATTGTTCCTGGTTGTTTATTAGTTAATCCAGGGGACTAACTGTATTCCACTCCTCTCTATGCTGCCATCTTGCCCCTCTTCCCAACTTCAATTATTAATTCTGCCCTTATCTGGGGCCATGCTTAGGCAGTTCTGATAGTCTGCTGTGCCTCAAGGGGAGGAGCATCAGCTCTCTGCCTGGGGAAACTTACAGGTTTTTGCTGCCTCTCAGCCATTCGACCCATTCCACATTGGTGTATATGTGACTAGTCACAGAACTCCCTGAAAACATGGCTGTTCCTGACAGTTTTTATTTTCCATCTGCCCTACATAAGTAACTAGATTCCACACCTCATCACTCCACTCTCTTGCCCACCCCTTTGATCCATTTTGAATTAAATTTTTCTATGTTGTGATTTGTGGTGCTCCTTCATTGTTTTCCATTTGGATATACAGTTCTCCCAGCACCATTTGTTGAAGAGACTCTTCTTTCCAAATTGAGTGGACTTGTCAACATTGTCAAAAATCAATTGTCCATAGATATGAGGGTCTGTTTCTGAATTCAAAATTTGATTTCATTTGTTGCTATGTCTGTCCTTACACCAGTAATGTTTTGGTTCCTGTGGCTTTTTAATATGTTTTAAGATCAGAAATTGTAAGTCTTCCAACTTCAATCTACTTTTTCAAGATTGCTTTGACTATTTAGTGACACTCTTCCATATAAATATCTTGATTCACTTTCCATTCTTCAAAGAATGTTTTTGTGATTTTGATTGTGATTGTGTTGAATCTGCGTATCACTTTGGGTAGAATTGGTATTTTAACAATATTTAGTTTTTCAATCCATGAGCATAGAATGTTCTTCCATTTATTTATGTCTTCGATTTCTTTCAGCAATATATTGTAGGTTTCTGTGTACATGTCCTTTACATCCTTGATTAGATTTGTTCCTAGAAATTTGATTCTTTTGGTTGCTATTGAAAATGTAATTTTAACAATTTCTCTTCTAATTGTTCATTACTAGGGTATAGAGAAAGTACACATTTTTCGGTGTTGATCTTTTACCCTGTCAGTTTGCTGAATTAATTTATTAGCTCTGTTTGGAGTTTAAAGAATTAAATTATTTTGTTAGCTTTGATGTAGAGTTCAAAGAATTTTTTGTACATAGCATCATGGCATCTGCAAACAGGAAAAGTTTTATTTCTTTTTTTTAATTTGAATATCTTTTGTTTCTTTCTCTTGCCTAATTTTTATAGTGAGAACTCTCAGAAAAAAATGTTGAATAACAGTGGTGACAGTGGGCATCCTTGTCTTGTCCCTCAGTTTACTTAGAGGTAAAGCTTTGGTCTGTCACCATCAGGTATGGTGTTAACTGTAGGTTCTCATATATATCCTTTATCATTTTAAGGAAGTTTCCTTCCATTCATTGTTTTCTAAGTGTTTTTAGCAGTAATAGGTGCTTGATTTTGTCAAACACCTTTTCTGTGTCAACTGGATTGATCATGTGTATTTTTCCCTTCATTTGTTAATGGGGTATCTTAAATTAATTTTATGTTTAACCACCCTGCATACATGGAATATATCTCACTTCAACATGTTGTCTTAATACTTTTTTAAATTCAATTTTATTGAGATATATTCACATACCGTACAGTCATCCTCAGTGAACAGTTATTCACCGCACCATTATATAGTTGTGCATTCATAAATGCATTTAATTTTGAAGAGTTTCATTACCATACACAAAAAAGTAAAAATAAAAGTTTAAGTGGAAAGGAACACCCAACACATCCCATTCCCCCTCCCTCCCTATTATTCATTTCCTTTTATCCTCATTTTTGTATTCATCTGTTCATACACTGTAGAATGGGAGTGGGAGCCACAAAATTTTTGTAAGCACTGAGTCACACAGTGTAAGCTATATAGTTATACAAATATCTTCAAGAATCAAAGCTACTAGGTTGCAGTTCAGCAGTTTCAGGTATTTCCTTCTAGCTATTCCAATACACTAAAAACTAAAGAGGGATATCTGTATAATGCATAACAGTAACCTCCAGAGTGACCTCTCAACTCTTTTCTTAATATTCTTTCCAATTTTATTTTTTAATTCAATTTTGTTCAGATATATTCACATACCATCCCATCATACAAAGTGTACATTCAGTTGTTCACAGTAACATTGTATAGTTGTGTATTCAGGTATTTCCATCTAGCTATTGCAATACACCAAACACTAAAGAGGGATAACTGTATAGTGCATGAGTAACTTCCAGAGTGACCTCTCAACTCTTTTTGAGATTTCTCAGCCACTGAAACTCTGTTTTGCTTCATTTTACTTCCCCATTTTGGTCCAAGAAAATTTTCCCATAAGTCACATCCCACATTGCCATGGAGTTCCACACCCTTGGGAGTCACATCCCACATAAGGGAGTGGATAGTGAATTGACCTGCACAGTTGGCTCAGAGAGAGAGGCCACATCTGAACAAAAAAGAGGTTCTCTGGGGGTGACTCATAGGCACCATTTTAAGTAGGTTTATCCTCTCCCTCATAGTAATAAACTTCATAAGCACAAGCCCCAAGGTCTATGGCTCAGTCTTCTAATAACATAGCCCCCAATGCTTGTGAGACTGTCATTGATTATGAATAAGTTAATATTTCCACATTTTCCCACAGTCCCGCAAGAGGGCTTTGCAAGTACAGCTTTGTTCTCTGCCAGAATTGTTCTGGGATGTCTTGGGGATTCACAGTACGTTGCAGAAATGAACCAGACCTCACTCCCCAATCAACACTCCATGTAAATATTTGTTTGAATAAACTGACCACTCAAGTCAAAATATATAATAAGTTAGAAAAATGTAACTCTTGCACCTAATAGACATCTCTTCCTTTGGTCCCACACAGAAGCTGAAACTTCAGAAACACTGTCAGTATCATACTTTATCCTTCAGTCTGATTTAACATTAGTCGTAAACATGTCCATTTAGTTCATATCTCTAATTGAAGTCTGATCTCATTTTTCACACTCTTTTAACATTTGCTACATGAGGTAATGCTGACACTCATGACTTCCAGATTCTGGCTCTGAGTCTTAGGTGCCACACAGATACCCAAAGTTCCAGAGACCAACCAGGTTATACACAAACAGCTTCTCAGAGTTTAGAAATAACCATTACAGCTCAGTAATAGATGTAACTGCTCTAAGAGCTTACAGTTTACAAACCTTTACAGTAAGCCTTCCCCTGATAACCTATGCTGTCAGACTCAAATCTCAGAGTTTGCACATTATATTTATTTCATATTAATGAAGCATTCTAATATTCTTCTTTTCATTACTGGTTTATGTCACTTAACATACTGTCCTCAATGTGCATTCACCTTATAACTTCACTCCTTCTTGTAGCAGTTCAATATTCCATTCATACATACCCATTTCATTCATCAGTTGATGTACCCTTAGGTCACTTCTGTCCGCTGCACATTGTGAGTACAAACACCATCAACCCCACTGTACAAATGTCCCTTCATGTCCCTCTTTTCAATTCTTTCAATATATACCCAATAACCAAGTTGCAGGACAATATGGCAACTCTTTGTATCTTCCTGTGGAACCATCACACTGCCCTCCAGATGAGCTGCATGATTCTACTTCTGCTCCAGTGGTGATTAGGTACATCCCTTTCTCCAAATTTTCTCCAACATTTGTATCACTCTGTTTGTTTTTTAGATGGTTTTATTCACGCACTATACATTCCATCCTAAGTAAAAAATCAGTGGTTCCCTGTATAGTCACATAGCTATGCATTCACCAACTACCTGTAGAAAGAGGAAGGGGTGAAAAAAGTAAAAAGGAAAGTGAAAAAAAGAAATAAATGTTACAACTATAAAGCAACAAAAGAAAAAAATAAACTTAAAAAACAATAAAAATGTCAGCAAGCACCAACAACACCAAGAATCCCCATTTCCCTCCCTTATATCCCCCTATTATAGACATTTAGCTTTGATATATTGCCTTGGTATAATTAGTGGAAGCATATTGTGTTACTATTAATGATAAATGCCAGTGTGTGTTGATTGTATCTTTTTCACCAATACTACCTATTTTTAGCATGTTGCAAAGTTAACAATCATTGACCACTCTAGGTTTCAGAGTTATACAGTCCTGGTCTTTATCTTCTGTCCTTCCCCCTGTCATCCTACCTACTCCACCCTTTTTGCCCTCAACCTTACTCATAGCTGTCTTTTTCAGTGTACTTAAATTATTGTGTTACTATCACTCAGTATTGTGCTCCAAAACTCTCTCTCCTGTATTTTCCTATCTGTTGTAGTGCTCCCATTAGTAATTCCTATAGAGCAGGTATTTTTTCACAAACTCTCTCAGTGTCTGTCTGCCTGAGAATATTTTAAACTACCCTTCACATGCAAAGGACAGCTTTGCCAGATATAGAATTTTTGGTTGGTAGTTCCTTTCCTTCAGTATTTTAAATATATCATACCACAGCTGTGCTGGTTTGAATGTATTATGTCCCCCCAAATGCCATTATCTTTGATGCAGTTTTGTGTGTGCAAGAAATGTATTGGTGTTGATTGGGTTGGAGACTTTTGATTGGATGTTTCCATGGATATGTGATCATTCAGTTGTGGGTGAGATCATTCATTGGATAATTTCCACAGAGCTGTGACCCCACCCATTCTGCATGGGCCTTGGTTAGTTTACTGGAGCACTATCTAAGCTGTGACAGAAGGAGTCAGCTTGCTACAGCCAAGAGGAAAACTTTGAAGAATGCACAGAATCTGAGAGAGTAGCTCCAGGTGAGAGACAGTTTGGAGTCAGCCGTTGAAAGCAGACTCTTGCTCCAGAGAGGCTAAGAGAGGACAAACACCCCAAGAGCAGCTGAGAGTGGTATTCTGAAGAGGAGTCACAGCATAGAGAGGAACATCCTGGGAGAGAGCCATTTTGAAACCAGAACTTGGAGCAGACACCAGCCATGTGCCTTCCCAGCTAATGGAGGCTTTCTGGACACCATTGGCCATCTTCCTGTGAAGGTACCCTTCATTGATGGACACTTTATGACCTTAAGACCCTAACTGTGTAACCAAATAACCCCCCTTTTATAAAAGACAATCAATTTCTGTTGTTTTGCATTCCAGTACCATTAGCAAAAAAGAACAGATTTTGGTTCCAGGAGTTGTGTGCTGCTGAGTTTTTAAATACCAAACATGTTGGAACAGCTTTTTGAATGGATAAGGGGAAGATTCTGGAAGAATTGTGAGGAGCTTGATAGTAAAGGCCTAAACTGCTTTGAAGAGACTGTTGGTGGAAATATGGACTCTAAAGATATGTCTGATGAGGTCTTGAACAGAAATGTTGAATGTGTTGTGAACTGGAAGAAAGGTGATCCTTGTTTCAAAGTGGCAAGGAATTTGGCAAAATTGAATCCTGGTGTTGGATGGAAGACAGAATTTGTAAAAGACAAGCTGGGATACTTGGCTGATGAGATTTCAAAACTAGAAGTTGTAGATATACCATGGCTTCTCCTTGCAGCTTATAGTAAAATGAAAGCAGGCAGAGATAAACTTAGAACTGAATTCTTGGGTTCAAAGAAACCAGAAAGTGATGGTTTGGAAAATTTAGGGCTTCAAGGTAGTGGAACCCCAGAAGCTACAGTCAAATGTGAGGATTTATCCAAACCTGGAATGCAGCTGCCATTTCAGTACAAGCCCAGATTGGAGATGGAGTTATCTAGAAAGGATATGTGGAAAGTCCTATTGTCTGACAGCTTTGACCCCTATGTGCTTCATGCAAAGTCAGCAGAATTTTGGCAAGATCTTTATAGATGGAGCCTCTGCTGGTCTGGACTGCAGGATACATACAAAGAACAAATTGAAAGAAACATTACTTCAAAGACAGCCATGGAGTTTGAGGTCTGGAGTCAAGAGGTCTCAGGCTGGGAGCACAGAGTGGCCCATATACATGGAAAGGGTGAGTTTGCCCCAGAGGTTGAGAGTGGGCCTTCTGCCTCAATGTTCAGGAAAAGGTCTGCCACTGCAAGCCCCAAAGAGGTTGGTGCACATTCCCAGGGAACTGGAGAGAGGCTGGCTGCCACCCCACTGTTCTGAAAGGGTTGAGCATGTTCACCAGAGATGGAAGAGAATCCGGGTGCTACCTGGATGTTTGAGGAGGGTGGGGCCAAGAAGGTGGTCTCCCCAATGTGTGGATATGTTGGAGCACTCATCCCAGCATTTGGAGTGAAAAGGGTTACCACAAAAGCTTTTGGAAAGGGTTAAACTCCCATTCTCTCAAGCTCCAAGGATGTAACATTGTTCTGTAAATGACTCTCAGACTTTGAAATCGAATGGAGTTTCCCCTGCAGGTTTTAGGAACTGTTTTGTTCCTGTTAAGTCTGTTTTCCTTTCAATTTCTCCTTATGGCAGTGGGAATGTTTACCCTATGACTGTCCCTCCTTTGTATATTGGAAGCACAGAACTTGTTCCAAGTTTCACAGATCCACAGCTAAAGGAGAATTATACCTTAGGACTGACCATGCCTGTAATTGATTTTAATGGGACCTTGTACTTAGGTATTGTTACTGAAATGGGTTAAGTTTTTATGATGTGATGGGGTGAACATATTTTGTATATGGAAAGATCATGTCATTTTGGGGTCCAGGGGGTGGAATGTGCTGGTTTGGATGAATTATGACCCACTAAATGCCATTATTTTTGATGCAGTCTTGTGTGGGCAGGAAACATATTGGTGTTGATAGGGTTGGAGACTTTTGATTGGATGTTTCTGTTGAAATGTCATCACACATTTGTGGGTGATATCTTTCACTGGATAATTTCCATAGAGGTATGACCCTGCCCATTAAGCCTGGGCCTTAATTAGTTTACTACAGCACTATATAAGCTCAGACAGAAGCAGTGAGTTTGCTACAGCCAAGAGGGACACTTTGAAGAATGCACAGACTCCGAGAGAGGAGCTCCAGATGAAAGACAGTTTGAGGTCAGCCATTGAAAGCATACTCTTGCTCCAGAGAAGCTAAGAGAGGACAAACACCCCAAGAGCAACTGAGAGTGACATTCTGAAGCAGAGCTGTGGCCTAGACAGGAACATCCTGGGATGAAGCCACTTTGAAACCAGAACATGGAGCAGACACCAGCCACATGCCTTCCCAGATAACAGAGGTTTTCTGAACACCATTGGCTATCCTCCAGGGAAGGTACCCTTTGTTGATGGGCACTTTATGGCCTTAAGACTGTAACTGTGTAAAGAAATTAACTCCCTTTTATGAAATACCGTCCATGTCTGGTGTTTTGCATTCCAGCAGCATTAGCAAACTAGAACACCTGCCTTCTCACCTCCATGGTTTCTGCTGAGAAATCCACACATAGTCTTATCAAGCTTCCCTTGTATGTGATGGATTGCATTTCTCTTGCTGCTTTCAGAATTCTTTGTCTTTGACATTCATTAATCTAATTATTAACTGTCTTGGTATAGATGTATTTGGATCTATTCTGTTTGGGGTACACTGCACTTCTTGGATCTGTAATTTTATGTCTATCATAAGACATGGGAAGTTTTCAGTGATTATTTCTTTCATTATTGTTCCTGCCCCTTTTCCTTTTTCTTCTCCTTCTGGGACACCTGTGACATGTGCTTTCATGCACTTTGTGTCATCATTCAGTTCCCTGAGATGCTGCTCATATTTTTCCATTCTTTCCTCTCTCTTTTGTGTGTAGAATTTCAGAGGTTCTGGCCTCAAGTTCATGAATCTTTTCTGCTGTCTTTTTACATCTGCTGTTTTATGTCTCCATTGTGTTTTTTTTTATCTCTTTATTGTGCCTTTCATTCCCCTAAGTTCTGTCATTGTTTTTTCATACTTTTGATTTCTTCCTTGTATTTTCCCAATGTCTTTTTTATAACCTTCATCTCTTTTGCCATATCTTTCCTCAACTAATTGATAGGATTTTTGGATAAATTTAGGAGATTTATTTGAATAATAATCAGTTATTTCAATTCCTGTATCTCAGTTGAAGTGTTAGTTTGTATCTTTGACTGGGCCATATGTTCAGTTTTTCATAAGGTGACTCAAAATGTTACATTGTCTATGCATCTGTTTTCCTTGATTACCCCATACCAGATGGGCCCAGGTCTCAGGAAGAAAGTTTAATCAGTTTCAAGTTTCCCTGAGCAGCAGGTTGTCAGACTGTCCTGTGAGGTCTCTGGACTCAGTGCTTTTCCTCTCCTGCCCAGCAGGTGGTGTTTTTCAGCCTGCAGCTCCCCAAAGGTGCAGTCCCTTTAGTTCACAGTGTACCTGCCCTTCTCAGAGGTGGAGGGTGTCAGAAGCAAAGCTTAAGTTGTTTCTGATTTTTTGTTTGTTTTCCCCCAGGCCCTGGGGTCTTAGTTCCCTGAGGGATGTCCAGCAGTTGAGCTGTGCTCACACCCTTTTCCTTAGGAAAGATACATCCCCTAGTGAATTATCTTCTATACTTGAGTTCCTCCTTTGCCCCTCTCTCTTAAATCCACACTTGCCTTGGCCAGCCTCTGCCAATTGAAAATGCCTGAGGCTTTCTCTAATGAGCTGCTTAGAATGAGAGAGCACGAAATGGTAAAAGAGCAAAAGCCCATTTTTAGAGCCTGGCTACAGCCCCTCTGTTTCACTGGTAGACCAGAGTTTGTACCCAGTACTCTGTACCTCTTTTTTGGTGCAGCTCTGTCAGCTCAGCCATCTCCAAAAGCCTCTGTGTTTAGTTGTGTGTGTGTGTGTGTGTGTGTGTGTGTGTGTAAATTTTTTTCTTTATTCATCCTGCCTCCTCTCTGCTGGGAGGAACCACCAATTCCTGTTTTCCTCAGGGCCTACATGTGCTTGTATGTTATATATAACGGTCCAAATTTGTTAAATTAAAACCACAATTAGAGCTTGGCTCAGCCACCCCTCCCTGCTGCAACATGGACTGATTCTTTCTCAGACAGCAGAAGTTTTGTAGCTCAGCCTGCCATGCTGGGGGCAGGGGCTATGGTCTGCAATTTTTATTTACTTTGTGCTGTGATCTCAGCTGTTCCACCCATTCCTGGCTGGTGTACAATGTGTGAGCAGTCATGGATGACCCCCAACAATTGTTCCAGACTATTTACTAGTTGTTCCTAGCTATTTACTAGTTGCTCTTGAGGACTAACTAAATTTGGTTTCCCAAATTTACCTCATAGTAGTGACTTTTCAGTTGGCTTTTATGCAGCTCAGAGACAGAGAAAGGTAATATTTTGGTTAACAGGAAACAGAGGTCTGGAAAAACCTCAGAAATTTCATTATTTTCTATTTACTTTCTGGGAAAGGTGCCTCCAGGAGTCTAGGGAGACACATGATGGCTTTGTTTATGTCTGGGAGGTCTGGGGAATATGGATTAAAGCTTATTCAAATCTGGGTGCAGTCTTTACATTTGCATATTGATGCATACTTTGCATTTACATTTTGCTCCTTTATGAGACCAAGGGTTCTCACAACTGCCTACTCCCTATCTTAAAATACATCTAAATGCTTCTTTAAATATTACATCTTTTATATATTGCATTTTTATTCCATTATATTGAGATATATTCACATACCCTACAATCATCGACAGTGCACAAATGGTCACAGTACAACCATACAGCTGTTCATTCATCACCACTGTCAATTTGGAATATTTCCATTATTCCAAAAGAATAAAAATAAAAATACAAGTAGAAAAGAACACCCATGATATCCTATCCCCCAAACCCCCTATTATTTATTTAATTTTGTCCCCATTTTGCTACTCATTTGTCCATACACTTGGAAAAGTAAGTGTGAGCCACAAGTTTTTCACAATCACACAGTCACAGAATGTAAGCTATATAGTTATACAGTCATCTTCCAGAATCAAGGCTACTTGGTTACAGTTCACCAGTTTCAGGTATTTCCCTCTAGTCATTCCTATACACTAAAAATTACAAAGGGATATCTATATAACATGTACAAATAACCTACAGAATTACCTCTCAACTCCATTTGAAATCCCCCAGCCATTGTAACTTTATTTTTTTCATTTCCTTCCCATTTTTGGTCAAGAATGTTTTCTCAGTCCCAAGACGCCAGGTCTGGGCTCATCCCCATGAGCCATGACTCAGAATGTCAGGGAGGTTCACACTCCTGGGAGTCATTTCCCATGTATTTGGGGAGGCAGTGTGTTTACCAGCTTTGTTGACCTAGAGAGAGACCACATCTGAGCAACAAAAGAGGTTCTCTGGGGGTGCCCCTTAAGCACATATACAAGGAGGCCCAGCTATCCTCTACAGCAAAAAGGATCACAAGGTTAAGCCCCAAGAACAAGGGCTCAGCCCTCCAAATTTGCAGTCCCCAATTCTAGTGAAATTTAATATTTCCACATTTTCCTGCAATCCCTCAGAGTGACTTTCTGAATGCATTCCTACTCTCCACCCAAATTACTTTGAGATGTATTGGGGTTTCACACCAACCTGTGCAAACCAATCAGATCTCACTCTCAAAGCTTCATGTAATTATGGTGGTTTTGTAAACTGACCATATACATGAAACTATCTGTTGTGCTATAGGGAATATAGATTTTTCACCAAATAAGTATATCTTCCTTTGGTCTTATGCAACACTTGAAGTTCTAAAACACAGTCAGTATCAACCTTTACCCTTCAGGTTGACCTGCCTTAGTCGTTACCAGATTTGCTTCAGTTGTATTTCTTATTGAATTCTGAACCCCTCCTTGGCATTTTGAACAATTGCCATATGGTTTAATATTGACATGCATAGCTGCCAAACTCTAGTTCTGAGTCTCATGTGTCACACAGATACTTGAAGTTCTATGGTCAGACCCAGCTTTACACAAAACGCTCAGCTTCTCAGAATCTGAAGGAAACCATTAAAACTCAGGAACAGATTTGACTGCTGTATGACCTCACAATAGAGGGATCTTTACAATAATCCTTCCCCTGATAACCTGTGCTCTAATAGTCAATACTCAGGGTTTACACAATATAGTTTGTCTATATTAGTGAAGTGTTATAACGTTATAACATTTGTCATTTTGTTTCTGGCATATTTCTCTCAATATGTTGTCCTCAAGATCCATCCACCAAGTTCCATGCCACACAACTTCATTCCTTCTTGAAACCTCTCAGTATTCTACACCACAGTCCACATTCTGTTCATTTGTTGAAGTACCTTATAGCAACTTCCATCCATTGAAAATCAGGAATACTGCCAACATAAACACCAGTGTGCAAATGTCCATTTATATCCCTGTTCTCAGCTCTTTCAATTGTATACTCAAGAGTGAGGTTTCATGGTCTTATGGCAACCCCATATACTTAGCTTTTTGCAGAACCACAGCACTGCACTCCAGATGGGCTGTACCATTCTACTTCCCCACCAGCATTGAATAGGTGTATCCCTCTTTCCATGTTTTCTCCAGCATTTGTATCCCTCTGCTTATTTTTCCACTGCAATTTTGTACAGATATATTCACATACTATACAATCATCCATCCACATTGTACAATCAATTTTTCACTGTATAATCATATGCTTGTGCATTTATCACCACAGTATAATCACACAGTTGTCCATTTATCACCACAGTCAGTGCTTGAACATATTCATTACTCCTAAAAATATTGTATAAGGATAATAAGAAGGGAAAAGTAAAAATAGAATAAAATTAAGAGAGATGTAATACAACTAAAAGGTCAGACAATACTATCACCACTAAGAATCCCATATCTCCTAAATCCATCATATCCCCCACTTATAGACTTTTCAGTTTGGTACATTGCCTTTGTTACAATTAATAGAAGCATATTGCAATGTTACTGTTTATACTCTAGATTTTGTTGATTATATTTTTCCTCAATACTCTCTCATTCTCAATACATTGCAAACTTGGCATTCATTTGTTCTCCTACTGAAGAAATTTTCTTATATTTGTACATTTAATCATCATTTTTCACTCAAGATTTTGCTAAGTCATACAGTACCAGTCTTTATCTCCTGTCTTTCCTTTTGGTGTCATAAATATCCCTAGCTTTCCTCTATCAACTTTACTCAGTCATCTTTGTTCAGTGTACTTACAATATTGTGCTATCATCATGGAGTATTTTGCTATTTCTGGATCTATAAATCAATATTGTTGAACATTCTTTTCTTCTTCAGCATAAAATTCCCAATCTGTACCCTCTTTCTATCTTATGATAACCTGTGTTCCTAGCTTTTAACTCTTAAAGTTTTTTCATTAATCTTTGTTCATTTTAGTGAGACCATACAGTATATGACCTTTTGTTTTTGTCTAATTCCACTCACTATAATATCCTCAGGGTTCATCCATAATGTTTTATGCTCTGTGTCTTTTTTCTGTCTTACAGCTGCGTAATACTCCAATTTAGTGTATATGCTAGTCATCATCATTTGTTTATCCAGTTATCCATTATGGACATTTGGGCTATTTCCTTTTTTTGGAATTTGTGAATAATGGCACTATAAACATTGGTTTACAAATGTCCATTAATTTCTTAGCTTTCATTTCTTCTGAGTATGTATAATAGTGGAATTGCTGGATCATATGGCAATTCTAATCTTAGTTTCCTGTGGTACTGCACACTGCCTTCCAGAGGGGTGCATCATTCTAAATTCACAACAACAGTGAATAAACAGGCCACTTTATCCACATCCTCTCCTACCCTTGTTATTTTAATTATTTTTTGATTATGACCATTCTAGTATGTATGCATTGATATCTTACTGTAGTTTTGGTTTGCATTTCCTTAATACTAAATGATGTTCAGTATCATTTTATATGTTTTTCAGCCATTTGCATTTCTTCTTCAGAAATGTGTCCATCCATGTCTTTTGCCCAGTTTCTAATTTGGTTATTTATCTTACTGTTTCTGAGTTGTAGGATCATTAACAAGCAGACAGAGTCTTTTAGTGGTGACTGACCTTAAAGATCCAGAAGACTCCTCTGTCCTGGGAGGGGGAGCCCAGAAGACCAGGTGTGATCTTTGGCCAATGGGTGAAACTTGGGGCCCATGGATTGGCTCTGAAAGGGGGATTTATGTCCCTTTTTCTGTCTCTCATCCTGAGCAGCTCAGTGAAGAAAGCCTCAGCCATTTTCAGTTTGCAGCACTCTGACTCTGACAGGGGTGTTGATAGCAGAGTCAGAGACAAGGGGGCTATTTTTAAATGAAGATGATAACTCTATAGGCATGTATCTTCCCTAAGAGGAAGGAGGTGGGGCCCAACTCTACTACCCACCTTCCATTCAAAACCAGACTCCAGAGCCTGGGGGAAAACAGCCAAAACAGAAACTAAAGGGGCCAGACCTACTTACACAAGGCAGGAGCAAAAGGCTGAGGGGCACCACCTGCTGGACAGGTTAGGAAAATCACATTGGTTACAGACCTCCCAGGAAAGACTGTCAATCCCTAAGACATGCCTTTAGGGAGACATGAAACTGAATATACCCCCACTCTGAGATCTGAAACTGCCAACCCGGAATTTTATATCTGGTCTGAGAAAATCTGATTGGGGTACCCAAAGAGACTAGATGCCTAGACAATGGAAAACTACAATCTGCATTAGGAAAAATGAAGATATGTCCCAGTCAAAGGAATAAATTTGCACCTCAGTCAAGATATAGTTGAGATATTGTTTCATATTATGAGTCAATCTATTAAAGACTTTGAAAGAAATATGCTAAATGAAATAAAAAACCAAATCAATGAGTTCATGGAAAATATGGCAAAAGAAATGAAGCCTATAAAGAAAATACTGTGCAAACATAATGTAAAATTGGAAGTTTGAGAAAACAACTGGCAAAATCTGTGGAAATGAGTCAGAACAGAAGAGATGAAAAACACAATGGAGACATATAGCAGCAGATCTCAAGAGGCCAAAGGAAACACTCAGAAACTGGAGAACAAGATACCTGAAATCCCACACAGGAAAGAACAGATAGGGAAAAGAATGGAAAAATATGAGCAGCATCTAAGGGAGTTGAATGACAACATGAAGAGCATGAATGTGCATGCCATGGTTGTCCCAGAAGGAGAAGAGAATGGAAAAGGGGCAGAAACATTAATTCAGGAATTAATTAATGAAAATATTCCATCTCTTATGAAAGACATAAAATTACAGATCCAAGAAGTGCAACATACCCCAAACAGAATAGATCTGAATAGACCTGTGACTAGACAGTTAATCATATTATCAGATGTTAAAGACAGAGAGGATCCTGAAAGCAGCAGGAGAAAAGTTATCCATCACATACAGGGGAAACTTGACATGACTGGATTTCTCAGCTGAAACTATGGAGGCAAGAAGGAATTGGTGTGACATACTTATACTGAAAGAGAGAAACTGCCAACCAAGAATTTTATATCTGACAAATCTTGTCATTCAAATGTGAGAGTTTAAAATGTTCTCTGACAAACAGACAATGAGAAAGTTTGTGAACAAGGTACATGTGCTGTAGAAAATGCTAAAAGGAGCGCTACAGAGAGTTAGGAAAGACAGGAGTGAGAGGTTTGCAACACAGTTTTGCATGATGGTAGCACAGCAATGTGGGTACACTGAACAAAGATGACTGTGAGTATGATTGAAAGCAGAATGTTAGGGGCATGTGGGACAACAGAAGAAAAGAAAAAAGATAAAGACTGGGACTCTATAACTCACTGAAACCTAGACTGCTTATAGTTGTGATAAAATATAGAAATGTGTTTTTACATGAGGGAGAACAAATGAAAGTCAACTTTACAAGGTGTTTAAAATTGGGTGGTTTGGGGGAAAAATACAGTCAGTGCAAATTAGAGACTATAGTTAACAGAAACATTGTATTATGCTTCTGTATTAGTTAGGGTTTTCCTTGGAAACAGAGTCAATGAGAGATGTCTCTTATTATCAAATTGTAAAAGTGACTCACGCAACTGCGGGAGCGCACGAGTCCAAATTCTGCAGAGCCATCAACAAGCTGTCAACTCCAAGGAAGACGTCCGACGAACTCCTCGGGAAACGAACCGACAACTTTGACGAACTCCTCAGGAAACGAACTGGCAACTTCGACGAGCTCCCCAGGAAAAGCTTCACTGAGCAGCTGAAGAAGAAGTGAAGGTTTCTCTAACCGTCCGGCTTATAAGCCTCCAACTGATCACCCGGACCAAATCCAGCCAATTGCATTCTCTCACTGTGGAAGCACGCCCCTTGATGAGTCATCAGTCAGCTGCAGTCAATTGACTGATGATCCGACAAACCAGTCAGCCTCAAATAGCCTCACAGGAATCTTCAGGCCAGTGCCCGCTTGACCAGACAGCTAGGCCACCTAGCCAAGTTGACACATGAACCCAACCATCACAGCTTCCTTTACTGTAACAAAGGCAACATACCAAATCTAAACGCCTATAAGAGGGGTACATAATCTAGGGGCATGGGATTCTTGACATTGATGATTGTCTCAATCTTTTATGCTACTTTAGTCTAATGCTATCTTTCCTGTTTTTACTTTTTATCTGTCATGTTTTTCTTTCTTTTCCTTTTTCTTTTGTCTTCATACCTTCTTTGACTCTTCATCCTTTGTGGAAGAAATGGAGAAGTCCTTATATAGATAGTGTTGATTTCGGTGAATACATAAATACATGCCTATACAGGGAACCATCAGTTGTTTTCTTATGACAGAATGTGTGGTGGGTGAACAAAACCATCTTAAAAAAAACAGTTTGATGAAACATTTTGGTCACTACATTGAGTGAAATATGTCAAACACATAAGGAAAACATTCCATGGTCACACTGATATGGACTAATTATAATATGTAAATTTATCGACATGAAATATAACTTGCCAGTATATAGAATGATGCTAAAGAATGAGGAGTGTTTAAAGTTGGAGGTTAAAAAATGGGAATGTATAAAACAGTGAACATGTGTTAGACAATGTCTGTGATTACCTGTATATATATTACAAATCTCTTTCATGAAATAGAACAAATGTATGAAATTATAATCAGAAGTCAATAATAGAGGGGTAAATAAGAAAGAAAATATACATATTGCAAACTATGTACTATAGTTAGTAGTATTTTAACATTATTTCATCAATAGAAATGAATGTACTATTCCAATACTATGAGTCAGTAATGGAGGGGGTGCTTAGGGTTATGGGAGGATTTGAGTTTTCTTTTTTCTTTATGTCTTTTCTGGACTAATGAAAATGTTCTAAAAATTGAAAAATATACTTGTGGTAATGGATGTGCAGTTCTTTGATGATACCATGGGCAATTGATTGTTCACTTTGGACCTTTGAATAATTGTATGGTATGTGAACAATCTCAGTAAAATTAAATTTAAAAAAGGTATTAAGATTTGGAGAATTCATATAGTATGCAGGAACAAATTAATGAGCAAGACATAGTACAGTTACTAGGTATATTTGAAAACTTCTGGGAGTTGTGACTCTGTGTTTAGACCAGGATCAATATCTTAGTCAAGTACTGTGCCAGATGTAGTCATGGAAAATTGCAGTTATTTGTAGTCACTGAGTATTGAGGGTTAGTTTGCTGAATGTGGTAAATAATCACAGGGACATAATGTTGGTCTTGGTAAATATCTTTTGAAATTATAAACTGAAAAATGCTGGGAGTAAAAATGAGAGATAGGGGATGATGTTTGTCTAGAGGGTCAGTACATTGTATGTCCCCACGGAGAAGCAGAACTTGGGCATGGGAGAGAAGGTTGTGGCCACAGGTGGGACTTCTGATCTTTGATATGAAAGGGATATTCCAGGTAACAATCTGAGTAATATGTAACACTCCAGGAATTTAAGCTTGGCAGACAGACACAGCAAAATTATAAATCTGCCTATGTTATTTTCTGGTCATGTAATTTTGTCATAATACTAAATTTTTCTGAATTCTGATACTGTCATTTGTTAACTTGTTTTTAAAAAAATACCCATAAGCAGCAGGATTATTGTGAAGATTACATAAGCAAATTCAGTGAATCACCAAGCGGAGTCACACATTATACACCTTATGTTCTCTTTATTTCTCAGATACAACTGGCAAGTTAAACCTAGTTTTGCTTATGACAAATTATCATCAATTATCTGTGAAGAATATTTAATAATTAACAGTGTTTTAGGGATAATTTACTAGTTGTAGATGATTAATTATTTCACATGAATGCACACACATATACACACACTGATACCCACAGCACATATAAAGATAGTGAAAGATAAATGCATTCATATTCCTACAAAAAATGATTCATAAGGGACAAGTGTACAACAACCCCTTTATTCAATTATATATGGAACAACTAGATAGCCTCACAAACCCCTTCAGTCTATAGTTTTTGGCCCTCTGTACCTTCTGAGATTTGTGGAACACAATAGAAACCTTATGAACATATACTCCTGTTATTTTCTTTTCCAGGGGATTTTGAATTCTTGATTTGGATAATGGACATCATTGATCCCTACAAATGAAAATTATGTTTTTAATTCTTAACCCCATCATGAAATCATTTTGAAGTTTCATGATAAATATCCAAATCCATTAGGGAAATGTCTTAAAGTCAGTGTTGATGTGTTTGAGGGAGTTATCTTTCCAGAAATCCAAAGGAGTTGAACCAAGATGATTTAGGGCAATTGCATACAGAAGAGGAGGGGCAGGATAGAGGAGGGGGGTGAGAGTGTCCAGAGGGCAGGTATAGACATTGGAGAAGCAATGGTGCTTCATAAACAAAAAATGCTATGAGAATTTCTGCAATATTTACCTGCAGGGGAAGACCAAAATCTACAAGAGTTATGAGTTAGAGATACCTATTCTTGAATCATGGAGGAGATTGAAAAACTGACCACCATGGGACAATTAACACATGAAATATGATTTTTCATGTTCTTATCTATAAGGTATCTTATTCACATTTTCATTATTAGCAACATGAGCTGTAGCCTTCTTATATTTGAGTTTAGGAAATGAGAACCTTCCCCTGTTTCTCTTAGAGTACACTACAGGTTTCTGCCAGTTGGACTAAGGGGTGGTTAATTCCAGATGATGATTTGGGTGTATATGACAAGTGGGTCTGGAAAATGTGGACAAAGTTTTGGTCTCTTGTCTTCTTTCTCCATCCTCAGCACTGAATGTTTATTGCTCAGACTGAGAGTGGAAATCAGAGGAAGACCGTTGGTGGCAGAACTATTGACAATGCAAACACTGGTGAGAAGGGAATTACTGTTTCTACTGAAATAAAACTCTATTCAAAAATATGCCTATTTCACCTACTGACCTCACTGTTTCTAAGTATACTCATGAAATATTCACATATTTGAGATCCACTTAAGTATACTCAGGACTCTGGTATAATTATTGTGGTCCAAGAAATGATTAAGAAATCTATCATTTACACTGATTTATTGCAGCTTCTATTAAGGCTGTGTATTCCCAGAAGAGATGTGGGTGGATTTATGTGCTTCCCAGAACCTATAGCCTTAGTGGTAAAGTAATTCACTCATTCACTATGTTAGTGGTAGTAATGTGCTTAGGATTGTGGTGAACACAAGGGGTAGAGATGAGAAGCTGCACAACTTAACACTCCAATAGGGAGCCATATGGTTCTTCATGTGAGTTCAGTCTGTCCAGTGTTAAGAGTGCTGGGTTCAGGGCAATGCTGTGTTCAGGAATGGATTAGAAAGAAACCAGAAAAGGCAATGAAAGTAATGCATTTATAATATCCAATAGTTACCTTATTATAGTTTTGATTGAATATATATTCATGTTTTGTAAAGATCTTTTAAATTCTCAAGTCCATCTTGTCCCCAGTTAAACATTTTCTTGCTTGTTGACATTTGTACAACTTTGATAATTTGAAGCAATGAGTAAGGAATATTGTTTCCTTACATTAAGTTGTGCACACAGGATGATCATTGTAGGGAGAGTAGAATTTTAGGACCACTTAAAATACTTGAAAATCTAGTGAGAAAGAGCAGAAAATATGCAGTGTCTAATTTTCCTAGAACAGAGTCAATAATGAAAACTCTTGTTTGTAGGTGTAGGAGAATATTACTTATTGGTGGCCTCCTACCAGAGGAAGAGTCAGCCTAGGGCTGTACTTTAGTATAGCAGTCAAAGGGGGCCATGGTTTCTTCTACTGCGTATCCTACCCTCATATCATAATAAACACCTGAGTTTTCTGGAGTTGAAAGAGGAAGAACATACTCTCCCCAAGTACTGTATAAAGTTTGTAGACTTCTAAAAAATTATGTGCATTGCTTCAAGTTGATCCACCAGTTTATTGAATAATAGATTTATCCCTTGTACTTAACAAGTGTTGGTTACATAGGAATCGTTAGTCATTGCATTTTTCAAAACTTGTCACAGTTTGTTAAACCATTTCATAGACAAGGAAACTGAGATCATTGCTGGTGCCTCAAATTGTTTAAGTTCAATTTGAAATTTGTGTCCAGGTGGAAGTCAGGTATCACAAACTGCTGTCATGAGACATTTCCTGAATTATGTAGTTTGTTATTCCAAAAACTTAGGGAGTCAGGGTTGCCATTTGGAGACAGTCAGGAGTATGAAGAGACCTGTTTGTGTGTGGGTAGCCCACAAGCAGAGCAGAAAGGATCAGTGAGTTTATGCTTTCAATGTGGTGTAGGGGTGTAAGTTTGTAGATATTTCACAGGAGTCAGAGAATGGTTAGTTTAAAGCAAATACCAGGGTCCTATTGTTGTAGGGACGGTTGCCATAGCATTTGGGACCACCTGAGGGTTCTAGGCAAGGCATATCTATGACGTCAGTGGTGATCAAAGATGTAGGTATGAATTCTGAGGTGTTTAGGTTAGAGGGATAGACAATGTTTAATTAGGCCAGAGGTCAGTGTTGAGGCAAGTGGCTTGGTCAAAGATGGATGGTAAGGCAGAACACAAAAATATTTTTATAGGTTGGATGGGAATAATTGAATAATCATTTTGTTAAAAAGTAGAAGATCATGAATAATGCTTCCCTAATTATAAGACTGTGCATTTACTTCAAATTGTTGGAGATTTAGTTATGGATTCTCAAGAGCAAATTTCATGACCACCATCTGGAAGTCATTATTACCAGTTTGTAGGCAAACTTTCAGGATACATCACACCATAGATTATGCAGTATTGTCTTCTGTTGAACTTTTATGTACGCTGAGTTTGTATGTCTCTGTGAGTGTATCTGAAAAATAGATGTCAAGTTAGCAGTAAGAATGATCTTACTGGAATCCCAAACACAGTTTGGTCTTTTTATACATACAACCCCTTTCCTTCTTCAGTGCTATAATTTCTATCTATCTACTGTAGATATTGGTAGGAATAGTCTTATCTGATCTCAATTGCCTATGATGTTTTAGGAATCAGTGACCTTCAGTGATGTATCTATAGACTTTGATGCAGAAGAGTGGGCCTTGATGGATAAAACCCAGAGAAACCTGTTCAGACATGTTATGCTAGAGGTTATCAGTCATCTGGTGTCAGTAGGTGAGTTTCTTAAAATTTACTCTATCATGTATACACCTATCCATCCATCCATCTATCCATCTATCCATCTAATCTCTCATCAATACTTTCAAGTATCTAGACAACAGTTATCTATGAATTTAGACATGAGGATCAACACATACTTAATTACTGTGACTGAAGTTCAGGAGTCATCCTTTGCTGGAAGTGGATTATCAATACCCTATGTTTAAATTACATTTTCACATTCTGCTTTTCACAGTTTACCTTATTGTTCCTAATCAATAGACTTGATCATCATGACCTTGAATCAGCATGGAACTCAAAATCTATTCTTCTGTTTCTCAAAAATAGGGTATCAGCTCTGCAAATCAGAAGTGGTTTCCCAGTTGGAACAAGGAGAGGAACTGTGGAGGGAAGGATTAGGATTTCTCCAAGGACAGAGTACAAGTGAGTTGTTGGATGCTGTGTGTCAATATGAAGGGGGGCCTGGTCAATGAATGAGGAGGTCTTTAGAAATATCAACTGAAGATTTCCTTAATTGAGTGATATTCCCTGAAATGTAGGCTGTGGCTTGGGGAAATCTCCACATATGTGCAATTATTCCATGCATGTTTCAATTTCTAGTTAAGAATCCATCTATGATTGTCTTTGGGTTAAAGGCTGAGATATTTATGTAATTATTGGAGTCATAGTTACACAAGGTGGCTTTTTCCTTGTCTTCCTCTTTGAGGAATTTCCCTCTGATTACCACCCAGCATGCCATCTTGTTATTTTCCATTACTTTAGTACTGAAAATATTTTAGTTCTCTATTTCCAGTAAATGTTTTGCTACTTTTTAGAGTACACATAAATTTTAGGCTCTTTCCCATTAAAATGGCAATATATGAAACATCATCATATGAACCTTGGAAGTTTTCAATATTTCAGTCTGCTAATGACACTCTATAATGTTTACAAAATTATTTCAGGCAGACAGAAAGACGATAGAGAAGAAGAAATGATAACCATGCCACATATCTGCAATAAGGAGAAATATACCATCCAGCCAAAGGTAAGCATCCTGTGTGAGCAGTGGGCTTCAAAATAGATTCCTGGGATTGAATAGTCTAGCAGTTCATCACAATCATCTGAATGTAATTATATACGAGATTAAACACCATCCCATCAATAAATTTTGGATAATTTTGGTTAAGGGAATAATTAACCTTAACTGAAAACCATTAACCTGAAGTCTTATAAAAGTATAACTGCATAAACATGTTTATATACCTATTCTTTGAAACACATTGAAGTATTCAAATTTAATTAGAAAACTCTGCAGTTGAGAATCTAAAAAGAGAAATATTTGCATGCAAAAAGTAGCACACAATGTGCATGTCAATAACATGATGAATTTTAACTGGAGCCTCACTGAATTATTATACAATAGAATTGAATTGATGCATATACATGGATATACCTTTAACAGTTTGTCTTCTCATTTGTAGCAGCAGATTTCTACTATTGGAGAGGATCCATTTGTGAGTAATCATTTGGGAGAAGATTTAATTCACTCCACATTGACTGACATGGAAACAGAGCCCTATGTAAATGAACATTCTCAAAAAGCTATCAGTTATCAGTCATTCTTTACTGGACATAAGCAAATTCAATCTGGACATAATTTGCATGATTATCATCCATGTGTAAAAGCCTTGAGAAATATTTCTGTCCCTAGACAGTATGAGAGAACTTGCACTGGAGAGAAATCACATGTCTGCCATCTATGTGGGAAATATTTCAGTCAATGTTGTAACCTTAAGGAACATGAGAGAACTCACACTAGGGAGACAGCATATATCTGCCATCATTGTGGGAAAATCTTCACTTATAGTTCAAAGCTCAGAGACCATGTGAGAACTCACACTGGGGAGAAACCATATGTCTGCAAGGTATGTGGGAAATCTTTCAGTCAACATGGTAACCTTAGGCAACATGAGAGAACTCACACTGGGGAGAAACCATACATCTGCCATCTATGTGGGAAATCCTTCAATCAAAGTGGTCACCTTAGGCAACATGAGAGAACTCACAATGTGGAGAAACCATACATCTGCCAGCTATGTGGGAAATCCTTCAGTCTAAGTGAAAAGTTTAGGCAACATGAGAGAACTCACATTGGGGAAAAACCATATGCCTGCAAAGTTTGTGGGAAATCCTTCAGTCGGTGTGGTAGCCTTAGGATACATGAGAGGATTCACACTGGGGAGAAACCATATGTCTGCCATTTATGTTGGAAATCCTTTCAAGTAATTTCTAAACTTAGGCAACATGAGAGAACTCACACAGGGGAGAAACCATATGTCTGCAATTTGTGTGGGAAAGCCTTCCATGTAAGTTCTAAACTTAGGCTACATGAGAGAACTCACACAGGGGAGAAACCATATGTCTGCCATCTGTGTGGGAAATCCTTCAGTCAGTGTGGTAGCCTGAGGGAACATGAGAGAATTCACACTGGGGAGAAACCATATGACTGCTATCAATGTGGGAAATCCTTCCGTCATTGTAGTAGCCTGAGGGGACATGAGAGAACTCACTCTGGGGAGAAACCATATATCTGCCATTTGTGTGGGAAATCCTTCCATCAGAGTTGTAAACTTAGGCAACATGAGAGAACTCACACTGGATAGAAACAATATGAATGCCATCTATGTGAGAAAGACTTCCCTAATTCTAACTTCATACAACATATGAGAACTCACACTGGGTAGAAACCATACACCTGCCACCTATGTGTAAAATCCCTAAGTCAATATGGTATTTGTAAGCAACATGAGAGAACTTACACTGGGGGAAACCATATATCTGCAATTTATGAGGAAATCCTTCAGACATTGTGGTACCCTTAGGCAACTTGGGAGAACTCACACTAGAAAGAAACCGTATGTCAGCTTTCTTGCAGGAAAGAGTTCACTGATAGAGTGATCCTCAGACAACATGAGATAATTGACACTGGAGAGACATGTCTATGATCTCTGTGGGAAAACCTTTATACATAATTCTGCCAGTAGGAACATCATGGAACTCAATAAATATTTTGTGAATATGCAAGAGTTCTCAGACATGCCTACCAACTTTAAAAAGTAGCAACTCACACAGGAGAGTTTCATCAATGTCTAAATGCCTTTATTTACAATGTGTCCTTAAATAACATGATTACACTGTCCTGGGAGGAACAGTATATAATTACCTATAATAGATTTCAGCTGAGCCTCAGCATTGGTGTATGCAGGCATAGCTCAGAGTTAGAATAACTCCAAAATGAGAAAACTTGATAAGAAAGACATTATCAGTAGGAAGAAACTGTTAGAGAACTCAAGGACATAATTATTGGTGGAATAATTACTCATTGGAGAAATGTGTGAAATCATTTACTTACAGAGCAATATGTCAAATAGATGTGACGTTTCCCATTTTATAAAATAGTCTCTGTAGAGATGTATATACAGATGTATGTATGTGTGTATGAAATAAAGTCTTTGGTGGCTTTGAATTTATTCCTCAAAGTTTAATTCCCCATAATGAGGAAATCTCAACACTAAAATCAAATAAAAAAGGGTTCAGATGGAGTTCATATTGGAAATATACTAGGAAAAACGTAAAAAATAAATGCTTTATAACACAATTCAATCATGCAGAGTTTTGCCTAGTAAACTATTAATGAGAAACAAATTAAGACACAGGATTGTGATCTGGGAGTGCTGAATGCAGAATTTTTTAATGAGTTTTAGACAAGGAAATCAATGTTTTTTTCTTGATGTTTTGCAAATACTTATGAAGTAAAAGCTGTAGCTGAAAATTCTATAATGTTCAGCTTCCATTTTTTCACAGAAACCTAAACATAAATATGATGACTGTTAAACCAGAGAACTTTGCATGTTAAAAGAATATACAGACCAAGATTATGCATCATAAATGTTATATAATATAAACAGGTATGAATACAGCAATAATGGACAGAATATAAATAAATAGATAAATTTGGGTTCATCTCTGGTGGTACAGATATTTTCCTTTACACTGTAACTATTGGTCTTGTACCTTAAAGCAGAATTAGAAGGAACTCTTAAAAGTATAATAATAAAGTTGTAAGTCATGGAAAATTGGGTAGCCTGAGGATGGGTTATCTCCCAATCTTGATCAGGCATTGGGGTCATTCTCTCCATTAGAAATGGGTTTGGGTGATCAAAGATGGCAGATTAGAAGAGATAGAGCAAAATTCTCCCCTGTGGAAGACACTAGGTAAAAGCATTTTTTCATTTGGCAGACTCCTTTTACTGCTGAAAAGTTTTACTCAGGACTGTTTTTAAGACATTAGCATTCCAGTTAGCTTTATAGGTGATAGCTTTCAACTGGACCTTTCCTTCAGCTGCATCATCATTATAGAACACTTTAAATGTAATTTTCACCAGTGCTGAGATTGGAAACTTAAGTCCACCATAAGTTTTATGTAATTTCTGACAAATGCTGGAGGCATGCTGACAAATAAAAGACTGATTTACATTGCATTGATTTATTGGGTCCTCTAGCTTTATGTTAGTAAATTTTAGGTAAGCTTTGAATAATCATTCTAAAAACTTTGATGGATTTTCATCCAACTGCTAGACAACCTCCTGAATTTATTAAAGTTACTTTGTTTAAGAATTCCATTTCTTAGTCTCACAATTATGTCTGCTTTACAGTGATCTAATTTTGTTCTGCTAGCTTGTTTTCTTGGGTCCCAATAGGGGTCTACATGTGGAATAGCCAGATTTCCTGGGGCATGAACTGCATTTTCTGGTTTATCATTGGTTAAAGAATTAGTATAACTGATCCCTTTTAATTATTATTCCCCTTTCTTCTGAGGTTATAGCACACTTAAAGTTTGTATATCAGCCCACTTAAGATTAGGCATTACAAAAATAAGTTAAACAAGTTTTAAATTTTCCTGGGATCCTCTTGATAATAGGGACCCAGTTCTTACAATTCTGTAGTTCTGAGGTAGAGAAAGGAATTTGCTCATACATTGTATCTATTTCAGCTGCCCTTGTGGGAAAAGACACTCTACCTGCCCTTGCCCTCGAGAGACAGAGACACCCTGCCTGAAGTTCACATCACTCATGATATGAGGTGGGAAGGCCATTTCAGGGAATTCATAGGCATGAGGGGCTTGTTCTCAGGTTTCTGACAAGGTGCCAGAGGGAGAGGAAGAGGAGGGAGTGGCCAAGTTGTAGGCTTGGATGGGGAAGTAAAGGGAAGTGCAAAAACTGCAACTCTACCAGGAGGGGGAGGGGGAGCATGGGATTCACAAACCTGGGCCTAGAAATCCTGGTCACTAATGTTTCTGCCTGGAGTTCAAAAGCCTCAATAGCCTGGGCCTGGGAATCTTAACCAGCACTGTTTTATACTGGGGACTAGGGCTTTCGTTGATTTCCTCTGGAGCTTTTAAGGAGAGGCTAGGGGTCTGGCTGGCAGTTAAAACTTCATGCCTGAAACATACTCCTGGGAGCTTTTTATTCTGAAATAGAGCCATGAAACCCTGTTCATATGGAATTTTATCTTATTTATTCTTTCTCTTACAAAATACATTTAGTTGTAAAATAACTTATTTTATTGATCAGTGTCTTGGCAAGTTGTGGCCATCCTCTAATTTATACTGAGTCTAGTTTATTTTGCGTAACCTTTTATGTTTGTTTTGTTGTTGTTGTTGTTGTCATGGGCTCATACCAAAATTGTTTTTAATGCTTAAGAATGCTATTTAAAAATTCATCCTTAATTTTCTTATATTGCTCACTTCTGTTGTTTCCATTAAAAAAAACACTTTTCAGATAACTTGAGATAAAACATGACAAAACATAACACGAAACAAAAACTTAACCAAACCACAAACAAAAATGAGACCAGGAATCAAAGCCAAATCCAAGGCAACCAAGACTTAATGGCTTTATGTGCCACTGAGTACCCAAGTAACCAAAACCTAACCACCCAAATTCAGTGACCTCCCTTAATACCAGGGGCTGCTTCCTGCCAAACCAAGTATCAATGACTTATCCCCCCATGCCTGTGGCTCTACCCACCAAAAACAGCTTTGGTATGAATTCAAGTGCCACTGGACACCCAAGCCAAGTGTGGTCTCCCACTTAAAGCTCCAGCAGTTTAGGTGTCACTGAAGAAACAGCTCACAAACAGAAGACAAGACCGAGAACAGAGAAATAAGGCCAAGGCTTTTACCAGCACACAAGTCATCCACATTCAGTCACTAAACCTGTTTTTCTCTGCAGCCACAGGTGTTCAGGTCCTGGATGTGGGGGAGGGGGCTAGAAATCCTCTCTAGGAGGTAAGTCTCTCCATCCACCACAGAGCTGAGAATCATGAATGTCCCATCTCAGGCACAGCCAAATGATGTCACAGCATACCAGGCTGAAGAGGAAAAGTTGGTTAATATACACTGGTGGAAGAATAGGGGAACATTTTCCAAATCAGTCTCCTCCAAGTGATTCTTTAATTGGGTAAACTCATTAGAGACAAAGAGAGCTAATCATTGTACTGAACATGTAACAGGAATTTCAGTAGTTTATCCTACTTTTTTTTAGGATTTACACTGGGAAAGATGCCTTGCAGTCTATGGAGAGAGAGGAAAGGCTGATTTCTATTTGGGAGGTTTCAGACAATAGAGTAAAGCTTATTTAGGTTTCTGGGCTGACTGACATTTACATATTGCTGTAGGGTGTTTATAGAATATGCACCATATAGCAAGAGGTACAGTTAAGTTTTTTTGCAGTATTTCACCATTCTGTTACGAACTAAATGCATATGCATGTATGAGCAATGAAAAATGAATTATATAATTTTAGTGAGTCCTTATACATGCATTTATATAAGCATTTAAAACTAGCATTGCCCAATATAAATAAGAAAGGTAAAATCCATGCTAAAAGTTTATTTTTTAAACTTTTCTTTATTTAGAAAGAAATATAGCAAAAACTTGTGAGAGAGACTGCAGAATAAATTAAATAGCTTTATATTTTAGTATCTTTAATGACACTTTTCTACTACCTTTTTAAAAGGTGACTCCCATTTTTATTTTGCACTGCATTTTGCCAATTGTGTAGCTAGCTCTGCCTCTTTGCCATGTGATTGGTTCAAAATGGGCATATGATTTATTCCAGGCCAATGGGACTGAGACCATGATTGCATTTTTTCTGGAGCAAGGAAACATGTAAACTGACAGTATACATATATCAAAAGCTTCTGGTGATCATTTGCTGCCTGAATATAAAAACAACCCAGAGGCCAGCTCAGCCCATAGATGAAAAGTTTCCTGATTGCATCATCTGGGCTCCTGGTCTCATGATAATAAATTCCCTTTTTGCTCAAAACAACTGGGATCAAGTTTCTATTATTTGCACCAAAACATTCCTGCTATTACAATCCCCTTGCCCAAAGGTCTTTGCTCTGTCCCTGCCCCCTTTGACTACATAATACAGGTGATTTATTTACATAAATAAATAACAGTTCATGCTGGCATTCTTGTCAGACCCATTTTCCCAGTATGCAATCTGAATAACCAACAGGTTCTGGCCAATCCAGTCTTCTCTTGGCTGTACCTTCTTATCTGGGACTTACTTCACAACACCCTTCTCCACCTAGAGACCCTTTATCTATGTTGATGTAGATGCAAATACACATCCTGTGCTTCAGTGCCCAGTAGGAATTTTCTTTCTCTGGAAAGATATTCCTGTTCTTAAACCACATTCTTCTCCACATTGCTTTAGAATTTGTTACAAATAAACACTTCATGTTATATCAATTATCCATTTCCCCTCACTACAGTAGATATGCTTCAAATGTATCTATATGTAGCACAGATACTACTACATACTTTCTAATCAAAAACATTAGTTGAACTCAAACTGAAGGGAAGGAACAACGGGAGGAAAATTCAAACTACTCAAGAAGGCAGGAAGAAGAATAAGAAGGCTTGATGAGCTGTGTTGGACCTCTGAAGCAGGCTGTTTCATGTCATTCTCAATTTAATGGTTCTCTTGGCTGTGGCAGTACAAAAAAATGACATTAAAGTGTCCTGTTATACTTTCCTTCTCATAAGCCAAGTGTGAAATGGATTTACGCCATTCCACATCCTACCTAGTTATGCCATCTTGCCTAACTTTTACTCACAGGTTCCCCCCAGTGAATGTTACGAGGAGACAAATTCCACAAAACTCTGCTCTTAGTTTTTCATGCCACAATTATCCAATTCTTAGGCAAAAACTAGCACTTGGATATAGAAAGTCTCATATTGTGCTCTAAAGGTTTTCACATTTAACAGAATGATAAATTCAGTGACAGCAAAATCATACCGTTTCATTTTCTTCTATCTTTCCCTCTCCTTTACTTCTGGAACATAGAAATCCAAAAGCACTAGTCAAAGTTTTGTCCTTTGACAAAGAAATGTAGAAATCTGTAGGCTTATAAGAGATCTGTCTGTAGATATCCTGGGGTGGGTTGAAGGATATGGCTGGGACACTGACATCTGCTATGGGTCCTGAAATACAGACATGATATACTGCTTCTATACAAATATTTATCTATTGTGCATCTGCTATGTGCTAGGCTTTTTGCTAGATTCAAAGATACAATGTTGAAATTAACAGAAAAATATCTCTAATCTAATAGAGGTTTCAGATTACTGGAAAGATATATGTAAACTAAAAATTTGTACAAATATATGTATGACATGTTTTATGAATTTCAACATGTAATACATCTATATAATGTTGATTTGAGATTTAAGGAAGGCTTCATGGCAGAAGTGAGGTTAGCGATGAAGCCTGAGATAAAAGTATATTGGTAGATGCTTGTGAGTTTTAAAAAAATAGAAATATAGCTGAAGGGCAGAGACAAAAGGAGGATGTTGTAGGAAGTAAGGCTAGAAAAGCAAGCAGGGGCCAGATTCAGGGTCTTATGAGCTAGGTTTAAAATTGTAGTCTTTATCATAAGACAAATGAAATGTCATGGAAAGGTTTTAATAAGGGATACTGTGGCAAGAAAAACTGTATGTTTTGAAAAAGTACTCTGCCTAACTTCTGTGATTGGCTAGAAGAAGCACTTGAGTGGGTGGGACAGTTCCCTTTAGGGTCCATAAGTGGTGCAGTGGAGTAATATTAGTACCTGTTCCTGGACAGTCATAGAGATAAGAAGTATGTGAACTGAAATATAATTGATAGGACTTGGTGATGATTAGATATGGGAGAAAGAGTGTCTCCTTCTGCTTCTACTTCTGAAGTTTGCTCATTGGAGCCCCATAATGTACCCAGACCATAATACATGCCATCCCCCCAACCACCAACACCACAACCACAGACACAACTGATTTAGGTAAGGGAAAATTATTTCACTTTGGACATGCTGTTGAGCCAACCAAGGAGAGATGTTGAGTAAGCATTTGTGAGATTAGCAGCTCGTAAGAGGGTCTGGCCAGTAGATGCAAACCTGGCATATTCACATTTAATTGCCCAGGAAAGCCCTAGTCATATTTGAGATTGCCTGGGAAGAGAATAGTTCAGATGAGGTCTTTGAAGAACTTGATTGCCCACAACTTAAACCCAACATAGAGCTGAAATCAATTTTCTCCTATGAATGTTTATGTAAATATTTTTGAGTTATTTTTATATATAACTTGGAAGGACAGTGCTTTGGGGGGTCTGTCTTTTATTTTCTTTTTCACATTGGTTCAATTTCTCAATCTCTCAGAGGTAATTTTATTTTTATCTCTGACAAAATTTCCACCCAAACACACAAAACACACAAGCAAGTCTCATACACTTTAAAAATCTATGATAAAGGTTAAGATTAACACATCTTGAATTATTATAATTTTTAAAAGTCCATTTGACAGTGATCTCTAGTAAGTTTCTCCCTTCAGACCCCAAAATTTTTAAATGCAAGTTAATTATCTCATGAGCCATAATGGGAAATAACATTAAGTGGAAGGAAGTCACAGAGTTGTCAACTGAAAAAAAAAAAATCCTGAAACAAAACAACTTCTTACTTTAGGTAAATAAAGTGAAAGGTGAAAAAGAAAAACCTTTTTTTAAAGGTGTGCAAAACAAAGAAAACAACAGAACATACCAAATGAATGATCTGTATCTTACCCCCTTATATTATAGGGGAGAAAATAAATTTAAGTGATGTTAAGTGATTTCTCCCAAAGTCACAGAGTCAATAATGAGCAGAGCCAGGATTCCCATCAGGCTGGGTCTTGAAGAGACCCGATTTGTCTTCATGACCCTCTCCCACCTTTATTTCTTTTTCTGGTAACCTCCCTGTGAGTTCCTCTGTTAAAATGAGTTTCTGGTCTATCATGTAGATTCACTGAAGGGTCATTATTCTAAATACAAAAAAGGTGTGAATTGGGAAGCTTATATTTGTATTTTCCTGTTATCACCTGTTTATCAGTTAATTTAAAAAGCAATAATGACTTTTCTGAACCCCTGAGGGCTGTCTGGAAGAAGGTCTGTGCTGTGCTGTGCCTGACTGGGGGTGGAGACTGAAGCTATTTTCAAACCTGTTTTGGAGGTTGGTTTCAGCATGGGAAGTTATCGAGTGGTGTTTTTGTCACTTTAAAAACTCTTAAGTTTTCCCATGTCTCCTGGAATAAATATTCATTGCATGCTAGGTTCACTCAAAACATTTTATTCAGTATGAAAACTCAGAGCCCCATGGCTCATCCACTGAAATTATTATATTCTAAGTATTGTTAGTACAATCCCCACTTGTTTTTCCTCTTCACATACCTGGTATTCTGGACAAACTATTGCTGTCAGTTAACATTTGCTGCAGAAAATATCCTGTCTCTACCACTTCTCACTTCATTTCCATTATTTTATTGTTATTATTATTTAAATGGTCTCCTAGCATAGAATGAACAAATATACTTCTCAGCAACCCTTTTGTAAAATCATTCTGAGAATGCTGTTTGCCTCCATTGCTTAAGTAATGGGCATGCCTGGGTGATTTTTGACTCCTACTGGTGGTAAATCTCAGTCTTCGTTTGCCAAAAGCAAACCAAGTAGTTGGAATAGTTGAAGATTAAAGTGTGAGCTCTTTAAGAAAAATTGCAGGTGAGAAAGGGAGAGAGAGAAAATATATGCATAGCAAGAATAATTGTGAATCTCCCAACTTAGAGTTTGTGGGAACCCCAGGCACAGGGCATTCAGCAAGGGCCTTGAAGATTGCACACAACAGCTTGCATGACCTAGGTGCGTTGAGGTTTGACCTATTCTTGTAATATCAGATGTTAACTGAATCTATACCTGAAACTAGCTCCTCCCTGAGATTCCATGAGATACTGTTTTCTCTATAATCCTCCTCCTTCCTGTTGATTACTATCAACCCTCCCTGTGTTGCAGGACACTGCTCCCTGCCTTATGCTCTCATGCCCATTGGAATGTCAAGCCCTTATAACCAGCTTATTCAGCCCCCCAAATGGTGGACTATTTCCACATTGTGCTCTGAATAGGCCGCCATTCAGAGCAGCTCCTGAATCCATCCAGAGAAGCTCCTAAATTCTGGGCAACATGACTGACTTCCATTTTTTCCCTTGTAAGCCCTGAATAAAAATTTCATGCCTCTGAACATGCCTGGCATCTTCTCTGGTCTTGGCAGCAAAGGCCCACTTGGGCCATGACAATTGGTGAGCTGCCAACCTGGAGACTAAAGAAATGCCAGGCGTTGGTGACATGAACTTGGGGAAGGGAAAGGGGAGGTCCCTAGGATGGATATTGGGGTGGCCTGAGATATGTATATGGGGAGGGATGGCTATCCTCCTAGATGAATGGGGCCCACCGAGAGAGTATGGAGGCACATACACCTCCCCAGCTGGACTAATAGGCATCCTGCAGCAAGATGCAAGATTATTGGGAATTCAAAAACAGAAAAATTATCATCAGTCGTCTGCCACAATAGGCTGACCATTGTTAGAGGCTGTGCATGCTGCCACAGAGAAGGCTTTAATAGCTAAAGTGGCAGTGTGCTGTTTAGAAGAGGAATTGAAGTTAGAGAGACATATGCAGTTGACCCAAGTAGAATTAAAGGATGCTTTGAATGAAAGATTAAAGTGAGTAGATAGAGACCTAGAAACTTTGACCTGTCGCTATGCTAGAGTGAAAGGGCAGAAACTGCATAAAGCCCAAGTCAGGTGCATTTTAACCTCCCCTGATTGGGATCCAAAAATATGGGATCCAGTGGATTTTTCCTCAGATGAGGATGGCCCACCATCAGAGTGGGATCAAGAGGAGGACTGCAAGCTTGTTCATCCTCTGGTCTGATGCAAAGTCAAATCAGAGCATGTCACAATTCCTACTGAGGCAGGCAGAGAGAGGGAGGGTGCTGCTAAGGCAATTCCTTCCACATCTACTTAGCAGAATGTGCTTGTTACAATGCGGGACTTTTCCACAGCTGAATTAAGAGATATTGGGCATCAACATAAACAAAAACCTAGGGAACCCTTAGCAAATCAGCTGCTGTAGCTGTGGGATGATGTTGCTGGTAGTACCTTGCTCTTGGCATGAGATGAGCAAACTATCCTGACACGTCACCCACCTCTCTCTATGCCAGTGCATGTATCCCCTAGCCCCTAGCATGGAAACACGTTCACTACCTGATTGGCCTATATGTCAATCTAAAGAAGTCTCGCCTAATGAAGGGGACCCACCCCACCTACCCCCTCAGTGGAGCACTATAGATGAGTGCCAAGACGTACTACAGGGGCTGGGAATGAAACACTAAATATATGTGCCAGGTGCCACTGAGCTAGATGATGTACCCTTCACAGCAGGGCTGTGTGGGACAATTCTGCAAACTGCTCCTAACCAATGGTATGGAACATTGATGCCAACTCTTAATCACCTAATAGGAAGGCCTTTGTCTTAAGGAGCCCAGGTAATTGCCCAACTAGTTGAAATGGACCACCTGAGGTCATATAAAGCTGCAGTTAGAGCTACTGGTCATGTCCTCAGGGGGCAGGATGGCCCAAACCAAGTGTCCCATAGACAAATGTGGGCAGACTTGGTGGCTGCCAGGACAAAAACAGAAGAAATTGATGGGCAGCCAAATACAGTGTTAATTAAGCTATGGAGTAGGTTACCTAAGGAGCAAAGGTTTACTAAGCCAGAGGTGAGAACTCTGGAAGAGGATACTATTTCAAGCTACAAAATCTATGAACCCCAGCCTATGCCTCATAAGGAGCCTTCTGCTCCTCCAGACAAAGAGGTCTGGGAGGCTCCCTTCCCCCTAGATTAGGGGTGGAGCCAAGATCCCCAAGTGAGAACAATTCATAGGGACACTGGGGATTGTCGGACACACATAGAAACAACTATTTTCTGGTCCCCAACCAATGAGCATAGAGTTTTGGCTCTAGTTGACACTGGAGCTGAATGTAGTCTAATACATGGAAAAAGACCATGAACCAGAGGCCCCACATTAACCATTGCTGGGTATGGGGGCCAAGGAATTAAAGCAACAGAGGTGGGTAGTAATGCAAATTGGCTGAGTGCCCCCTCAAACTAATATGGTGTATATATCCCTATTCCAGTGTATATACTAGGAATTGACATTTGCAAAATATTACCTTGCAAAATACTATACGGGAGTTTAGCCTCCAGTGTCAAGTAATCAAAGCTGTTCTCAGGGGCCATGCTAAATGGTCACCAATGAAGGTGCCTCCTCCCAGATGCAGGGTAGCAGTGTGCCAGTATAAGCTGCCTGGAGGCCATCAGGTGATCACTGCCACCATAAAGGAGCTGGAAAGGGTGGGCATCATTGTCCCCACTCATAGTCCTTTCAATAGCCCTGTTTGGCTGGTAAAAAACATGATGGGGCCTGGAGGATGATTATTGATTATAGAGAACTGAATAAAGCAACAACCCCTTTGTTTGCTGCCATGCCAAACATTGCTACTCTGCTACAAGACATCAGTACACAATTAGGCCTGTATCATTTTGTGTTGGATCTTGCCAATGCCATTTTCAGCATTTCTTTGGATTCTTTAGCCAGTCTGCATTTGCCTTCATGTGGGGAGGACAATAGTGGACTTTCACTGTGTTGCCACAAGGGTATCTCCACAGTCCCACCATCTGCCATGGACTGGTGGCACAAGATTTGAAGAAATGGACACCCCCTAAGAATGTCGCTATGTTTCACTATATTGATGATATCATGCTAACCAGTAATTCTCTTCCAGAACTAGAAATTGTCAGTAGCACAGTGGTGACCCACCTTGAAAGTCAGGGATAGGTGATAAATGGAAGCAAATTACAAGGGCCTGGACAGTCTGTCAAATTTTTGGGTGTTATCTGGTTGGGTAAGACTAAAACTATTCCTTCTGCTGTTATTGATAAAGTGCAAAATTATCCTACCCCATGCACCCACAAGCAATTAATGGCTTTCCTTGGTATGTTAGGCTATTGAAGACCTTTTACACCCCACTTGGCACAAATTCTAAAGCCTTTGAACTTATTAGTTCAAAAGGGGAAAACATGGGAATGGGATGCCCCCCAACAGGCTGCCTTTGAAAGGTCTAAGCACACTATAGCACAGGCACAGGTTTTAAGGGGAGTGTACCCCAATATACCCTGTGAATTGGATGTGGCCAGTGCTAATATTGGCTTTGGGAGGGGTTTGTGGCAAAGGCAACAGGCTAAACATGTACTAATTGGGTTTTGGTCCCAACTATGGAAGGATGCAGAACTCAGCCCTTTGGAAAAGCAATTGTGTGCAGCTTATAATGCTCTGGTACAAGTTGAAGGGCTAACTCAAAGGTGCCCAGTGACCTTACAAATAGCCATTCCTATAAAGGGGTGGATATGAGATACTGTAAACAAACCCTATTCAGCAAGTGCTCAGCTGAGCATGCTGACAAAATGGACAGCCTACCTCCTGCAGCATAGCATTTTTAATAACAGCCCTTTGAGTGCAGAAATGCATGACACTTTAGGACCAGCCTCCTCTGTGGAAGAGCAGCATGCCTTGCTTCCTGTCAATCCTCCTGAGGTGGCTCCTCCCATGCCCACCATTGGCAGACAAGGAAACATACCTGAGTCTGCACAGTATACTGATGGGTCAGCACATGGGCAACCTGCTACCTGGATGGTCGTGGCTGTCCAGCCCAGTACTGACACCATCTGGTGGGAGACTGGAACATCACTAAGCAGCCAGTGGGCTGAGCTGTGGGCTGTATGGATGGTCATTGTCCATGAACCAGGGGATGCTTTGACTTTGTACAGACAGCTGGGCTATGTACCAGGGCTGTGTAGGGATGGCCACCTGGAAGCAAGAACAATGGACAGTTGTTGGCCATCCCCTCTGGGGAAAGGAAATGTGGGAAGACATCTGGACTGCCTGCCACAAACACAAGGTAACTGTTTTTCATGTCTCTGCCTATAACACCAATTCATTACCAGGTAACATAGAAGCTTATGCCCTAGCAAAACTCTGCAGTCTAGCAGGAACAACACATGCAGGTGCTGAGTGGCTGCATCAGAAAATGGGACACCAAGGATATCAGACCCTGTGGAGGATGGCACAGCAGTTTCGACTACCCACCACCAGACACCAATTAAGAGAAGTACTGCAACAGCCCAGGATGCTTCCTCATTGACTTGGGCACATTGGCAGGGACCAGATCGCTGTCACTTGGTGGTGAGTAGATTATATTGGCCTCCTTCCTCTGTCTGAAGGGGTGAAATACACCTTCACTGCAGTAGATACAGCAGCAGGACTGCTGCTGGTCTTCCCAGGAGGCAAGGCCAACCAACAGGCTACAATACATAGCCTAGAAAAGCTGAGTGCATTCTTTGGGGTTCCCACACTTGTGGACAGTGATAGAGGGACCCCATTTACTGGGTGGCTAACCCAAGCCTGGGCTGCTGAGCATGATGTCCTCTGGACATTCCGCCTGCCCTACAACCCCACTGTGGCAGGGTTGGTTGAGAGACTGAATGGCCTTTTAAAAGAACACTTGAAGGGTGATAGAAATTCCCTGCAGCAATGGACTCTATGACTGTACTCAACACTAATCAGTGTCAACTCCAGGCCTAGGACAGCTATCACTGCTCTAGTTGAGATGGTAACTGCTGGGCCTGTGCAAGGTTTGCAGATCAGGTAAAGGGACCAGAGACCTTTAAACTGCAGTGAGGTAACAATAATAATTTACCCTTGCCTATGCCACAAGCACTAGAAATTGGGGAAAATAAGGTCAACTGGACCTGGTCCTGGCCAATGCAGCCTCCATGGCTGGGTGTCCTAAGCCCATGGGGGGTTGAGATCACCCAAAACCCAAGTATTAGACCACAATTTATTCAAAAAATGCCAAAGTTATATACATTGTTAACCTAGGGTCCCCTAAACCTCAAGGTACTATATGCATGACATCATGGACTCTTATTATGTCTAGGTTAACCATGAATGCAACCCCTGGGGGTCCTGTGAAACCCCAAGGGGAAAAGATATGGTATTTAAGTCCCCCTCATAATGCCCCCTCACCCAGGACACTGTTATCTACTGATGGAAGTGTAGCTTATATATCATTAGACCACCAAGATTTACCTCTTATTGTACCCCATAAACATCTTTCTTTTTGCCCCTAGCACTATAGGAAACACATTTCTACAGTGGGCATGTGCAGTAACCTCCGCACATAACAGGTCTCAGTGCTGAATATGCACTGAATTACTGTTGTCCAGCACCACTAGCCTCCTGTGGACCATCACTTCTGTCAACCAGAGAACTTGGGATGCCACGCTGATGTGGCAACATGCTCAACAACAGCAAGAGTGGAAAGACTTCTTCCCTTTCTCTGCATCACCAAATATTTTTCCCTCTAAGATTGAATCTTATTTTTACATATATTCCCTAGTCTGGGAGCAAATTAATAAATCCTGGCCTATATTTGGGTATTTTTTACAAGATGGTTCAGGATGGCTCACTGCTGAGGCTGTAATCATAAATAAAGTGGCTCCAGTTTGTATGGAGCATACTGAAGGGTATAAAGAAATGGGGTGGCTGCCTCCTGAACTCTGTGGCATGAACATCCACCTTCAAAAGGATAGCTATTTTCAGTGGCAAAATGTTAACATTATCCATGGAGCTTACTCATCCCCAAAGGGATGACTCTGGACCTGTGGGCAGAATGGCTGGCTCTACCTGCCCTATGACTGGATTGGATGATGCACCTGGGGACAACCCTAGGTGACTATGACACTCTACCACATACATCCAGCAATTGGGAAATGTTAAAAACTAGATATAGCATAAAATGGGCTGCCTGGTGGTTTTATCCTTTCTCTTAGCGCCAGGTGGTGTTGCCATAGAAACTGAAGAACATATAGCTGCTTTAGTTAACCACACCACACAAGCACTCAATGAGTCAAAATTAGCTATATCATTGCTTAATGATGAAACTACACAATGTAGGAAAGTAATCTTACAAAACAGAATGGCTCTGGATATTTTAACCAGATAGTACCTGTGCTTTAATTAATATTCAGTGTTGTATATATGTACCTGATAACTCACAAAATGTAACCCAAGTTCTTAATCACATACCTGATCTTATACAAACTATTGAAAACATATCTGATGATCCTTTGTCTAAATGGTTTAATTCTTTAACTTGGCCATGGTGTCATTTGATAATAAGATTACTGTCCATATGTACTGGTTTACTTGTACTCTGCTGTTCACTGTATTGTTGTGGATTATGGATGCAATGTCTGTCCTATGGTCAATGCAAATTGCTGTGTGGAGGTGGATTGTGGGAACCACAGTCACAGGGCATACATGACGGGCCTTGAAGATTGCACACAGCAGCTTGTGTGACCTAGGCCAGTTGAGGTTTGACCCATTCTCCTTGTAATATCAGATGCTAACTATAATCTATACTCAAAAATAGATCCTCTCCTAGATTCCCTGAGATACTCTTGTCTCTATAATCCTCCTCTTCCCTGTTGATTACTATCAACCCCTCCCTACATTGCATGACACTGCTCCCTGCCTTATGCTTTCATACCCATTGGAATGTCAAGCCCTTATAACCAGCTTATTCAATCCCCCAAATGGCAGACTATTTCCATCTTGTGCTCTGAACTGGCCACCATTCAGAGCAGCTCCTGAATCCATTGCGAGAAGCCCCAGAATTCCAGGCAATGTGACCAATGTCCATTTTTTCCTTTGTAAGTAAGCGCTGAAAAAAAGGTTCATTCCTCTGAACATGCCCAGGATCTTCTTTGGCCTCTCAACAGCAAAGGCCCATTTGGGCCATGACAGAGTTTTGTGCATAATCTGTACACATGTATAAATATTTCTTCAGTGCTGACTAATCACTTTGCTGATTACTAGCATTATTTCATTTAATCCTCAACCCCCATTCCAAAAAAAGTAAAAGTAATAAAAATAACTCCATTAGAACAAGGACCTTATCTGTCTCATTCATAGCAATTCACTTTAATAGCTTGCAATCTAATACAGAGAGCAGCAAACCAGAAAGTACAAATTTATCACTTTATGGAAAGAGAAAGAACTATGGAAAGATGAAGCAAAGAGACCTAAGGCATTCTAATACATACAGCAGTGTCTTCAGAGTTCAGTTAGCACAATTCAATTTCCAAGTGGTCCTCATCTCTAGTTGCAAACTTAGACTAGATGAGGACTAGATTCTGGAAGTGGAAACCTGACCTAAATACTCCCACCCTTTGAGGTACTTTCTGAATATCCAAGCCAGATCTTTGATGCCATCTCTGCGTAGTTCATTTACTGTGAACCATAGTGGAAAATGATGTTTCAAGAAGAAGAAGATTGGAACCAACAATGATGTCTTTGAACACATGACTGATCAACTGAGCTATGGTGCTTCCCCACAGTGAAACAGCTATTCAGAAGAATGAGCTCTTTTTGTCTTATGCTCTGCAGTAAGTCATGCAACAGGGACAGTGCTAGTGTGGAGGAGGAAACAGATTCCTGTGCAATGCTTTCTCACTCCAGCAGTGGCAATTTCAACCTTTAGCAACAACTAAATCCAGCTGGCAGTTCTCTCCACCCTTGCAGAACTAGCTTCATTATCCCAAACCCTTCCCCCAGATGCCAGATCCCCCACAGGGTTTACCCTCTAAGTTCAGAGATGCTGGTACTAGCTGAGCAGAGCCCTCTTTGCAAGTTTGGGTTTCAGCAAAATGGGGCCACTTTTCTAAATTTCTAAGTTTTAATTGCACCAAAGTCTTTCCTTTGTTCTGTCAGACTTAGTAGTGATGGCTTCTTCCTACAGTTCCTTCCTCTATAGTTCTTTAAAGTTCTTTTTACCCTTTCAGTTACCTAGTTAGCAAGTTTACACCTAGTTAAAAATTCTTTGGATCAAATTATCTTATTAAAATAAAAAATAATGATAAAGTGATTTCACAGTTTATATCCATGGGTGAGCCTGTTCATTAGGCAATATGAGCCAGCTGTGAGTAACATGTAACCAGCTCTTATAGGGCTAGATACATGCACCTTGAAGGAGCAGACACAATAAATTCTAGATTTTGGAAATACTCTTGGGTGTGAATGAGCTGGAGGACAAGACATCTTAAATTCTGCACACAAAGGAACAGATATGGTAAAGAATGGGAAAACATGAACAGGGTCTAAGGAACCGAATGATAACATGAAGTTCAGGAATATACATGTTACAAGTGTCCCAGAAGGAGAAGAGAGGGGAAAAGTGGCAGAAAGAATAATAGAGGAAATAATCAATGAAAATTTCCCAATTCTTATGAAAGACATAAAATCACAGGACCAAGAAGCACTGTGTACCCCAAACAGAGTTGATCCAAATAGACCTACTTCAAGACACTTACTAATCAGATTTTCAAATGTCAAAGACAAAGTGAGAATTCTGAAAGCAGCAAGAGAAGAGCAATACATCACATAAAAGAGAAGCTCCAAAAAACTAAGTGTGGATATCTCAGCAGAAACTATGGGGGCCAAATGGAAGTGGTATGATATATTCAAGATAATGAAAGAGAAAAACTGCCAATCAAGAATCCCATATCTGGTGAAAATGTCCTTCAGTAATGAAGGAGAGTTTAAAATATTTACAGATAAACACACATTGAGAGAGATCATGAACAGGAGACCTCTACAGGAAATACTAAAATGAATGCTACTGACAGATAGGAAAAGACAGGAGAGAGCAGTTTGGAGAGTATAGAAATGGAGATATCAGGAGATAGAAAGGGTTTAGTGATTTGGCATGTGATGTAGGATTATAGAATGGCCTGGAGGATTGACTTCATAGATCTAGGAATGGATAGCACAATACTATGTGATGGTAGCCAAATGTAGGTGCACAGAAAAATGATGACTGTTAACACATTTGAAAGATGAGAGTTAGGGGTATGTATGACACCAGAAGGAAAGATGGAAGATAAAGATTGGGACTATACAACTTAGTGAAACCTAGAGTGGCCAATGAGTGTGATTAAATGTACAAATAGAATAATGTTTTTGCATGAGGGAGCAGCAAGAAGGAATGAAGTTGTGAGGTATGGAGCTAGATAAATGGACCATGAATATGGTAGGTTGAGTGAATAAGCCAGAAATGAAAAGACAATCATTGGTGTGCCTCAATAATTTGGAGAAAAAATAATGTGCAGGCTCTAGGGTTGAGTCTGGGAGCATGGGTGATGAGGAGAGGGCTTATGTAAGGGTCCCTAGACTGTGAGCTCTTGCAGCAGTCACTTCTATTCATGAGTTGTAAGAGTGATTTCTAAAGTTTGAATTCTGAACTGTTTGTGTGTGACATGGTCAGTCCCTGGAGCTTCAGATTTCTCTGAGATGTCTGAGACTCAGAGACAGAGTTCAGCAGCCATGAGTGTTGGTATTTTTCCCAAGAATCAACTGTTAAAGAGACCAAAAAGGAAATCAGACCTTGATTGGACATATGAACAAAATGGAATTGGTTGAGATTGTGGTATATCAGACTAAAGGGTAGATGAAAATATTAATTGTGTTTTAAAATTTGGCTTCTGTGTGGGACCAAAGGAAGAGATGTCAATTTGGTGCAAAATCTACATTTTCTGCAGCACATTATATAATTTGACATGTACAGTCAGTTTACTCAAATATTGTAATTACATGGAACCTTGACAAGAAAGTGAGATCTTGTTGGTTTGTATGGGTTAGAATTAAGCACTGCTACAATGTAGAGTAATTTGGGCAGAGAATAAAAAGTATTTCCAAAACCCACTTCAGGGACTGGGGAAAATGTGGAAATATTAAACCTCCCCACCTGGGGAATTCCTGATATTCTCACAAGCATTGGTGTCTACCAGCTTGGTTGTCTGAGACTTCAATTTTGGGGCTTGTGCTTATGAAGTTTTTTAGTGCAAAGGAGAGGCTAAGCCTATTCATAATTGTGCCTGAGAGTCAGCCCCAGAGGGCCTCTTTTGTTGCTCAGATGTGGCATCCCTCCATAAGCCAACTTGGCAGGTGAGCTCACTGCCCTCCCCTTTATGTAGGACATAACCAAGGGATGTAAATCTCCCTGGCAATGTGGGTGGTGATTTCCAGGGATGATCCTGAACCCTGCAATGTGTGATTGAGTAAGCCATCTGGAGTAAAATAGGGAAGAGAAATAAAACAAGGTAAAGTTTCATTGGCTAAGAGATTTCAAGTGGAGTTGAGAGGTCATTCTGGAGGTAACTCTTATGCATTATATAGATATCTCACTTTAGTTTTTAGTTTATGAGAATAATCAGAAGGTAATACCTGAAACTGTTGGACTGTAATCCAGTTTCCTTGATCCTTGAAGGCAAGGATATAACTCTGAAAAAGTGTATAGAATCAGATCTCCCATTGTTTGACCTCTGTTAAAAATGACATATTTCTAAACCTCAAAGGATCCTTTTACACTGAGAACATTTCAGATCTGCAGAGTTTTTTTAAGGCATGCTTTATGTATTCGTTTCAAAGACTGTAGATAAAGGAGTTCAGCATGGAAGTGAACACTATGCACATCACCGAGGCTATTGCTCTTGCCCTTGAGTTTTGGGTGGCAGCAGAACTAAGATATACCCCAAGAATGGTACCAGAAAACAGGCACACTGTTGAGAGGTGAGATCCACAAGTGGAAAATGCTTTACACTTGCCTCCAGCTGCTGGAATCCTCAAAACAGAGGATACAATCTTAGAAAGAGAAAAGGATCCTCGCAACTGGAATAATACCTGCAAGTCCAGCTTCAAAATATATCACTAGGTCATTGAGAAAACTGTCAGAACAAGCAAGTTGTAGTACCTGAGAAAGTTTACAGAGAAAGTGGGAGATTTCCACCTCTCCATGAAAAGACAGTTGCAAAATCATTAAGTCATGTATGAGAGAGTGCAGAGAACTCAATATCAGGATGCCAACAGCAGGAGACCACAGAGCCAGGGATTTGTGATGACCGTGTAATGTGGGGGATGGCAGATGGCTATGAAGCAGTCATAGGCCATCACAGCCAGGAAGAAGTTGTCTAAAACTGTGAAAGGCATGGAAAATTATATATGGTTGAGGTAGTTCTCATAAGTTATAATTTTTCTCTCCATCTGGATGTTCAATGGCATCTTTGGGACTGTGGTGGAGGGTGAAACAAATATCTCTTAAAGACGGGTTAGCAAGGAAGAAGTACATGGGTGTGTGGAGGAGGGAGTCAGAATTGATGGCCTGGATAACAAGCAGCTTCCCAATTAAAGTGGCCAGATACATCATCAGGAACAGCCCATAAAGTAATGGCTGCACTTCTGCATCTTCTGAGAGTTTGAGGAAGATAAATTCTAACACATGTGTTTGTTTCTTTTTTGTTCCATGTAGTTGATTGAACTGCTGGAAATGAACCCAGAGCAATGCAAATTTAGCCACAAGCAGGTACCAGCAAATTAACATAAATATTATCATTCATATGGTGAACAGATTAAATTCATTTATTCTTATTTGTTATGTATAGATCTAGTTTCATGTATCTGAAAATATCAAGGTAAATAAATATTCCTCCTCCTCCATTATGCTGTTGCTGACTAGCCATCCTTGTCCACAAGTGTAAACTTTTTTCCAAGGCAATATTTCCCACTATAAACTGTCTTAGACTATTTTATTCAGCAAATTATTTCACCAGTTATTTTGTACCATATGATGAAAAAATGGATATTGGTGATGATACCACAGTATTTTCAATGTTTCAGTATTTTCTATTTTACCAAATTGCACAGTTGAAAATGGTTACAGATTAGAAATTTTAAGCTACATATACCTTACTACAATAAAAAGTTTCAAATAATTAACTAATTAATTAGAGGTGTTATATCTTGATGGATTAGAACACAAAATATTGTAAGATGCCATTCTTTCCCAATCTGACCTAAACATTAAATCAGTCCCATTCTAAATTCCAGCACTTATAGTTTTTGGATATTTACAAACTAATTCTAAAGTTCATATGGATAAGCAAAAGACCTAAATTGCCAAAACAACACTGAAGAAAAAGTACAAATTTGGAGGATCCATAACCAGATTTCAAGTCTTACTATAAAGACACAATAATCAACAGTTTTGTGTTGTTGAAATAGAAACAAAGATCAATGTTAGAGAAACCAGGAACAGACCCACTCAAATGCAGTCAAGTGACCTTTCACAAAGGAGCAAAAGCAATTCAATGGAGAAAGTACGGTTTTTAAAACACATGGTGCTGGAACAATGGGGTGCACAAATTAATAATAAGAAAAAGGAGATCAGTCACAGATTGTATAAATTTCTCAAAGATTAAATCCAAATGGATCATACACTTAAAAGTAAAATGAAGTAGCATAAAACCTCTAGAATAAAATATACAAGAAAACCTAGGGATCCATGGTTTGGGGATGGGTTTTAAATATAGCGCTGAATGCATGAACCATGAGAAAAGAAAATTTATCAGATGGGCATTAATAAAATTTAAAACTTCTGTTCCATAAAAGACATTGATAATGGAATGAAACAAAAGTTCACAGCTTGATGAAAATGTTTGCAAACACTTACCTAATAAATAACTTGTATTAAAATATACAAAGAATTCTTAACACCCAACTCTAAGAAAGCAAACATCCAATTTAAAAATGGGGTAAGATTTGAACAGAAACCTACATAAAGAAGGTATAGAGTTGGAAATAAGCAGGTAAAAGATGCTCAACATCATTTGTAATTAGGAAATTTCAAAATTAAACTGCAGTAGTATATCACCACACACTTATTCGAATAGCTAAAACCTAAGCAGTGACAATAGCAATGGCTGGGAAGGATGGGGAGCAATATGGGCTCTCATTTATTGCTAGTGAGATTACAAAATGCTGCTCTCAGAAGACAGTTTGGCAGTCTCTTATAAAACTAAGCATAGTCTTATATGTGGTGGTTTGGAGCTGTACATATCTCAGAAAAACATGTTCTTAAACTTAATCAATTACTGTCAATGTGAACTCATTCTAGGCATGACCATTTGATGAGGTGATTTCAGTTGAGATGTAGACCAACTCAACCAGGATGGGTATAAATCCTGTTACTGGAGTGCTTTATAAGCAGAATGAAATTCAGACAAATTAAGAGAAGCCATGGGAAGTGTGCTGGTTTTAATGTATTATGTCCCCCAGAATAAGCCATATTCTTTGATGCAATCTTGTGGAGCAGGCATATTAGTGGGGATTAAGTTGGAACATTTGGATTAGGTTGTTTGCATGTAAATACACCCCATCCAACCATAGGTGATAACTCTGATGAGGTATTTCCGTGGAGATGTGGTCCCATCCATTCAGGGTGGGCTTTGATCAGTGGAGCCGTATAAATGAGCTGGTAAACAGAAGGAACTCAGTGCAGCTGTGAGTGACATTTTGAAGAGGAGCTACAGCCAAGAGGGACACTTTGAAGAAAGCACAGGAGCTGCAGATGAGAGAGGGATTGAAGACCACTGTTGAAAGCAGACTCTTGCTCTGGAGAAGCTAAGAGAAGAAAAATATCCCAAGTGCAAGTAAGAGTGACATTTTTGAGGAATTGCAGCCTAGAGAGGAATGTCCTGGGAGAAAGCCATTTTGAAACCAGAACTTTGGAGCAGACGCCAGCCACGTGCCTTCCCAGCTAACAGAGGTTTTCTGGACACCATTGGCCATCCTCCAGTGAAGGTACCCGATTGCTGATGTGTTACCTTGGACACTTTATGGCCTTAAGACTGTAACTGTGTAACAAAGTAAACTCCCTTTTACAAAAGCCTATCCATTTCTGGTGTTTTGCATTCCAGCAGCATTAGCAAACTAGAACAGATTTTGGTACCAGAGAAGTGGGGTGTTTTTGCTACTGAGTTTGCAAGTACCAAACATGTTGGAGTGGCTTTTTAAATGGATAAGGAGAAGATTCTGGAAGAATTGTGAGGAGCTTGACAGAAAAGTCCTAAACTGCTTTGAAGAGACTGTGGAAATATGGACTCTAAATATACTTCTGATGGGGCCTTGAACAGAAATGAATAGTTTGTTGCAAACTGGAAGAAAGGCAATCCTTGTTTTAAAGTGGCAGAGAATTTGGCAAAATTGTGTCCTGGTGTCAGGTGGAAGGAAGAATTTGAAAGTGACAACCTGGAATACTTAGCTGAGGAGATCTCCAGACTACCTGTGGAGGATGTACCCTGGCTTCTCTTTGCAGCTTATAGTAGAATGCGAGTGGAGAGAGACAAAATTAGAACTGAACTCTTGGGTTCAAAGAAACCAGAAGCTGATGGCTTGGAAAATTATGGGCTTCCAGGTGGCAGAATCCCAGAAGCTACAGCCCAATGTGAGGATGTAACCAAACATGGAACCCAGCCACTATTTCAGTACAAGCCAAGTTTGGAAAAGGAGTTAAGCAGAAAGGATTTGTGGAAAGTCCTATTGTCTGATTGCTTTGACCCCTGAATGATTCATGCAAAGCTAATGGAATTTTTGTGAGATCTTTATAGACAGAGATGCTGCTTGTCTGGACTGGAGGAGACAGGCAAAGAACATATTGAAGGAAAAATTTCTTCAAGGACAGAGCCATGGAGGTTGAAGTCTGGAGTCAAGAGGCCTTGGGCTGGGAGAGTGGAGTGGCCCACATGCATGGAAAGGGTGAGTTTGCCACAGAGGTTGAGGGTGGGCACCTCAGGCCCCATAGAGGGTGGAGCACATTCCCAGGGAACTGGGGAGAGCCTGGCTGCCACCACACTCTTCTGAAGGGGTTGAGCATGTGCTCTGGAGATGGAAGGGAATCTGGGTGCTGCCCCAATGTTTGAGGAGGGTGGAGCTGAGAAGGTAGTCTCCTCAATGCGTGGATATGTTGGAACACTCACCCCAGTGTTTGGAGAGGAAAGGGCTGCTGAAAAGGCCCTTAGGAAGGGTTAGACTCCCACTCTCTCAAGCCCCAAAGATGCAATGTTGTTCTGTTAAAGACTCTCAGACTTTGAAATCTAATGGAATTTGTCCTGCAGATTTTAAGAACAGTTTTGGTCCTGTTAACCCTGTTTTCCTTACTCTTTCTCCTTATGGCAATGGGAATGTTTATTCTATGAATGTCCCTCCTTTGTATATTGGAAGCACATAAATTTTTGTAACTTCACAAATCCTCAACTAAAGGAAAATTATGCCTTAGGACTGATCATACCTATATTTGATTTTGATGGGATCTTGTACTTAACTATTGTTACTGAAATGATTTAAGTTTCTGTGATATTGTTGTGGGATGAATGTATTTTGTATTTGGAAAGAATATGTTTTTTTCTGGCATCCAGGGAGTGGAATGTGCTGGTTTGAATGTATTATGTCCTCCAGAATAAGCCATATTCTTTGATGCAATCTTGTGGAGCAGACATATTAGTGGGGATTAAGTTGGAATGTTTGGATTAGTTTGCATGGAAATGCGCCCCACCCAACCATAGGTGATAACTCTGATGAGATTTTTCCATGGAGATGTGGCCCCACTCATTCAGGGTGGGCCTTGATCAGTGGAGCCATTTAAATGAGCTGGTAAACAAAAAGATCTCAGTGCAGCTGTGGGTGACATTTTGAAGAGGAGCTACAGCCAAGAGGGACATTTTGAAGGAAGCACAGGAGCTGCAGATGAGAGAGAGTTTGAAGACCACTGTTGAAAGCAGACTCTTTCTCTGGAGAAGCTAAGAGAGGACAAATATCCCAAGTGCAAGTAAGAGTGACATTTTTGAGGAACTGCAGCCTAGAGAGGAATGTCCTGGGAGAAAGCCATTTTGAAACCAGAACTTTGGAGCAGATGACAGCCACATGCCTTCCCAGCTAACAGAGGTTTTCTGGACACCATTGGCCATCCTCCAGTGAAGGTACCCAATTGCTGATGTGTTACCTGGGACACTTTATGGCCTTAAGACTGTAACTGTGTAACAAAATAAACCCCCTTTTACAAAAGCCTATCCATTTCTGTTGTTTTGCTTTCCAGTAGCATTAGCAAACTAGAACAGAAAGCAAGAAGCTGAAGGTCAGTAGAACCTGGAATACAAGGGAGAGGCCAGGAAAGGCCACCATAAGCATTGTCATGTGACAGAGGAAACCAGGACTTGGATTACTGGAAGCCATCCCAAGAATGCCACAGTCTTTAGGAAGAAAGCATAACCTTGGGCATTTTCTTTGCTTCAAACACAAGAGCTAACAAATTTCCTTTGTATAAGCAAACCCATTGCTTGGTATTTGCTTAAACAGTCAAGGAAATTAAAACAACATACATTCAGCAAATGTGCTCTTAGATATATTTATAGCTTTTTGAAAACTTAAGTCTATACAGAAATCCACACAAGAATGTTCATGGAAGTGTCATTTATAATTTCCAAAATCTGAAAGCAACCATGATGTCTTTCAATAGATGAATGAAAAACACACTGTGTTCTCTCTACACAATGTAATATTATTCTGTGATAAAAAAGAAATGTTCTAGCCATCTACAAAGGCAAGGATGAATCTTAAACAATTATTGCTAATTGAAAGAAACCAGTCCAAAAATGGTGCATGTGTATGATTTCAATTTTATGACCTTCTGGATAAGGCAAAAGAATACAGACAAAAGAATGATTACTAGTTACCAGGTGTTTTGGGGGAGAGGAGAAGGGTTGAAGGTGAAACACAGTGGAGTTTTTAGAGCAGTGAATCTATGCTGTATAATACTTTGTAGACATGTGATATTATGCATTTGTTAAAACCTTTTGAACTTTTCAACACAAAATGTGAACCTCTCTGTATTCAGATAAGAATTCACTTACAAGATCAAGGAAACAAGAGGAAGCTACCTAATATTTTGCAGAACAATCTAACTGTATTACAAATGAATGGCATGCCCTCACTGAAGGGATTTAGGGAAAAGGTATTGGGTCTACTAAGTTTGGAGATGAATGGACTCTGTAAAAGGAAATCAATAGAAACTTTACATAAATATAGGAGTGTAATTGATAAATGTATATTACACCACATTAAGGATTAACAATTCTTTTACTTCCATACCTGTACACTGGCATCAAGCTACTAAATAAATGAATGGCAGATGAAGGGAATACATTTATCACTGTGGAATAGGAGGTTACAGATAAGCAAGGGGAGTAAGTGAGACTTCCATGTGGCAATGACTTAGAGTAGGAAACAGCAACATAAACTCATGTGTAGGTTGATAAGGATACCAAGGATTACATATAGAAATATGTATGTATATGTGTATATGCACATGTCAGCAGACACACATGTATGTAATTATTCTGTCAGTGGAGAGGACCCAGAGTTCCTGGATGCAAGGACACAGTGTCCAGACCTTGGTTTTTAGCACCAGTCTCCAATAAAAGTCTCCCTGGAGAAATGGTTGAATCTAGGACTAGGGTAAGAAATATACAAGAAAACTCTGGAGCATCTTTGAATAAGAGAAGTAAGTAGTTGATAAAATAAAGCCCTCAATGCTAGGGCTATATGAAAGAGACCCAGAGTGCAGCTGAAATATCTCCCATGACCAAACTGAAACAACAAAATAAAGTTGCATTTTATCATAACCCAAGGTAAAATGTAAATGTCAAGTGTCCATACTAATATAAATAAATTATTGAATAAACACATAAGAAGAGAGAAACCCCATGCATGAGAATTCCAGTAGTTTATATAGATAATGCTCTCTCAAGAACATGAAGCAAAATCTCCATTGCTAAAGTGATGGATTCACATTGTGGCTTCTTTGCAAATGGAAAGGTGGGAAAATGAGAAATTTTATAGTGGGGAAACCTGGCAAACACTGTTGATCAAGTGATAAATCACCATGGTAAGATATACCCTGGATATGATGTGGTGAAAACAACTCTTTATCTTGATGTCTTTCTCCAAACACCCATAACCCACTTGAATCATGGCAAAAGATCAGAGAAATCTCAACAGGGACATTTTAAAATTACCTGAAGAGAACTCCTTAAAACTATCTAGGTCATGAGAAACAAGAAGACTCTGACAAACTGTTGCCATCACTATCACAAAGGGACTAAGAATTTAAGACAAAAAATCTAATGTGGGAGGGAGAAAAAATGGCAGCATAGGGAGAAGTGGAAGACTGTTAATCCCCCCGGAACAATTCATAAATGACCAAAAAACTAGTAAATAACCAGGAATAACTGTGGGGAGACAAACGTGGCTGCCCACTCATCATCCACCCACCTGACTTGGGAAGAATGACCAAGATCACAGCATAAAATCTGTAATTAAAACTGCAGACCTGCGCTGAGAGCCAAGAGCCAAGAGCCCCTCCCTCACAGAAGCCACGTGGTGCTAGAGAACAGCACTCTTCAAACAAGCTAGTGTACTGCAGCCTGGCTCCATCTGGGATTTTAATGTTAACTGTTAAATACAGACAGTGAATCCTCAACAAGCAGACTGAGGCTTTTGGGGACAACTCACCTTGGGAGAGTCCAGGGACATATCTGTCTCAGGATGAGAAGCCCAGAGGCTTATGGGTGAACCTGGGAGCTTTTCTGTCCCTTTTGCTATCTGTGGAGAAAACTGCAGCCACTTTTAGCCCACAGTGCTTTGCAGTAAAGACAGACTCAGCTATTTTAAAATCAAAACACTTTGATCAGCAGAGTCAGAGAAATAAAGAACTTCCTGATAGGCAGTGACCTCTTTGGAGGGGGCATAGCTTCCCAAAGGAAAGGGAGGGGCCCAGCTTTACCACCCACCTTTCTGGAACCAGACCCCAAAGCCTGGGGGAGGAGAGCCACAGGCAACACCCTGTTACACAGAGGGTGACAGACTGCACCTGCCAAACAGAAAAGCACAGGTGTATTAATCCTCTAAGAAAAACCTTCAGGGGAACCAGATACTGAATATTTCCTCCTTCTTTGACCTGAACCTGTTCTTATCTGGGAAAACCTGATTGGGGTGGCCTAGGAGGTCAGAAGCCTAGATAACAGAAAACTACAAACTACACTAACAAAAATGAAGCTATGACCCAGTCAAAGGAACATACACTTCAACTGAGATACAGGAATTTAAACAACTAATGCTAAATCGATTCAAAAACTTTAGAGAATATTTCACAAAAGAGATAGAGGCTGTAAAGAAAACACTGGGCATATATACGGCAGAAATTGAAAGTTCAAAAAAACAACTAGTAGAATCTATGGAAATGAAAGGCACAACACGAGAGATGAAAGACACAATGGAAACATACAACAGCAGATATCAAGAGGCAGAAGAAAACACTCAGAAACTGGAGAACAAAATGCCTGAAAGTCTACATGCAATGGAGCAGATGGAGAAAAGAATGAAAAAATATGAGCAATGTCTCCAGGAACTTAAAGATGAAACAAATTACAAGAATCTATGTATTATTTGTATCCCAGAAGGAAAAGAGAAGGGAAAAAGGGTAGAGGCAATAGTAGAGGAAATAATCAATGAAAATTTCCCATCTCTTATGAAAGACATAAAATTACAGATCCAAGAAATTCAGCGTACTCCAAACAGAAGAGATCTGAATAGGCCTACACCAAGACACTTAATAATCAGATTATCAAATGTCAAAGACAAAGAGAGAATCCTGAAAGCAGCAAGAGAAAAGCGATCCATTACATACAAAGGAAGCTTAATAAGACTATGTGCGGATCTCTCAGCAGAAACCATGGAGGCAAGAAGGAAGTGGTGTGATATATTTAAGATACTGAAAGAGTAAAACCTCCAACCAAGAATCCTGTATCCAGCAAAGCTGTCCTTCAAATATGAGGGAGAGCTCAAAATATTTTCTGAAAAACAGACAATGAGAGACTTTGTGAACAAGACACCTGTCCTACAGGAAATACTAAAGGGAGCACTGCAGTGTGATAGGAGAAGATGGGAGTGTGATAGGAGTAGATGGGAGAAGATAGGAGAAGATTGGGAGATGGTAGCACAGCAATGTAAGTACACTGAACAAAGATAGCTATGTATACGGTTGAGAGAGGAAGGTTGGGAGCATGTGAGACACCAGAAGAAAGGAGGAAAGATAAAGAATGGGACTGTGTAACTTGGTGAAATCTGGTGTTCAACAATTGTGATAAAATGTACAAATATGTTCTTTTATGAGGACAACAAGAAAATGTCAACCTTGCAAGGTGTTAAAAATGGGGAGGCATTGGGGGAGGGATGCAATCAATGTAAACTAGAGACTGTAACTAATAGAATCATTGTCTTATGCTTCCTTTAATGTAACAAAGGTGATATACCAAGGTGCATGCAGATAAGAGGGGGGGATGGGGAGGCATGTTAGACACTTGACATTGGTGGTGTTGTCTGACTCTACCCTACTTTGATTTAAGATTACTTTTCCTTTTGCTACGTCCTAGCTGTCATTTTTTTCCTCTTTCTTTTGCCTCTCTACCTTCTTTGACTCTCCCTCCTGGCTTGTGGAAGAAATGTAGATGCCCTTATATAGATAGTGGTGAAGGTGGAGAACACATAAATGTATGACCATGCAGAGAACCGTCAATTGTTTACTTAGGATGGAATGTATGGGGTGTGAACAAAACCATCTTAAAAAAAAATGGGTTGATGTCAAAATCTCAAGGGCAATATACTGAGTGAAATAAGCCAGACACATTAGGACAATTATTGCAGGGTCTCACTGATAAGAAATAATTATAATATGTAAACTCATAGACATGATATATAAGGTACCAAGATATAGGATGAGGCTTAAGAATGGGGAGTGGTTGCTTAGTATGAGCAGAATGTTCAACTAGGATGAACTTAAATGTTTGGAAATAAACAGAGGTGTCGGTAGCAAGATGTGAGAATAACTAACAGTGCCGAATGGTGTGTGAATGAGGTGGAAAGGGGAAGCTCAGAGTCATATATGTCACCAGAAGGAAAGCTGGAGGTCAAAAGATGGGAATGTATAAAACTGAATCCTATGGTGGGCAATATCCATGATTAACTGTACAAATATTAGAAAATTCTTCCGTGAACCAGAACAAATGTATGGCAATACAATTAGAAGTTAACAATAGAGAGACATATAGGGAAGAAATATATACCTATTGCAAACTATACACTACAGTTTCTAGTATTTCAACATTCTTTTATAAACAGTAACAAATGTACTATACCAACACTACAAGTCAGTAATT